>NC_133164.1:39790000-40415000 GCF_040802235.1 Manis javanica
AATACAGGTGCTATCAATTTATATATGTGATATTTGATATGCCTTTTTTTACCAATTTCATATTTTCAAACTTTATACCATATAGTGGCCACTAATCACTATTCATGAACTAGGTAAATATGTAAATCAATGAATGATACTCAAAAGAATGACAAAGAAGAATGAACCTTTGAAAACTATTCTTCAATATTAATATGAATAAATGATTTATTTGATGTTAAGAGTTTCTTATTTTTCAATTTGTTCACACAAACAATAAAATACAAAATGTCCATGGATTACTGTCCCTTCTCACAACAAGTTAATGGCCTTGTTCAAAACTTGGAGAATGCAGGAGGTGGTAGAAGAGAGAGCAAAATAGGATAAAAACCATTCTGGTAGGATAGATTTTGATCAGAATATCTTCTGTTAAATAAATCTTTATAATTCACTAGATATTAAAGGCTATTCTGGGATTTCTGAGCACAATGACTTGCAAATGAAGGAACACATTTAGAAATGTCTATGCTTTTTGTCTTTCCGTCTTCCATTTTATCATCCTTACATAAGACACTGGTGCTTATAGTCTTCAGACCCACTCTTTCATCACTAAAATGAATACTTTTCTGTATGAATTAGAGAAATAGAATGAATAAGCAAAATGTGCAGACAAATCATTGTATTTCAAGAATTCAGGATTGAGGATCTCACAAAATTCTCATTATTTCTAATGTTTGCTAATAATAACAAAAATATCTCACAAACATAAAATGTTGGAATAATCATGTTAGTTTTTCAAAACACACCACACTTCAGTAGCATTTCTTGACATCAATAAACTGTTTTAGGAAACATCTAAGATCTAATGTTCATTATATTCCCTTATGTTTACTAATTAAAAAATATATGTATAATGCTTAACATGGGTAAATGGCTCACCAAATCCAATTTTATTGATGAGATAGACATGTGGGGGGGGAGAACACTGAAATTTTCTCCTCTTCCTAAATAATATGTTTATTTGATGATTAATTTTATCATCTAACTGGTGGTATTAACATTACTTACTCTAATTAAAATTTTAATATATAAAATTACTTTATTGATATTAAGTATCATGTTGAACTAAAATATCACTATGACTACTTACAAGATAGGAATATTTCACTAGGAGTAATATTTGCCATCTCAATAAAACTGGTAATGCATAGAAGGGCAGTGTGAGAAATATTTTTTATAGTTGAAATTCAAGTGCTGTAAGAGAGCTGACAAAGGGAGTGCGGGGAAGTTGGGGCTCTTATGGCCAGGATCCTCACTGAACTTAAACCACCTGATGATGTAACCGGCCTGTTGCTGAGCTACCACTTCCACACCTTTAGGCAATGAGCTATTATTGCGCTGTGTAAAGGGCTGGGCCCATTGCTCTGGGCTGAGGCAGAGACGCTAGTGCTCGACCTACTGCCGGGAGAACAAGCCAGGTAATAAACCCTTTCACCCCGAAGAGCGTTTTGCAGTCAATTTCTTTGGTCACACTGAATCCATACAAACTTGCCTGGGCTGAAACCCATTGGCAAGACAGGAAGATACTGTTTCCAGCTGATACTTCAAGTGTGCCTTGTACAGAACCTGAAATCTGAACTGTATCATAAAGATATGGTTTATTGGTTCAGATTTCAAGGCATATAAAATGAACTGGGAATTTAAGTATACAGGAATATGGATAAGCCTGTGGTGAGACACATAGGAGTAAATTTGGAATAGCTAGAAGAGCATGTTCTGGGCTTAACTTCTAGGAACAATTGTGAATTACCAGAGGTCACCACCTGATTGAAAGAAAATACTTATTTTCTAAGAATATACTGCTTTTCCCCAAAATGATCAGGGTCTACTTTATATTTCTCCTGTTAGTTTCTGCCATAGGACACCCAGAACATACCTACCTACAATAGATATTTTAGGCACAATTGAATCCTGAGCAAATGAAAAATCTGCACTGTATTCTAGAACAGCTGGAGAACCCTTTCTTGTTCAGGGTAACTTTTTATGATAAGAGTGTTAAATGGTCATTATATGAGTGGTGAAGAGCAGCACACTGAAATGTTATGCATGTTCTCTGCAAAGTCCAAAGGGACTCATCTTGTACCACTTACTTATTAGTTTGGGTCTCAAGGCAAAGCAATTTGTCGTTCACTTTGAAGGGCTGTGCTAATATTCCCCTAATCCTGCAACACAGACATCTAGTAGCATGGGTAGTTCTTTGAATTTTCATTAGTGATAGGACTCAGTATAATGAAGGCCCTTGCATATTAATTATGAGGCAGAGAAGGAGTGTTGGTACAGTCCCAAGCAAAGTTTTTCTGACTTTGAATGAAGGCACTCTGCTTTCCTTGTCATGGGAATACAAACTCTCCTTTTCTCAAGTTCTATTCATAGAGATAAATCATTTACAAAATCATTGGTAATTCAGCAGATTGTCTTAGTTTGTCCCATCAGATTCTGTATCTGAATTGGAATTTCAGATACTACCTAATTTGGTTTACAAGAATCCACTATAATCTTTCAAGAAGCATCTGTATAAGTAGTTGAGAAAGTAAAAGAAATATCTTCCTTGGCTTTTTTCAGGTATGTAAGGTACTAGTAGATACTACTATTCCTGCAGGTCTTTGTTTTATTGTGTTGGCAGTGAGGTGTATTCCAAAAATTTCCACTTGGACTTCTGAATATAATCACCTTCCCAACTAAAACTTGCTTAGTGATTTAGCATGTGAGTCTGAGGAAATCTACAGTGTAAAGCACAATATACAAAAGAGTAATATTAAAGAAAAGAGCCATATTGTTCACTTGTTCCATGTCTTCATAATAAATTGTTGAGTGTAAAACAATAGAAAAAAAGGAAATAAATTTTTTGAAGTGATAGAAATAATTTTCCTAATTAGATGATATTTATCACTCTTCAGTTTGGAAGGGCCAATGGACTGCCAAGCTAGTTAAAAGCCAAATAACCCAGATATGGATATGTTTTGCTAAAATATCAGAATCCTAAACATAAGATTGTAAAATCATCCACAGAGAAAAAGTGGTTTGGCTAGATAAGAATAAATATTAAATGGTCATTAGGCATATTTATAAAATTGTAAAATAAAAGATTATGCCTCTTAAACTTTCAAAAGAAAATCTTTTGGAACTCCATTTTATATTTAATTAATACATAAATCTGCCATGGGAAATAAAATCCGGTGTAAGAGAAAACTTTTTTTAGATATTCAATGATTTACACACTGACTGAGAGAACGAAATTGGAACTTCTCTGCAACCATTGTAGCTAGGGACATCACAGATCTCAGAGAAAAAGAGTGGTTTGCATTCACACATCTTTAAAAATATTTGTCTACCATATTGCCATTCATTTTCTATTTTTCTCTTCTTTTTCCCTCTTTTCTATTTTTCTTACGATCGATTTGAATATTTCTGAGCTTCCCTTTGTATCTCTATTGAGTTTTTAAGCTAAAAATAGTGGTAGCTGTGGATATCACAATGTGTATTGTTAACTTCTCAAGGTTGTCCTCCACATAATAGCATATCCTTTCACATATTATATAAGAAGTTTACAGTACAATTCCTTTTACCCTTACCCAGTCTTTATGTAATTGCTGTCATGTATTTTAATTATAAAACTTACAAATTCCACATTGCACTATTGTTTTTCCTCTATCAGCTGTCTTTGAAACAGTGATTAATATTGAAGGAACATTTACAACGTGTTTGCTCATTCCATTGCTTTTTATTCCTTCATAGATCTTTCTTTAGAAATGTAAACTACCTAGCAACCTTTGCAAATAAAAATAAATTTTTCCTTAATTGGTAGAAGTACTATTGAAATGCCCAGGCAGATCCACTCACTATAATGAAATAAATGGTTTCTCCCAAAGTGTACTTCTTTTGTGTCTTGTACCTCAGCTCATCTTTCTTGGCTCCAATAATAAATCTAACTAGGCAGGGGAGGTCATTTATTTTTGGTGACTATTTCTGACTCTGTTTTGTTTCTCAGCCAAATCTGATTCTGTTTTGTAAAGGACATCATTTTGTTTCCTCCATATTAACAGTATTGGGAAGCTGGTTTTGATTGTATTACTGGACATATAGCTTTTTTCAAGAGACAGATAATATTGGTTGTATCTTTATTTTTACCCTGTTTGTCTCCTTGTGTTAATGATTCTGCCATTTCTTGATTTTTAGAAACCATTTTTTTTGCAATCAGATCATAAGAATATGATTTTAAAAGACAGATGGCTGATCTCTATCATATACAAGGATGACAAAGTGTTCATATTACAGATTAAATCATTAATTATATATAGTCTGGTTACTGAATTAAAATCTTTAAACTTTGTGTTTGCATATCCTTTGAACTCAAGTCATTGAAAAAAAAAAGAATGTCTAAATAAAAAATATTCTTCAAATGAAAATCAGTCATGCTTCAAGGACCATCACAAGGAGATTATTCAGGTCCACCTGACCATCCTAACCTGAAAGTAATGCAGCTGGTTGCTGAAATTTGTTTGAAATACAGCAAATTGTTCTTTACATTTGATCAGTGGCTGAAGTTGATAAGCTAAGGCTACTGGTTCTCTATGTTTCTTTGTAGTGAATGTGTGTACACTAATTTTTTAAAGCCTTTTTTCCTCTTCAACAAAGAAAATAGTTTTTTCAACAGTTTGCTTCTAATTGCAGCTCTTTTGTGTCTATGACTGACTCCTTTTAAAAACTTGTAGAGATTAATTGGTCATATAAATCTTTCATTTGTGTGCACCGTAACATTATCTAATTGGAACAGATCTACCATAAAGGAGGTGAAATGTATGCAAAGTTTTGAAGACTGAAATTGTTTTTGCGTAATTTAGAGAGCAGAGAGCACTGACTTTTAAAAAAGTGGCTTCTTGATTTGGATGAAAATGATATGAATGAGTCTGAATTAGTGTCAGAATCAAATGCACATGAAATGAAAAAGAATACTTCTGGCCTATGAAGTGCTTCTGGCCTGCCTTAGATATCAAAAGGGTTCTAATTACATGGATTTGCTTCATTTCTCTTAGAAAAAAAACAAGATACCCCACAGAATACACAGTGTCTATGCAAGATGTTTACAACAATTCTGTGTTTGCAAAAAATGTCAAACTTTATCTTGACCCCGAAAATGTTTAACTTTATCTTAAATAACACAAATGAAATAAGAAGCTACATCCTCTGACCCTCAGCCTCTTATCCTGATTTTCCCTGGCTTTTAAACTCTGTACATAGAGTGAAATGCCTACTCAAGGCTCAGTCCCGATAAAATAGAATTTAAACTGCAGAAAATAGACCTTCTCAAACTTCTGGCTTGCTAAAGTAGTTCATAGTATTTGTTTGTTGTATGTGTAAAGTATTTTTTAGGACTTCAACTTTATTATTCTAATAATTGTCAATAGTAGTATAGCTCATTAGGATATTTTCCAACTAAAAGACAATAATGTTTTTCCTCAAAAAGTAATGATACATTTCCTAGGAAAGTATATCTCAAAAGTTCTCATCATAAGAAAAAATTGTAATTATGTGAGATGATGAAAGTTAACTAAACTTATTATAATAATGATTTCACAATTATACATATATCAGATGATTATGGTGTACACCTTAGACTAATACAAAGTTATATGTTAGTTATATTTCAATAAAACTAGGAAAAAGTACTATATCTCCCTCTCCCAATCACTACTCAACCATGCTGCCTGCCAATAGCCTTAGCTTGATTCATGGTAGAGATGTCTACATTATTCCCTCTACATTATTCCCAACCTTTTGGACAAAAGACTCACAGAGAGAAGAAATCTTAACCAGAGATGAGCTGAAATTCCTGGGTATCTCAAGTGTACCAATCTGGGAACTTGTTTCAAATTCCTGATTTCAGTGTAGTTGGTACAGGAGTTTAACACACATCTACAGACTTTCAGGAGGCCAGTGATACAGAAACCCAGTTGGGGAGATCTAATGGGTGCTGTTCAGTCAATTCCATGCCATTCTATAAGAAATTAATTTTAAGGAAGAACAGTAGTTCAAGTAATATGAAGGTTCCCCATAAAAGATAATTTTTGACAAAGCCATAAACAATGTATTATGAAAAATATATCTTTTCTCGTAGCTGTGGAATATGGTATATTTTCTTCAAGATGTAAAACAAAACAGAACAAAACAAAAAACTCCCAGTATTTGGCCTAATGTGACAGTACATGGCATGCTAATTTTGAAATATTGAATACAAAACTAATACTATGCCATACCAAAAAAAAAAAATCTGTGGCTGTACTCTCCTTCATGCCCACACTGAAGTAACATCACAAACATTACTTTACTTCCATAATATTCTCGAATCAGAGAAGCTCTGAAATTGAGGGGAGAATACAGTGTGGCCAGGGTGGAGCCTTCCAAGGGTAGCTTTCTGGCTGTCTTCAGGAAGGTTATTATTGAAGTATCTCTTACAAAATGGAGTTTAAAAGAGGAATTGTCAAGTTTTGAATTAGCAGGCATTAGCTATTAATATACCTAGGTCATTTAATTTTTAGTATGTCCCATTGTCCAGAATTTAGAGTTAAAAACTCATTGGTGGTACATGCTCCTGTAGCCTCAGTCTTTCCTGGACATTGGAAACTGGATCCAGAGCCTTAATCAGCCTCAGATTTGATGTATTTGACAAGACCATTGTGGTGTTTTGTTTTTCTGGTAGGATATAATGGTTGTGTTTCTTTTTTATGATATTAACAGTCACTGATGTTCAAACTAAGGTCCTTTAATTCATCAATACATGTTTTTGTTTTTGTTTTTGTTTTTAGCTTGAGAAATATCCTCTTCTTCTATTATTCAGTCACCCTTCTATTATTCAAGATACAATTGATATTTGAAAGGAGAGAGAAATCCTTGATTGTTTTCCTTTCATTTAACAAGTTCTCCAGATAATGAATGAGTTCCGTGTTATCTCAGAGGGTGAGCAATTTTCTTCCTTTTAATATGATTACAAACTCGTGAGTTTAAATATGTTTGATGAGTTTCAATACATTGCAATTCTTATTGAAGCTCAAATAACTGCTTTTGGCTGGGGAGATTCACTTTGCTTTAACTTCTAAATAATTTTGACACGACCATAGAATTTGAAAAGTTTGATAGAGTTTTTATTTTCTGTGATATTTGGACACTAAGAATGACCACTGTTACTGGGTTAGTCATTAAAAATTATTTGATTTGTTTTTCTCTTAAAACTTCAAAAAACATACTCATGAAATTTTTATAAATAAATAGTTTTGCTAAATGAATACAGTTCACAAATCTGAATGTCAATTCAATATTGAATTTGAATAATTCTACTTTTCTGTAGCATACCTGACTATGCTCCTTTGATTATTTTTGACACTAAGACAAAACAAATGGTCTGTAAGATAATGTTTTGTTATATATTTCATATCAAACAAGAAACCCTCAAATAATTTTTAGCAATTCTCTCCTAATTCAGTGAATCTTATGCATTTTATTTAATGTAAATAAACTCCTTTTTTGAGGTAGGAATGGATATCAGTTTTAAATGGTACTTTAATACTAATGCTTTTCTTTAGTACAAGTCTGTTCTTTGACTTTAGAAAATAAATGCTTTTCCAGAATACAAATGTAGTCCACACTTGTAATTCAATCAGGTACTACAGAAATAAATAAAACATAACATCCATTTTCATCAATGCAGTGGCTAAGATAGAACAACAACCATGAGGTACTGTTGTGCACATTTTTTGGTGAAAAGAATGCTTTTCCTTTTTACTAGAATTCATGATTTTATCAATATAGCTATGTAAAGTTTACCTTTCAACCAGTTCAATTTTGTGAATTCTTTCACCAAAATTCAAATTAGATTCAGATCATTTGTACTGAAGAAGAGAAATTAAAATTTAGTTATGCAGATGTTATGCAGTTGTACTCTGCAAACATTGAAAGACAAAGAATATTAACAATCCCTTAATGTTAAAATAAATAAATCATTAAAAATCAAAATGATGTATAGAGACACAATGAACTTGAAAAGATCAAGAAAATTGTTACATATGAGCAGGAGAGTATAATATTAAGCATGTGAGAAAATGTTTGTAATTTTGATGAGAGTGGAAAATCAGAGGTAACTATATGTAATTTACGAGAATTTCAGTTGAGGGTGATTGCAATGATTGCAATGTCATTGTCTGGCTGTCCATGACATGACGTAAACATGGAAAGGCAATGGGAATAGAACAGAAACCTTGATATGGAATAAGCGGCAAATGTTTATGTTTAGCAAATTGTCAATGTAAATGAATCAGCAAACAAAAAATATTAGTATGGAATGAAATAGTATATTTTAAAGAATCTAAACTGGGGTATGTATACTAAAAAATAAAAGAGAAAATGGAAAAGAAGACAAGAAAAAATGGTGACAAATTGTAGCCAGCCCAATGATAGCCATTCTAGCAAACACTTCAATGCTGATTGTTGGACACACGGGTAGTATAATAGCCACTCTGCTTTCTATTTCCTCTCTTTTTTTATTCCTTTTCTCATATCTATATATAAACACAGTCATGTTAAAAAAATGCAGTGACCTAGCAATTTCCCTGTAAATACTGAAATTACTGTGATTTGTTTCCAAATAGATTGGCTAAAACTCAGTCGTAATTTACCAAATGGCTTTAAAAAACTTCGTGTAGTTTGAAGAAGTATGTATTTTTCTCTGAGGGAGAAAAAAAATTGTTTTAACCTGTCTGTGATCAAACTGATTGTCAACTTGCCCATGCAGTCTTTCAGTTATGAATAAATACAAATAAATGTTGTACATTCACTAATCACAGCTTCCTCTCTGCCAAGAATCATCTTATCAATGGAGTTTGTAGAGAGAAATTTTTAGGATATGCAGTTACAGTTTGCTTCCCAAAAGAAATCTGCCTTTCCAAACAAACATAAAGGCAAATGGTTTTATGGATAATATTCTTAGGAAATTATTTTCCAACTGACATGATTACAGGATTTAGCACACATGTTAAATAATTCAAATACCACGTCTATTCATATTGTATTATTAAACAACTTCTACCTCCACACTTTGAATTCCCATGCTTTTGCTGTTTTTGTTGTATGTTCTGCTGAAAACTATTTTCTTATAAATTCTACTACATAGGCAAAAATCAAAGGATAAGAATCCTTGGAATATGGTTTTAATTCAAAGGAAACTGAATATAGGATTTAATGGTTTGTATCAAGTGCTACCTTTCAAACAGAACAGATACTGTGTGTATTTGCTTTGCTGCCATTCAGTTTTATTTTTTAAACAGCTTTATTGAGATATAATTCACAAGCCATAAAAATCACCCATTTAAGTGTGCTATGCAATGGTTTTAGCATATTCAAAGGTGTGTGCAACCACTATCAACCCAATTTTACATTTTCATTACCACATAAAGAAAACCCAAGTCTTTTGTCTATCTTCCCCTTTTATCTCCACATTCCCTACCTTCTAACCTAAAAATCTACTTAGCTACTCTTTTGTCTATAAATTTGCCTATTCTGAATTTTTCATATAAATAAAATCATGTAACATGTGTTTTTGTGTCTAGTTTCTATCACTTTGGTTCATCCATGTTGCAGCATGTCCCAGTGCTTCATTTTTATGATAGTACACTGTGTGGACATACCACATTACGTTTATTCATCCATTCATTGATGGATATTGGAATTGTTTCCACCATCTAATTATGAATAATGCTGCTATAGAAGTTGTGCCACATGCACACATTCTGAGTGGCCATGTTTTCATTTCTCTTGAGTGCATACCTAGGAGTGGAATTGATGGGTCACATGTTAACTATGTTTGTTTCAGGCATACTGTTTACCATGTGGCTGTACTATTTTACATTCCGACCAGTATACTTACATTCCTACCAGTTTATTGATATGTTTACTATAACCTTGCTGAACATCTTGTTCGTTTTTGATTGCTTCACAATCTCACCAGCCCTGGATATTTTGTAGTTGTCCTTTATCAGATTGAGGATGTTCTCCTTTATTTCTAGTTTGTTGAGTGTTTTATTTGAAGTGGAAATGAATTTTTGTCAAATTCCAATTGAAAATTGTATGTCTGTTGAATTGTACATCTACTGAGATGATCATGTAGTTTTTCTTTTAATTCTACTGACATGGTATACTAATTTGTTTTGTATGTTAACCATCTTTGCATTCCTAGGATAAATTCTATTTGGTCATGGTGTATAATTATTTATATATTGCTAGATTGCATTTGCTAGGATTTTATTGGGTATTTTTACATCCATGTTCATAAGAGGTATTGGTATGTAGTTTTCTTGAGATGCCTTTGTTGAGTTGTGATATCAGGGTAATACTG
The DNA here is from genome assembly GCF_040802235.1 of Manis javanica. Lineage (NCBI taxonomy): Eukaryota > Metazoa > Chordata > Mammalia > Pholidota > Manidae > Manis > Manis javanica. Next base: position 39,800,421 of record NC_133164.1, read on the forward strand.
AGCTCACACAATGACTTGGGAAGTATTCCTTCTTTTTCTAATCTGTGAAAGAGTTTATGAATAAATGGTATTAATTATTCTTTAAATATTTAGTAGAATTCAACAGTGATGATATCTGGATTTGGAATTTATTATATGGGTTGTTTTTTATGACTAATTTAATATATTTGCTATAGGTTTATTCAAATTGTTTCTTCTTCAATTCATTTTAATAGTTTGTATCTTCTAAAAAATTCATTCATTTCATTTATGCTATCTAATTTTTGGCATATGATTATTGATACTTTGTCTCATAATCTTTATATTTCTGGGAAGGTTGGTAATAATTCCCTCTCTTTCATTTTTTTCCAGTAATTTAAATATTAGCTCTTTTTTCTTGAAAAACATAGTCAAAGGTTTGTCCATTTTATTGATTTTTTTCAAAGAGTCAGCTTTAAAAAACATTCTCTGCTGTTTTTCTAATATCTGGTTTATTTATTGTCACAGTATTCTTGTTATTCACATATATAGTCTCAACAATGGGTAAGTGGTGCTGAAGTGAGAATTATTGATATTCTATCAATCCTTGGGAAATAGTCTGGTTAGTAGCTTGGGAACAGGAATCCCTGTGTGCTTAAAAGCACCAGGATGGAGTGGAATTTTTATCTCACTGAATGGGAGCAAGCTGTGAGGGAGGTCTCAGTTCTTAGAATCATACTCTCCCTTTTCTTATAAAACTGCATGAGCATTTTTAAAATAAATGTTTCTTCATTTGCTCCATGTAGTTAGGAGTATTTCTGGAGATTTAAATTTGTTTTAAATAAACAATTGCTACCAATTTAGCTGGGAAGTATGTCCACAAAGTTCTTCATACTTCCATTCCATTAGTCTCTCTCTAGTCAAGCATTTTTAACATTTATGTGTTAACTTTTCTTCACAACACTCTGTGGTAGGTTACTTTTATTATCATCCTCATTTTACCTGTGAAGAGAGTGAGTGCAAAGAGAATAAAAAACTTATTGCAGTATCATAATCTACCTAATTTAGCCAAATAAGAAGTAGCAGAGGCAGGATTTTAATGCAGTTTGATTATTAATTGTATAACTCATCTTGACTGAGCCATCAGATACCCAGATTTTTGGTTAAACATTATTTCCGGGTGTGTCTGTGAGGGTGTTTTTGCACAAGATTAACATTTCAATTGGTAGAGTTTGCCCTCCTCAACATGCTTGAGCATCAGCCAATCCATTGATGTCTGAGTAGAAAAAAAGAGTGGCAAAAGGGAAAATTTTCTCTCTATCTCACTGCATTAGTTAGGAAATAATTCTTCTGCCCTAGGACTAGGAATTGACTCTTGGTTCTCAGGCCTTTGGACTCACACTGCACTATACTGCCATATTTCTTGGGTCTCTAGCTTGTAGATGGCATATTGTGGTACTTTTCATGTCTAAAATCGCATGAGCTAGTCTTATCATAAATAAATAAATGAAAAGATGGATAAATCCTATTGTCCCTGTTTCTCTGAAGAACTCTCATCCACTGAGGTACTGTGGCTTCAGGATTTATATTAACTGACATCTTGCAACTTCATGCTTCATAAAAATTTTCCTCTTCCATCATTATATTTGAAGAAGGGCTAAAGTGAGATACTGTAGCATAGTACAAAAGTTACAGATTTTTGTAATCAGATGTACTTAGGAATGACTCCTGGATTTGTCACTCACTATTATGTGTAAGCAAGTAAATAACTACAATTTATGTAATTGCAAAATGGGTAAAATAATAATCTCTCATAAGATTCTATTGAGATGTGAACTTGTATATTATATATAATGTGGTAATTTGGTCCCAGGGATGTAGTGCTTGATGTGCTGTTTAGTATCTCCATACTAAATATTAAATAAACCTTTTGGCAAGATGTGTCAGAAGATTTATGATATAAAGATGTAGTTGGCAGGAAGGATTTTGTCATATATTGATATCCACAAGAAAACTTTATTAAGTATCAGTTTACAGACACTCTGCAAACCACATATTCATTATATTTCTGCTGCTTAAAGGCATTCCAAAGCTTCCCTCCATTTAGTACATATTTTTGGGGTATAGGTGTTACCACTGATTTCAATAAACTGTCTACAAACTATTATACCAGTTATGTTTCAGGGTATGCAGTGGATAATAAAACTCCACTTTTAAATCTCAGTTTTGTAAGGTAGGACCTGCACTTAGTAGATAAGGAAACAAAATGAAGTAAACAGTGGACAACATGAAGTAATAAAATTCTAAGAAAAGCTGTTCTGGTTGTGGGATTGCTACATATATCACTCTACTATCTATTTTTCTTTCTACACCAGGACCACTCACTATCTAAGATTCATTATCTTTGAATTAATAATAACTGTAGCTACATATAAATTTTTGTATCCATGATAAATATGGAAGAGAAGATAAGTATCTTGCATTTGTGATAATGTGGCTAATCTTTGCATTTAAGTATGTTAATGTACATAAGATTTTCTTACCAATATAGAGAGTGAAACTCTGGTGTTCTTATATTTAAAATCTACAAGTTTTCTACATTGTTAAATACTAATCTGTCTATACACTCTCAAAGCATTGATCATTTATTATCAAGAGAGTATTTTTATTAGAGCTAAATTAAATTAAGGAGAAATGAAGCAAAACTGTTCTTTTGTGATTCAATTACATCAATTAATTTATGCAATGCATTGTGGCTGAGGAGGTATATAGTTCAAGAAAAAAATATCAATTCAAATACTATTTTATTTCCACAATTATAATTTTTTTCTCCAAGCCTATCAGGTTGATAGTATATTTTTTCCTGTCTAACGCAAAGACAAAGTAGCTCTATGTATTTGCTCCAAAATGTATGAATCTGACCCAATGCATGTTGAACTCTCTAGAGGATGGGACTGATGCTAGATTAAAAATTGATAAAAAGATGTTTTTACTTTAGCCACTTTAAAAATAATACTTCATTTTCCTGATAAAAATATTCTACTGGCTGGAAGCATAGTCCTAGTTCTTTACTGATTAGACTCACTGATTAAGTTTCTTTAACTGATTAGCTTTGCTGAGGTAAATGTAGGTCAAACTTACACTAGTATAACATGAAGCATTTAGCTATGATTCTAATGAAATTAGTCTAGAGGGCACTATTTCATGTTCCAGAGCATGAGTAACTTGAAATTATCAGATGTAGCTATGATTACAAAATGGTGATTAATACTAGATGCTAAAATTCCCATAGAAACATGATTCAAACAAGCAAATTTCATATTTACAGAAGCTCCCAATAGTTCAGCATAGTTCTGTAGTCATAATCTATTGATTTTTAAAAAGTATTCTAAGTTTCAAGATTTTTTTCAGAGACATTTTCATTTCTTGATTATTTGCAGTATTTTTCTCTAATCTATGAGTGAATCATTTCTTCCATAAACATTAATTTCTGGACTTGAAATTATTAAATAATTTATCTAGTAGAGTATCATTCAAATACTTCCTAAGGAGAGATTTAGTATTATATTATATTTAGTCACTGCAACTAACTACTGGCTTTCTTTTGGTATTTGTTTTGGTAAAAAACTACTAAGAAAGTTGTACTTCAAGGGAGAGAAGGGAATAGAATTCCTTTTTTATGATAGGGAAAGTTGAGAAAAATATTCTAAAAATTATTAAAATACTATTTTTTCTAGAATGTTTTTGAGTACCTGCTATGATATGCATCAAGTATGAATTTATAAAAATATAAAAGCACATAAAAGATTCTCAGTTTCATTAGTCAGTGGAGAAAAGCAAATTAAAACCACAATAATCAGTCAATTTATACCTACTAAAATGGGAAAAACAAAATAAAACAACAGCAATAACAAAAATAACAACTCTGATACTACCAAGTGTTGGTTAGAATGCAGAACAACTAGAACAGTTATATATGGCTGATAGCAATGCAAAATGGCACCATAATTTTGGGAAGAAGCTTGGCAGTTTCTTATAAACTCAAATATACATTTTGTTTTATGTTCTAGGAATTCCTAAACTTCTAGATGTTTATCCAATGAAATGAAAACATGTTCACATAAAACCCAGCAAGTGAATATTCACTGTGGATTTACTTATAATCATCTAAAACTGGTAACAATCCAAATGCTATTCATCTGGTGAGTCAGGAACAAGCTGTAGAAGATCTATATAATATAATAAACTGCTTAAATATACAAAAACACAGATGAATTACATATGTTTTATGCTGTTTGAAAATATCCAGACTCCAAAATCTGTATGTAGTAAGATTCCACTGATATAACATTGTGGAAAATGAAAAACTATAGAAACAGGAGACCTCAGTGTTGCCAGAGGCTTGGGGTTGAGAAAGAAGGTGGCCACAACATGGCATGGGAGAAGGTTTGGAGTACTGAGTCATTTTGTATCTTGATTTTGTTGGTGGCCACACAGCTGTAAGTGCTTTTTGAAACTTGAAGAACTATACACTAAAAGTGGTGAATGTTGTATGTAAATGATACGCAATAACAAAAATGATAAAATGTTTGAGAAAAAAATATGGTGAATAGATATGTTACTTCCCTGGTTGTTATATTTACATAATTAATGATTACATAACATTCAAAAGAAATGTGTTAATCCCAGCAATATAATTCTCAGTTAAACAGGTAAATCCCTAAAAGTACATGAAGTATGATAGCCATTTATGAAGTCAATTAAAGCTAAGTAGCAATTTTTTTTAAGGAATTCCTATAGTTGTGACTCATGTGTATGTGAGTATATGTGTGTGTGTTTGTTTATGGGAGAGTCAATATAAAATAAGAGTATGGTCTACATGAAACCCAGAAAAGGGATTTCCTCTGTGTGGTCACAGTGTAATAGCATGTACAAGTTTCATTTTTAATTTGAGTGGTACATATGTGAGTGTTTCCCTATGATAAACAGTATGTGTGTTATCTCTCTTTTCTCAGTAGATGAAGTACTTATTAATAAAAATTAAAAAATTTAAAAATCTAAAAAAATAAAATAGCTTCTTATTGACAGCACTTAGATGCTTTTAATATATTTTCTTACTTAATACTCAAAATAAGGACTGGAAGCAGACAGAAGATATGCATGTAAAATTATACTTTGTCATGTAGTCTTGTGATCTTTTGCAAATTATTTAGTTGACTTCAATAAACTAAACTTTTTTTTAAATTTAAGCCCCTGTCTCATTTAAGTTTCACTCACAATTGCCCCTAAACAAATCTGGAATATATAATTAATAATTGTGGAGTTTGTTGTACATCCCAAGGTGCTTAGCCAACTCATGTTTTTCAAGTCTTGTGATAAAGAAGATTTTATAATGCCAAGAACTCAGGATAGATTCAGATCAGAGGCATTCCAATATAACAAGACAATGTTGTCAGCAGCAGTTTGTTAATAAACAATTTGTTAATAAACATAATAATGTTTGCCTTCAAATCCCATCCTACCAAACAGACTTGGATGAGATTATAAGGTTTTCTTCTCAGGGGGATGAAAGTTATATGAGGCAACTTTAGAAATTATTGTAATACAGAATTTTAATGAATACTTTGAACCCCACAAACTCTGAGTGAGACTTAATAGGGATTTCTTACCTCATATCATGTAGGGAATATCCAAAAAGAAAATATAATATTGTCAAATTCTATGGCCATTGGTCTTTGCCTTATCTCACATATTATTTTATAACAATAAATACTATATAGGCTCAGTTTGCCTTTAATATGCTTATCTGGACTGTAATAAATGAAAATTGCTTGGAAAAAATCACCCACTATATCATGATGTTTGTCCAAAAAACTAAGTATTACCATTATTCTAGCAACGTTAATTTTCCAAAGCAAAAATATACATATATATATATTTTTTTGCTATATACTATATATTAAACAGAGGGAAATATTGTATTACTGAGAATCTAGCATAGGAGTTGATAGTACTTTTTTTAAAAAATTCCAGCTCCATTTTTTTATCAAAGACAAAATTTTCCAGTACACTTCCAACTAGATTATAGAAATGGCTGCCCAAAATACTATAAAATGCTAAAATAATGGCTGAGTTACACAAATTTCCTTCTAAGTCTCTGGATGTGAATTTATACACACAACACAGCAAACTCATCTCTATGAATCCAAGGGGAAACCATTTATAATATCTGATATCCAGCCTTGGAGTCATTTCAAATTTGTTGTTGAAATGATCTGCACTCTTACATGGAACCGTTTATCTCTGACATTCAAAGTAAAATAATAGCATAAAGGTAATGATAGCTCACTTTTATACAGCAATTGCCCCATGCTAGGCACTGCTCTAAGCATTTTATATTATTTCATTCAACTTTTCAACAACCCTGTAAGTTAAGTAGAAATATTATTTTCCTCATTTTCCAGATGAGGAGACTAAAACACCAAGGATAAGGAATTTGCCCAAGGTGTCAGAGCTAACAAATGACAGTGTTGGGCTATGAACTCATGAAGGCAACTTTCAGAAACTTGTGTTTCAATCAATGTACTATCTAAATTTTATGAGAGGAAATGACATTTCTTGGCAAGTTCTCAAGATTTCCTATCTTGTTGCAGCACTGATAAGTATCCAGTAATGAATACAAATAAACCCTGTATTTATATATATATATATATATATATATATATATATATATATATATATAATCTTCTGCAATATTTTATGGTAAAGTAAATAACTATGTTCTAGAACATGGGTTGTCATGCTTGTAGCAGATGAGAAAGTCATTATACTTAAATCTCACTACAAATTATTTATATATTTGTATATATATTTGTATAACCTAACACACTAAAGTGACTTTATTCCTTTATAAACAGGATGTGTTTATTAAATATGTATTATATTACTATTGAAGCACAGTGCTTAGTGAACACAATGCCTCTTATATGCAGATTAGGGCGTTCCTATAAAAACCCAGACTCCAGTGACCTGAGGAAAAATTTAGTTTCGTAATAAGAGGTTTTTAAGCGGTACCTATATAGGAAGTTCTACCAATGCACTGAGAATGCAAACAGATGAAATTCCAGCTGGTTGCAAGAACTTTTTTTTATTCTTCATTTTCTTTCTTTCTTTTTTTTTTCCTCAGAAGACAAAGTGGAACAGAATAAATGGAGGTAAAGGGCTTGGTTGTGAGGTTACATTCAGTTCACATTTATCTGATCATTTTAGCTGCAGTGCTTTTATTTAAATTCAACTTTGGGCTTTTGACATTTCATTACCGTGTTTTTCCTTTCCAACACTCAACAATATAGATATCCCAGAATATATCTAGGTTGATCTCCAGTGCTGAGCCTTCTTATGCTGAACCTTCCTGGTTCTTTTTGATTTACACATATTAATTTAATTTATTTTCAATTTGATTTTCCTAATACCAATGAACAGATTTCTGGTTTTTTATATACATTTCAATGATAATCAAGGGTTATATTTTAACAAGGAGGAAAGCTACAAAATCAACTTTAATGTGGATTATATTCAGTAAAAAACTTTGTGAATGTGACAAATTGATTTTATGGATGTGTAATCATTACTAATCATTTCTCTATTTTTCATCATCACTGAGCAGCCAAATTATTAAAAATTTTAGAATATCTATGACAAAAAAATGAAAGTCACACTTTTAGATATGCAGAACTAAACAGATCACTTTAAAATATGTGGATAGCTTGAAATCATACAAAAGTTTTGTCTTAATTTGAGTGAAAAAAAGGTGATGAAAGTAATAAACCTGACAATGAGACAATATTATGCAGTTCTGGGCAGTGCAGTTTTAGGTTTTTCTTTTATGTACTAGGTAATTAAAATCCTTCATCAGTTCTCCTCTTTTACCACAGACCCTCTTTATTTCACAGACCATTTCCTCAACTTTGTGGTGTTTTTGATCTAGTGGCTTATAACAAATTCCCAAATAAATTTGGATCCATTGTAACATCCAATTTCTTGCCAGAGTGAGTCTGACCTATCCTATTCTCACTTACTCTGCTCAGCTATGTTATTTGCAACCTTTCCATCTCTGGTGATGACAAATGTATGTGAGAGAGAATGCCCCATAAATGACATATTGAGAGTAAAGTGATGGATAGAAATGCTGTGAAAAATATCAAGTTCCAAATATCCAGCATTAATGTTACTGAAACATGAGCTGAAAACATATTAAAACTTCACATAAATCCAACTTGTTCTCATACTTATTGCCCCAGAGTTGATTATTTACCAATGCAGTGTGTAGGTGACTAATTTAGAAGTACTGAATGATCATTACTAGCACAAATCAACAAAAAAATTGTATCCGTTATGCTATCCCACTAATACAAATTCAATTACATTTTTTCATTAATTGATTGGCTTAGTATTTTACTACATAAGAGTATGTAATTTTACTTTTAAGCTTCATAAACATTTGTATGTAGGCAAAAATTTGTATCTCATTCAGCATACAGAATGACTTACTTGGCAGGGCATAAAAATTCATGAATAAGAAAGAATAGAGACATTGACATTCTTATACATGAACAGAGAAGGGGGAAACAGTGGTCTCTCTGAAGCAAATATTGAATAGGTTCAACTTTGGAGGATTTGTGTTGGAAAAAACAGGGCCGCAATGAAACTTAATGCTTTGAATGAATCTTGACCTTATTACCTTCACAGGCATCATCACAATCAGCCTAATCAAACCACATTTTACTAATATAATTTAGTTCACAACCATCTTTAACTTCCCCACTCAGTGAAGCTATGATTTTGCTAAGAAAAATAGAACTCACTCTGATATGGCTTTTATGAATGGGTATAGGTTATTCACAATTGAAAAAAACTACTGCATGAATTGCAATCCTTGCCTCTTCTGTAAGACAGAGAAATCAGAGCAACCAAGGAAGCAATGGAATAGGAACAGGGAGTAGTAATGAAGTGAACAGGTCTCAGGGACTCTGCCTGCTTTCTCCACCTGTTCTTTAACTTTCGAGTCTTTTACAAGAGTGGTATGTGTGGCACTTGCTAGCTCTTTGCTTTGATCTCTGCAAATGAACATACAGGTCCTTTCAGTTTTAAAAAAGATACTACTCATCACCATAGGAAAAAAGGATAATAAATAATACTGTAAGAAAGTTTCTGTGTCAGGACAAATTGTTATGCTGTGGCAACAAGCAGCCTCTGATCTCAGTGACTTAACACTTAGATAAGTCACCCTGCAAATCAAAGTGGTCACTGAAACAATTGTCCTTTCTAAGGCAACTCAGCGAGCAAGGCTGAGAGAGGCTCCACCATCTGTAGACATAGATCTGGAACACACAACCTTCTAGTTACATTCAACAGAGAAAGAGTGACTGAAAGATTCAAGCACCAGCAAGGATTTCTACCCAGGGGTGACATATGTTCCTCTCACGTTTTCTTGGCTAAAGTATCATAAAAACATGCTAACTTTAGGGAACAGGATAATATAATATTCCTTTCTGTCCAGTATAGAAAGGAACCAGAGGTAATTTTTGGTAATTGTAAATTTAGAAAGTTCCTTAATCAATGGTTTTGGAATATATCTTAACATAATAAAAGGAAGTTACAAATGTGAGGCTCCACCCATGATTATCAAATTGTATGTTTGAATGAGAATACAAGAAAGAGCAGGGATGTGTAACTGGAGACAGAATGTAAAAGGCTTTCATTATTTTTATAATTAATTAATTTTTATTAAGGTATTATTGGTATACACTCTTATAAAGGTTTTACATGAAAAAACAATATGGATACTACATTTACTCATATTATCGAGTCCCCAACCATACCCCAGTGCAGTCACTGTGGATCAGTGTAGTAAGATGCCAGAGATTCACTGTTTGCCATCTCTGTGAAACGCTGTTTTCCCTGTGACCCCCACACCATGCATACTAAACGTAATACCCCTCAAGCCCCATTTCCCTCCCTCCCTCCCTCCCAACTCACCCTCCCACAGCCCTCCCCTTTGGTAACCACTAATCCCTTCTTGGAGTCTATGAGTCTGCTGCTATTTTGTTCCTTCAGGTTTGCTTCATTGTTATACGCCACAAATGAGGGTAATCATATGACACTTGCCTTTCCCCGCCTGGCTTATTTCATTTAGCATAATATCCTCCAGTTCTACCCATGTTGTTGCAAATGGCAGGATTTGTTTCTTTCTTATGGCTTAATAGTATTCCATTGTGTATATGTACCACCTCTTCTTTATCCATTCATCTACTGATTGGCACTTAGTTTGCTTTCATATCTTGGCTATTGAAAATAGTGCTGCATTAAACATAGGGTGCATATGTCTTTTTGAATCTGAGAAGTTGTATTTTTTGGGTAAAATCCAGGAGTAGGATTTCTGGGTCAAATGTATTTCCATTTTTAGTTTTTTGAGGAGTCTCCATATTGCTTTCCAGAATACTTGAACTAGCTTACATTCCCACCAGCAGTGCAGGAGGGTTCCCCTTTCCCGGCATCCTTGCCAGCATTTGTTGTTCTTAGTCTTTTCAATGCTGACCATCCTTACTGGTGTGAGGTGATATCTCATTGTGGTTTTAATTTGCATTTCCCTGATGATTAGTGATGAGGAGCATCTTTTCATCTGCCTGTTGGCCATCTGAATTTCTTCTTTGGAGAACTGTCTCTTCATATCCTCTGCCCATTTTTTAATCAGGTTATTTGCCTTTTGGGTGTTGAGGCATGTGAGTTCTTTATATATTTTGGATGGTAACCCTTTGTCAGATATGTCATTTACAATATATTCTCCCATACTGTAAGATGCCTTTTTGTTCAGTTGATGGTGTTCTTTGCCATGCAGAAACTTTTTAGTCTGTGTATTCCCATCTGTTCATTTTTGGTTTTGTTTCCCTTGCTGAAGGAGATGTATTTAGGAAGAAGTTGCTCATGCTTATATTCAGGAGATTTTGCCTATGTTGCCTTCTAAGAGTTTTATGGTTTCAAGATTTACATTGAGGTCTTTGATCCATTTCGAGTTTACTTTTGTGTATGGGGTTAAACAATAATCCAGTTTCATTCTCTTGCATGTAGCTGTCCAGCTGTGCCAACACCAGTTGTTGAAGAGGCTGCCATTTCCCAACTGTATGTCCATGGATCCTTTATTGTATATTAATTGACCATATATGTGTGGGTTTATATCAGGGCTCTCTAGTCTGTTCCATTGGTCTATGGTTCTGTTCTCGTGCCAGTACCAAATACAGTGGCTTTGTAGTACAGCTTGAAGTTGGGGAGCATAACCCCCCAGCTTTATTCTTCCTTCTCAGGATTGCTTTGGCTATTCCAGGTCTTCTGTGGTTCCATATGAATTTTAGAACTATTTGTTCCAATTTGTTGAAGAATGCACTGGGTATTTTGATAGGGATTGCATTAAATCTATAGATTACTTTAGGCAGGAAGGCCATTTTGACAATATTAATTCTTCCTATTCATGATCACAGGATGTGTTTCCATTTATTCATATCTTCTTTAATTTCTATCATGAGTGTCTTGTAGTTTCCAGAGTATAGGTCTTTCACTTCCTTCGTTGGGTTTATTCCTAGGTATTTTATTCTTTTTGATGCAATTGTGAATGGAATTGTTTTCCTGATTTCTCTTTCTGCTAGTTCATCGTTAGTGTACAGGAATGTGACAGATTTGTGTGTATTAATTATGTATGCCATCACTTTGCTGAATTCAGATATTAGACCTAGTAGTTTTGGAGTGGATTCTATAGGGTTTTTTAATGTACAGTATCATGTCATCTGCAAACAGGGACAGGTTAATTTCTTCCTTGCCAATCTTGATGCCTTTTATTTCTTTCTGCTGTCTGATTGTCATGGCTAGGACCTCCAGTAATATGTTGAATAAAAGTGGGGAGTGTGGGCATCCTTATCTTGTTCCTGATCTTAGAGGAAAAGCTTTCAGTTTCTCACTGTTATATATGATGTTGGCTGCAGGTTTTTCAAATATGGCCTTTATTATGTTGAGGTACTTGCCTTCTATACCCATTTTCTTGAGACTTTTTATTATGAATGGATGTTAAATTTTGTCAAATGCTTTATCAGCATCTATGGAGGTGATCATGTGGTTTTAATCCTTCTTTACTTGATGTGGTAGATGATATTGATGGATTTTCAAATGTTGTACCATCCTTGCATCCCTGGAATAAATCCTAATTGATCATTATGGATGATCTTCTTGATGTATTTTTGACTTTGGTTTGCTAATATTTTGTTGAGTATTTTTGCATCTATGTTCATCAGGGATATGGTCTGTGATTTTCTTTTTTTGTGGTATCTTTGCCTGGTTTTGGCATTAGAGTGATGCTGGCCTCATAGAATGAGTTTGGAAGTATTCCCTCCTCTTCTACTCTTTGAAAAACTTTACGCAGGATGGGTATTAGGTCTTCACTAAATGTTTGATAAAATTCAATAGTGAAACCATCTAGTCCAGGTGTTTTCTTCTTAGATAGTTTTCTGATTACCATTTCAATTTCATGGCAGTAATAGGTCTGTTCAGATTTTGTTTCTTCCTTGGTCAGCCTTGGAAGGTTATATTTTTCTAGAAAGTTGTCCATTTCTTCTAGGTTATTCAGTTTGTTACCATATAATTTTTCAAAGTATTCTCTCATAATTCTTTGTATTACTACAGTGTCCTTAGTGATTTTGCTTTTCTTATTTCTGATTCTTTTTATGTGTGTAGACTCTCTTTTTTTCTTGGTAAGTCTAGCTAGCAGTTTATCTATTTTGTTCATTTTCTCGAAGAACCAGCTCTTGCTTTCACTGATTCTTTCAATTGTTTTATTCTTCTCAATTTTATTTATTTCTGCTCTAATCTTTATTATGTCCCTCCTTCTACTGACTTTGGGACTCATTTGTTGTTCTTTTTCTAGTTTCATTAATTCTGAGTTTAGACTGCTTATATGGGATTGTTCTTACTTCCTGAGGTAGGCCTGCATTAAAATATGCTTTCCTCTTAGCACAAACTTGACTGCATCCCACAGATTTTGCAGTGTTGAATGATTATTTTCATTTGTCTCCATATATTGCTTGATCTCTGTTTTTATTTGGTCATTGACCCATTGGTTATTTAGGAGCATATTAAGAAACCTCCTTGTGTTTGTGGGATTTTTCATTTTCTTTGTGTAATTTATTTCTAGTTTCATACCTTTGTGGTCTGAGAAACTGGTTGGTACAATTTCAATCTTTTTGAATTTACTGAGGCTTTTTTTGTGGCCTAGTATATGATCTATTCTTGAAACTGTTCCATGTGCACTTGAGAAGAATGTCTATTCTGTTGCTTTTTGGGTGTAGAGTTCTGTAGATGTCTGTTAGGTTCATCTGTTCTATTGTGTTGCTCAGTGCCTCTGTCTCCTTACTTATCTTCTGTATGGTTGGTCTGTCCTTCACAGTGAGTGGAGTGTTGAAATCTCCTAGAATGAATGTATTGCATTCTATTTCCTTTTTTAATTCTGTTAGTATTTGTTTCACATATGTGGGTGCTCCTGTGTTGGGAGCATAGATATTTAAAATGGTTATATCTTCTTATTGGAGTGACCCCTTTATCAGTATGTAAAGTCCTTATTTATCTCTTGTTACTTTCTTTGTTTTGAAGTCTATTTTGTCTGATACAAGTACTGCAACTCCTGCTTTTTTCTCTCTGTTAGTTGCATGAAATATCTTTTTCCATCCTGTCACTTTTAGACTGTGTATGTCTTTGGGTTTAAAGTGAGTCTCTTCTAGGCAGCATATAGATGGGTCTTGTTTTTTATCCATTCAGTGACTCTGTGTCTTTTGATCGGTGCATTCAGTCCATTTACATTTAGGGTGATTATCAATAGGTATGTACTTATTGCCTTTGAAGGCTTTAGATTCATGGTTACCAAAGGTTCAAGGTTAATTTCCTTAATATCTAAGAGTCTAACTTAACTCACTTAATATACTGTTACAAACACAAACTAAAGGTTGTTTTCTTTTTCTCCTCCTTTTTCTTCCTCCTCCATTCTTTATATATTCAGTATCATATTCTGTATTCTTTGTCAATCTCTTGATTGATTTCTGGGATAGTTAATTTAATTTTGCATTTGCTTAGTAAATAGCTGTTCTACTTTCTTTACTGTGGTTTTATTACCTCTGGTGACAGCTATTAAACCTTAGGTACACTTCCATCTATAGCAGTCCCTCCAAAATAGACTGTAGAGATGGTTTGTGGGAAGTAAATTCTCTCAGCTTTTGCTTATCTGGAAATTGTTTAATCCCTTCTTCAAATTTAAATGATAATCTTGCCAGGTAAAGTAATCTTGGTTCCAGGCCCTTCTGCTTCATGTCATTAAATACATCATGCCGCTCCCTTCTGGCCTGTAAGATTTCTGCTGAGAAGTCTGATGTTAGCCTGATGGGTTTTCTTTGTATGTGATCTTATTTTTCTCTCTGGCTGTTTTTAATAGTCTGTCCTTATCCTTGATCTTTGCCAATTTTATTACTATATGTCTTGGTGTTGTCTTCCTTGGGTCCCTTCTGTTGGGAGATCTGTGGATCTCCATGGCCTGAGAGACTATGTCCTTCCCAAGATTGGGGAAGTTTTCAGCAATTAACTCCTCAAAGACACTTTCTATCCCTTTCTCTCTCTCTTCTTCTTCTGGTATCCCTGTAATGCAAATATTGTTCAGTTTGGATTGGTCACACAGTTCTCTCAATATTCTTTTATTTTTAGAGATCCTTTGTTCTCTCTATGCCTCAGCTTCTTTGTATTCCTCTTCTCTAGTTTCTATTTCATTTATCGTCTCCTCCACTGTATCCAACCTGCTTTTAATACCCTCCATTGTGCTCTTCAATGATTGGTTCTCCAACCAGAATTTATTCCTGCGTTCTTGGATGTCTTTCCATACCTCCATTAGCATGTTGATGATTTTTATTTTGAACTCCCTGTCAAGAAGGATCATAAGGTCCATGTCATTAAATTTTTCTCCAGAGTTATATTAATTTTACTCTTGACCAGGTTCCTTTGGTGGTTCATATTTGTATATGGTGCCCTCTAGTGTCTAGAAGCTCTACTCTGAGCTGCTCAGCCCCTGAAGCAATGTCAGGGGTCACAGAGGAGCAGTATTGGTGCCTGCAGGGAGGAAAGAGGTGTTTCCTGCTTCCCGGCTGCTGTGCCTGTCTCTACTGCCTGAACCAGTGTGCTGAGCACACAGATATAAGCTTTTGTCCCAGAGCAGCTGGATATGGATCCCTGCTTTCCACAAGTGGCTGGAATCACAGTCTCTCTATGAATTCTGCCTGTGTTAGCTTTCTAACCTCATAATCATGTGAGTATCATGAAAGCACTATGCAATGTACATTTGTGCTCCCAGAGCAGATCTCTGAAGCTTGGTATTCAGTAGTACCAAGCCTTACACTCCCTCTCTGCTCCGTTTCTCTTCCTCCCACCAGTGAGCTGGGGTGGGGGAAGGGCTTGGGTCCCGCCGGGCCATGGCTCTGGTATGTTACCCTGTTCCATGAGGTCTGCTCTTTTCTCCAGGTGTGTGCAGTCTGGTGCAGTCTTCTTTCCTGTGCTCTCTCAGGATTAGTTGCACCAACTATATTTTCAAATTGTATGCGGTTTTTGGAGGAAGTCTCTGTCTCACCTCTCACACCACCATCTTTAATATTTCAATACTAGTTATTTTAATAAAGGGAAACTATTATATATTTCCATGTAAACAAATATATATAGCAGGAGGCATGACAGTTCTTGTCATTGAAGGGCCTCCATGTTCAAAAAAGGTACCTGTCTATCTTAATGCTGCCTGATTGAATTAGTCATTTTTGCCATTAATTTGAGGAAAGTGAAGATATCAGGGTGAAGGACGTTGAATAAACTTCTTGGCTGCTTTTGATGACTCTGTTAAATGCTATGTATGTTATACATTATGCCTCCTCCACCTTTCATTGATGAGTTTTTCCAGTAACACACAATTCTTTATTTTTCTCATTTTCTTGCCAGCCTATGTGTCTGTACATGCATGTGGATATGTATTCAAATATACACACACTCAAAACCATGAAAACATTTTGTAAATATACTCTGTGGACTTTGGAGTAGCTATAATAGGATTGCTAGAATAGCTTAGTGGTTTAAGCGAGAGAGGAGAAAGAGCAAAATAAATATAAGATATATTTTCCTCTTGTTTTGTTTTATGGCAACAACAAACAAAATGGAACATTCTAAGAGGCCTCTAGAAGAAAGCCTCTGGGGGAAAGCCAGTTAGCTTCCTGGGATCTTCTCTTGAGTATAATTTGCAATTCAAAGAAGGTTTAGGGTGGCACCTTTTAATTTACAAATCAAGTGAGGTTTGTGGATTAGGAATCTGGAGGTTTGCAGTCCTAATCTCTACTGGTAGACTTCCCCAGGTAAGAGCATTCCTTACTGTCGCATCCATGCTTGAGTTGAGTTGAGCCCCCGTTAGCATCTAGTCTCAGATGCTGCCTAGCAGGTGTCCTATACCTGGCATTGTGTAAGAAACAAGGACTCCTCATCTGTACTATAACTGGGGACACCGAAGTGGGAGTCATGGGGCTTCCTTGCCTCTACCTAGGTCTTTTGTGTCTGCCATTGATCTTGTGCTTCATAATCTTCTTATCTACTTAATTAGTCATGAGCAGAACACTGGATTTGGAAGAGAGCTCTCAAACTGATAAATGCCATGAGACCATACGGTAGTTGCAGAGAAGGAGTGTGTCTAGATTGTTTCTCGGGATGGCACACTTCAATATATTTCTTGGGCCCAAATGCTGTAGTAAACCCTGTACCATTGCTTACCTGGCTGGTAATAGCTGAACTGTTAGGCCATTCTACATTCTATGGGACATGAAAGAGTGCTGGAGTTAATGTTAATATAGGGTTGGAGCTATTGCCTCTTGACATGGAGAATTAGTGAAGATAATAGAAAAATTAGTGGAGGTCCAGACTAATGGGAAGGTTGAATAGAAGTCCCTTAATTTGAACAGCCTGCCTCAGGTGTTAACAAATTTAAATATTTATTCTAGGTTAAGTGGATCATCAAAGATATAAAAGAGTAAGACCTTCCTTCCTTATTTATTTTATTTTATGTCATTAATATAATATCATACTAAATTTATCATATGACAAAATTAATTAATGACTCTTTGCACATGGGCAATGGTACCTCACAATGGAACCAAAGTGAATTAAATAAAACTGTATCACTCTTGTTAACATCAGTACTAATTTTGATCATGATCGTTACACCCTATCAATTTGGGAATGAAATGAAGAATCAGTTTGGTAAGTTTATTTTCTTTATCCCTCTGGTAGAAGTTAACTGGCTAACTGACTTTAAAATTTCCACATGGGAATACCTATGTTTTAGTTCTTCACTGTTGTGATGAAGCTGAGTAGTCGAGGATTAGGAAAACTGGGTGGAAACCCACAAAGCAAAAGTCCTGATGGACTATGGAGGGTTCATATGGTGAATTCCTTGGGGCAGTTGCACAGAGCACTCTCTCAAGTGAAGTGACACTTTCCTATTCCTAAGATTGCCCAAGGGCATCTCCAGTCTCCAATTAACAGCAACCTGAAGAGCACTTAGATTTTAACAAACAAAAATAGAAGGCTTTCCAGTTCAATAATGGCACCCACTGGAGTAAAATGTTTAACAAAAAATAAGAGACATGAATGAGTATACTGGTTTTTATTCTGAGACCACTACCAAGGAATCCAAAAAGTTCTTCTCACTGATGCATCTGAGGGGATATTGTACATCCAGTAAAATACACACCTTCCACACAATTCCAAAATCTCCCTTGCTTTAGGATAATTCAGGCTTATTGTCTTGTATTCAAACCTCATCAATAAGAGGTGATAGCAGAAAGTGTGTGTGCAGTCTGTGGTTATATGTATATGTGTGTGGTAGTGGTCCTGGCGGTAATATCAAGCTATTAGAGGGAGTAATGATGATACTACTAAATTTTTGCATAATTAAAGGAAGAAAGTTTAATTCAGTCTTTTCTTTTTTTTGCTAAAGATTGAACAAAAACTTAAAGGATAAGAATCCCTGGCACGTAAATGCCCTAGCACTATGAGACTGAGGTTGGGCTTTTATGTCGATATGCCAAGATAGTGCAGATCAGGCAAGTGACGTAATTAGAAAAGGTACAGGAAATATGGCCTGGTGGCAGAGAGGAGAAAAGACTGTACAGATTTTATACTCATGGCAACCTTCTTGAAAGGGTAGTTATTCTGAAAACTTCAAAAGTTATGTCCCCAACTGGCTAGCTATTGTCTGGTTAAAAGGAGTTTTCTGGTCCTACAGACTCAGAGCCTGAGTTGTTGCTGACAGATTACATGCTCTGTTATCCTGATATGCTGACACCCTTCTACTATGGATAAGGATCCTTAAGAAATGTTCTGATCAGTGCGTTACTGAATGATGATTAACAAGAAGGCTGCTGAACTCTCGAACAGAGGCAAGACATAAAACTGGAATTTCATAAGCCAAGTGTGGGTGGTGAAACATGTCCATGCACCATAGGCTCAAGAACTGAATCACATGAAGTTTTATCCTTTGTAACTTTTGTGTTTGGGGTTTGAGGCACAGTGAATTTTGCTGAAATTACTATCATCTCTCAGTTAAATTGGCTCCATTGTTTTTTTTAACATGAAATTTAAAAAAATGCTCCCCCAGATTAATGAGAAAGTATCTCTACACATCATCAGTAATTTTTAAATAGTGGTTCAGGACACATCAGTGAGTTGATTTATAGGTAGGACATAGCCTAAAACACTCCATACCATAATAGAAACATAGGTACAAACACACACCATATCATAATAGAAACATACTAGAAACAAAGGTAGACCCAATAGTACAATAAGAAACAGAGTGTGGAAACATCAAACCTGTTGCTTTTCTGTCTATACTCTGTTCCCTACCATGACTTAAGACAAAAAAAGAGGGCCTGTATGGATTCCTTTTATCTAGTTCTCTGTTTATTTTGTTCTTCTATTTAAAAGGAGAAAAATGTAATCACATGTATCTGTGCCCATAAACTAGTCTTGAATTTGAACTACTTGTTGATGATTCAATAAGTTAAGGTGATACTGACCTTAACTGAATCCACTGAATCCAAATCATTGCTCTCATCTATCCTCAAGCCTGAACCGGGCTTTGTAATTTGCCCTCACTCATTGCTCTTGGTCCTTTTTCAAAACCAACTTTCTTCTTTCTTCATATGTTGGATTTGCTTCCTTACTCTGTCTAAAATTTTGAATGGAGTGTTTATATATTTTCAGTGTATATTCATTTGTCTTTTAAAGTGGCTTAATGATATTTAATATACATATTGACAAGTGCCAAGTGCACATAAGAGTGTAGCTTGCATAATTTTAACAGACTCATTATGAAATTAGCACCCTAGATAAAAAAATCATAACTTCTCAAAGCCCTCTCATATTCCCTGTTTCTACCCTCTTCCAAAGCAGCATTCTATATGGGATTCTACAGTATTTCTTCCAAATTAGAAACTAGCATTCAGTTTGTAGTTTGTTAGTTACCAAATATGAGGATTTTATGATATCTTCTCTTTGATTTCTAACTTGGTTGTGCTATAGTTAGAGAACATGGTCTCATCATGTTTCTTTGAAAGACAAGGTTTATTTTCTGTAGTCCATGGTTTATTTTAGTATACAAAGTGTATTCTCTATTTACAAATCATAAAGTTCTATAAATACACCTATTAGTCAAAATAATTTGTACAAACCTAGACAATTCCATGTTGTTGCTAAATAATTCACAAGAATACCAGTTATCATAGGTTGACCTCACAGAATTAGTGGACATTAGCAGTGAAAGGGACAATACAGACAAATACCACTTACTTTTTTTATTTTTAATTATCCTTTACCTCTTAAAATTTATGGGCAGTACTTGGCCTGGTATTAATGTGCATTCCAGGATTAAAAATCTTTGCTGTGACAGGCCCGATCTACAGCTCAGTCTTATTGATGCATATCCCTGCGTATTGTTCTCTGGAGTTCAGTAACTATCTCCAGAAATATGCAGTCATTTGGATCTCAAGATATAAGCAAATGGTAAATTGATTTGTAACATACCTTGCTTCAACTTGGAAGATTCTCCTTGAGCTCATTACTCTTGACTTTAATTAATGTGCCTCCCCCAGTAAAGATAATTTAATATTATACCTGTAAAATGTATTCTGCCAGGCCACAACCTCCAAATGACATACTGAATTTACTTAATGTTGATCATGCTTATGAAGTAGTTGTAATTGCACTGTAAGCCTTACAGTTGGGACTTCTTCTGACTGTTTATCTTTCCCTTACTAAGCACGCACCTTCATCTCTGGGTAAGATCAGCCTCATGTTCTTAAATTTTATTATCTGTTTTTTTTGTTCTCATTTTACCAGTTAAGATGTAGATCTCACATGAAAGATCACAGCAAAGCAGCAAAGATGAGAGAATCTTCCCACGTTTCAATGAATTATCTTCTGAGATTGTATTCTTGAACTGATTACAAGTTGAGGCTATCCTGTACTGAGATGACTACACCATACCTGACACAAATGTCCTGAAATAGCAGATTCACAGTGTCTGAGAGAAGAAACTAGGATTCAGCAAACCAGCTCCCCTGGCAAAAATTCGATTATGCAAGAAATGTGATTGACATGTCACATACCTGACATTGGTCATTCTCAGTGAGTTGTGATTCACAGAATATTAGACAAATGAGACTTTAGAGTTCATTGAACTTATTGCAAAACAATAAAGAAAATTTAAAAAACAAAACAATAAATATAGTAAAAAAAAAACATCCAAATGCTCCTGTATTTTATAATTTGGATTGTGCTTGTATAGTTACTACAAAATTCTACAGGCTTATTTCTCAGATCCCACAGAATAAATATCAATTTGGAACTCATGTGGTGAACTGAAAAATATTGGAAACTATGACCATGGTACTATATATGTGATTTAGAACCAAATATTCTACCCCCATCATGGAATGTACCAGGCACTTAACAAGAATTAATTTGTGATTATGAAATGTATATGTGGATATTTCCTAATTTGTGCTATTTTGAAATTGAAAAATATGTTCTCTAATAAGCTTTCCTTCACTTGTAACTATATAATGAAATAAAAAAGACATAGTGACTATGACAATATTGGAAAGGAAAGCAGCACCTGACCACAAAAGCAGACAATGGCAGAGAGGTTAGAATTATAGAAACACTCACTTGTTATATATATATGCCATTAAAGTTATAAATCAAAAGATTTATATACACCATTTAGTAAAACATAAAAACCTACCAACAATACACAACGCATGGTATCAGATAGCTTTGTTTCCCTAATCTTATTCAGTATATTTAGTTTATTTATTCTCTAAAGGCAAAATGAACCATTTAACCATAAGAATTTTAGTAATAGAAGTTTTCATCTTTTCTGTATGGCAAAGCATTGAAAATCCAAATATTAGGAATGCACAGAGTGCCACATTCTGTCATTTCTTTTGTTGAATTTATTTATTTATATATTTATTTATTTATTACTTTGTTTTTCAATTTACCCAAGACTTTCAGTTGTTTTAGCCTCTGGAAAATATCCTCACATTATAAAACCCACGTACAATTTAGAATGATTGACAGGTTCCAATGATGAGGGATCAAAACTGGACCAGCGGGGAGCATGTATATCAACAGCGATTCACAAATGTATCCAGATATTCATAGCATTCTTTTGTATGTGTCTTACTAGACATATATTTTGTATCGGTGCCTAATCTGCTTAAATCTGGGAAAATATTTCATACACTGAAAAGCGTAAGTAATGAAGAGAAACCGAAAGGCTAAAATGCATTGACTGAAAAAGCACAGATGATTATATGATGATGTGCTGCACTGAAAGTGAATAAAACAACAGAAGATTCTTTCAATGCCTCTTAAAAGATAGTATGATCAATAATAGAAGACTCTGTGCCACTAAGGGATAATGGAAAGAATTAAATATTAGTAGAATAGAATACAAATAATAAGGTTTTATCTGAGGTTATCACGAAGGAAATTGCAGGTAAGATGTCAGAATTGAAAACAAAGCTTCATAGAGGCTGCATAATATTTTCTTTAAAATAAACACGAACAGGTTAAGACAAATACTGATGGACACAGTGAGAGAATCTTGACCATAAAACAAGTGAATAAATATCAAACATATTCATAAGAAAATTTACGAATGCAGAAAGCTTAGAGTTAATAAAGTAACAGCAAATGTCCTTAATTGTGAATATTTACAAAACATTTTATATCATCTTTGTGGTAATTACATGGTAGAGGTGAATGTACTGGATAGTGGAAACTTCTGTCACATTTTTCCTCATTTAGAGCTCACTTTTTAAATTTTCTTTATAATTTCTCTGTGAATACTTTTCTATGTTTAATACAACTTTATTGTCCTTTAATATAAACCCCAAGTACTTTAAAACTCACCAATTGTGGAATGTTATAGGAATGTATGTGGGGATGACTCCGCATGTCTAGGCTACGCTGTAGCCCCAGACTTGCACTTGGAAAGGTCCCTCATTTGGTTTAATGCTCTAGTGTTGCTGACTTGATATTCTTAATAATTTTTTAATAAAGGGATCACTTTTCATTTTCCACTGGGCACTGAAATCTGAGCAGCTAGTCCTGCATGCATCCCTTTAATACTGAAAATCTATTTTGCTCTTTTCTTCCACTTTTCCAGAGGCACATCTCAGGGAAGTTCCATTGCCAATGTAACTATTTTGAGGGTGGATTGCTATCACTCCCCCTCATTTCATCTGGATAGAAAATTTCTGAGGAATATTCTAAATTGTTTAGAGATGTGACATCCTATGATTACTATTGTTGCCTAGGGATTCCTCCTTATTGTTTTTCTCAATCATTTTATTCCTACAGATTAAGTTAGTGAACTCAGGGCAACATAGATTGGTGAGGAAAAGATGAACATTATGCTTTCAGAATACTATGGAGTATTCAGTGCATTTAGTGAAATGGTCTGGAGATTAGAAGACTGGTTTAGGATGGGAGTCATCAGCCTTTAAGATTTTCATGAAGCCTCAGCTCTAAGGATGAGTGTACAAAGTAAGAAGTTCAAGACCAGACACCTGGGAAGTGCTGACTTAGAGCACTATAATGAGAAGCCCATACTAGACAAATACAGCATACAGAGAGGAAGGAAGGAGGGAGGGAGGGAAGGAGGGAAGGAGAGAAAGAACACACTTGATTGAGAATACAGCAGCAAAATTTAGATTTCAAGTCCTTTATATATATATCTTATGTTACAGTCAAATTAGACTGTTTTCCACTTTTTGAAAGACATCCTGTTTTCCATAAATCCCTCACTCTTCTTGTCAAAATCTTTTTCTCATTAAAGATCATGTTCAAATACAATCCTTTCTATACTCTGTTCTCTGATTTCCAAACAGGGTTATTACTCTGATAATATCTCTAGAACTTTCTTTTTATCTCTTTTCTGTCTCTTAATTTGTCTTGTCATAGGAGTTTTCTGTGCTATTCTCATTTTCCTACCTTGTTATTTGTGGCTTTTTTAAATCATCTTGCCTGTATATCCCTGTATCTTCATCAGAAAGTAATATAGGCCAGTCTTTTTATGTGTATGACCATGAATATATGTTGAATAAAAAATAAAATGTTAGAACTGAGCTGAGCCTAGTCAGCTGTATGGAGCAGCTGGTGTCCCTGGCCTGGAGCCCGTGAGCACCTCCAGGCAATCCAGCCCAAGGGCTGTAGAGGCTAGTCCCATGTCTGCACTAGAACAGGCATACTGTGAGTTATGACACTTGCAGAGGGCTAGTGTCAGGTAGAGAGATGCATCCCTTTCTCCCTAAGCCTTAGTTTCAGGGTTTTAGGCCACAGGTAGGGAGGAGTCTTGCCTACCGTGAGTTCCTCTGCACTTTTGAATATACTCATATTCTTCTAGGGTCTCCAAAGTGAAGCTCTCTGTGAATGGTATTCTAACTTGGTGGAACCATGCAGCAGAATGAAGTGAACACCAATACATATTTTGACAGAGCAGATTGTTGGACAGAGTCAACAGAAGGCTCAAGGGCAACTGTTAGTGGTACAAGTCAGTGTTAATCACTGGCTTTTTAATCTCATCCACCAGCCAACACATCACTGCCCAGACTATTTCTTGTGCACAAGGTCAAATCATCATGCAAGTACCTGTATCTGGGATGCAGGATTTGTAGCAACTATTGTTGTATCCAAGGAGATAGATCCAGATCTGGGGGGAAAAGGAAGACAAACTTCGCAGGTGCAGGCCCAACAGGACCAGATCGGGCAGATCCTGCAGCCAGATGACCACCATCACAGCAGACAGTTTGGCAAGAACACTGACAATTAAGACAGAAGCCAATACCAACACAACCAGCAGCAGGCAAAGGCCTCTCATTCCTCTACCAGCAACAGTCTGTAGATCAGTTCACCAGGGGTGGTCATCATGGTGCCTGGAACTGGCTCCATGCCTGCTAACCAAGGAATCCCTCTGCCTGGGGCCACAATATTGAAGAGCCTCTTTCTGTGAATGCCAAACAGTACCATCGGGTTTTTTTTTGGTATCATTAATATACAACCACATGAACAACACTGTGGTTACTAGATTCCCCCCATTATCAAGTCCCCACCACACACCCCATTACAGTCACTGTCCATCAGCATAGTAAGATGCTACAGAGTCACTACTTGTCTTCTCTGTGCTTAACTGCCCTGCCCTTGCCACCCCCATGTTATGTTTGCTAATCATAATACCCCTTATTCCCCTTCTCCCTCCCTTCCCATCCACCCTCCCCAGCCCCTTTCCCTTTGGCAACTGTTGGTACATTCTTTGGTTCTGCGAGTCTGCTGCTGTTCTGTTCCTTCAGTTTTATCTTTGTTCTTATGCTCCACAGATGACTGAAGTTATTTGGTACTTGTCTCTCTCCGCCTGGCTTATTTTACTGAGCATAATACCCTCTAGCTCCATCCATGTTGCAAATGGTAGGATTTGTTTTATTCTCATGACTGAATAATATTCCGTTGTGTATATGTACTGCCTCTTCTTTATCCGTTCATCTACTGATGGACACTTAGGTTGCTCTCATTTCTTGGCTATTGTAAATAGTGCTGTGATAAACATAGGGGTACATATGTCTTTTTGAAACTGGGGTCCTGCATTCTTAAGGTAAATTCTTGAAGTGGAATTCCTGGGTCAAATGGTATTTCTATTTTTAGATTTTTTAGGAAAGTACCATTGTTTTTGTAAGATGAGGCAAACTTGGGATAAACTAGAAGCAGAAGGGAAATTCCAAAGGTAAGAAGGAAATACCTGCATGAATCATGCCACAGCATTAGAATTGTGATGAAAGTGGGCAATTTTTCCCTCCAAATGAGAAACACTGCCCCTATATTCAAGAGTTGCACCAAATATCTAAAGAAGCAATAATGCAGGTCATCTAAGTGTTCACATGCCAGGCCATGTGATGGAAATGATAAAGGCTGTAGTCCTTGCACTGTTACCTACCATTCCAGGAAATTTATCAACTCTTTTGAAGAGATACAATTACATTCTGTCCTTTTGTACAGAACAGAGACACTTAGGTTTTAATAAGAGTCTCAGTATTATCTTATAATTTCAGCCACATCTGGAAAATTGAAATTTCAATTCAGACCTATTTCAGACTGTGGATTATATTGACATTTCGTGCATTAGGATGAATCAGGGACCCACACCAGACCAGCAGTACCATACAAGCACTGGCATGTTCATTATAGCATCGCTTACAGTAACATTATTTACAGTATTACAGTAACAGCATCAATTTACAATAAGATATGAAGACAACCTAAATATCTAACAACAGATGACTAGATAAGGAAAATACGGTCTGTATATATAATAAGATATTATTTAGGCCTGAAAAAGAAGGAAATCTCATGTGACACCATGGATGAATTCACTTACTTTTACTTTTACAGTAAGTGAAAAAGTGTCACAGAAGGACAAACATTGCATAATACCACTCACAGAAGAATAAGAATATCGTCATACTCATAGAAGCATAGAGTGGAATGGTGGTCACCAAGTGCTGGGGGAAAGGAAATGGGGAATTGCTATTCAATGAATATCAAGTTTCAGTTATGCAAGATGGTTAAAGTCTAAATATCTGCTGTAAAATAAATAAATAAATGAAACAAGGAATAATAACAACAAAATCTTATTGTCTCATCCATAGACTAGCAGGTAAAGAGAAAATGTGAGGTATATTTCCCATTTTTAAGGTCAATGTCATATGTTCGAAATGTTGGATGTGGTCCAGGGAACCCCAAAGTTTAATACATCTTATCAATCTAATACATAATTTCCCTTCCCAGTAAATAACCACAAATACATAGAGAGAAAGTAGGATATTTGTGCTGTAACTTCCTCATTGTAGTAGGTGAGGAGAAATTACATTCTCCTCTTGGAAATATGAATATGATGAAACGGGCATTCCTTCTACCATTCAGCAGTATTAGAACTGTAATCTTCAGGGTCACTCAAATCTTTATTCTTGTTAAAGGAAGTTACTATGTATAAGTTATTATCTTAACTGGCATCTCTTAAACATTTTATGTTTAATGTTTCTTCTTAAATATTCTTTCTTTGCTTCCACAACTGATCTTTCTCCTAATTTCCTCACACTTTGCTCGGATACTCCTGTCTTCCTTAGTCTTCTTGCCTCTCATTCTTTTCTGCTACTGCTGTTTACCAACATTTTTCTATTGTGGAACATATAGAAAATAAAAATATTTGTTTGGGGCTATTGGGTTAATAGAAAACTGCTTCACGCTAAAGATAAGAGATTCAGGGGCTACAACTGCCTTAAACCCCACTCATCCACAATCGAGAAGAAAATGATCACTATCTTGGCACCCTTCCAGCACATTCTCAGAATCTCTGGGCACAGTGACAAAGTAGGGGGTGGGTTTGCTCACATTTTGTCACTGATTAATCTCATTGAAATCTTCATATATCATCTATGTGCTATCAGTTTCCAAATCTGTATCTCCAGATATGAACTCTCTTTATTGTCCCAGGTCTATTCATAAAATAAACATAAGGCATATCCACTTGGATGTCTATCAGGAGACTAAAAAATTGTCTAATATTATTTCATTACTTTATCCTTTATTTTGCATTCGACTCTGGAACTTGGTAATTTAGACCTAACCAAAAGCTTCTCCCCAAACCTTCCTAGCCTGCTTTAGCTAAGCCAAAGTTTTTTAACCTCAACACTATTGGCATTTGGTCCAGAAAATTCTTTGTTGTGGGAGGCTGTCCCGTGCATTGCAGAATGTAGAAACCAGCATTTTTGACTTCTGTCCACTAGATGTTGAGTAGCATCTCCCCCAGTCATGACAATCATAGCTCAGTGTCACCTGGGTTGGATTAGGGAGTTGAAACTGCTCCCAGTTGAGAACTACATCATTAAAATATTCAGTTCAGAAAACAGTAGCCACTTCAGAGTCCTCTTTGTATATTACATCTATTATTTCAACTGCTTACAACTCATTTACTCAACAATTATTTTTCTATTCACTGTCACTAAATTATTTAAGAGCTTTGTCTTCTCCTTTTGGACTTTTTGAACTTTTTTCCAACAAATCATCCTCACTCTATCTTCTGAAAGTTGCAGTGAATCAGTCTCAGTTAGATAAAAGTTCTATTTCTAAAACAAAGGATTAATAAAGATACAATCCAATTAAAACCTTTCGGTAGTTCCCAGTCACTAGCAGGATAAAGGCCCAAACATGGCCTTTGCCCTAAAATATATGAAAAACATATGTTAGCCTTTCTACTCCAGCTAATTACTGTATCCTGTGAAAAGTCCTAGAGCAATATAGAGATAAAAACTAAGATAAACATTGAGAAGAATAATTTCTAAATTTTCACAATGTGATTAAAAATCAGGAAAAAATACAAAAATGGAGTCTTCAGTAGGTTAGAATGCTATAGAAAGATAGAAAAAAACTTTGAAAGTATACATTTGATTTATTTTTAAAATTCAATTTAAATTAGGTGAGACTAGAAGTGAGGATTTAGTTGAGGAATAGACATTGAAAAATGACTAGGTTGTGAGGGAGCAAGAAGAGAAAATTATTTGAAGGAGTTTGGCTGTTTTATATGGTGCTGACTGTAGAGTGATTGATAGTGCATTTTCTTTTGTGTTTATTTTAAGATTAAAAATACTTGAACAAGTTTTGATTCAAGAATAATTAGTAGAAAGACCAAATGGGGCAGATAATGATATCATTCATTGAACAGAATCACAAAAGGACAATTAGTTCAAGGTCAGAAAAGCTCATTTGTTTTACTTTGGAGATGTTGGCTTGAGACATTTTGATATGTATAGGTTGGAAATGCCTAGAAAATGTTTGGAAGACTGAATATATGGATATTCAAGTCAGAGCAGAGGTCTGAGAACCATTAACATAATAAACACAGATATTAAAGCTGCCTGTAGCACTCTTTTTCTATAGAAGAGATAGCCTTCCTCCAATCTAAAGATAATTTCTCTGATCTGAAATTTGAATCTCAACCCGTCTTTCTGCAACAAGACTCTTGTTTGAATAGTGTCCATATCATAATATCTTCATCTGTTTTTCTTTGTGTGTATTGTCTTGTCTGGATGATGGAAAAATTGTATTGTGAAGTAAATAATTGTGAAATATTGAGTTATTACCTGAGAAGTCCTTTGTATTTTCTTCCCTGACTATTTAAGCAGCCAGAACATCTTTTGATGCATATTTTAACGAAAAGGTTGGACAACGCAGCTGAGGAAGAACCAAATGAGGTCTGAATAAATATTCTAAACCCACAACAAAGAAAAGAACTATTATGTTAGAGCTACTTTGGGGGTACAATGCTGTCTGAATATCAAAAGCCAGTCTAGGGAACTCAGCATGGATTTATCTTGTGAAAGAATTTGTGGTGACATAAGGATAGTCTTCACAGCAGGTGAGAGGATGGAATAGAATATGATAAATGTTAAAGATACCTAACAAAGTTGCTAGTGTTGAAATGTGGAAGTAGATGCGATAGGTAGATTAGATAGTTTTAGGGACCCAATAGTAGGAAAGACTTCTTTCTTCCTTTTCCTTTCTGTAATTCTTGGAGCAGGCAACTTCTCAGAACATCTGCATCTTCAAGGCAAACAGGAATATGGACAGAGATTGTAGCAGAATTGGGTATCAGAAACAAAAAGTAAAATGGTTCCACCACCTCAGTTTTCTCAATAGATAGACTCAGAAATGTCTACATGCCTAAAATCACTAAATTTATCACAAATAGAAGAAATAATCATCTATAAGCAATAGAGTTATCTTGAATTTTCCAAGTTAAATATGTAACCATTAGCAGAATTGTGAATGTGTGAGGTTGAGGAGAGAACTGATCCAGACTTAGTGGCATAAAGGTTCATGCCACCATTACATTTTTAAACATTTATTAAATGCCTAATATGTCCCAGGTTCTGTATTAGCTTCAAGAATATAGAGGCAAATAGACCATAGGGTCACTGATTCCATGGATCTCACACTGAATGAAGAAGGAAGTACTGATGCATTCAATCTCAGTTTTATGAGACAAAGATCAGGCTATGCTATGAATATACAATAGGCAAACAACATGGACATGGGAGCTGTGAACTGCTAGCTGCCTGGCAAACAGTGACACTCTTAAGCTAGGGCCGTAAGAGCGAATTAGAATTAACTGGGTAAAATGAGAAGGTAATTCCAGGAGAAAGCAATGTGAAAGGAAAGAAATAATACATTTTAAAGACATAACATAAATAAAACCAGAACATGAACAGTGAGAATCAATGTGAAACTACATGAGGCCACTATTAGTATAACATACTGTAGTTTCATTTTGCAAATATTTATTAAGCCCGGCTATGTGTCAGGAGCTATATTCATAGTAATAAACAGGTTCCTCCATAGAGCTCCTCAAATGAAAACACATAAATAGGCCTTTTAGAATAAAGTCCTAAGAGTTATGGCTGTGACAGGAGTGTAGAGGTCTGGGCAGCATACTGGCTTTTGGCATTCAGGAAGGTTTCCTGAACAAGGGAACATCTAAGCTACTTGTGATAATTAGGGAAGAATTAAAAGGTGAAATAATGATCACAGACACTATAGCAAAGCCATGCAAGTGCACTGACACAGAAGAATTATAAAAATGTGTACAGTTCAGAATTCTGAGGTATAGTGTAAAGGAACAGGAGCCATAGGAGTAAGTCACAAGAAACATGAAACAGGATTCCCATTCTTGGAGCTTACGGGTTTTACTGAAGTTAAGTTAGAAAAACTTTAAGGAGTTAAGTTAGATTTGCTCTATAAAGAGCACAGTATGTATATGGTTTGTACTTTGTGGACAAAACAAATTAAAAGAAGAGCAATTAAGAAACATCACAAATTTCAGGTGATAAATTAAGAGTACTTGAGATACAGCAGTGGCATTCCATTCGGTGCAGTTATAGTGAACATAATTGATTCTCTGCCCAGGATTCATTTCCCTTTCGCATTGTCCTAACAGTATTCAACTTTTTGTTTGGACCCTCCTTCCGCGCATATCCCAGTGTAAGCTGGAGAAGGTTGACCACATCCCAGCTGAAAGGAGAGTGCAGAATTTATTTAAATGAAGCAGTACTTTTGTATTCCATTGAATACAGAGGGAAGGCATTGATTAAGTCCTGGACATACGCAAAATTATTTGAGCATTTTGCTGGGAATGCTAGAAGGAATGGACTTTGTCAGGGCATGTATGAAAACCAGGACTGCTAAAGCCATGACAGTAACATAAGAAAAATTATCATGCACAGAGACTCATAAATACAGCAAAACCATGATTAAACCATGACTTATCACAACTCTACTTATAAGTTAAGTCACTTTGTGTTAAATTTTGGTTATCTTTAGCAGAAACCATCCTCAATGATATAACAAATATATTTGGAGTCATCTAGATGATTCACAATCAGATTTAGACTGTTATTTATATTTTATTTTAGAAGATCTTGTCACTCTTTGCCCTCTGTAGGTTTTTAAGAATTATTACATTTTATAAAATCTGTGAAATTGAATAAGGCAATTGTAGGCAGAAAGGGAAGCATTAACTTTCAGTGTCCTTGCTTTAGACTATTTTATCAGACCTTAAAGTTATTTTTATATTATTTTGGTACTTAATTTTTTATAGCATGTGAAAACATATTTGTCTGCCAGGGCCCAGAGAGAATTACAGAGAAGGCTGACAGATGATTCTGTCATCACTCTAAATGTCATTAGCCTGGCAGTTTTCTCTAGAGCAAACGAAAGTACATATATAAAAGGGGAAAAATTGGATGGCAATATAAATATTTTCACAGTGATTTAATGACATCTAGTCACTTAACAAATAATGTTCTCTATATACTCTATATTTAATATGTAAACCAGTGTGAATGGTAAATGATAATTCTTATTTTCATTATATTCCATCAGAAATGTATTAATAATTGATGATTTGTATAGCACACTAACATGAAATACAATTTTTTCTCAAAAACTATGGTGAATGACATAATTTAATTAGAGATGTTTACAAATAAGAGCTATAATTCACTGCTTTAAAATATATAACAATTTTACTTAGCATGGCAAACAAGAACCAAAACCTTCTCTGACAACAGTTTAATATCTAGCCTATATATTTTTTTCCTGTTTTCTTATTCATTCATGACACAGCCATGCTGTATATAATTTTAATTTCTTTAAAAAGTGCACATTCATGTCTTTTTGTAATTTATTTGTGCATCTTAATGTCTGGAAGATTTTCCTTCCCACCTAATCTAAATAGTGAGTTGCTTCTCATTTGCCAACCTTAGCTCATATTTTATCTTAATGATGTCTCAATTGATTCTCACAGGTGGCAGAAGTAATAGATTTCTTTCTCTAACATTTAATGAGATGGTAACATTATATGAGAATGTAATCTGACCAATAGCATTCCCATAGCACTTTGTGTGTATCACCATTCTAATGCTCAGTAACAGCAGGGGATTAACCATGACACAAATTAAACTTAAGACTCAGAGCCCATCACTTGCATAGACTCCTTTGAAGTACCTGTTCATGGCTTTTTATTTGTATCATGTAACATTTTTCTGAAAGAGCACCCCTAAAACTTTATAAGCTTCCAACCTGGATATGCACTCATTTCTCACATTGCCTCATAATTATCTTCTGTTCTAGTCTGAGAGATTTTCAACAAGGACTTTATCTTATGTATGTTTTATTCTTTATTAGTTATCACTATTTTTTATATAGCACAGTCAATAAAGATATGTTATAGAAATCATATCATTGACTGCAGGATGGAATTGAGTATAAAACTAAAAAAAAGGTGGAAGATAAAAATATTCCTTTAGAAGAAAAAGGATGAGTTGATAAATTTACTTCTCTGATACACCTAGAAGACAGAACTAGAAAATACTTATGTTAGTCTCTAAAAGTAAGCAGCCAGATTTGACAAATAGGATTACGTTTATTAAAAACTCAGCTTCAAGTTTGAAATAAACAAGAAAATTGGGTTGATGGGTTCAATTTTTCAGCTGTGCAGTTGTGTTTAACAGACAAAATCACTTCCACATATTTTCAAAGTATTGGAGAGCCCTTTATAGAACACTGGGTTATTTGAAAGTATATCTGGAGGAAACAGGGGAAAGTGATATCTCTAACTCTGACACCACTCTATCAATATCTATACTCTGCTTTGGGGAGCAAAGTTATAAACTACAGCTTAGTCTCTACAATTTATCTGTACCTGTATTTGTTGTGAAAGAAAAGTTGTCTATTATTTTCTTCTAAAATATTCTTCAGCTAAATTCAACTGAACTGGAAATATACTCCAAAACACATAGTATTGCGAAATTTATGTTCTAACATTGTTATTATGAGATATTTATAAAGTATTAGTATTTTGCTTTATACTCTAGGAATGTTTACTCAAATTCCTATGAAACAAAATGAAGTGAATTTCACCATCTGTACCTAAAGTATTCATGTATTACTCTTCATTTCTCTTATCTTCTATTCTTCAACCATTCTTTCTTAGCATATTTTTTATAGGTTATTTTCCCCTTTCTCTCAAATATATTAGTTAAGCTAAAAAGGAAAATGAGGATGACAGATGTTAGTGTTCTTAAAAAAATTATTTTTAGTGATGTTTTTTAATTTAACCATCTGTTTTGTTAATAGTAATCAAATATTCATATCTTCATTTTGTACTAATTTTTGTCTACTACATAAGCCTTTGTTTCCCACATAAAATGAGAAAAGTCCTAATATGTTTCATTATTTATTAAAATATGTCATAGGTGTCTTTTTAATAATGACCTACTATGTGTGTGTGTGTGTATATATATATATATATTTTTTTTTTAAACTACTTTCTGAGGTCTTAGACAATTAAGTTCCAATGGGAACATAAGTCTGAACATAAGGAAACAGGTACATTTTACATTATTACCCTTCCTTGGAAAGTATTAATAATATGCTTCACCAGTCTTAATTACTTCAATGACCTTAATTTAACAAACTCAACTTTCTTCATTTGTAATTTTGCCATAATAATTGGAGAGCTAGGCAATGCATGTACCTAAACAAATTAAACATTTTAATAAAACTTCATTGTTAACAGTTCATTAGACAAAAAGTCAGATTTTTTATTAATTTCAGTCATACTGTAAAGTAAGTTTCAACATTAAACACCATGGTTTGTCCTTTTAGATTTAAATTGTCCACAATACGAAATCGGTTGTATTTCAATTCCAAATTAGTGGTAAGACATTTCTATTGTATTAGAAGGTACCATTTTAAATTCACTGAGTTTGAAGGAAATCAATATGCACTTGATAAGAACTAGGTAGTAGAATTAATGAAAATTTAAATTTCCTTTTTAGAACTTTCTTTTTTATTTGCATAGAAACTTGTATGAATTTCATTAACTCTAGTCAGGTTCTCACAAGTGATTCATGTCTATTGACCAAGATGACCTCAATATTTCCCTCTGCTTGACTAAACTTTAAATAGTCTTCTTCCAAACTCTATGCCCCTAACCTTTCTTTTCTTTAGAAAACATCTCAGTTCTTTGAGGTGTAAATATATTTAAAAACTTCTTGCCAGTTTTGCAACCCAGGAATGTCTTTCTCAAGGAGTTGGCAGGCATGCCCTTGAAACATGACCACCAAGGAAGATAGCCCCCTTATATCCCAGTCACTGGGTGAGGATAGGTGCCAGACTTCAGTTGAGTGAGTACCTTGCTTTACTGAGACAAGTCTCTGAAGAGGGGAAGGCAGAGTATTTCCTTTCTGCATCAAATGAGAATTATGTCATAGACTCATGATGTTAAGTTGGGAAAAAGGACTAACCGAATATAGGCTTTTAAAAAAATATACATCTCCTTCTACTTATTTTTTTATTATTGTCTTATTCCTTTCGATTTTCCCTTAGGGTGTTAAAAAAGTAGGCTCTCGTGGGAATGTAAATTAGTTCAACCACTGTGGAAAGCAGTATGGAGGTTCATTAAAATGCTCAAAACAGACTTACCATTTGACCCAGCAATTCCACTCTTAGGAATTTACCCTAAGAATGCAGCAATCAAGTTTGAGAAAGACAGATGCACCCCTATGTTTATCGCAGCACTATTTACAATAGCCAAGAATTGGAAGCAACCTAAATGTCCATCGGTAGATGAATGGATAAAGAAGATGTGGTGCATATACACAATGGTTTACGACTCAGCCATAAGAAGAGGGCAAATCCTACCATTTGCAGCAACATGGATGGAGCTGGAGAGTATTATGCTCAGTGAAATAAGCCAAGTGGAGAAAGAGAAATACCAAATGATTTCACTCATCTGTGGAGTATAAGAACAAAGGAAAAACTGAAGGAACAAAACAGCAGCAGAATCACAGAACCCAAGAATGGACTAACAGGTAACAAAGGGAAAGGGACTGAGGAAGATGGGTAGGTAGGGAGGGATAAGGAGGGGGGAGATGAAGGGAGGTATTAAGATTAGCATGCATAATGGGGGGAGAGAAATGGGAGGGCTGTACAACACAGAGAAGACAAGAAGTGATTCTACAACATTTTGCTATGCTGATGGACAGTGACTGTAAAGGAGTTTATAGCAGGGACTTGGTATAGGGGAGAGCCTAGTAAACATAATATTCTTCATGTAAATGTAGATTAAAGGTAACAAAAAAAAAAGAAAGAAAGAAAAGGGGAATTACTCCCTGATAGGATAAAACTAACTGTAAATCAATTATTAATGCATGCTTTAAATATCCTTAATTTTGATCACTTAAAGGGTGTCAGATGATCGGCTATGGAGGTACACTTTTCTGATAATATTACTTTCTCTTAAAAAAAACAAAAAAAGCAGTTCCTGTGTGGTGACCTCCAATGAGTTCTACACAATGGTATAAAGGGCATATCAAAGTGTGGGCAAAGGGTCTGTTTGTGTTTGTACAGAGGATCAAAGCCTAATTTGGCTACCCAGAAAATGAACTAAGATACGATATGAAGAAGAACTTCCAACATCAGCACTCTCTGGAAGACTCATACCTGAAGATGATCATCAAAAAACCTCAACAAAGATCCAGGTGTAGCTGCAGTTGTAGCTGCATCCATCCCACCAGTTCCTGGACTTGCCATGGGAATGAACAAGGAGATATCTAAGCTGGCCTGTGCTTTCAGTAAAACAACAAATTTGACTGTATCTATACTGTTGGAACTCAACCAAGAATTAGGAGAAGTGCAAGTTGTAGCACTCCAAAATCTTACAACTACAGACTATCTACTGTTAAAAGAACGTATGGGATGTGAACAGTTCCCAGGAATGGGTTGTTTTAATTTGTCTGATTTCTCTCAGACTATTCAAGTACAGTTGGACAATATCCATCATATCATAGACAAATTCTCACAAATGCCTAGGGTGCCTAACTGGTTTTCTTGGCTTCACTGCAGATGGCTGATAATTGTAGATCTGCTTTGGTTATGTAACTGTATTCCTATTATGTTAATGTGTGTGCACAATTTAATTAATAGTTTAAAACCTATATATGCTTAAGTTACTCTACAAGAAGATAGGTCAAAGAAATAATCAATCCTCCCATGTTTTCTTCCATCTGCTACCTCTATAGCTTTTCTTCTTCCTTCCTAATTACAACCCTTAAATAGAATTCATGCCTCATATCGAATTTACCGAGTATCATAATGCCTCCAAGTGGTAAAGATACCTCAAGAGAAATGCTGGGCCTAGAAACCACAGGGCATAAATCTGCAAAGAAGTAAAAAGCTGACCTTTTCAAACAATATGGCTTCTCTCTCACTTACCAACTTTACATCTCCCTGTATGGACCCGGCAGATGACTGGTTAGCCAGAGATGGGTAAGATTCCTCAAAGGAGGAACAACCTAAGACAGGCACAGTTGCAGGGGGGCCATCAGGTGAGAAATTGGGAATCAACAGAGGTGAGGCTTAGAACCTCACCCCCCCGTGTTTTGAGAGAAATCTGCTTCATGGATGTTTTATTGCCCTTGTCTAGCTTGGATTAACACATAGTCTACAGGCACACACCTGATCATCTACATTTGCTCTCTTACAACACTAAACTATGTTTTCTACCTTTATCTTGCATCTACCTACCACTTCAGCATTTTATTAAAAATAATAATAATAATAATAATAAAGGGAGAAATGTGGGATCCACATATAAACCAAGTATAAAAATCAAATGAATATTCATATTTGACCTGATTGTTTATAGTTCATAATGCGTGATCAAAACCAAAAGTTTCTGTGATGACTGCCCTTGTACTGTTCACCATGTAATGACTTATTCACTATGTAAGAATTTGTTCACCGTGTAAGAACTTGTTTGTTATGCTTCAGAAGATTGGAGACTGATGAGAATTAGGCTTGGGGTGGATTAATGATTGTGCATTGCGCATTGACTCCCCTATACAGAATTTTATTGTTGTTAACAACCATTTGATCAATAAATATGAGAGAGGCCCTCTCAAAAAAAATAAATAAATAAATAAATAAAGTAGGCTCTAGTATTAAAATATTTGAAGATGGTCTCTGTAACTGCTTAAAGTTATGTTTTACCATAGTCATTACCCTATCAAATGATCAAAATTAAATTCCTATATAACATGTAGAAGAAGAGCAGTTCTTGAGAACCAAAAATGGCAGCTAGAAAATAAACTGAGTATTTGACAGGCTTGGGTCAAAAGCAATCCTTGAATGTCTCACTGTGACAGGAGCAATGGGATATCTTGCTTGGGATGTCTGCTTACTCCTGTGTCCTGCAGGTAGATTCCTACCTGCACAAATCACATGAACTCAGAAAGGGGAAAGGAATGACTCTCTTTGAAGATACCATGGGCTTCTTACCAGAAGAAAGAAATGGATACATATCTGACAAGGAAATAGAATAGATGTACATAACAAGGTCATGCTTTCAATTTGCATTATGTTCTAAAGAACTTTGTGAAGAAATTCTCTTTGAGGAATGATATAGTAAAGCACTGGAGGTGGGTCCACATCAATAAACATATTTCTCAAAGCAAAGATGCTATCTGACACAACACTGTTGCTGATATTCTCTAGATTATCCTCTTGAAAACCTCCAAAATTCTTCCCATAATAAGGGGTCAGAGAAAAATTAAGTGTATAAAAGGAAATCTCTCCAGCCCCCTAAAATGTCTGTAGAAATTACAGGCACAAATTCATTGACTTGACAAATATTTAGTATGTTTTTATGGTATTCTGATGGGCAATAGACTAATAACAATAATAAAATAACAACATAGAAATGACTCTTGACTGTCAGGATTCTGCATTCTAGTGGAGGAAATAGATAACATCCCAGCAAAATATCAAGGAAAATCCTTTCATTGGGATTATTAACTTCTTATAGTGGGGACTAATAGTACACATGGGAATACTGAAAATTGGGGAATTGGCTAAAGTCATCTTTAATGTGGAATGGCTAAAGATTTTCCATGCATTTGGATGAAGTAGATTCTGCCCCATGTTGTAGCCAGACAACTGCACCTTCATGAGTTAGTGAAAAGAAACTTGAGAGAAAACTTATTGTAATTTTATGGGCATAAGATAAGACAGTGCAATACAGTTTTGTGTAATGTTATTGTAAATATGCATGAACTTAAAGATAGGATATTATGAATTAGCAAAAATTAAAAATTTGCTTTTGGTTGAAAGATCATACTACCTAAAATAATTTAAATAACACAAAATTAAAATCAACTTATCCCTCTCATTTCTGTCTTTCTATATTTCTTCAAATGATTTTTATCAGCATTAGAACCTATCATTGGTTATGTTGATCATTTCTATTATGTTCTGTCAATCTTCATGACTACTATTAAAAAATAAGCTGAGGCATATTAAAAATTTTAAGAGATTGCATGAGTAAAAATCTACTTGAATAGGGTAGTTCAAACCAGACATGGTTGGAAGCACTCCTCCCACAGGAGCTCAGAGATAAACTTTTGTAGAGAAAAGGTGGAAGCAAAGTAAGGAAGTTATTGATTGGCTATAGCTTAAAGCCTAGTAAGGTGTTTGTGATTGGTTGTCCTGTGGTTTGATTTCATACCTTTGAAGCATGCATAGGCTTAGGTTTTGGTTTGCTTATGTAGGTTTCCATTGCATTACCAAGACCTCAGTCTAATGACCTCCTTTAAATATTTTAACACTACTTACATGGTATATAAGTGGTTAAAAGAATTATCATTCAAATGAGCATTGATAAAGGTGCAGATCAAGAAACCCATTGACATTGAAAGCAATAGTCATATATAGAAAAGAAGAAAATCAAATTAAGAGTTCAGAGAACACGTAAGTGATTATTTCTGAAGTATGAGTTGAAGTAAATGAGTATGAATTTCAGTGTGTGAACAATCTGTGACTTAGCATCCAATATATTATCACTGGATACTTAAGTACCATGATAGCCATTAGTCATGTAAAAACCTCTACAAACCAAATCACAGGCTACTAAAATTACAAGTTTGGAAGTAAAACAGAAATGTCCCCTTGCATTCCCCTAAGATACCTGTAGAAAAATGGATATTGTCCTGGGAATAATTTGCCAACTAAAAGGAAGAAAAACAAAAGCAGGAAGATAATAAAATTTCAGTGAATCACTGATGTGCTAAATGTTGATCATTATTCAAACTCAATTTAAAAGAACTTGATTTTTATTTTAGTAGATTTTTGAAGTTGGTACTAATCACTTAATTTTTAAATTTATTTTTTATTATATTCTGAAAGCATCAGAAACTCATTTAGTTGTTATTGTTCATTTGGACACTGAATATCTTCCTTGATTAACAGAATAGACTGA
This sequence comes from Manis javanica, assembly GCF_040802235.1. Lineage (NCBI taxonomy): Eukaryota > Metazoa > Chordata > Mammalia > Pholidota > Manidae > Manis > Manis javanica. The sequence continues at coordinate 39,839,974 of NC_133164.1, forward strand.
CTGTTCAGCTATCTTGAAGGGCTCATTGTATCTCTATAGCTTTTACTTTTGCTAACCACATTTAGGAATGCCTAAAGGGGGTTTTAAGTTCATTCATACCAATCAGTAAATTATTGTATTAAAAAACATAATTCAACTGAGAAAATTTTTAAGATCTTGCTGGCTTTATTTAATGATTCATGAATTGGTGGCATCCTGTCCAGCAGATAGAAAAGGAGCTCTGAAGTGCTGCATAAAATGTAAGGCAGAAAGAGGCAGGAGAAGTAAGTTACTCCCACAGAGTAGATTGTTTCAGGCAAGGTCACCTTCCTGTAGGGGATGGCAGGGGCCTGTCAGGCAGATTGCCCCACTAGTGATCAGGACATTCCAGACTGACTAGTTAAAATTACATTCCTGGGAAAGGCTGAAGCTACAAATAGGTTATGTATTTAGTCTCAGTTTGGTGATGTGGGCTTAGCAGACGTGACTCCATCTTGAGACCGTTGTCTCTTTTTTCAACAAGTCACAATCTCTTTGTGAATCTCTTTTGTCAGAGAATCACCTTGTAACTAAAAATGCTACATATTCTTTGTTAATCTTTCTCTCAGCTTTCTTTCACTGCTTCTAGTGAAATGAATATGCGGCACTTCATACTCAAATTGCTCATGCATCCTTGAGCAGTAAGTTCTTAAATTAATATAAGGAGAACTGAATATGCTACAGCTCTCAGAAAGTAAAAATTGTATTATTGTGATGTTCATGAATATTACAATTTTTTCTATTAATTATTTATTATATCTCTAGATGAATAACAAATTACAAATACCGAGTAGCTCTGGGAGCAACTTTTTAAAAATAAGGGACAAAGGACTTGTTAGATGGTTTTCAATTTAAACACACAACACCCTTAAAGCATGAGTAGAAAAGATCTGACCATGATAGAAATCCCCGATTAGGGATTATAGTTTGCCTTGTCGGAGCAAAACATTTCAGTGGATGCAAGGACATTTTATAGGCATGCCTCAGGATGATAAAAGTTTTAGAGTCATTTCTTATGACTTGATCTATAAAAATTTAAATTTCCAATAAAATAATCCTTTCTAGAATTTATATGGAAAACCATGTTGATCTAACTTCTCATTTATACACTTGTGGGGAATAATTTCAGAAATAAAAACATGCCCCAAACCACTGATAATGAATTATGACATATCCCTATATATCTAAGAGTGTCATCCTTTAACTAGGATAATTGTTAATTTTTTGAAAATAATATTTTGTAGAGATATCATCATGACAGTAAAATGTTTCCTTCATTTGGGTTCCATCTGTCTTCTAAAGCTTATGTGACACAATCTCTAGGGATTTATTTTAATAGGAGAAATTTCTTTATTTCTATAGTCTCTATGTACTAAAAAATGTAGTAAAGGTCGGTAAATGCATTAGACACAACCTAAGTAATGTTCAGAACATATATAAATTTAGTACAAGTATTCATTTATGTAGTGATGAAAGTAAATAAAACAATATTTTTAGAGGAATTCTTTCTTGTTCTTGAACAGAATTGCAGCCAAAGCAAAGGGAAATCTATCAACTTGAGGTAATATCATACAGTATTATATTTCAGGTGTAAGGGCAAACAGAAGTTAAAAAGAGGCTTAATTCTCCCTAAAGAAAATGAGGGAAGAGGTAAGAAAATTTATAATTGCAAATACTAACTGTCTTTGATATGTAAATAAATCCTTTTGAAAACCTTACAGGCTTTTTTGTAAGCTTTCTGACTCTAGAATGCCTTTATCAAGACCTCTGAAAGTATCTCATTGAAATGTAAACATCAAGGAAGATGTTTTCCCTATCTCCTGGTTTCTCTGAAAGCTTAGGAACCTAACTTTTGTGGGCACCTTGCTCCAGGTTGCAAACCAGTTCCTGTACTAAAGGGATGAGAAATTTGTTTTTCCTCTGGACAAAGCCAAATTTCTAACACAAAGGGTAATAATCCCTTTTTCTAGGTGAATCTAGGAAGAACCTATGTATGACAAATGGTGCTATAAAATCCTCTTGAGTACTAGTTACTGTTTGTCTTGAGAACATGCGTTTAATGTGTTTTATCTCCTTGGTTGTATAAAAGGGTGAGAGTTCTTTATTTGTGATCTCTTAGTGGGTTGCCTGTGTTTGCATCGCATTCTGGTTTAATGCTTTTTCAATAAAAGTTTTTTGTCTACTACCTTTCTGCAGAGGCATTCTTGGTTGAGAGAAGATTTTGTTTTTAATTGCATTTCTTCAACAAAGAATATTCTTACACATCTTTGTCTCCCTTTGTGCAATGATTTAATAATCAAAAGGTATAAAAAGATCAGTGTAAATAAATATTTGAACTACAATTGTCTTAACATGCATGGAAACAGCACCTTAAGGAAATTTATGTATCAGATATAGCTTTTATAGAACTGTTAGGCAGAAAAACAGATACGAGCTGATGGAGAGAGAGTAAGGCCAGTAGAGTCCACTAAATGGGGCTCAAAAACTTAACCAGATAAAACCAGAGAGCCAGAAAGGACTCACAGAGTTAATGCCTTTACAGTGTGAGTTCATTCCACATTATATGAACCTGGACTGACCTTGAGACTTACTCTAACTAATGCAGATGAGATAGGGCAGACATGGGACAAGCATCATGATTAATTTTTCTAAAAATGTCAAGATATAAATAGCACAGTTAAGAACAGGAGGGACTTACCTTAAGGCTAAGATTCAATTTTAAAAGCAGAGAATTGGGAAGTTAGATTCCTAACATATTCTTTGATAATCAGCCAACAACCTATCTTAATGGAAGGCAAGCAGTCTTAACTGATATGTTCCCAGTGTGTGAACTACTATTTTGGAGAGGAAGAGGGTCAATAAATTCCTTGTGTTAAGTTTATCCTATAGAATCATCTGGAGGACTGACTATGGATATAACATAGTATCTCTCACTGGAGATAGACATCATGAGACTGCATAACAAGCCTACACCCCCCAACCCTTTGCCTTTATCCCATTCTTGAAAGCCTTAAAAGACATAATCCTCAGCCCTTAAGTGCACTTACTCTCTGAGGTTGCTCACACTCCCTTTTCTTCAAGTGTGCACCTTTTTTCTTAAACAAACTTCTCACTGCTCAACTTATCACATTTGTCTCTGCACTCTTCAGTGTTAAGTGTCTTTGTTACTTTGCTATTTCATTCTATACACCAGGCTTAGACACAAGTTTTCACTCTGTCTCTACCCTACCTCAGATAAGTAGGGAGGGGCTGCTGAGAGCTCTGATTTGGGCTTGCGAGTTTCCATCACCTGGGTGACCCATACAGGACTGCAGCTGTGAGATTGTGCTCTTTAGTAGCCTACCTGAAAATCTCTTTTCTGCTTTGGGAAGTTCTAAGTACATAATCTCACTCCATCCAGTTATCTATGGCTCCCCAAATCCTGGGATGGTATGGATTTAGTTCATACACCATGCAGATTCAAGTGGACATTGGATTCCAGGTGACACTGGCATTAAGAGTTGGTAGGAGAAGTGCCCTATGCCGAACAGGAGTTTAATGAACATCCCTTTTTTTCTCTCTGTTCTTTGCTCTCTGCTGCCTACAAGGAAGTTACCATTCCCTGCTATTCTTACTTTAATGAATTCCTTCCTCAACTTGTACTCTAACTTCCCTGCATCTCTGAACCAAATTCTTCCACAACAGACCACTGTAATAGTTTTGAGTTTGACCTGTAATATTTTCAGTCATTTGTTAAAACTTTATTTTTAGAACACTTGTAGGTTTAAAACAAAATTTACAGGGATTTGAAGATATTTCCCTCAAACCTTCTACCCTCTTTACATATTTGTATAACTATGCCATTCTTGCAGTGCATGTCCAGTAAAATGGATGCCCTAAACACTCTCAATTACCTGTGGTCAACCATAGGCTGCAAAGAGACACTCCAAGCCTCTTTTGGTCATCTGCTAGTCTGCACAACTGGTAGGAAAAACAACCAGAAGTCCAGTAGCTTTGTCCACACAAATCATGGCATATCAATATCCTTCTGACACAGGTAGAGGCCTAATATAGTCCATCTGCCACCTGACAAGGGGTATAGGCCCCTTAGCTATTGTTCCATGTTGCTGTGGAACTCTGTGTAAGTCCCTTTTGGAGCACACAACACACTCCTGCTGGGTTCTACTAACTTCTTCAAAGGTCAAAGGAAAACCCCACTAACAGGCTACAGTCCCCACTGTCTTTTGTCCTGCATGCAACAAATGCTGATGTAACCATTGGGCTACAGCAGAGGCAGTCTTTCCTTCTATCCAATGTATCTGGGCCAATTTATCTGCTTCATCATTTTCTGGGGCTGCCAGTGGCAAATGACCTCTCACATGGTATACTGTAATTATTTCAATCTGACCACAGGCCCATAAGTCTTGCCACAATTCTTGGCCCCAAAGGGGTTGGTGACCAACTGGCCAATGGGCATGGTACCAGATTGGTAGCCACAGCATCAAATCCCGACAGACATCCCAGCTGTCAGTACAAACAACTGTAGGGGAGGGCTCCTGGCTGATCACAAGCCACATGGCCCGCAACTCTGCCCATTGACTGCTCTTCCCCTCACCATCTTCCATCCATATCGTCTCAGTCTTAGGCTAGAGAGCTATGGCCCTCCATTTTGGGGGCTGCCCATGGCTGGAGCCATCTGTATACCATGCATCTTTGGGTATAGGGGCTCTTCCCTCCCGATAGGGACTCTCTGCTACTAATGGTTCAAAAGCAAGTTCTTCCTGCTTTTCACTAGTACGTGTCACTGGCCCCAATAAGCGTTGGAGTTCTTCACTCATGGGACTACTAGAGAGAGCACTACACTGCTGTCGGTAAGCACCCCACTTGGCCAGTGTGGGTGTTTGTGCCACACCATTCCTTGGCTTTTGGATCCAGTCTCGTACCCACCCCAAGATGGGATAGGTGGTTATTTCCTTTATTGGGGCCATTCCAGTGATGGGTTCTGTAGCCAGCAAGGTGTGATACATGGCAGCCAGTTGTTTTTCTGTCAAAGTGTATCATACCTCTGCCCCTTTCCAGAGTAGTGACCAGAATCCAACAGGTTGGCAAATTCACTCAAGCCACTGCCAGAGACCCCAGCCATAACCATCTTCAGTAACATAAACATCCAGCTCACAGGGCCTTGATGGGTCTATTACACTAAATGCCTGCATGGCCATGACTGCCTGTTTTTCTGTAGTAAAGGCAGATGCACATGTTTCATCCCAGTCCCACCTGACGCCCTTTCATACTAACTGGTGTAAAGACTTCAGAATTTGTGCCAAGTGTGGGATAAACATTCTCCAGTGGTCTAGAAGACCCAAAAATTCCTATAGCAATGCTACAGTTGTAGATGTAGGAAAGGCCTGAACTTTATCTATAACTGTGTCTGGTATAACTTTGGTCTTACCCTACCAGAAGACCCCCAAGAATTTGACAGACAAACCAAGTCACTGAACCTTGGTACTGTTCAGAGCCCATCCTTTCTCCTGTAAATGTTGCAGCAGTCTAGGTGCTGCACCTTCTAGATCTGAAAGAGAATTGGACATGAGTGACATATCAGTATAATGGTACAACTGCACCACTGGTGGTTTCTCCCATGTAGTCAAGTCCTGGGCTACAAGTCCATGACAGATGGTGGGGCTGTGGAGGAATCCCTGTGGAAGGATGGTGAAAGTCCATTGTCATCCTTCCCATGTGAAGGCAAACTTTTCCTGACTTTCCTTCTCAATATCAGTGGAAAAGAAGACATTAGCAAGATCTACCACATAATGGTATGTTCTTAGTTCATGGCTGAGGGTAATCATCAGGCCTGCAATAGAGGGGACAGCAGCATGCATATGGGGTATGACCTTATTCAGTTCTCTGTAATCCACAGTCATATGTCAGGAGCCATCTGGCTTTTTTACAGGCCACACTGGGGAATTGAAAGAACTATGGGTGGGCTTTATAACACCCACCTTTTCCAGCTCCAGGAGAGTTTCTCCAATCTCTTTATACCCTCCAGGCAGTTTGTATTGCTTGGTATTAGTCACCTGCCGAGGCACAGGCAAAGCTATGGGTGGGTGCCTAGCATGTCCCCTCAGAACTGCCTTTACTACATGTACTCTCAGTCTGAACTCACCTGCAGTGGTCTGCAACCATAGACCCTGCAGGATATCAATCCCCAAAATATACTCAGGGACAGGAGATATATACACAGTATACTCTTTTGGGGTTAGACACCCTATTCCCAAAGGAAATTGGGCCTGTTTCACTCTGATAGCATTATCCCCTTATCAATCTATGATAGTGGAGTTCCAGGGGAACCATTCAGGGTAACCATGAATCAGAGAATATTCAGTCCCTGTATCCACCAGAGCCAGTACATGTTGTATGTTCACTAGGACCAATGGATAGCTATTTCAACATGTGGCCCCTGGTTCCCCACCTGGTCCCTCAGGGCAGATACCTTGACATTCCCCTCAGTCAACCGTGTTCCCCAATCACCTTCCTGTGTGGGCTCGAGTGAGGTTGGCTTACTCTCCAGCAGGAAGTCTTGTAAACAAACAGGCCAGACTTGTGGCTCTGTCTCTTTGTTCTTAATGGCTGGAACTGCTGCTTTGATTTCAGTTGTTGTCATAGCTCTAGTAAGATCCTATTTGACTTCTCATCTAATTTCCTTCCATCTGCTCATGCCCATATTAAATCAACCCACATCAGGTTCCTCATAGCCTTCATGGGGCCCTGTAAATTCTTGTGAATAGCAGTCCTTATTTCTTTCCATGTTCTCATTGCTTCAGCCTCTCCTAATTCTGCTACTGTATGTGTCACCTCACTTATGGGATACTCTAAGTGAGAGGAAAGAATCGTCACTAGAGACCAAAAGAGGAATGTGGAGGCCATTTGAAGCACAATATTTCTCATCCCAGTAGTGAAAATCTCTTCATCTGGGCCATAATTCTCTGGACTACAGATGGCATTTCTTATGCCTAGCTCTCATAACACCTGTTGGAGCTCAGCATACATCTGCCATCTAACAGAAGAGGATGGTAGATCACCTGGATTGGGCCACACAGCATGAAGTGCAGCCATAAGCCAATCAAGGAGGGAGTGACTCTGGGGTCTGATGTGTATTTTGTAATCACTGCCTCAAGCAGGGCTGCACTGTCAGGGAAGACAGCTTTCCCATCTGTGATACGGACAGAACAATTCCATCCACCCCCAAGTCCCACAGACACAGGAGCCAGACTGATATTGACTCTGAGGGCTTCTGCCTAAACCGGGAGCCCAAATCCACTGGCTCATCCTGAGTATAGGGGCGGAGCATAGAGTGCTCCACGACCGGGGGAGGGGGCTGCTCCTCTCCTTGGGGAACTTTCAGCTGCTGGGTCTTTATTTTCTTTACAACCACTGGGTGTGCTTTCAATACAGGATGGATCAGTGCCTCTGGCACCACCCCTTCATCTTTCCCCAGCTCCTCCATTTCTGGGGCTGATGGCACCTTTCTCTCCGCTCCCCCAAGTGCCTCCTCTGCTACAACCTTTACCCTTTTTACAGTGCCTCACAGCAATGCAACTCAATCTCCAGCAGCTCCCTTGCCTTCACCTCAATGTTTCGCAGCTGGCATTCTCGTGCCACCTCTGCCTGTGCTTCCCTCAGGAGTTCGTCTTTTTCCTTGATGGCCTTTTCCTCCTTCAGAGTACCTGGCAGTGCTGCCATCTCATTCTGTGAGGAATCTTTTACTTCTTCAACTGGCACCTTGCTGCCGGCATTCTCGTGCTGCCTCCTCTCTCATCAATGCCGTTTCCTTCTTCAGGGAATCCTTGGAAGTTTACAGCTTGTGTTCTCGTGTCACCATTTCTTGGGCCTTTTTCAGGAGCATGTCCTTCTCTTCTGTAGACATTTGTAATACTGTGAGAAGCAACCAACCCACAGTCTCCACTGCCTCATGAGCATTCTGTCTCTCAAAAGACCTACTTACTATATCAAGGGCTCTCTGTACTGCCTCAGGTATCACCTCCACCTGCCTGTACTCCTGGAGTGGGGCCCAGTCCTCTAGGAGTCAAGCCACCTCAGACCACATGCCCACTGGGGGACAATCCACTGTCTCCCCATTCACAGGGACAACCCGCTAAAGTACCCCTCCCATAAGGGAAGCCTGTTGTTTTCCTTGGTCAACAATGAACCCTGCCGACTTCACCAATTGTCTTGCCAATGGGTTTCAGCCCCAGGAAAGTTCACTATGCATTCAGTGTGACCAAAGAAAATAACAGCAAACGTTCTTTGGGTTAAAAGGTTTATTACCTGCTGCTTCTCCTGCTGGTAGGTGGAGCACTAGCGTCTCTGCCTCTGCCCAGAGCACTGGGCTGAGCTCTCTATATAGTGCAATAACAGCTTATTGCCTAAAGGTGTGGAAGTGGTAGTCTAGCAATAGACCAGTTACATCATCAGGTCATTTAAGTTCAGTGAGGATCCTGGCCATCTTTCCCACAGAGTGGCATAGAGGATTCAATGTAGATTCTTGAACAAATGTCCTTGTCACGTATCAATGATATTTTTCTTTCTTTGACAGGTTATTTTTTGCAGCATTATACTCTTGTTCATCAATTTTGGATCACCAGATATCATTTCTAAATAACGTTTCAATTTCTAATAATTTGCAAATACCTACATACTCTATAAATAATCTATGCAGGATAATTTCCTGATCACTTTCATACTGAGTATTTTCCCCACAAGAAGTATCTCTTAGATGACTGAAAACTCAGAAACTCCTTTAGTATTACTTATATATCTTATACAGTGTAAGATTACATAGTACAAACATAACTCTAGAACAAAGAACTCAATGATACCACAGATATCAAGTTGGTCAGATTATAATAAAATAATGGTTCAAAACAAACCATTTTAAATTATAGTTCTTCCAACACTGAACCAATAAGGTAGTAAGGAATGCTGAAATTGTCACATGAGAACAACTTTTCTATTCCATCTCACAAAATTTTAATCATGTACCATTTGAAAATGATATAAGGAATACTATTATGAAGATGTTACAGGCTTTTCCCTCTAGAGGCATTTCCATTAACAGTATGGATAATGCATAATCACAAATATATGTACATAAGGAGAATTTATTATAAAAGGAAAACCATTCTTCAATTAACTTCTCAGTAACTCTCTTTATATCTTAAGTGAATTTTAAAAAGAGGGGTTGGATGATAATGTTTTTACTTCCTTGTGGTTTAACCATTTGATTTGATAAGCCTAAACTAGAACATATATAAACAACATAGTATAGCAGTATAATATTCAGATATGGTTTATGTTAGCTATAGTAATAATAATCCCAAAATATCATTGGCTGAACAAAATGAAAGGTTATTTCTTACTAACACAGATATTATTGGAGTTTTGTTAGGCTTTTCATGGGATTCTCATAGGCTACCTCATCATTGCCATCAGAGATGATATTATGGATGATTTACTTAAATTAAATGTTCCTTAAAGTTTGAAATTATTTCCAAATATTTTTACATTTAGAAAAATAGTGGCTCTATATTTCTAACTATTTTAAGAAATTAAAAATGATCATTTATAGAATAAAACAGTGTAATACCAAAAGCATAGTTGTCTGTAAGTAAATTGATTATATCATTACTATTTAATTGAAGAAGAAAACAGATTAATGTCAATTTGTGTAAACAATCCACTTAAAATGTACCAGAAAATTTTTTATAAAATCAAATCTTTCTCATGTTCAATATTTCAATAGAAAAAAGGTTTTCTCAGATATAATTATACTGTTTTATTTTAGATAAAGTAAATTTGTATTTATTTTATTTCATCTAGTTATCAAGTGAAAATTTCTTTTTGAATAACTTGCCAAACATTTAAATGTATATGCTTTTCTTTTCCTTTCACTTCCAGTCAACCAGAAAGTTGGAAGCAATCTTTTAAGGAGAACATTATCTGCCAACCCCTTTAGACTCACACTGGCTACCTTTGTGTCAGCTTTAAACTTAAGTTCATTTTCTGGCCATCTCATCTCCCATGGGCTGTAACTTCCAGCCCATTATGAAGATTGCTTCTGCCCTTACTGATCTTATTCTCATTTATGTTATCCATGATTCAGCTTGCTTAATTTTGCTAGCAAAATCTTGCAAGGAAAAATTTATAACTAGGGCCCAAATACATATACTTTGTGGAAGGAATATAATCCACTTATGAATAAATGAATTCTGATATTAAAAAATTGCCCTACATAAGAAAATTAAAAGTCTGAAACTGCTTGCCTGAATGAAATATTTGAAAGTTGAGAGCCCATTAAGTAATCAATGTATTCTTTCCTCACACTTCATCACTGTGAGAGTCAGAACAATTGATTCAACCTGGGAAAATGTTCCTAGGTATCCAGAAATGTGCCTTCAACTCATTTCACCTCCTACTTTGTGGATGAAAATTGCTAAAAACTCCTGGGGATGAGAGGGCTGTACTGAAATGAAATCTTTATCAATCATGGTAAAAGAGGAAGGGAGAATAGGTGACTGGACAGCATGAGTAAGTCAAATGGCATTTTGGACAACATTTGGATTATTAGGCATCAGTTGTTTGGTTCCAAGATGCCAGTGTGCCAATCTCATGAAAGATAATAGGGAAATGTTTTTAAATTAGTATTATTTGGTTTTTGTTCTGGGTTCAATTGATTTCATTAATATGTCTCAAAAAAGCAATCTAATAATCAGTTAAATAATGAAGTGTAAAAGACTCTTAGAGCAAACACATTAGCATGACAGCACAGCATGTCAGAAAACACTCAAAGAAAATATTTCAGCATATTTTTTTCCTTTTGTAAATGACAAAACAGACTGTTTACAGGCTTTTTTTTTTCAGACAGGGGTACATGGGACACCTATAATGTTCCTCATCCCAAAAGCTGTTCTAAGGGAAGGCTGTAAACTAGTGATGGAATAAGGAGAATTATGTTCAACTGGGAGAGTAGGGCAAACACAGTTAAAGAAGAATTGAGGCAGGAAGAATGTGAGTGGTTAATAAAAGGGTATCTGTCTAAGGTAAAATATTTCAAATATTAGGCATAGAATTATTAGATATCAGTGTATTAAAAAGCATTGGCAAATGCAAATGTAAGCCTTAAGCTTCTATTCATAGTTCTTAGTGGGTTGGGTATGAGAGATGTGTACAGAAATTAAAGTTTATTTGTGAGTTTTAAAACACTCTCTAGAATAATTTAATGAAATAACCTACCATTACCATTATTTCCTCAGGGAAAGTACTTTTTTTCCCCCTAAAATATATGAAAACTACAACTTCAAAGTAAATCTTAAAATAAATATATTTGTATTTATAAAAACCACATAGTCCTCACTTTTCTCATTTTGTTTCACACATAAGAAAATATTACTGTTTGACACTTGGTACCAGTGACTACAGTGACTTCTAAACTCATTTGAGATGCTGTTTTCTGTAGTATTAAGGTATCTATAGATCAAAGAACACACTTTTGAAAACACTTCTTTTGACAATGTCTCATTGAAGTTCTGTGATCAATGATTGTTATTAAGACACTGAACACAGGATTTTGCTCTTGGGAATGACACATCTGAAAGAAAAAAATTATGTATACATTAATAAGTTGCAAATACACATGGTATAATGAATAAAATGAGTGCAATTCAGTAGGTACAAAAGGTGAAAAGCAATTAAAAATAGGATACAAATTATTTATTTAAAAGAACTCAATGTAAAGATGTTTTCTATCAGAAGTGAAGTAGAAGTAAACAGTGTAATTCATGATTAGGTTTGGCTATAAGTCATTGCACCACTTATTTTTTCTAGTTTTTTTGTAACTAGCCATGTGCATTCATTTATATTAATCTATGGCTGCTTTCCTGATATAATGATAGAGTTGAGTAGTTGTAACAGAAACCATGTAACTCATAAAGCTAAAAATGTTTAGTACCTGGCTTTTAACCAAAAATGTTTGCCTATCTCTATGCTATACCAGGAGAAAAATATTGTCTGGATCAAAAGAAATAATAATAGCTATGTTTTTTTATTTTGCTTCAAAAACAACAATAAACTCCTATTCATTCTTTAGATTTTGTGTCAAAAGTAACTTTAGTGACTTTCAGATAAGTATTCATAACCCACACTCACCTAATCCACATGAAGTTCCTCTTGTAAAAGCTATCAGAGTGCCTTGTTCTTTTTTGCATCAGTAATTATTCCAATTATAAACAAACATTTTGTTATGATTACTTAATTATCTCTTTCTCCCCGTAAGTTCAAAGCTCTATAACAGAAGAAATATGTCCATTTTGCTTACCACTCAACAAATATTTATTAAAGGACTCAGTGGACAGTACAGAACTTACAAGGAACATATAAAATAAATTAAGGTAAACACAAGAAGTAAAAACATGACACAGCATGTTGGAATTATGAGAAATAGCTGAAAAACAAATAAAGAAACCTTCTTTCCCTCTGTCATTCAGAACTAAATAGGAGAACAGAGATTTGATAAACATGATTGATTGAAAATCTAGTTTTGAATCAGAGACCAAGTAAATCTGAGAATACTTCCTCTCAGAATTTAAATAGATTTCCATACAGGATAACTTGCATAGCTGTACAAGTACAAGACTACCAGGGAGAAGTAAGTAATTTCTCATATTGAAGGAGCAGACCAAAATATAAGTGCTCTGCCTTATCTAATAAAAACAGCAACACATTTTTCACCAGTCTTTTCTCAAAATTCACCATTCAGATGAAACTCTGCTATGTCTCTTGGTAAAGGTGAGAAAGTCTGCACTAGAAGTCACCCCAAATGAAAAACAAGATTTTAAAGAAAGGAAGCCCTTGCTTTATACACTGAAGAAATACACTACAACATGAAACCTTATATCCATTTCCTCCTTATACTTTGGAAGGATCATATTTAATTGGTCATTTAATAGGAGAAGTAACATTTGGCAAAAAAATGTAGAAAATTATATTTAAAAGATACATTTACAATAACATTGAATATCAACATTGCAAGACTAAAGCTCATTAAGTGTATTTTGATGTCTATCCTTGAAATAAGGCAGAGATCAAAGTGAGGCCTTCAAAGGCAGAATTTATCAAACCAGAACTCTGATTTCTCCTAAAGAATTGTTCTCAATAAGATATGCTCTCAGCAAGAACAGTAACAGTCCCATTTGTCTTCCCCTTTACCTTCTTCATGGTCACTAGTTCGTAACATTTCACCCTCCAGAGAAATGACTGCCTGCTTCCTGTCAGTCTCATTAATACTCCTTTCAGTGAACTCCTGGCTGATGTTCAGCGAGGGTGCTTTTCTTCAAATGAATCCTGGCAATAATGATAGTGATAACTGATTGGGCTCAGTTTAGATTTTGAACCATCTGGTTTCACAGCGAAGTCAAACAGCAAGCCTACAGGCCAGGTGCTAATAACAAATTCTTGTTTTGAAGAAGAGTGTATAAAACTGGACGAGTAAGAAGAGCATTGTCTGTTATTCACCTTATTAACTCAGGTCTAAATTTTTGAAACATTTCATTAAGTTAAGCCTGTAGTACTTATTTTTTTATATTTTTGTACATGTTTTAAACTTATTTGACTTGATTTAAAGTAAAAAGTAATAACTATTTCCTTTTTGAATGCTCTTAGCAAATTGATTTCATAAAAATGCTGTTATTTTATAGTCACAATTCATAGAGAAAACCTACAGATAATATACAAGGAAACAAATGTTGAGGAAAACGCATCATGGATAAACAGATGTATTCATTAGTTTCCCATTTCATCATGAATCAACAAAAAAGAATCATCTTTTTGTATTTTTGGAAGATGTATAATTAATAGACTTTAAAGGAAATTAAAGTATCTAGTAATTACATACTTCTTGATAGAAGTAGTAGAAACTATTTGTGTGTACACAGGGAGATTTTTATTGAAAATCTTTATTTGGAAAATTTTCACATAAAATTATACAGAAGAAGCCATTATCTTCATTTCTTCATTTGCATTTAGTCAATTTACATAAATACTTTAAGAAAATTAAAAGCTAGATTTTATATAAAAGGTGCATTTTTTGATGGATTTCAAAAATAATGCCTTGTTTTTATTTTCCACAGAAAAGCCAAACTATAGCTTGTTCATTAAGATTTTTAACCAAATTTCTGACAGATGTAAACACTTTAACAAAAGTGGTATTTATTTCTGACCATCTCTTAAAATACAAAAAGGTTTAAGAGAGCAAAAATTTATACCGGATTTCTGGGAAAAAAGTGTTTAATTATCTTTATACTTTACTATTAATAAATTAATGTAAGAAACTTGCTATTATGACTTCATTTTAAAAAGACTAATTTTAATAAGGAAAACGTTTTGCTTCTCTATTGTGAAGTATTTCACTGGCCATCAAAAGCATGTTTGCTAACTGTTTCTGGTTTATAAACTGCAATAGAACATCTGTTTGCCAGATGACCCATTATTTAGCTCATTTATGTATGTGTTTTATAATTTAAAGGTCAACACATCTATTAAAGTTATTAACATGAAGCACTATGCTTTTAATCAAAACTGCTTCGTTTTAACCTCATTACTTTTGTGTCATGGATGCTAAAGAAGAAGAGGATTTTAGTATTTCAAAACTATATTGAGCATCTCTAAAACTGAGTGACAGTTATCACAAACTGGAAGAAGCAAGTGAGGCACCATTTCTTAAAGAATAATTGAGAAAAATTATTTTACCTTGTTAGTGAAACACAGCTGAGTTTTCCATTTCTCTCAGAGAAAAAATTCCAAAGTCATTGATTAGTTCTTGGGTCAAGAAGATTAATTTTCTCTTTTTGCCCACTTGCCGCCTTCTTCTTAGGGAATATTGACAAAGATCTCAAAATTTTTATGGGAGGTAAGATTCTTATTGAAGGGCACTTCAGTCCTGGTTCTCCACCATTTCTTTTTCTTCCAGATTGGATATCTTCTTTCTCGCCCCTATTCAAGGTCTTCAGTACCTCTCTTCCTCCCTTCTCCATCAGTTCCCCTTTAGAGTCTTTCGTCCTGACCTCCTCCTACCAACTCCATAGTCTTTGGGAGAGTTAAGCAATAAAACAAAACAAAACTGGATTGACAAGCATGTGTCTAGATCTTCCTTAGATATTGGATGTCTTAAATCAAACATTTCTGTTCTAAGGCACAGATGCGGAGGTATACTTAGGTCTTCTGTTATATTTTTAAACTCACACATGCTTCTCTTAGTGAGGTGATAATGTTTTCAGGCAAAGGAAAAGGCACTCTTTCTTTCCCCTGGCTCAATCTAGCACAGCAACGCAATGCAAGATTTCTGGAGCAAAAAATGGAGTAGATTTACCCGATGACTTTGTGCTTTGTGCTTTGTGTTTTGTGCATTGTGTTTAAGTATTCCCTTTAGATACTAATGAATATATCCGGACTATTTTTAAAATACTAAATAAAAAACATAATAGGCATAGTCAGAGATGCTTTTGTCATTTCAGAAACATTTTAGTATGTGCTACCCCACAGCTCAAATATATGTATTGACAGTTATATTTTCTTCCTTTATCTCAAATATGTGAATGTTTAATGCAATATAATAGTTCATGGTGCATCTTATGAATTAACTTTTTTTAATTAGAATTTTCATATTTTACAAATTGAAACTAGTGATGGTCTCATTTCTCAGTGACATCTTAGACTAGAGTATGGGTTTCTTCCTCACACCATATTATGCTTCCACAATAGATTAGGATTAACACAGGCAATAAATTCTAAGAAGCTTTAAAAGAAAGCCAGCATATTTTAAAAAGTTGTTTAACAAAAATTTTATCAGTTTTCATTCTCACAAGTTAGGAGAATTATATATGTTCCCAACATTTTGCATGCCTATAGTTTCTCTTCTCTTTTGGATTTGGAGCATTATTCAGTTTAAAGAAATATCTAATTCATCAGATTCCTTAAACATTTTACTTCAGGAGTTCAAATTTAATTATTCTTTTAGCTATTTAGTTTTCAAGTTATATTTAGATATCTTTCAACTTTTTATTCATATAAATTTCCCTTAAAAATATCCATGAATAAGACTCAGGGAAAACTAAACATATGAATTATATAGGACAACTCATGCTTAAGAGAACTCTGGAACTATTTTTAAAAACCAAAGCAAAAATGAGAAGTAGAAGAAATTATGCTGAAAGGTTCTGATAAAAAAGAATAGTGGCCCACATATGATAAAGCTTTAAGACCTGTTTTCTCTAATTCTCTAGTAGCAATATTCTGTAATTTAAAAAAATGCAATATTTTAGAAATATTTGAACCTGACTTTTCCTCCTTGAAATTATTAAAGGACCAAACTAAAATTTAGAATTATAATTAAATATGATAATATTTTGAGTGCTTTGAGAGTTCTCTGTGCTTTTGCTAGTAAGCTGAGTCTATTGTGTTAAAAGTGAGTAAACTGTAAACTTAGGCCTTTGTGTGTATGTGTGTGTTGTGTGTATGAAAGTGCTAATGAATTTATTCCTTCTCTTAAATATATATTCTTGAATATGTTCTCAAATATGTCTATTATATTCAAATATACACACATGTATAGCTAGCAAAAATCTGTACTTATATTTACAATCTTAAGTGACTTTCTTATAAAATGTCTCTTGTTGAAAAACAAATTTCAATTTAGTAAATTTAAAGATCTAATTGGCTTTATTAGGTGATTCGTAAATTGGACAGCATCCCATGTAGCAAACAGAAAGGAGCTCCAAGAAGCTGTAAAAATTGGAAGGTTTTTAAAGACACAAAAGAGATGAGACAAGGAAGTTACTTTAAAAAACAAAGGAGTATTTCAGACAAGGTCACCTTCCTTTTGGAGAACAGGGAGGGCAGGGATGGCAGGGAAGGAGGAGGGGGCCTAGCATGCAGATTGCCTTACTAAGCACTGACCAGGAAATTCCAGACTGACTTGTTAAGATTACATCCAGAGAGAGGCTGAAACTACAGTTAGGTTAGATACCAAGTCTTGGTTTATTAACATGGGTCTTGGAACAAGTAACACCATTTTGGGCCTGTAGTCACTATTTTTTTATTGGTCCTTAACACACAACCTATAAGATAAAATTGCTGGAGAATTTTTAAATGCAACTATTAGAAATACATAGAATATACAACTTGTGGTCATTAGAGTACATTAATTTCTTAACATATTGTTCACAAATATAGGTCAGAAAAGGTTAATTGCTCTTGCAATAAAAGCATAGATAAAACTTGAAAAAATAATTTGTGGAAGAAAAAGACTTTTATAACTTTTTAAATCACCAGTATAATTGCTATAATTTACTCAGTGAATTTCATGATCAGTCTTAACATAATTTCCATTTGGCTTTTTTTTCCTGTAACAGGTTTCCATTGTATAATTCAGTGATTTCAGTAAAAAATTTCACATGAAAGCATGAAGTAAACATGCCATTGTTTATTGCAAGGGTGTTACTAAAAATCAAATCTGTATAGCTAAAGCAAAATAAAAATGTAAATAATAATTTAGGCAAGTTAATAAATACAATATATGCTACCATACCTATACTGCACAGATATTTATTTGAAATGCCTGATATTAGGAAACAATTGTTTTATTAACTATTAGTGATTAATCAATTTGAAAACATATGGATTTCCTAATAATTCTTCATAGACTTTAATAGACAGGATATGCGAATATATTTAATTTTTTTAAATTCAAATACAAAAGATTGGAATAAGTTTAAATTGTTTATATTATTTTGAAAATTCTATTATTTTTGGATAATTATGTAATACAAATAACTACTATTACTAAAAATATTTCTATTGACAATTTTAAAATTATGTGCAAGGTAAACTTATAGAGTTACACAATGCACTAGAAATGAATGCACTAGAAATAAACTTTTACTGTGCCAACTTATATTCATTCCAGTTTCTAGGTTGTTTTGACTAACACTGAGTTAAGAAATGCATCTATAAAATGAACAAAAACTTCTACATGGAGTACTAGGAAACACTGCTCTAATAATAGTTATTTTCATGAATGCATCACCAATAACTACTTTCTTTTTTTACTATTACTATTTTTGTATTAAGGTATTGTTGATATAAACTTTTATGAAGGTTTCACATGAAAAAACAATGTGGTTACTACATTCAACCGTATTATCAAGTACCCCCATACCCCACTGCATTCACTGTCCATCACTTTGTGCTACACTGTCTTCCCTGTGACCCCCCACACCATGTGTACTAAACATAATGCCACTCAGTCCCCTCCTCCCTCCCTTCCCACCACCCTCCCACACCCCTCCCCTTTGGTAAACAGTAGTCCCTTCTGGGAGTCTGGGAGTCTGCTGCTATTTTGTTCCTTCAGTTTTGTTTCTTTGTTATACTTCACAAATGAGGGAAATCATTTGGCACTTGTCTTTCTCTGCCTGGCTTATTTCACTGAGCATAATATCCTCCAGCTCCATCCATGTTGTTGCAAATGGTAGGATTTCTTTCTTTCTTATGGCTGAATAGTATTCCATTGTGTATATGTACTACCTCTTCATTATCCATTCATCTAGAAATCTTAGGTTTCTTCCATATCTTGGCTATTGTAAATAGTGCTGTGATAAACATAGGGGCGCAGATATCTTTGAATCTGAGAAGTTGTATTTGTTGGGTAAATTTCTAGGAGTGGAATTTCCAGGTCAAATGGTATTTTTATTTGTGTTTTGAAGAATCTCCATATTGCTTTCCACAATGGTTGAACTAGCTTACATTCCCACCAGCAGTGTAGGAGGGTTTCCCTTTCTCTGCATCTTCACCAGCATTTGTTGTTCTTAGTCTTTTCAATGCTGGCCATCCTTACTGGTGTGAGGTGATATCTCATTGTGGTTTTATTTTCATTTCCCTGATAATTAGTGATGTGGAGCATCTTTTCATGTGCCTGTTGGCCATCTGAAATTTTTCTTTGGAGAATTGTCTCTTCATATCTTCTGCCCACTTTTTAATCAGTTTATTTGCTTTTTGGGTGTTGAGGTGTGTGAATTCTTCATATATTTTGGATGTTAACCACTTGTTCAATAAGTCGTTTACAAGTATATTCTCCCATACTGTCAGATGCCTTTCTGTTTTGTTGATGGTGTCCTTTGCTGTACAGAAGCTTTTTAGTTTGATGTAGTACCATGTGTTCATTTTTGCTTTTGTTTCCCTTGCTCAAGGAGATGCATTCAGGAAGAAATTGCTCATGTTTATATTCAGGAGATTTTGCCTATGTTGTCTTCTAAGAGTTTTATGGTTTCATGACTTACATTCAGGTATTTGATCTATTTCGAGTTTACTTCTGTGTATAGGGTTAAACAATAATGGAGTTTCACTCTCTTGCATGTAGCTGTCCAGTATTGCCAACACAAGCTGTTGAATAGGCTGTTGTTTCCCCATTGTAGGTCCATAGCTCTTTTATCATATATTAATTGACCATATATGGATGGGTTTATATCTGAGCTCTCTAGTCTGTTCCACTGATCTATTGTTCTGTTCTTGTGCAGGGTCCCAAATTGTCTTGATTACTGTGGATTTGTAATAGAGCTTGAAGTTGGGGAGCATAATCCCCCAGCTTTAATTTTCCTTCTCAGGATTGCTTTGGCTATTTGGGGTCCTTTGTTGTTCCATATGAATTTTAGAATGATTTTCTCTAGTTCGTTGATGAATGCTATTGGTATTTTGATAGGAATTGCATTGAATCTGTAGATTGCTTTAGGAAGGATGGCCATTTGATATTAATTCTTCCTATCCATGAGCATGGGATATGTTTCCATTTATTGGTATCTTCTTTAATTTCTCTCATGAGTGTCTTGTAGTTTTCAGAGTATAGGTCTTTCACTTCCTTGGTTGAGTTTATTCCTAGGTATTTTATTCCTTTTGATGGAATTGTGAATGTAATTGTTTTCCTGATTTCTCTTTTTGCTAGTTCATCATTGGTGTATAGGAATGCAACAGATTTCTGTGTATTACTTTTGTATCCTGCAACTTTGCTGAATTCAGATATTATATCTAGTAGTTTTGGAGTAGAACCTTAGGGTTTTTATGTACAGTGTCATGTCATCTGCAAACAGAAACTGTTTAACTTCTTCCTTGCCAATCTGGATGCCCTTCATTTCTTTGTGTTGTCCGATTGCCATGGTGAGGACGTCTAGAAGTATGTTGAATAAAAGTGGGGAGAGTGGGCATCCTTGTCTTGTTCTTGATCTTAAAGGAAAGGCTTTCAGCTTCTTGCTGTTAAGTATGATATTGGCTGTGGGTTTGTCATATGTTGCCTTTATTATGTTAAGGTACTTGCCCTCTATATCCATTTTATGGAGAGTTTTTTATCATGAATGGTTGTTGAATTTTATCAAATGCTTTTTCAGCATCTATGATTATGATCATGTGGTTTTTGTCCTTCCTTTTGTTATGTGATGGATGATGTTGATGGATTTTCTCATATTGTACCATGCTTGCATCCCTGGAATAATTCCTACTTGATCATGGGGAATGGTCTTTTGATAAATTTTTGAATTAGGTTTGCTAATATTATGTTGAATATTTTTGCATCTATGTTTATCAGGGATATTGGTCTGTAATTTTCTTTTTTTGTGGTGTCTTTGCCTGATTTTGGTATTAGGGTGATGCTGGACTCATAGAATGAGTTTGGGAGTATTCCCTCTTCTACTTTTGGAAAACTTTAAGGAGAATAAGTATTAGGTCTTCACTAAATGTTTGATAAAATTCAGCAGTGAAGCCATCTGGTCCAGGGATTTTGTTCTTAGGTAGTTTTTTGATTACCAATTCAATTTAATTGCTGTTAATTGGTCTGTTCAGATTTTCTGTTTTTTTCTGGGTCAGCCTTGGAAGGTTGCATTTTTCTAGAAAGTTGTCCATTTCTTCTAGGTTATACAGTTTCTTAGCATTTCATAGTATTCTATCATAATTCTTTTTATCTCTGTAATGTCGTCATGATTTTTTCTTTATCATTGCTGATTCTTTTTATGTGTGTAGACCCTCTTTTAGATTGATAAGTCTTGCTGGGGGTTATCTATTTTGTTTATTTTCTTGAAGAACCAGTTCTTGCTTTCATTGATTCTTTCTGTTGTTTTATTCTTCTCAATTTTATTTATTTCTGCTTTGATCTTTATTATGCCCCTCCTTCTACTGACTTTGGGCCTCAAGTTTTTCTTCTTTTTCTATTTTGTAAATGGACTGTTCATATGCAATTGTTCTTCTTTCCTTATGTAGGCCTGTATTGCAATATATTTCCCTCTTAGCACAGACTTCACTGCATCCCACAGATTTTGTGGTGTTAAATTATTGTTGTCATTTGTCTCTATATATTGCTTGATCTCTGTTTTTATTTGGTCATTGATCCATTGGTTATTTACTAGCATGTTGTGAAGCCTCCATGTGTTTGTGAGATTTTTCATTTTCTTTGCATAATTTATTTCTAGTTTCCTACCTTTGTGGTCTGCAAAGCTGGTTGGCAAAATTTCAATCTTTTTGAATTTACTGAGACTGTTTTTGTGGCCTAGTATATGATCTATTCTTGAAAATATTCCATATGCACTTGAGCAGAATGTGTATTCTGCTGCTTTTGGATGTAGAGTTCTGTAGATGTCTGTTAGGTCCATCTGTTCTAATGTGTTGTTCAGTGCCTCTGTCTCCTTACTTA
This sequence comes from Manis javanica, assembly GCF_040802235.1. NCBI lineage: Eukaryota > Metazoa > Chordata > Mammalia > Pholidota > Manidae > Manis > Manis javanica. The sequence goes on from NC_133164.1 coordinate 39,861,746, forward strand.
TTTCTGTCTAGTTGATCTGTCCTTTGGAGTGAGTGGTGTGTTAAAGTCTCCTAGAATGAATGCATTGCATTCTATTTCCCCTTTGAATTTTGTAGGTATTTTTTTCACATATGTAGGTGATCCTCTGTTGAGTGCTAGATATTTATAGTGTTTATATCTTCTTGTTTTATTGACCCCTTTATCATTATGTAATGTCCTACTTTGTCTCTTGTGACTTTGTTTTGAAGTCTATTTTGTTTGATACAAGTACTGCAATACCTGCTTTTTTCCCCCTATTAGTTGCATGAAGTATCTTTTTCCATCCTGTCACTTTTAGTCTGTGTATGTCTTTGGGTTTGAAGTGAGTCTCTTGTAGGCAGCATATAGATAGGTCTTGTTTTTTATCCATTCTGGTATCATATTCTGTACCCTTTGTCTATCCCTTGACTGACTTTGGGGGTAGTTGATTTAACTTTGCTTAATAATTAATTGTTCTACTTTCTTTACTGTGGTTTTATTACCCCTGCTTATAGCTGTTTAGCCTCAGGAACACTTCCTTCTATAGCAGTCCATCCAAAATAGGCTGTAGAGATGGTTTGTGGGAGGTAACTTCTCTCAGCTTTTGCTTATCTGGAAATTGTTTAATCCCTCCTTCAAATTTAAATGATAAGCTTGCCAGATAGAATATCCTTGCTTCGAGGTCCTTCTGCTTCATTGTATTAAGTATATCATGCCTATCCCTTCTGGCCTGTAAGGTTTTTGTTGAGAAGTCTGATGATAGCCTGATGGGTTTTCCTTTGTATGTGATGTTTTTTCTCTCTCTAGCTGCTTTTAATAGTCTGTCCTTATCCTTGTTCTTCGACATTTTATTTATTGTTTGTCTTGGTATTGTCTTCTTACGGTGCCTTGTGTTGGGAGATCTGTGCACCTTTGTGAACTAAGATACTATCTCCTTCCCTAGATTGGGGAAGTTTTCAGCAATTACCTCCTCAAAGACACTTTCTATTCCTTTTTCTCTCTTCTTCTCATATCCTTATAATACAAATATTGTTCCATTTAGACTGGTCACACAGTTCTTTCAATATTCTTTCATTCTTAGAGATCCTTTTTTCTCTCTGTGCCTCAGCTTCTTTGTATTCTTCTTCTCTAATTTCTATTTCATTTACCACCTCCTCCACTGTATCCAATCTGCTTTTAAAACCCTCAACTGTATTCCTTAATGATTGGATCTCCAACCAGAATTCATTCCTTAGTTCTTGAATATTTTTCTGTATTTCTGTGAACATGTTTATTACTTTTATTTTGAAATCTCTTTCAGGAAGATTGATGATATATGTTTCATTTGACACTTTTTCTGGTGTATGTAAAATTTTGCTTTGAACCAGGTTCCTTTGATGTTTCTTATTTGTATGTGGCAGCCTCTAGTGCCCAGACACTCTACTCTCTGGAGCTGCTCAATCCCTAGAGCGATGTCAGGGGTCACAGGGGAGTGTGCTGATACCTGTGGGGAAGAAAGAGCTGTTTCTTGCTTCCTGACTGCTCTGCCTGTCTCCTTTGGCAGAACCAGTGGGCCAAACACACAGATGTAATCCTCTATGCTTTATAATTGTAGTTGCTGTATGCAGGGATTTCATCTGGCTGGCCTGATGCCAGGGCAGGGGCTGCCAATTTGTGAGCCAGGGGTGGGCTGCCCAGGAGGAAAACACAACAGGTTGCATATCATGGTGGGGGTCCTTGTAGCTGCATATCCAGCCAAGGGCATGGAGCCCCTGAAGCTCCTGAAAGTTCCCAACCTGCTGGGCAGAGTGCACCTGGAAAATTTTGTACATCTGTCCTTTCTCCTGTGCAGTAAGAACTGTGCAATCCTTGCCCCTTTAGCAGCCCTCTTGCTGTTAGGAAGTCTCTCAGATTGTCCGCCTTTCTTTCATCCCAGTGCAGCCAGATATGGATCCCTTTTCTTGACAAGCAGCTGAAATCTAAGTCTCTCCAGGTGTCCTACCTGTCCTAGCTTTCCAATCCCCCTAATCACCAGAGCACCATGCAATGTAGGTAGTGCTCACAGAGCAGATCTCCAGAGCTAAGTGTTGAGCATTCCCAGGCCTCCACTCCCTCCCCACTCCATTTCTCTTCCTCCTGCCAGTGAGCTGGGGTTAGGAAGGGCTTAGGTCCCACTGGATCATGGCTTTGGTATGTTACCCTGTTCTGTGAGTTCTGTTTTTTTCTCTAGGTGTATGTCATCTAGCATGGCCTTCTTTCCTGTTGCTCTTTCAGGATTAGTTGTGTTAATTATATTTTTGTATTATATGCGGTTTTAGGAGGAGGCCTCTATCTAACCTCTTATGCCACAATCTTTAATCTGTTCTTCTAATAGCTACTTTCTTAAAAGTCCTCAAACTTACATTATTTCTCCCATTTCTAAATAAAAATTCAATTCTAAATACCATGGCCCTTGAAAAATGTTAGTCTTTTTCAATTCTTATAACTGCACTTTTGATGGCACTTCCTCTTCTGGCCAGGATTGAATAAAATATTCTATAATTAGCCTCATGTCATCAACAGCAAGGTGAAAAAATTAGAAACAACAAAACAGCCATGCTCCCTGAGAAAAGAGAAATAAATGAGGTAAGGTATACTGCTGTTTTCTAGGGTTTTGGCTTAGATGTTATTCCAAGATAGTGACTCTCATAACAGAGTCCAGGAATCTTGTTCAGCTGGAGAGACAGACCATGAAGTGTGAGATATCAAAATGGCTAGAAAATTCCAGAGTAGAGTATACAAGAAAAGGAACTTACATATAGAAAGAACTCATCAAACTGCAATAAGGGTCTTCTTGAGCTTTTGATCGAATACCAATCTACCCATTTGTAGGGTGAAAGCACATGAGATAGGTTAGAGCAACTTCTAGAGGAAAAAATTACCAGAAAGTTTCAAGGGGAACAATTTTCAGAGCTTGTACAGCACAGATAATCAGTTGAGTTCCCTCCATCAAAAATGGAGAATTCTCACTGAATATGTGGGATATTCAGTCTAGACCTCAGAAAGATTTGTATTATGAATGAGGCTAACTTAGTCCTAGAATGAAGACTACTACAAAAAATCAAACTAATGCACAGAAATATAACTGCCTCTCAGAAAATATCAACCACGTTTTAAATGAATAATGCAGCCCATCTACATATGAATCACAGAGCTCAGAATCCTATAAAATATTACCAGATATATAAAAAATCAGGCAAATTTTTCCCATAACCAGGAGATCTTTGGTCATTTAAAAGAGACCTACAAATGGCAAAGACAGAATTAGCAGTAAAGTTGAATAAAATAACAATTCTGAGAATATGCCATGCACTCATGGATAAACATAATGAAGTGGGAAAACAATATGAAAAGACCCTAAATTTGTACTTGATATTTATGTTAATTATATTGTTTACTATCATTATTTTTCTATGATTTTTTAAAATTAAGGTTTCACATGAAAAACATTGTGGTTACTACATTCACCCATATTGTCAACACCCCATTGCAGTCACTGTCCATCAGCAGAGTAAGATGCAACAGAGTCACTACTTCTCTCCTCTGTGCTACACTGTCTTCCCCATGACCCTGCCACACCATGTGTGCCAATCATAATACCCCTCAATCCCTTTCTCCCTCCCTCCCAACCCACTCTACTTGGGCCCTAGGCTTTGGTAACTTCTAGTCCTTCTGGAAGTCTGTGACTCTGCTGCTGTTATATTCCTTCATTTTTGCTTTGTTGTTATACTCCACAAATGAGTGAAATCATTCTACACCTGGCTTATTTCACTGAGCATAATACCCTCTAGCTCCATCCATGTTGTTGCAAATGGTAGGATTGGTTTTCCTTGGCTGAAAATATTCCAGTGTTTATATGTATCACCTCTTCTTTATCCATTCATCTGCTGATGGACACTTAGGTTGCTTCCATATCTTGGATTATTGTAAATAGTGCTGTGACAAACATAGGGGTGCATATGTCTTTTTGAATCTGCAATCTTGTTTTCTTAGGGTAAATTCCTAAGAGTGGAATTCCTGGTACAAATAATATTTCTACTTTTAGTTTTTTGAGGAACCTCCATACTGCTTCCACAATGGTTGAACTGATTTACATTCCCACCAGCAGTGTAGGAGGGTTTCCCTTTCTCCACATCCTTGTCAGCATTTGTTTTTGCTTGTCTTTTGGATGTTGGCCATCCTAAGTGGTGTGCGGTGATATCTCATTGTGGTTTTAATGTTCATTTCCCTAATAATCAGCAATGTGGAGCATCTTTTCTTGTGCCTATTGGCCATCTGAATTTCTTCATTGGAGAAGTGTCTGTTCATATGCTCTGCCCATTTTTTAATTGGGTTATTTGCTTTGGGTGTTCAGGCATATGAGTTCTATATATATTTTGGATGTTAACCCCTTGTCAGTTATGTCATTTATGAATATATTCTCCCATACTGTAGGATGCCTTTTTGTTCTGCTGATGGTGTCCTTTTCTATACAGAAGCTTTTAAGTTTGTTGTAGCCCATTAGTTCATTTTTGCTTTTCTTTCCCTTGCCCAAAATGTGATCAGGAAAAAGTTGCTCATGTTTATATTTAAGACATTTTGCCTATATTTACTTCTAAAGTTTTATGGTTTCATGACTTACATTCAAGTATTTGATCTATTTTGAGTTTACCTTCATGTATGGAATTAGACAATAATGCAGTTTCATTCTCTTGCATGTAGCTGTCCAGTTTTGCCATCACCAGTTGTTGAAGAGGCTGTCATTTTCCCATTGCATGTCCTTGGCTACTTTATTGTATATTAATTGGCCATATATGTGTGGTTTATATGTGAGCTCTCTATTCTGTTCCATTGATCTATGGCTCTGTTCTTGTGTTAGTACCAAATTGTCTTGATTACTGTGATTTTGTAGTAAAACTTGAAGTTGGGGGTAGTATGATAATGGCTGTGGGTTTGTCATATATGGCCTTCATTATAGTGAGGTACTTGCCCTCTACACCCCAGCTTTATTCCTCCTTCTCAGGATCGCTTTGGCTATTGAGGTCTTTCGTTGTTCCATATGAATTTTAGAACTATTTGTCTTAGTTCTTTGAAGAATGCCTTTGATATTTTGATAGGAATTGCATTGAATCTATAGATTGCTTAAGGCAGGATGGCCATCTTCACAATATTAATTCTTCCTATGCATGACCATGGGATGTATTTTCCATTTATTGGTGTCTTCTTTAATTTCTTTCATGAGTGTCTTGTAGTTTTCAGGATATAGGTCTTTCACTTCCTTGGTTAGATGTATTCTGGGTATTTTATGCTTTTTGATGCAATTGTGAATGAAATTGTTTTTCTGATTTCTCTTTCTGCTAGTTCATCTTATGTATATAGGAATGCCACAGATTTCTGTGTATTAATTTTGTATCTTGAAACATTGCTGAATTCAGATATTAGATCTAGTAGTTTTGGAGTGGATTCTTTAGTGTTTTTTATATACAATATTATACATCTGCAAACAGTGACAGTTTAACTTCTTCTTTGCCAATCTGGTTGCCTTTTATTTTGTGTTTCTTGTCTGATTCCATGGCTAGGACCTCCAATAATATGTTGTATAAAAGTGGGGAGAGTGGGAATCCTTGTCTTGTTCCTGATCTTAAAGGGAAAGCTTTCAGCTTTTCACTGTGAAGTATGATAATGGCTGTGGGTTTGTCATATATGGCCTTCATTATAGTGAGGTACTTGCCCTCTACACCCATTTGGTTAAGAGTTTTTATCATGAATGGATGTTGGATTTTGACAAATGCTTTTTCAGCATCTATGGAAATGATCATATGATTTTGGTCCTTCTATTTGTTGATGTGGTGTATGCTGCTGATTGATTTTCAAATATTGTACCATCCTTGTATCCCTGGAATAAATCCTTCTTGATCATGATGGATGATTTTTTTGATGTATTTTTCAATTCAATTTGCTAGTATTTTGTTGAGTATTTTTGCATATATGTTATTCAGGGATATTGGCCTGGAATTTTTCTTTATTTTTGGTGTCTTCACCTGGTTTTGGTATTAGATTGATGCTGGCCTCATAGAATGAGTTTGGACATATTCCCTCATCTTCTTCTTTTTGGAAACATTAAGGAGGATGGGTATTAGGTTTTCACTAAATATTTGATAAAATTTGGCAGTGAAAGCACCTAGTCCAGAAGTTTTCTTCTTAGGTTCTTTATTGATTACCATTTCAATTTTGTTGCTGGTAATCGGTCTTCTCAGATTTTTTGTTTCTTCCTGGGTCAGTTTATGAAGGCTGTATATTTCTAGAAAGTTGTACATTTCTTCAAGGTTATCCAATATTTTAGCATAATTTTTCATAATATTCTCTAATAATTCTTTGTTGTTCTGTGGTGTACATAGTGATTTTCTTTTTTCATTTCTGATACTGTTAGTACATATAGACTCTCTTTTTTTCTTTGTATGTTTGGCTAGAGGTTTATCTTTTTGTTTATTATCTTAAAGACCCAACTCCCGATTTTATTGATTCTTTCTATTGTTTTATTCTTCACATTTTAAAAAATTTCTGCTTGGATCTTTATTATGTCCCTCCTTCTGCTCACTTTGTACCTCATTAGGTCTTTTTCTAGTTTCACTAATTGTGAGTTTAGACTGATAGGGGATTATTCTCCTCTCCTGAAGTAGGCCTGTACTGCAGTATACTTCCTTCTTAGCATAGCCTTCTCTGCATTGCACAGGTTTGGGGTGTTGAGTTGTTGTTTTCATTTGTCTCCTTATATTGTTTGATCTCTGTTTTTATTTAGCTATTGATTCATTGATTATATAGGATCATGTTGTTAAGCCTCCATGTGTTTTTAGGGTTTTTTGATTTCTTTGCATAATTTATTTCTAATTTCATATCTTTCTGGTCTGAGAAGCATGTTGGTACAATTTCAATCCTTCTGAATTTACTGAGGCTCTTTTTGTGGCCTAGTGTATGATCTATTATTGAAAATGTTCCATGTGCACTTGAGAAGATTGTGTATCCTGCTTCTTTTGAGTAGAGTGTCTGTAGATGTCTGTTAGGTCCATCTGTTCTATTCTGTTGTTCAATGACTCTGTCTGCCGTCTTGTTTTTTTATCCATTCAGAGATTCTTCTACATCTTTTGATTGGTGCATTTAAACCATTTACATTTAGGGTAATTATCAATATGTATGTACTTATTGCCATTGCAGGCTTTAGATTTGTGGTTACCAAAGGTTCAAGGGTGACTTCCTTACTATCTAACAGTCCAATTTAACTCACTTAGTATGCTAACACAAACACAATCTAAAGGTTCTTTTTTTTCCCTCCTTTTTCTTCCTCCTCTGTTCTTTATATATTAGGTGTCATATTCTGTACTCTTTGCATATCCCTTGACTGAGTTTTAGGTTAGTTGATTTAATTTTGTATTTGTTTAGTTATTAATTGGTTTACTTCCTTTATTGTGGTTTTATTTATTCTGGTAACAGCTATTTAGCCTTAGGGACACTTCCGTCTATAGCAGTCCCTACAACATACACTGTTGAGATGGTTTGTTGGAGGTGAACTCTCTCAACTTTTGCTTATCTGGAAATTATTTAATCCCTACTTCAAATTTATATGACACTCTTGCCAGGTAGCGTAATCTTGGTTTGAGGCCCTTCTGTTCTATTGTATTAAATATATCATGCCACTTCCTTTTGGCCTATAAGTTTTCTACTGAGAAAATTACCTCCTTAAAGACAATTTCTGTCCCTTTTTCTCTCTTCTTCTTTTTCTAGTACCCCTGTAATACAAATATTGTTCTATTTGGTGTGGTCACACAGTTCTTGCAATGTTCTTTCATTCCTGGAGATCCTTTTTTCTCTATGCCTCGGCTTCTTTGTATTCCTCTTCTCTAATTTCTATTTCATTTACCATCTCCTATACTTCATCTAATCTGCTTTAAAATCCCTGCATCATATGTTTCATTTTGGATACTGTATTTTTCAAAGTTTCTATTTCTTGAATTCCTCCCTGAGTTCTTGAATATTTTTCTGTAGCTCCATGAGCACATTTATGATTTTAATTTTGAAATCTTTTTCAGGAAGATTACTGAGTTCAGTTTCACTTGGCCCTCTTTCTAGTGTTTGTGGGAATTTGGTTTGTACCAGGTTCTTTTGTCATTTCACATTTGGAAAAATAACTTGGTGTGGGTGGTGCCCTCTAGTACCCAGAAACTCTACTCTCTAGAGCAGCTCAGCCCCCTGGAGTGACAACATGGGTCACAGGTGAGCAGTGCTGGTACATGCTGTGAGGAAAGACCTCTTTCCTGCTTCCTGGATACAGTGCCTACCTCCACTGCAAGGGCCAGTCAGCTGAGCATGGAGGGAGGAGCCTCTATGCTACATAGTTGTAGCTGCCATAGGCAGGGCTGTCCTCTAACTGGTCTGGCACAATAGTGGCAGTAGCTGGTTTGCCATCTGGTGCTGGCTGAGAGAAAAGATTGGCAGGCTACCTATCATGGTGGGGGTGTCTTGGAGCTGCATTGCCAGCCTAGGGAATGGAGCACCTGAAGCTCCTGAAAGTGCCCAAGCTTCTGGACTGAATGCACCAGGAGTATTTTGTCCCCCTGTCCTTTCTCCTGAGCAGCAAGCTCTTTGTAATCCTTGCCCCTTTATCAGCCCTCTAGCTGTTGAAGAGTTTCTCAGAGTGCCCTCCTTTCTTTTTTCCCAGAGTCACCAGTTGTGGGTACTTGTTCTCCACAAGTGGCTGGAATCTCAGTCTCTCAAAGTATTCCAGCTGTCTTAGCTGTCCAACTCCACTAATCTCCAGAGCACCATGCAATGTAGGTTTGTCCTCCCAGAGCAGACCTCCAGGGCTCTGTGTTCAGCAGTCCCAGGCCTCCACCCCTTCCCTGCTCTGTTTCTCTTCCTCCTGCCAGTGAGTTAAGGTGGGGGAAGGGCTTGGGTTCCCCAGGATTGTGGTTTGGGTACTTTCCCCTTTTTCATGGGGTTTGTTCTATTCCCCAGATGTAGACAGTCTGTTGTAGCCTTCTTTCCTGTTGTTCTTTTCAGGATTACTTGTATTTTCTATATTTGCATGTTATTTATGGTTTTGGGAGGAGGTTTCTGTGTCACCTCTCACACCATCTTTAAGCCAATCACTGTTTAATATCATTGTATTATTTAAAATCATTCATCTCCTTGGCTAACCAGTAAATTAAGCCATCCTCCCAGCTTCTTGTTACTGATTAAATAAAAATATGTTGAACACCTCCTACAAATAAAGAACTTCATTGGGCACTGGACATATAAAAATAAGAATGCATATAATAATATACAGAAATAATAAAAAGATAATATCTGTCTTGATAGAGGTGAGGCATTTGAGATACGGTATGTAAAATTTCAAAACAAGGTGAAAAAGGGCAATATGAATATGGATAAGGACACTCCAGAGCTCACTGTAGTGACCATGTCAGTTGAGACCTCATATATGAAATTATATCAATACCTATTATTGAAAGTTAGTTGACTTTGTGAAAATGAAAACCGAAACACGGATATCCCAGGCAGACAAAGCAAGATATGCAAAGCCAGAAAGGATTGCAATAAAAAATAGAAATAATGATATGAATATGAATAACCTGGAGGAATTAAGGTTGAATCTTCAACAGATTTTGAAGTAGTTTATGCATTTTGTTAAAGGTATTTCAACTTGAATTTTACATATAAATATTTTAAATATATTATTTATATTTACTTTTTAATATTTATATTTATTACATATATGTATATAAAATATATATAGAAGGAGAATTCACTTCATGATCTTTAAGAAAGTCAATGGCAAATTCTTGTATTTTAGAAACATCTTACATAGTTGTATACATAAATTACCATATTGATAATGAATTATTGGTGCTATGAAACAAACTTGTGCCTCTTTATTTAAAAACGTTTCCCTATTTGGCTTTTTTGACTTTGACACCCACTGTACATCAGAGGGAGGATAATATGTTAATCTAATTGTTCCAATCCAATTCTCATTTTGTTAGCTGATTTAGGCAGAGTACCAAATAAAATTTACAAAGTGAATTTAGTTAGTATACCCAGTGTATAGCATGGGAGGAAACAAAATATAAACACATTATGAGGAAATCATACTTTTTGTGAGATTTAGATCTTGGTGTTTTTTCTTTTTTTTGAGAGGGCATCTCTCATATTTATTGATCAAATGGTCGTTAACAACAATAAAATTCTGTATAGGTGACTCAATGCTCAATGCACAATCATTAATCCACCCCCAGCCTAATTCTCATCAGTCTCCAATCTTCTGAAGCATAATGAACAAGTTCTTACATGGTGAACAAATTCTTACATAGTGAGCAAGTTCTTACATGGTGAACAGTACAAGAGCAGTCATCACAAAAACTTTCGGTTTTGATCATTCATTATGAACTATAAACTATCAGGTCAAATATGAATATTTGTTTGATTTTTATACTTGATTTATATGTGAATCCCACATTTCTCCCAGTATTATTATTATTATTATTATTATTATTATTATTATTATTATTATTATCATTTTTAATAAAATGCTGAAGTGGTAGGTAGATGCAAGATAAAGGTAGAAAACATAGTTTAGTGTTATAAGAGTTCAAATGTAGATGATCAGGTGTGTGCCTGTAGACTAAGTATTAATCCAAGCTAGACAAGGGCAACAAAACATCCACAGATGCAGAAGATTTCTCTCAAAACAGGGGTGGTGAGATTCTAAGCTTCACCTCTGTTGATCCCCAATTTCTCACCTGATGGCCCCCTGTGACTGTGCCTGTCTTAGGTTGTTCCTCCCTTGAGGAATCTTACCCGTCTCTGGCTAACCAGTCATCTTCCGGGGCCATACAGGGAAATGTAAAGTTGGTAAGTGAGAGAGAAGCCATATTGTTTGAAAAGGTTAGCTTTTTACTTCTTTGCAGCTTTATACCCTGTGGCTTTTATGCCCAGCATTTGTCTTGAGGTATCTTTACCACTGGGAGGAATAATGATACTCGGTAAATTTGATATGAGGTACGAATTCTATTTAAGGGTTGTAATTAGGAAGGAAGAAGAAAAGCTATAGAAGTAGCAGGCAGAAGAAAACATGGGAAGATTGATTATTTCTTTGACATACCTTCTTGTAGAGTAACTTAAGCATGTATAGGTGTTAAATTACTAATTAAATTGCACACACACATTAACATAATAGGAATACAGTTACATAACCAAAGCAGATCTATAATTATCAGCCATCTCCAGTGAAACCAAGAAAACCAGTTAGGCATCCTAGGCATTTGTGAAAATTTATCTATGATATGATGGATATTGTCCAACTGTACTTGAACAGTCTGAGAGAAATCAGACAAATTAAAACAACCCATTCCTGGGAACTGTTCACATCCCATATGTTCTTTTAACAGTAGATAGTCTGTAGTTGTAAGATTTTGGAGCACTACAACTTGCACTTTTCCTAATTGTTGGTTGAGCTCCAACAGTATAGATCCAGTCAAATTTGTTGTTTTACTGTATGCACAGGCCAGCTTAGATATCTCCTTCTACATTCCCATGGCAAGTCCAGGAACCGGTGGGATGAATGCAGCTACAGCTGTAGCAGAGCCTGGATTTTTGTTGAGGTTTTTTGATGATCATCTTCTGGTATGAGTCTTCCAGAGAGTGCTGATGTTGGAAGTTCTTCTTCATATCATATCTTAGTTCATTTTCTGGGTAGCCAAATTAGGCTTTGATCCTCTGTATAAACACAAACAGACGCTTTGCCCACACTTTGATATGCCCTTTATACCATTGTGTAGAACTCATTGGAGGTCACCACACAGGAAAGGTTTTTTTTTTTTCTTTAAGAGAAAGGAATATTCTCAGAAAAATGTATCTCCATAGCCGACCATATGACACCCTTTAAGTGATCAAAATTAAGGATATTTAAAGAATGCATTAATCGTTGATCTACAGTTAGTTTTATCCTATCAGGGAGTAATCCCCATTTCTTTCTTTCTTTTTTTTTATCATTGATCTACACTTACATGAAGAATATTATGTTTACTAGGCTCTCCCCTATACCGGTCCCCCCTTTAAACCCCTTTACAGTCTCTGTCCATCAGCATCGCAAAATGTTGTAGAATCACTACTTGTCTTCTCTGTGTTGTACAGCCCTCCCCTTACTCCCACACCCCCATTATGCATGCTAATCTTTATACCCCCCTTCTTCTTCCTCCCTCTTATCCCTCCCTAACCACCCATCCTCCATAGTCCCTTTCCCTTTGGTAACTGTTAGTCCATTCTTGGGTTCTGTGATTCTGCTTCTGTGTTTTTCCTTCAGTTTTTCCTTTGTTCTTATACTCCACAGATGAATGAAATCATTTTTTATTTCTCTTTCTCCGCTTGGCTTATTTCACTGAGCATAAACCCTCAAGCACCATCCATGTTGGTGCAAATGGTAGGATTTGCCCTCTTCTTATGGCTGAGTAGTATTCCATTGTGAATATGTACCACATCTTCTTTATTCATTCATCTATTGATGGACATTTAGTTTGCTTCCAATTCTTGGTTATTGTAAATACTGCTGCGATAAGCATCGGGGTACATCTGTCTTTCTCAAACTTGAATGCTGCATTCTTAGGGTAAATTCCTAGGAGTGGAATTCCTAGGTCAAATGATAAGTCTGTTTTGAGCATTTTGATGAACCTCCATACGGCTTCCCACAATGGTTGAACTAATTTACATTCCCATCAGCAGTATAGGAGGGTTCCCCTTTCTCCACAGCCTCGCCAACATTTGTTGTCATTTGTCCTTTGGATGGCAGCCATCCTTACTGGTGTGAGGTGATACCTCATTGTAGTTTTAATTTGCATTTCTCTGATAATTCGCAATGTGGAGCATCTATTCATGTGTCTGTTGGCCATCTGTATTTGTTTTTTGGAGAACTGTCTGTTCAGTTCCTCTGCCCAATTTTTAATTGGTTTATTTGTTTTTTGTTTGTTGTGGTGTGTGAGCTCTTTATATATTTTGGACGTCAAGCCTTTATCAGATCTGTCATTTACAAATATATTCTCCCATACTGTAGGGTTCCTTTTTGTTCTATTCATGGTGTCTTCTGCTGTACAGAAGCTTTTCAGCTTAATGTAGTCCCACTTGCTCATTTTTGCTATTGTTTTCCTTGCCCAGGGAGATATGTTCAAGAAGAGGTCACTCATGTTTGTGTCTAAGAGGTTTTTGCCTATGTTTTTTTCAAGAGTTTAATGGTTTCATGACTTACATTCAGGTTTTTTATCCATTTTGAGTTTACTTTTGTATATGGGGTTAGACAATGGTCCAGTTTCATTCTCCTACATGTAACTGTCCAGTTTTGCCAGCACCAACTGTTGAAGAGACTGTCATTTCGCCATTGTAGGTCCATGGCTCCTTTATCAAATATTAATTGACCATATATTTCTGGGTTAATGTATGGATTCTCTAGTCTGTTCCACTGGCCTATGGCTCTGTCTTGTGCCAATACCAAATTGTCTTGATTACTATGGCTTTATTGTAGAGCTTGAAGTTGAGGAGTAGATCCCCCCTACTTTATTCTTCTTTCTCAGGATTGCTTTGGTTATTCAGGGTCTTTGGTGTTTCCATATGAATTTTTGACTTATTTGTCCCAGTTCATTGAAGAATGTTACTGGTATTTCTATAGGGATTGCATCAAATCTGTATATTTCTCTGGACAGGATGGCCATTTTGACGGTATTAATTCTTCCTAGCCACGAGCATGGGATGAGTTTCCATTTGTTAGTGTCCCCTTTAATTTCTCTTAAGAGTGACTTGTAGTTTTCAGAGTATAGGTCTTTCACTTCTTTGGTTAGGTTTATTCCTAGGTATTTTATTCTTTTTGATGCAGTTGTGAATGGAGTTGTTTTCCTGATTTCTCTTTCTGTTGGTTCATTGTTAGTGTATAGGAAAGCCACAGATTTCTGTGTGTTAATTTTGTACCCTGCAACTCTGCTGTATACCAATATCAGTTCTAGTAGTTTTGGGGTGGAGTCTTTAGGATTTTTTATGTACAATATCATGTCATCTGCAAATAGTGACAGTTTAACTTCTTCTTTACCAATCTGGATTCCTTGTATTTCTTTGTTTTGTCTGATTGCCATGGCTAGGACCTCCAGTACTATGTTAAATAACAGTGGGGAGAGTGGGCATCCCTGTCTAGTTCCTGATCTCAGAGGAAAAGCTTTCAGCTTCTCGCTGTTCAGTATAATATTGGCCATGAGTTTATCTTAGATGGCCTGGATTACGTTGAGGTACTTGCCCACTATACCCATTTTACTGAGAGTTTTTATCGTGAATGGATGTTGAATTTTGTCAAATCTTTTTCAGCATCTATGGAAATGATCCTGTGGTTTTTGTCTTTCTTTTTGTTGATGTGGTGGATGATGTTGATGGATTTCGAATGTTGTACCATCCTTGCATCCCTGGCATGAATCCTAATTGGTCATGGTGTACGATCCTTTTGATGTATTTTTGAATTTGGTTTGCTAATATTTTTTTGAGTATTTTTGCATCTATGTTCATCAGGGATATTGGTCTGTAGTTTTCTCTTTTGGTGGGGTCTTTGCCTAGTTTTCATATTAGGGTGATGTTGGCTTCATAGAATGAGTTTGGGAGTATTCCCTCCTCTTCTATTTTTTGGAAAACTTTAAGGAGAATGGGTATTATGTCTTCCCTGTATGTCTGATAAAATTCCGAGGTGAATCCATCTGGCCTGAGGGTTTTGCTCTTTGGTAATTTTTTGATTACTGCTTCAATTTCATTGCTGGTAATTGGTCTGTTTAGATTTTCGGTTTCCTTCTGGGTCATTCTTGGAAGGTTTTATTTTTTTATGAAGTTGTCCATTTCTCCCAGGTTTCCCAGCTTGTTAGCATATAGGTTTTCATAGTTCTATCTAATAATTCTTTGTATTTCTGTGGGGTCTGTCATGATTTTTCCTTTCTCATTTCTGATTCTGTTGATTTGTGTTGACTCTCTTTTCCTCTTAATAAGTCTGAGTAGAGAGTTATCTATTTTGTTTATTTTCTCAAAGAACTAGCTCTTGGTTCCATTGAATTTTGCTATTGTTTTATTCTTCTCAATTTTATTTATTTCTTCTCTGATCTTTATTATGTCCCTCCTTCTGCTGACCTTAGGCCTCATTTGTTCTTCTTTTTCCAATTTCAATAATTGTGACATTAGACCATTTATTTTGGATTGTTCTTCCTTTTTTAAATATGCCTGGATTGCTATATACTTTCCTCTTAAGACTGCTTTTGCTGTGTCCCACAGTAGTTGGGGCTTAGTGTTGTCATTGTCATTTGTTTCCATATATTGCTGGATCTCCATTTTGATTTGGTTATTGATCCGTTGATTATCTAGGAGCGTGTTGTTAAGCCTCTATGTGTTTGTCAGCCTTTTTGCTTTCTTTGTACTATTTATTTCTAGTTTTATGCCTTTGTGGTCTGAAAAGTTGGTTCGTAGGATCTCCATCTTTTCGAATTTACTGAGGCTCTTTTTATGGCCTAGTATGTGGTCTATTCTGGAGAATGTTCCCTGTGCACTTGAGAAGAATGTGTATCCTGTTGCTTTTGGATGTAGAGTTCTGTAGATGTCTATTAGGTCCATCTGTTCTAGTGTGTTGTTCAGTGCCTCTGAGTCCTTACTTATTTTCTGTCTGGTGGATCTGTCCTTTGGAGTGAGTGGTGTGTTGAAGTCTCCTAGAATGAATGCATTGCATTCTGTTTCCTCCTTTAGTTCTGTTAGTATTTTTTTCAGGTATGTTGGTGCTCCTGTATTGGTTCATATATATTTATAATGGTTATATCCTCTTGTTGGACTGAGCCCTTTATCATTATGTAATGTCCTTCTTTGTCTTTTGTTACTTTCTTTATTTTGATGTCTGTTTTGTCTGATACCAGAATTGCAACACCTGCTTTCTTCTCTCTGTTGTTTGCATGAAGTATGTTTTTCCATCTCTTGACTTTAAGTCTGTGCATGTCTTTGGGTTTGAGGTGAGTCTCTTGTAAGCAGCATATGGATGGATCTTGCTTTTTTATCCATTCTATTCCTCTGTGTCTTTTGATTGGTGCATTCAGTCCATTTACATTTAGGGTGATTATTGAGAGGTATGACTTATTGCCATTGCAGGCTTTAAGTTTGTGGTTACCAAAGGTTCAGGATTAGCTTCTTTACTATCTTACTGTCTTACTTAACTCATTGTTGAGCTATTATAAACACTGTCTGATGATTCTTTATTTCTCTCCCTTCTTATTCCTCCTCCTCCCTTCTTCATATGTTGGGTGTTTTGTTCTGTTCTCTTTTTAGGAGTGCTCCCATCTAGAGCAGTCCCTGTAGGATGCCCTGTAGAGATGGTTTTTGGGAGGCAAATTCCCTCAACTTTTGCTTGTCTGGGAATTGTTTAATCCCTCCTTCATATTTAAATGAAAATCGTGCTGGATACAGTAGTCTTGGTTCAAGGCCCTTCTGTTTCATTGCATTACGTGTAGCATGCCATTCTCTTCTGGCCTGTAGGGTTTCTGTTGAGAAGTCTGATGATAGCCTGATGGGTTTTCCTTTGTAGATAACCTTTTTTTTCTCTCTGGCTGCCTTTAATACTTTATCCTTGTCTTTGATCTTTGCCCTTTTTAATTATTATGTGTCTTGGTTCCCTTGTCATGGGAGTTCTGTGTACCTCTGTGGTGGTCTGAGAGGCCATTTCCTCCACTAGTTTGGTGAATTTTCAGTGATTATTTCTTCAAAGACACTTTCTTTCCCTTTTTCTCTCTCTTCTTCTGGTACCCCTATAATGCAGATTTAGTTCCATTTTGATTGGTCACTCAGCTCTCTTAGAATTCTTTCATTCCTGGAGATCCTTTTATCTCTCTCTGCATCAGCTTCTCTGAGTTCCTGCTCTGTTTTCTCATCCATTCTGTTTTGAAGTCCTTCCAGAGCTTGTTTTATTTCTGTATTCTCCTTCCTTAGTTCTTGCATATTTCTCTGCAAGGCCATCAGGATGGTTATGAATTTTGTTTTGAAATCTTTTTCAGGAAGACTAGTTAAATCTATCTCCCCAGGTTCCTTCTCAGGGTAAGATGTAGCAGATGCCGAAGCTGTCTGGGTTAGTCTTGTCTGGATCATATTTTTTTGCCTTTTCATGTTGATAGGTGCTATTGACTTTCGGCTGGGGGTGCCAAACTTTCCACTTGCTACTGGCCTTTCTTTACTGGGACAACTGTGACCCCTAGTGGCTTGTGTTGGGTAATTGCGTGTAGACTGGGTCTTTGTGTCTTGCCTGGCCAATATGGAGGAAGCTCCCTTTCTGAGGGCAGGGCCTGCCTTAGGCTGAGTCTCTGCTTTTGCAGCACCTGGAGGGGTAATGGATGGGTGGCTGTTTGGCTGTTTACCTCCATGAGGGGTCTCAGAGCTGTTGCCCAGGGGGTTAGTGCACCCTGTTTTCCCTATAATTCAAGCTGCTGGACTGTGACCTGTGTTGTTTCCATCCAGCTGTTGCATCCCTATCCCTTTAAGACTTTCAAAAAGCTCTTGCTTTTCTTTGTCACAGGGGCATCAGCTTTGGGACCCACTCACTGGTCCTGCTGCCCTGTTTCCCTAGTATCCAGGACCCCATGCATGCACTGTGTCTGCGCTCTGATGCGGATGGCTGGGGCTGGGTGTTTAGCAGTCCTGGGTTCCCTCTCCCTCCCCGCCCCAACTCCTCTCCTCCTGCCGGGAGCTGGGGGTAGGTGTGCTCAGGTCCTGCCGGGCCAGGGCTTGTCTCTTACCCCTTTCACCAGGTGCTGGGCTCTCGCACGTGTGGATGTAGTCTGGCTGTTGTCCTGTGTCTTCTGGTCTCTCTGTTAGGATTAGTTGTATTTGTCATATTTTCAAAAATATATATGTTTTTGGGAGGAGATTCCCACTATCCTACTCATGCCGCCATGTTGGCTCCACCCCTCCTGGATATTGGTTTTAAAGTCAGACTTATATCATGTTATGTGATGGGTGCTATTTCTGGCTTGAGTCTTTAATTGTTATATGCAGGGAAGGGGAAGATTAGCATGGTGCCTCAAACTATCAGCATGGGTTTTGACAGCAGAGGAAGCCACAATAGGATGTTACAGTCCAACATGTTAAAAGACAAAGAAAGAAAGAAGGCTCCATTCATACCAATCATGAAATTTGGAGTTTGCACTAGCAAATTAGTTCCTCTTCCTCCATCCTGCAATAGAATTTTGTTCCTATTACAAAAAATAATCATTTCACATGTACTCTGCAAATACCCCTCTGTCCTTCTCATGAACTTTAATCCTTTTGTCAATTTCTCTAGTACTCCCATACTTGATTCTCAATTGTTCCCAATTACACACAAAAATTGCATGTTATTCCCCAGCACTCCTTCAGTTTCCTTGGCTTACTGAATTTTGCCTGTTCTTTGAACTAGATTATAAATTCCACTACGGCAAAGGATATCACTGTGTTCAAGCCTGTATATGTAGCATATAGATCAATGCCAGAAGTCTAAAATGCATCCTGAAATTAGTGGGGAGTCATTAAAAGAGATTTAAGCAAGAGAAATGACATGATCTTTGCCTTATATATTGTTCAGGGATGTATTGGAAAGATGGATAGAAGAATTCATCAGTGTAAGGACACTGATCTATTACTTAGCTGCTCAATCTCCTGCATCATTAATTTCCTCCTCTATGATAGATCATTCCCTTAAGCATGTAAACATGCTATTGTGCTCACAAACCCTTCAATGATCTTATACACCTTCCATTAGCATCCCAGTTTGCACATTGCTCTAGTAAAACAGCAAAAACTCAAAACATAAAAGGTATTCCCTTGTATGTTTCTATTCCCATTCTCACCAATCTACATCCCAGTCTTTCAAAATCTTAAGGAAATATATTGTTGAGTTATACCAAAACACAAATCATAAACCATAAGGCAACAGATTGATGAATTCTTAGAAAAGAAAAATACCTATGTAATAATGAGCATTACCATTGTTTGTATAATTTCCAGCAACTCAAAAACTTCCCTGTGCACTTTCTGACAAAGCTGAACACTATTACTATTTCTATTACCATAGAATAATTGTCCTGTTTTTTTAATATTTTGCATGAATCAATAATCGTTCATTTTTTTTCATTTCTGTGTAAAACTAATAGTATGAATGAACCATGATTTATTTTTCCTTCTATCAATTGATACTTTAGTTGTTTCAAGTTCTTTTTACTATGAAAATATTGCTATGAATATTCTTGTAAATGTAATTTGGTACACGTCTGTAAGCATTTTTTTCAGGTGTGTATTTCACATAATTAGAGAATTGCTATATGCACATGTTATTGTTGCCAGGCAGCTGAGTTTGGGTAGGTCTCTCCCTG
The DNA here is from genome assembly GCF_040802235.1 of Manis javanica. Taxonomy (NCBI): domain Eukaryota; kingdom Metazoa; phylum Chordata; class Mammalia; order Pholidota; family Manidae; genus Manis; species Manis javanica. The sequence goes on from NC_133164.1 coordinate 39,881,176, forward strand.
CACACTAGGTGAAACCTCAACCTGGACAGGGGAGGGTTCTTGACTTAAATGAGAAAAGAATTCTTGAGCAGGCCAGACAAGTGTAGGTAAGGAAGGAATTCCTTAAAGCAAGAGCAGCAGGGAATGGCAGCTGCCTGCAGCAGCAGAGAGCAGGGAAGTGTAGAGGCAAAGAGGGAAAGTTCTTGGCCTTGGACAGATGCCCTTGTCAACTCTTAAAGCCATGGTCACCCGGTGTCCTGTGTCCACTTGGGTCTGCATGGCATGGGGACTAGCCTCTACCACTCCAGAATTTGGGGGAGCTGTAGAGAATAGGATGGAGTGAGATTATGTTCTGAGAATGTCCCAAAGAAAGGAGATTTTCAGGAAGGCTGCTAAGAGCAGATGGTACAGTTGCAGTTCTGTCCAGGTCACCCAGGCAATGGGAACTTATAGGCCAAATCTGAGCTCTCAGCAGCTCCTCCCTACTTATCAGGAGTAAAGCAGAGACACAGTGAAAACTTGGAAATAGAATGAAATAGCAAAGAATCAAAACACAATAATTTGGGCAGTGAGAAAGCTTTATTTAAAAGTACACACTTAAAGAAAGGAAAGTTTGGACATCCTCAGAGAGGAGGCACACTGAAAGGCTGGGGATACTGTCTTTTTAAGGTTTCAAGAAGGGTCAAAGGGCAGAGGGGGCTTGTTGGATATAGGCTTGACTTGTGGTCTCATGATGTCTCTGTCTAGTGAAGGACACTATGGCCTCATCCACAATCAGTCCTCTAGATAATTCTGTAAGATAAACTTAACACAAGGGGTTTATTGATCCTCTTTTTCTAGAAGACCATGGATACCCTCAAGCAGTGTGGATACATCAGTTAAGACTGCTTGCCCTGCCTTAAGATTTAGTGAGTTATTGTCTGATTACCAAAGAATATGTTAGGAATCTTTCTTCTCAACTTGTTTTTTTAAAATGGAATGTTAGCCTTATGAAGGGGTTCCTCCTGTTCTTATTATATTGTTTATATCTCAACTTCTTTCATCATAGGTAGGAAAATTTAATGGTGATGCTTGTCCCATGTCCCTGTACTATCTCATTAAGATTTAGCAGCTGTAGGACAAGTCTTTCATAGTAATGTACAAAACCCCATGGAAAAAAATGTGATGAATTTAGTTGCTCCACATTCTCATCAACACCATGCACATGCTCACACACACACACACAGTCACACATACACTCACAATACACTGCTTAGATCTTCTACTGCAGGGAGGAAAAGTGATTAATGATACTAGCTACAGCACCTCTGGACCCACCACAATGTACACACAAAGAACACATTTAGATGGGATGTTCTCAGAAAAAAACACAAAAACAGCCAATAATCCTGAGCACAGCAAGAGTACAAGGAGAGGTTCGTGTATGTTCAAAAAGGAATCACTCTAAAAGTAGAGTTTGGCACTTCCCTTGGCTGAAGGTTTCTTACAGATGTACTGCCAAGTGCTTTCTTCTGAATCCCTCTCTTTCCACAGGAGTCCAACCTGCATTGTGGTTGGAGAGCTATCCCACCTCTTCCTCCTTCTCCTGCTAATATTACCAATTACTCCCTCCATCAATCCCTCACACTCAAATTGTCCCTCAGCACTTGCTTCTTGGAGGCCACAAACTAACACTGGCAGCACTATTTCATTACAAGTTAATGCACAGATTAAAGATAGGCTCTTTTCAAGTACCATTTGGTTAGAAATTTTCCAAACCTCACCAACAACCCATGGTGCCTAGAAGCTTGAGGATAAAATGTGTTTTTACCAAGACTTTTGTTTGATGATACCAGATATTCTGCAATCAACTCACATATTTATGAACTAAAAAAGAGTGGTAAGATAATGACAGAACACTTTAGCAGTCTGTGTCTTTGTGTGACTTGTGTGTGAAATGTACATATATTTAATGGAAAAGGTAACAAGTCCTTAGATGTTAGGTTCTGTTGTACATACTTTATGATGATGTGTTTTGATTAAATATATAAAAATGTTACCCTTTTTCAGATAAAGAATTTATAGCACAGTGAATAAATAACTTGCACCTGGTCATGGTGTTACTCAGTGGTAAAAGAGAGATTTGTCCTGATTTATCTGACTCCAGAACTCATCTTACCTTCACAATTTGTAGTGTCTCTTAGTAAAATACAAATAAGGACAATTTTTGTCAAGAGTATTCCATATTATTTTATCTTTAACCTTTAGTAATTTTCTTTCCAGAAGAATATTCAAAGGCAAGGTCAAAGCCATGAGACAAAAATAAAGCTTATTAATATTAATTATGCCTAACTCTAATTATATAGAATGGATGCCACCTATATAATTGTTTAAAAATGAAAGGCGTTTCATGAAGTTTTTTTTAAGTGCAAATTCTTTTTTTTTTTTTAAGTGTAAATTCTTTTTAGCTTTCTTACAACATCATTATCATTTCATTAAAACTTGATTGAGTAGCCTTCAGGCCATAGCAATAAAGGGCAAATACCTTAGGCCATAATTATTTGTAAATCTCTTAAAGTTGGTGTTAATTATGAAACAGAATAGTGAATACACAGAGTTTTTCTTCTATATTTAATATTCTGACACATGGAAGTACTGTAGTTGAGGACTTTTTCTTTACATTCTTAATTTTCATTGACTTAATTACTTACAAGCTATGAGTTGGGAACTGAGATAAACTCTGTAAATGTGAAAATAAATTTTATTAAACAGTTTTTTGCAAAGACTCTTAAAATGATAATATCCTTATCCAATATCTTAAAAACCTTCCTCTTTTCTTTGTCTGCAGAATAGTTCCTAATGTTCTTTCCAGATGGCCTCTGTCTTCTTTCTGGGCTCTCTCTGTATCATTCTTTCCACCTCATGCTATAAGCCACCCAGAGTGTATTATGAATTTTTTTCATAAAGTTTTGTTTTCCAGAATTACTTTCCCTCTCCATCCTTGCTATCTAGGTCAGGTTATGCAGATTTTTATTCTATCAGGCCCTGACCAAATGCCAGGGACATAGAAACATAAAAAAAAATGTTATCTTTAATCTAAAGTTTTCAGGAATTATTACTTTAACTTTCACAAGTGGTAACATTTTGCCAAATGCCTTTTGAGTTTCCAATAATATTGATGGTTTCCATTCTGCTTCAAGCGTCTATGGCCATGAGATTCCAAAGATCTTAAGATGCGCCTGAATACCGACAGGGGAGACTTACTTTACCTCCCCAAAGAAGCTTCAGGGCCTCTTCCATTTGTGATGTTGTGAGGTTCTATGCAGGGCTTCTCGAAATTAAATATGCATAAAAATCACCTGGGACTCTTAGTAAAAGGTAAATTGTGATTCTTTCATTGTGATGGAACTTAATACACATTTCTAACAAGCTTCTATGATGCGTCTGGACTGTGGGCTACATTTTGACTAGTGAAATGTTGAGTGCTGCAAAAACCCACGTACTAAATTCAAAACTTTCTTATTTTTTCTATAAACAAATGTGTCCATATATAATATGTACACAATCTATGAATGTGGTAGATTTTTCAAACACCTTAGGGAAAATACTCAAAAGTGTTTTAAATTGAAATAGTGTAAACAATTTCAAATAAGACACCAGGGCTCATCACCATTAAAATATGTTTGCTCATTCCACTAATAAGGAGTTTTTTTTTATTTTTTACCCTATGTCATGCTAGCCTCTCTTCATTCTGTTGGTTCTTCTCTATACCTCTCTCCTTTTCTCTCTTTTATTTGTACTTTGGCATTGTCTGATGTATCTTTACAGGGACTTATCACCTCAAGAGTATTCATTAAGACACATTCCTAAAGAAAGATACTTTCTTTCATAAGGGGAATTCTGACACTAGTTATCAAGAAAATAATTGTTGCCTCATCGTACAATATAGATAACACAGACCATAAGGATCTAAAGGTCTCTATGTTATGAATGTATTTAAGATACCTTAAAGGTTAAAAAAAACTCCATAAAACTAAATCTAGTCATTCAAATTATTTGAAAGAAATTAGGCCTTTTCTACAAAAAAAGGGTACTTTCATGTTGGCAAATATCTAAATTAAAGGTATTAGTTTTATTGAAATGTTATCGTATACATATTTCTGGAAAAATGAAGAGCCATATCTTATGATGAATAATAACAAAATATTATTTTTAAGTTACTCTTTTCTATTATATTCACACAGGGTCAGAGTTTCAAGGATATTAGAATTAGCACCTCTGTGAATGTGCAGAAAGTTTCTCCACAGTGAACTTGTTGCTAAAGTAATAATCTATTGATTTTCTATGAAAAATCATCAGATATATAAAGAATGACAAATGCTCCTTCATGCTGCTATTCCCAGTGTTCTCTGGTTCTTTGTCCTTTCTCTCATGAAGAGTAGTGGTCATCCCTCGTGCTCTCTCTCTGCTTTCTAAGAATAGACAGATCTTCCATCATAGCTTCAGCTTCATGACTGTCTGATCAACTGCTGTTACACCCAAGTTTTATCACACATTCCCTTATCCACTTAAAGGTAGTACACCAACAAACTTCACAGCAGACTAACATTTTTCCTTCAAATTCCTTACTTGTTGAAAAATTATTCGCTTATGCTAAAAATGTATTTCTACAGAAAGAAAAATAAATGGAAATCAGAAGCCCATTCTCAGAAGCAGAGATTGTTCAAACAGAAATGACCTTACTTTTTTTTTACTAGAATAAATTTCCTGCTATAAGAAAAACAGCAAGGGTGATACATTAGTGATATTAGAAAGGGAAAGTTATTTCTAGTACAACTCACAGAGTTGATCCATAATATTTGGAAACCACACATCAAATATTTCTATACTTATTCATAAAATGTCTCTAAATTAAATAAATCTAAAAATAGGAGGTGATAAAATACATTCATCAGCTGACAGAGGAATTAATTTCATATATGCCTTTTATTAAATATATCTTTTGTGGTCTAGTTCAGCTTTGTAAATACTATCAACTGAAAAATTGCAAAAGGGAATTTATTTTAACCCTTGGGGATAAACCTCTAATAATGAAGAATATTTCTAAATGTGAAACATAACATTAGAAAATACAGTAGAAAACTCCTTCTACAAAATATTTATACATTTAAAATAGATTAAATTTACCATAAAAAGGTTATTAAAAGCAAGGATAAGCTATACAAAGGGACATTGGATAGGTAAAGACATTTTCATTTGCAAAGGATTATGTGGTGGAAATTCTGGAATAGTACAGAATGTTAGCAAAGACATATGTAAGGCAGTGGTTACTGTATATAAATAAAAAAATAAGTTGGTGGTGTACAAGAATGTGTGTGTGTGTTAAGATTTTTAGAGAAGAAATGAGTTTGTTATTGGAATAATGCAAGTATGCAAAATAGAATATTGGGCATATGCATTATTTAAATTATTTATTAGAAATACTGTTTTAAAATTGGTCCACAATTGTACCCTATAATTAAATCAATGTTGTTATTTAGTCATGTGAACTTTTTTGTACATAATTTTTGCTTCCTTTAAATGAAACTATTAATACATTATATTGTGGGTAAAATTGCAATATTTCCAGAATCCCTTGCCTGGCCTGAGTGCATCCCCATATCAGTAGGTGATTAAAAGGTGGGGGAGCAAGGTTATATCTGTACTGGAGAGGTTTGATGGTGTCCGCTTTTGCAGCCAGGTTGTGAGAGACACTGGCAAGCAGAAGGGGATGACTGTTAGTAAGCAATAAGTGGGTTCCTTTCACTTTATTTCTCCCTTTGACTGATTTCAGCTTCAAAGGTTATTTGTCCTGGGCTGGGAACTTATTTTCCTCCCTGAGTTATACATATTTAGGTACAATGAATATTTTCTTATGCTACTAACAGATAATTTTACAGTCTATATTTTTAATTAACACCATGTCAAGTATATTTTTCTAGTTCACTATATTTCATTTTTCCTACCTCTATAATACTCATCTTTCTTCCTCATTACTGTATTTTCTTTGCTTATACTATTGAGTGTGTTTTACAAAAATACTTAATATAATTATAAACTTCAGTGGTAACAATACAGATTTGTTTATAGTTTGCTCTGTTAATCCTGACTATACCATGAAAGCACAACTACATGAGGTAAAAATTAAATAATTCAATTCTTTGTAGAGTGGCTTAGTGTTCCACAGTAAAAATGTTCTATAAAAATTATTTCAGTCTTTCTTAGTGATTGGCATTTAGATAAATTTGAGGTTTATTTTACCCCCACAAATGTGCTATAAATAAATTTTTTTGTAGCGTGCTCTGGATGTAAGTATGTGTTTGTGCTATGTGTTTGATTCCCAGAAAGTGAGAGAAGTGGATCAAAGATGCACTGTTACTTTGCAAATATTAAGAAACACATTCAAACATATTTGTTGTAGTTCATAATTTTGGGGTAGTCAATAAAGGTAGACTTTCATATACATGCATGCACTTAAAATTTTCTCCCATTGAACTATGCCAATTTGAGATTTAAATATTACAGCTCAGTTATTTTAATTTGCATTTTTCTGAACACTAAAAAAATTGACTTATTTTTCATATACTTTGGACATTTAAATTTGTACTTCTGTGTATTATTTATCAATAACTGTACCCATGTTTCTATCAGGTTGTTATCATTTGTAATCAAATTTAGGAGCTCTTTGTATGCTTTAGAAACTACCTAAGTATCCACAAGGGAAAGAATAGTTTCTTCAGCAAATGGTGTTGGGTGTTGCATTATCTTTCATTTCAAGGACTTCACAGACTCAGCAAAGCTCTTGTTTTATTTTTCAACACCTTAAAGATTCGTGGTTAATATTTCAAAGGGATAAAAAGTATTGTATCAGCAGTCAGTGGATATGTTAAACTAGATTTTAATATTTTGCTATTCAAATGACAGTTAAGATCATACCATGGAGTGATAGAAAATATTTAAAAAGCACATATTTGATAAAGAATTTTAATAAAGAATTTGAAAAGAACAGTCATAACCTAGTATAAATAAATAATTAAAAAATAATTTTAACAGACAAAGCACCAAAGAATAAGAAAAAGTGTTCAATGTCACTTTTTCCTGAACAAATTTATGTTTTTATTTTTAGTATTAATTTTTATAACATCAATTTGAATGCACTTTAAGTCACAAAAATATTTTACAAAAGACAATAGCAAACAAGTTACAAACTGAATTGAGGATAGTGTATTTCTGCATAGATAAATTCATACTATGATCTATTAAGATATTATAATTTATCATTGTCCATCATTTTATGAGTCTTGCTATCTGATCATATTTGATAAAGAACTGATGATATATGTGTCGCTAGATGGTGCAGATAGTAAGTAAAAAAAAATTTCAAGCCTGTGTTCATAATGGACATATTTCTCTTCATCAATGTCAAGTCTTACTCTCTTCCCCAGTGAACTGATAATTACATCATTATTTGCCTCTAAATTTGATAGATAATCTATTTGGCTTATACATCTGGTAATTCCTGCCACAGAAATAGATGAGGTTGGGCTTTTAGATTTGTCATCGTAGCCACAAGAGAGATTATCAGAGAACTTTTGTTCAGTAAGGAGACTTAATGTTTAGCAGTACATTGTCATTTCCAGGCAAGGTCATGGAGGATTAAAGCAAGCTTGCTAATTGTTCGTTAGAATTGGTGTCGGAAGGCTTTTGTTCACATGAACTTGTCAAAAAGAAGTCCTCATAGTGTCTCTCCTTAATTATAAAGCACCCATTTCACAAGAATTATTGACATCAAAAAGATTTTGATACAGATGATCTGGGATGTATATGGGTACCCTCCTGTATTGCTTACATGTGCTCTAAAATAGTTCATAACTGGGAAAATAACATAGGTTAAGATAATGTACATTTAAGTGACTAAATAGTGTTTTAATATTCATTTACATTTGATAACATTGACTAAATGTGATTAGAAAGTTATTCACATGTCACCCATAATTATGACCTGTGGTCACTGGAATAAAAGATGCTGTTGAGCATCTTAAAAATAAAGATTAAAAAATGTTATATCATTTATTTCAAAATCTATGACATATATTCTTCCTATCTTTATACTCTGTTGCAATTACCATAGAATGAATACACACTGGAATACTTGAGAATTATATCTTATTATTATTGATGTCTTTACTGAGATTTAATTTGTTTTCACCATAGTTTGGATTATCACAATTTGTAATTCTTGTCAGTGTAAAATCAGCCAGCTATGAAACTGATTAAATAGATTTAAATAGCACCATTAGAATTAATTTGGATAACATATAATTCCTACAGATATAAAGTATATTCATACTACCTTAGTCATAAATATTGGATATTTCTGAGACATAGTGAAATAGAACAATTTAAAGCAATCAACTGTAAGTTAAAATGTTATTCATTTTCATGAGGAACCCATATTGTTTGTCCTTATCCAAACTAATATAAAGCACACATAATTCATCAACAGCTCTCTTCATTTGTACCAATCTGGAAAATTAGCATTATGAAGATGTTATCTCAAATAGTTCTTACAAATGAAATAATACTTTGAGGGGAATATGTAATAAGAGAATGTAAACCTTATTCTTCATTTAATGGATCTCCAATGAGAGAATTAAATATAAGAAAACTATGCTTTAAATCATTAAAATGTACTAGTTATTTTATTAGCTTTACACACAAGCTATAGGATCCACTCATAACCACCAGAAAAAGTTAAAATTTCAACCAATACATAAAATAGTTTGCTTTAACTTGCACATAATTAGATCCTTCAAAGCCTTTCATGTTTAATTTTGGTGACCAAATTTAAAGGGGATTTGAGTAAACTAGAAAAGAAACAGTGAAAATAATGATAAAAATGATCAAAGAAATAGTAACTTCTGCTTTTGAAATAATTAAATCAATTCTTACCTAATTGACTTTCCTGTGAAAAAACAATTATAATAAAATATGGATATATAACAAAAAGGAGCTGCTGAAAAATATCAGTATCAGAGAAGCAGATAGTCTCATGGTGTCTTATTTGCTTACTTCAACTACTATATCAAATATATTTTCATAGATTTTTTTAATGAATTCCTGTAATATCTTAATATCAGTGGGCTCTTACTGTGATATAAAGTATAGATATATAGATCAAAGTGACAGAATAGAGTTCAAATTGACCCAAATCTCTATTTTCAAATGATTTTAAATAAGAATTCCAAAGTAGTAAGTGGTGAAAAATGGATTTTAACCCTTACCTTATACCATATTAAAAATAACATAAGTCATCACAGATACACTTATATAAATGCTATTATATAACAGCTATAATAAAAACTTGGTGATATTGAGTAGGTAAAACTTTATTAAACAGGGTATAAAAAATTTAAAAACTATTGGATATGTTAAACTAGATTTTAATATTTTGCTGTTCAAATGACAGTTAAGATCATACCATGGAGTGATAGAAAATATTTAAAAAGCACATATTTGATAAAGAATTTTAATAAAGAATTTGAAAAGAACAGTCATAACCTAGTATAAATAAATAATTAAAAAATAATTTTAACAAAGCACCAAAGAATAAGAAAAAGTGTTCAATGTCACTATTCATGCAATTTAAATGCAAATTTAAAAACAATGAGATACCACTATTTAGCTACCAGAATGAATAAAATTAAAAATTATGAAATATGGTAATAAAGATGTAGAACATCTACAGCTCATACATTGCCAGTGGGAATACAAAATGATACAGCTACTCTGGAAAACCATATGACCAATAATCCCATTCCTGGGTATTTTACCACAAGAAAGAGAATTTTTGTTCAACAAGGAATGTCACATTAATGTTCATAGAAGTATTGTTCATAACACTTACAATTAGGAAACATTCTAACAATCCATCCATTAGTGAATGTGTAAGCATTTTTTATATGAACAGGTCATGAATACTATAAAGTAAAGAAATAAAATATTAACATAAAAGACACTGTGGGTGAATTTCAGATTACTATGGTAAGTGAAATATGTCAAACCAGACTGTGAAAAGCATAATTGAATCTTTATGAAATCTAGAAAAGTCATGATAGAGACAGAATGTAAATCTCTGATTTTCGTGGTCAATGATGCAATGGAATAGATTGACTACACAAGGCCATGAAGATTTTAGGGAGATGAAAATGTTCCATATCTTGATTATGGTTGTCACTGTCCAACTGCACACAATTAGCAGAACAATCAGAATTACTCTTAAAATGGATGGATGATAGCATGTTTAACATGTCAATAAAGGTGGAAAAGAAAACATAACATTCAAGAGGAAACAGGACAGAAATGCATGCTTTTTAACTGGAGAACAAAGGATGACTGTAGGATATGCCAAATTTAAGTCTGCATGTGTATCAAAAGGTTGCAAGGGAATGTCTTCAATTTAAGAAATAGTTATTTTTATTGTTGATAAAGGGAACGATACTTAATATTTAAATAACAATGAACAAAGCAGATGTGAAAAGCTTAAACATTTGTTTCACTGGAGATGTTTTAGAAATCTGTATCATTTGGCTATACTCGCTTGAAATTTAGTGGATTTGATGTGATGAGATGAAGATGATATTGTACTATGGCCTTTAAACTGCCCCCTAGTGGAATATATTTTTTTAAATAACAGTTCACATGGAATCCCTCATTTATAATCTATATGTTATTTCAGAAACTGAATCTTATGTCATTCTGTGAACACCAGCACCCAACAGGGCATTTCATGAGGGCTAGGTGTTACCTGTACATGCTGTGTATGTATCATAGTAGTTATGCAACTCCAGTCTTACGTGGAGTTGTTGATGATCTGCCCATCCTCCACTCCGGAGAGAGTAGTGGGTGTGGAGAGAGAGAGAAAGATGGGGAGAGGGAGAGAGAAAGCATGAGGGAGAGAGAGGAAAACGCCTTACCTTACTTTATCATTAGCTTTATTTTCCTTATCTTGTTATGCTTTATTTTATTTCCTTCTATTTATTTTACTTACCAATGTAAATAAATCTTTTTTGAAGGGAAGGAAAGGTCCTTATTCCCTGGAGTATCTTTGAGAAAGCCTTACACTTTACTATCCTGGCATGACTCCTTACACAGGCATTCTTAACTTGGCCATAAATGGCTTTGCTTAGAGGATCTGCAAACAGACAGACACACACACACACACACACACACACACACACACGCACGCACGCACGCACGCACACATGATATTCATGGAGAATTGTCTCCCAGTAGGTATGGTATTTTATATATCTACTTTATAAATTCAGAATTATAAAATTCATATTGTATCAAAATGATAATCATCTTTGATAAGCATGGGATTGTGAATGGAGGATGAAATTTGCAATCTTCAGCTAATCTTAGGTTTAAATTTATTTTCACATCTTTCTGTCATTACGCTTTAAGACAAAATCTTCATTCATAGAACTAAACGCCAATGGCAACAGGCTTTAGAACTTCATTTGCCATTTTAACCTATCCTTGAGAATTTTGAGAAAGAGCAGAATATCTTTGTTTCAAATTGTTACCACTATAACCGCTGCTCAGAATTATAGTAAATATAAATATTAAGCAAAAGCTACTCAAAACTTAGAGTAAACACGGAGGATTTTGTGTGGATGAGAGCATTCACAGAGCCCACATTCCTAAATTGAATGTGGCACAGCACAGCATAGTCAGATACTCCTCAGCAGAGCATTTGTTCATCAATTTGGGAGAAGCAACATGTCAAGGGTATGAATTTAAAAATGAAAAGTTTAAGTTCCTATCTTACATGTAATAGGCTAGTGTTGAGTCTCTGATACCACCTTTCCAGAACCAGCTACAGAACCAGTTCATGGTTGATTACATTAAATGCCTTCTTGCATGGCTGGATAATAATTGTTCCTTATTGAATAGTCAATTATTTTGGATATGGATTTATTTCCCCATTTGTTGGGCTTTTGCAGTGACATGGAGAAAATCTGTATTCTTATTGTTTGGGAGATGAGGCAAAATTCCTGACAAGTTGTTCTGTAAATCAAGTTGTTTTGTAGATTTTTTTCCTAAATCTACCCTATTAGTAAGCTAGGCTTACTTCTCATGTTCACAGATTTTTGTAAAACAACTTAAGAAATTTGCTTTTCTACTCTGACTTTATAAGCCAATGATTCTTGTCTCTAAGTTGGTGTTCCTAATCCTTCTATTTAATTTTTATCTTTACAGTAAATGGCTGACCCTGACTGACAAGAATATACCAATTATCTCAGATGAATTGCAGAGAAAGAGACTATTATTCCCTTTCTTTGTGATGAGACACCTGTTGTCAATGAAATGGCAAGTCACAGCAGCTCTATTTGCTGTGAGAATACACTGCAAACTGCACTAATGTGCTGTCATCATGACTTCAGAAATACAATATCTTTAGGACATAAGCTGAATCTGAAAACCATCTAGTTGTTTCTTATTTTTTTTCATGCCAATGTACCAGTTTATTGTTTCGGTTATGTATTGCTGCATATTGCTACATAAGAAGCCTCCTCCAAACTTAGTTACTAAAAACAAGTTTATTATTTCTTTTGATTCTCCAAGCAGGCTAGGCCATACCTAGATAGTTACTCTGTTGGTCTCATTTGAGCTCTCAAGCAGATCTAGTCAGCTGTGGTCAGAGCTGAACCATGCAGAATCACTTCGCTCACCAGTCTGGAGCCGTACTGCTCTTCACTGTGACCTCTCTCTAAAAACTTTTAGCAAGAAGCCTGGTTCTTAATGGTGTAGCTCAGGAAGACGGAAGTGGAAGCTGCTCGGAAATCCTCGAACTTCATTCAATAGCATCATACTGTTCAAAGTCAGATTTAAAAATGAGAAGCACTGATGGCGTCCAAGACCATCTTTGAGAATATTAAGCAGTAAGATTCAGTTGAATAATTTCATTCATTCAATTACTCTATATAACAGGTATTACTAAACTGAAATTGCCTTCAGGGGTGGAAGCACAGCTTAGATTTTCCTTCCCCTACACGGCATCACACAGAGTATTAAGCAAAAGATAATAGTTATAGATGCTTGTTGATTAATTACTGAGCAACTCATAAGCTTTTATTTACCCAATAATGTTCCATGCTTACCAGGTTATGTCAGTGATGAAATGTCCAAGACCTAAAATTTGTACTATTTGTATCATTTTTCATGATAAGATATTAATCAGATGGACCAGGTCAACAAGAAAATTTGTTTCCTGGGAGGGGTAGCCTATCAGTGCATTATGATATACTCTTTTATAAGAATGACCAATCATAAACCTTGTGGTATTACTACCTTGGTGCTCTGGAGATTACAATTACACTTCCACTGGTATATTTTCAGCCTGAATTAATATGCTAAAATTTTGATAAATGCCCTAAGAAATTATCAATGGTCCGTGCCTTACTATGGTTTGACTAAGGATTTTTCAACTTTTCTATGGTGCCACAGTGATACACATTCAGTAGAAACCATACTTGAAATTTTTGAATTTGGATCTTTTCCCAGGCTAACAGCGTACAGTACAGTACTGCCTCGTGATGCTGGGCAACAGCGAGCAGCAGCTTCCAGAAAGCCACATGTTCATGAGGGCAAACAACCGATCCACTTACCATTCTGTACCCATACTACCATTCTGTTTTTCACTTTCAGTACAGTATTCAAAAAGTTACATGAGATGTTCAACACTTTATTATAAAATGGATTTTGTGTTACATGATTTTGCCCAATTGTAGGCAAATCTAAGTGTTCCACGTACATTTAAGGTAGGCTAGGCTAAGTTATGATGTTCTGTAAGCTACATGTATTAACTGCATTTTCAACTTTAGATATTTTGAATTTACAATGGGTTTGTCAGGAGGCAACCTCATTGTCAGTCAGGGAAGATCTATATAATGATTCTGAAAGAAATCTCTATTACCAAGGGGATTGAAGAAGTTTAAAACTAAGAGCACATTATAATTTAAATCCTTGTATTGGAACATATAACATAGACATCTATTTATTAAAATGTATTTCAGAGGGGGAAAGAAAAATGTTTTCCTCATTAACACATTCTTCTGACTGAATAAGAATAAAGCTTAAATCATGATGAAATTAAAGAGTATATTCATTTTTTATTCTGATTTCTTAATATTTACCTAATTAAAGCATTCCCTATGTACCCCATAATTTATCAAATGGCAATTATTTTCCAAAATGATAAGAAAGCTATCAGTAGTTGCCAATAATGATAATTTACTTAAACACTTGCCTGCTTGGGTTTATCAAGACAGACTATAAATTTCATCCATTTGTCAAATACTCTGATGCATACATGTTGTAAATGTCTATTATCTATAGATTTTAATTGTGGGGTTGTTAGAAAATTTTCAGATGTTCACCTGCCTCCTCTTATTAAAAAATGGGCATCAATTACTTCTTATGCTCTTTTTAAACAGTGGATTTAAACATGCCTATAACACTAATGAAATAAATGAAGTGGAAAATAGTTGTTAAATAGCTAAACTGTGAAGTATATAAGCTGCTGTTTTGTTTTCGAATCTCAAAACTGAAGCAGATGTATTCTTTCCCAAATATTCTTATTTGCTTCTTCTTTTGAATCCTAAACTTCCAATTAAAATTCTGCATGTTGACATCACTGAATATCAGGAAACATTGATTCTCCAGATAAAGCTACATTTTTATTTCTTCCTAGAACTAGTGCACTCTGTTGTTAATCTCCTCTGAAATAATGAGAGGGAAGTTAAAACATATCCCATGTTGCCCTCTCTGTGAACACACACACACACACACGCATTCATTCACATACATGTATTCATTAGCACTCAGTTTCAAGCTCTCCAAGCCTTTGTGGTATAGCAGTGCACAAGACAAAACATTCAACTTCATGAGACTTACATGTATGTGGCATATACAGACAAAAAGTATTTGATAAATAAAGGCACCAGTATAACAATTTCAGGTCATGGTAAGAGTCATGAATTTTGAGAATATGACTCTACCTCAATGTTCTTAAAAAGGAAAAATTTTAAAAATCTTGCTTAAGAACAGTGAAATACATACAACCTGTACCTTTCTAGCAGCTCTTTCCATAACTGATAAACACTAGAAATAAGCAAATGTCCAATCAATGGATGAATTGACAAAAAAAACTGTGGTATATTCATGAAATGAGCTACTACCCATCAATAAAAATGAACAATTGATACATTATGCTGAGTTAAAGAAGCAAGACTCAAAATGTTACATATATTATTTAATTCTGTTTATATAAAATTAAAGAAACATCATTTACAAGAAACAATGAAAATTAGAGTGATACGGAACAAATTAGTAGTTGTTAAAGCTTAAAGGTGGGAGAAGGGTATGGCCATAAAAGGGTATCAGGAGGGACTTTTTTAGGTTGATGGAGCTGTTTTGCATCTAAATTGTTCTGGTTGTCACATGAACCTATGAATGTTTTTAAATTAATAAAATTTATACTAAAAATTCAGTTGTACTGTATGAAAATATAAAAAATAAAATACATTTAAAAAGCAGTCAGAAGAAAAATGAAAGAAATATAAAGCTAAAATGATTTTAATCCTTAATCACAGTGGGTTTCCAATTCAACTTTCTCTAGAAATGCTATCAGGATCATTGCCTATGGTAACTCTGACAGTGCCTACAAAAACGAATGAAGTGAATTAGTGTACTTTATTTATTGGCTTCATTAATCTAGTATTCAAACATGCACTTAAAAAAAATTACACATATGGACACCAAAACACAATTTTCTACCTACAAAAATGAAAAAAAAATGCATGCAGACCTTCAGATTGGGGACAACAATATAAATTCAGTAATAACTGTATGAAAATATGCTATAGCAGCAGGAAAGGGGGAAATTATTTCCCCTAAGGAATGCTTTGTAGTACATGTGACACTGAAGGACAAAGGAGAAGTAAGAAACAAAAAGATTGAGGAATATTGCTTCAGAGTCATGAAAACACAATGAATTAATGAGAATGAATGATATGCAGGATTTTAAAAAATTGTTATCCATTAGGTTTATTTGTACCTAAGATCCCCTGAATGTATCTTAGAAATCTATAAATTGTGCCTAATTTTACAATCTAAGTCAATCAAACCTTCAATCTTGTTAAATCTAGAGCATAACCCCCTTCAATCTGTCCTCCTTCTTTATCATACAAGCATATTCTCACTTAAACCTTCAATATTACTTCTTATTCGAGGACTTCTTTGTTTCCTTAAGTCATGTTGTTCCCTCTAATTCAGCGTTTAATATGCCACTAGATAAATATATTTTTTTATGTATCAATTAATATTGCAATTTAAGAGTATTTTATTTTTCTTTTATAGAAAATGAGTATTTTATTTTATCTGTAAAGTAACCTATTTAAATTAGGGTTTTTTCATGACTGTATCTATGATAATTTGGTTAAATATACCTTTATCCCCAAACTGAAGCAGCATAATCAAAGACATTAAATATAAGTAGATTTATATTCGATTGCCAGATGGTAGGCATATCTTAGTTGCCTCTTCTTTGGTTTGGTTATTTCTTTTGTACAGAGTACAACTAGGTTTCACCCATCCTGCCTCATTTAAGCCTATACAAACAAATGATAGTAAGCAATACAAAACTTTTGGAGATTCTAGATTGCTGTATTTTTGACTTGCTGTCAAGAATAGGCTATATTTACCTTGATCAAACAAAGGCTTCCTCAGACAACCTTTTATCTTTATGTCATTTTCCTTTCTGATCCTTTTACTTCAAGGGAAGTAAATATATTACCAGATAACCATGTGGCAGGTTTAGCTGGCATCTGCATCCACTTGAAAACACTTGTTTTTTTTTTTTGTCAAATGTGCTCATGCATGCCTTGTGGGCAATATATTGGAGTATTTGAAATTTAACATTTTTACAGTTAAACTAAATGTAACATTCAGTTGAAAAGTGTCAAAAGTGGGAATGATTTATGCAGTTGAAACTATTAGATTGCTTAGTTTCAGTGAAAAATAAAGCAATAATAACTTGCATTTTGTTTATCCCAGAAAACTCTATCTTTACTTCTTTTGTATCATTCCTATAATCAAAGAAAAAGTTCTCTACTTAGTATATATTACATGGTTATAAATAAATCTTAATAAAACAAAATAAAATGGCTGACTATAGATTCATAAAATAAGCACATAGGACATTGATTAAGCAGATATCTTCAAGTTAACTTGCATTATTTTTTTCCTGTGAAAAATTGAAATTCAAGTAAGAGAAGTACAAAAGTAATATAAAATCATTAATAATGGATATCACTTAATTTTAACATGTTTATATATAGCTATTAGGGTTTTTTTGTCCCACCTGTGACAATTTTTAGAGGAAGGTAAAATTACTCTTATAAGCGCTAATGTAACACTCATTTTTCAGATGAAGAAATAAGCACAGAAATATAGGCAAGTATAAGAAAAAAATTAATGTTGTAAGCATGTGATTTAAATGTAGGTTGTTATTACATCCTAATGCTTCTGGGTGTATTTGTATGGAATGTGTTTGTGTATACTTACATATACATGCCTATGTATGTCTATATATTAATATAAATATATGCACATATATATATGCCTGAGTATATATAATCTACATATACATATATTTACCTTCACCCACACCTAAATTAACTTATTATAAAGAACTGGAATATGAGAAATTTTCTTATGTAAATGAATAGTAAAACTTACAATGCAGTAAAATATTTATTCTTTTTAATACAATCAACAATAAACAACCTTCACCTTCTGCCAATGCATAAAGCACAAAAGATATGACAATTTTTATTTTTCCTATTTTTGTAGTGTTAAGGATAGAGAGCATACAGCCAAAAAATACAAAAAAATTATACACTTCTAATGTTTTGCATTTCACCTTAATTAAGCTGGTTCCAAATATTGCAGAAGCAATTCCTTAGAAATACTACTAAATAATCCTGAGAGTCCAGTGGAGGTACGACTCTGGGTTAACACAGCAATACATTAGTTTTTTTCTTTTGCTTTTTTTCATTTTCTTTAGTAAAATATCATTCTTTTTTCAGCTTTCACTCATATTCCCTTTCTATCTGAATTGGCATTTATACATAGTGGGTTTTGATATATTTCCTCTCTTAAATTGTGTGGATATATATACTGAAGGGTCCCCACCAGTAAGATGGCAAACTTCCGGCTTCTCTTCGGGGTCCTCAGTTCCCGCCGGCGCCACCTGAAGCCAATCACCTCTTGCCCCCCTCCCAATCCCAGCACCTAGCCAACAGCCACCAGCCCCGTAGAAGTAACACCTCAATCAATTCATGCCCCTTCCTATATAACCCAGCACCTTTCCCTAACAAAGCGGAACTCTCTGGTGAATTGCTGCTATGTGTTGCTCCTTTCCTTTCATTGGTGCCGAAACCCAGGAGACAGGACACCCCAACTGGGCCCCGTCTTCCCCCCGACACCAGCAGCAGCTTGCCTTCATCCTCTTTTTCTGGCGCTGGCTCATCACACTCACCACTCCTCTCTGGCCTTTAGGTAAGTTTTCCCCCCGGAGTGGGCCACTCTTCCCCGAGCTATCGCAGTGCCATTGACCTTGATCGTCCGGCAAGGCCCTGACGCCCGGGGATGAGGAGGGAACGCTCCCTGCCTCAGGCCTTCACGGCTGCGGCGGACCCTCAGGCCCCTCCTCCAACAGCCATAAATCCCCGCCTCAAGCCTTTACGGCTGCGGCCGACTCTCAGGCACCCCCCTCCAACAGCCATAAATGAGGTGACTCCTTTGTGGATGAGAACGCTCCCTTTTCCCCCCTCCTCCTTCTGCTCCCTCCGCCGAAAACGCCTAGCGCTAGGTACCTCGTGACTCCGGCACTCTGCCTTCTTAGGGAAGTCTGGGTGACGACCCACACTTCCTAAGAAATTCGAACTCGTATACGAGTTTCCGCAGACCACCAAGGATCATCGGGGACGCCCTTTGTCTCCTTGTGGTCTGCTTCCAGTCCAAGGATCTCCGTTCGTCTTCCCCTGTTTGTCTCCTTCTCTGTCCTTTAGCCATGGGAGCCTCCTCATCCCTCCCTAAAGGTTCACCTCTTGAATGTCTGCTTAAGCAACTGGCTATCCTCTCCCTGACGCCTGATATAAAACCAAAATTCTCCGTAAATATTGCTCCCAAGATTGGCCAACATACCCCCTAGACAATAACAACCAATGGCCTGCAGGGGGAACTCTTGATCCTAACATCACTCGCGATCTTTTTAACTACTGCCAGCACCTGAAAAAATGGAAGGAGATTCCCTATATCGAAGCTTTCCGCCTCCTCCTCTCCCCGCCCCCTCCCAAGTTCTCCTAGCCTGCAAGCCACCGCCCCCGCAGAAGCCTCCCATTCACTCCCTTCCCCTTCTTCTCCTACAACAGCCCTTCTCCCTTCCTGCCCAACCATCTCCTCCCCTATCTCACCTCCTCCACCTTCATTCCCTGCAGATTAAGCCTGAGCCTTTCAACCCCCCTTTAACTAGGTCTCAGGGGCCTCCTCCATCTTTGCCCTCATCACCTGTTTCTCCCCTGTTAGGGACTGCCTTTGTCTTCTCACATGTTTGTACGGAGAATAGGAAAGCACCTTCCCCCATGTCTGAACGCTAGAGAACAACCGGTGCAGTCCTTAGAAGTTATCTGTCCACAAAAACATATCTTGCCAAGACTCCTCACTCTGAAAATAGAGAGACCTTGAAGATGTGTAGAAACACCGCCCCTGCTTCTAGCTATGCCCTTCCCCCACTTGCTGATGTGGCACGAATAGAAAACAACACATTCCATAAGCAATTAACTGGAGCCCTGCTGTAGCTCAGTTAGTAGAGCATGGGACTCTTAATCTCAGAGTCATGAGTTCAAGCCCAAATAAAGCAGCAGAAGCAAGCAGCTGGGCTGCTAACTGGAGACACGTGTGTCCAATTCTATCTTTCTTTATTTTCTTTGCCCCCCTTTCTGCACTTCAGGACCTGCTCGACTAGGCATGGCTAGACCACGTCACTCCCCCACAGACTGAGCCAGAACCCTTCAGTCCCCCTCAGACTCGGTCCGGAGGGCCTCCCAAAATTATCGCCCCCCTCTGGGAAGTAGCAAGATCCGAAGGCATCGTGCGTGTTCACATCCCTTTCTCCTTAGGAGATTTAGCCCAACTAGAGAAACGCCTAAGTTCCTTTTCCACTGATCCCACGACATACATCAGGGAGTTTCAATGGACCCTCCAGTCTTACAGCCTCACGCATCATGACATTTGCATGCTCCTGGCCAATACTCTCCTCCCTGAAGAGCATATAGACGAGTTTGGGACTTCGCCCAAACGCACGCTACTGAAACCCACAAGACTGACCCCACCTATCCCCCTGGCCCACTGCTGTCCCTGAACAAGACCCACACTGAGATTATAACACCGCCATGAGTCTCTGCTCTCGAAATATTTTTGCCTCCTGCTTAATAGCAGGTCTGAAAAAGGCAGCTCGTAAAGTAGTCAATTTTCAAAAGCTCCAAGACATAATTCAAAAGAGAGATGAAATCCCCTCCGAGTTCTTAGACAGACTCACTCAAACCCTATTACAGTATACCAGCCTGGACCCAGAAACACCTGAAGGAAGACATGTCCTTATGACATACTTCCTAGCTCAAAGCTACCCCGACATTAAAGCTAAACTCAAAAAGAACAGGGCCCCACTACCCCCACAGACTGAGATCCTAACAGTGGCCTCTAAAGTCTTCCATAACCGGGAGGAGGAGAAAGAACGCCGTAAACAAAAGGCTGATCAGGCCAATTTCCAGATGTTGGCCCAGCTGATAAAACTACAACCTGGGCGCCCCTCTACAAACAAGCCCCCGCAGGAGCTTGTTTCAAGTGCAGAAAAGAGGGACATTGGTCAAGGGCGTGCTACTCCCCCAGATATCCTACCACCCCATGCCCCAGATGCCACAAAAAGGGCCACTGGGGGTCTGATTGCCCAACCACCCGAAGGGGAGGCTGGACGAACAACCCCCATCCTAAGCCCGCCGTAGTGGGGCTGGCAGAAGAAGATTGATGGGGCCCGGGGGCTTCTAGCCCGACCATTTCCATCACCAAACAGGAGCCCAGGGTTACTTTAACAGTAGACGGTCACCCCATCTCCTTCCTCCTAGATACAGGAGCCACCTTCTCAGTCTTGTGAGAATACCGGGGCCCTACCACGCCAGCCATTACTCCTATAGTCGGGGTAGGAGGTAAACAGATTTTCCCATTCAAACCCTTCCCCCCTTTTATGCACAATCCTAGACAGTCCCATACCTTTCTCCCACTCCTTCCTGGTTATGCCCCAGTGTCCTATCCCTTTACTAGGACGAGACATCCTTTCCCTCCTCCACATTTCCATAACTATATCCACTCCCACAGCCCCCAGTACTCCCTTTCTGATGGCCCTCATAGCTGACGACCCCCCTCTACACAATGAAAGCTCCGGTTCTGCCCTCATACACCCTGTAAATCCCAAAGTTTGGGACATTACAAGCCCCTCCATGGCCCTATGTCCCCCTGCCTCTATCAAATTATGTGACCCCTCTCAGTATATCTGTCAGGCCCAATACCCCCTAACCACTCAGCCCTCATAGGCTTCCAACCCATCATTCAAGATCTCTTAAACAAAAATTACCTCAGACCCACTCACTCCCCATTTAATACCCCCATATTAGCTGTTAAAAAAAACCAACGGATCTTTCCGCCTTGTCCAAGACCTTCGCCTCATCAACATAGCCATTGTCCCTATCCATCCCTTAGTTCCAAATCCATACAGCCTCAGCATCCCACTTCTCAGTCCTAGATCTCAAGGACCCATTTTTCTATCCCTCTAGACCCCTGCTCCCAAGATTTTTTCATCTTCACCTGGACGGACCCATACACAAGACATTCTGAACAACTCACTTAGACAGTTTTGCCACAAAGCTTCCGAGATAGTCCCCATATTTTTAGACAGGTCCTAGCTTAGGACCTCAAACAGTTTCATCATGATCACTCCAAGTCCACCTTATTATAATACATAGACAATCTTCTACTCTGCAGTCTCTCGTGGGAACAGTCTCAACTTGACACTGCCTCCCTACTTAACCTTCTAGTTTCCAGAAGTTACCAAGTATCCCCCGTCAAAGCTCAAATCTCTTCCCCTCCTGTCACTTACCTCAGATTCCTTCTATCTCAACAAAGAAAGTCCATTACCTTAGACAGAAAATGGCTCCTCTCTGACCTGCCCATTCCCAAAACCAAGACAGAAATCCTTTCCTTCTAGGCCTGGCTAGATATTTTAGAGTGTAGATCCCTAACTTCTCCCTGCTCCCTGTTGGCAAGACCCCTATACGACCTCAGCAAGAGCCCCCCCCCTAAAAAACCATTATCCTCCTCACCCCGACACTCCTTCATTAAGCTCCATCAAGCCCTTGTGGAAGCCCCAGCTCTCCATCTTCCTGATTTGTCAAAGCCCTTCTCATTATACATTCATGAGAGGTCCAGTCAAGCTCTAGGAGTCCTAGGCCAATATTATGGCCCATTCTTTGCCCCAGTAGCTTATCTCTCCAAGCAATTAGACCCCACAGTTCGGAGATGAGCCCCCTGCCTACGAGCATTAGCCGCTAGACAGCTCTTGCAGAAAGAAGCTCATAAACTGACATTCAGGGCGCCCCTTACCATTCTGTCCCCACATCACCTAAAAGATCTCTTAACCTACAAAAGTTTATAGACTCTCCCTCCCTCCAGACTCCTGACCTTACTGTCCTCTTTCCTCCAAAATCCCGTTCACCCCCTTTGCCATCCATACCCGAATCATGACTTTATCCTCCTTTACTGCTCTCTTGTTTTTTTCCTCATTCTTATTGTCTTCCCCGCCACCCCAGCCTCCTTGTATGGCGATTTAAAGTCAGAGAGACTTACACACAGCATCAAACAAAAGTTACTGCCCTCATTGCCACACCAGACCGCCCTCTGAAAAGCTGCTCTGAGCCTTTATACCTCCACTTTCCTCCCTCCACTGAAGTGTTCACTAGCAGCTACCCTTATTCTCCCTACCTCTGCTTCCTCTATGACCAAAAACAAGCCCATTGCAGGCGATAGCCAGACACCTACAAGAGATGTCCCTACTGGTCTTGTGCAATTCACTACATGAGTAACTTCCAGTACCCACAGTATTACTCCTCCAACCATTTCATGAAATATCCCAACGGCTCATTCTCCTTATCAATCCCAGATCCCTGGGACTCTTGATGAGCTGCCAGAATCACAGCCTCAGTTTACTATAGGGGGGTCCTCGACCCCCCACGGTACCCTTCATATCTCTCAAAAGTATGTTCCCTCTCATTCCCAGATCTCTCAAGTTGCATCAGATATCAGACATTCCGAAAAAGTCATTATCCAAACTCTTGACGGCGCCTCTTCATCTTCTTATCCCCACCCCTCTTCCCATTTCTCCTACTCTTCATTACAGCTCATTCAGGACACCACCATCTTTCTCAACCACACCCTCAACAGCGCCAATTGTTTCTTGTGCGCATCACTACAGCACCCACTGCTGGCCGCCGTGCCCCTTAATATTTCCAACTACTCCTTCCATGCAGAAAGACAACCCCTCTGCCCCCTGGCACACATACCCCTATGGGAACCAGAATACGCAGATAATCTCACCATCCACCACTGTGTAGGCCCAACTCCACCCCCCCTCCAGTGCACTTCACTGCCTCTCTATCTACACCCCTACCTCCGGCTCTAAGACTTTTACGCAACCGGGACACTTCTTTTGGTGTAATGGCAGTCTTTTCAACTCACTGCCTCTCAATTCCTATACACCCTGCATTCTCGTCACCCTAATCTCACAGTTAACACTTTACAGCATGGCAGAATTCCTTGAACTCCAACCTCCCTTGCCCTCGTGCACAAAAAGAGCAGCTTTCCTTCCCATCATGGTCAGTAGCTCTTTGATCACCTCAGCCATTGGGGCAGTGTTTTCGGGAGAAGCCTTGGGTCACTCTCTATAGGCAGTTAGAGATCTCAACGCCAAACTTGAGGGAGCCCTCACATCCACTGCCGATTCCCTAGCCTCTCTCCAAAGACAGGTCACTTCGCTAGCTAAAGTCACCCTTCAAAACCGGCGGGCCCTAGATCTGCTTACAGCCGAGAAGGGCGGCTCCTGCGTCTTCCTCTGGGAAGAGTGCTGCTATTCCGGCATTGTAGAAACTAACATTACCAAACTTACCGACCTTGCCTCCAGCCTCCACTCTGCTTCCAATTCCAACCCATTCTCTTCAATACTAACAAACCCCCTCCTCACCTAGCTCTGGCCCATTGCAGACCCCATAATAATCATTCTTCTTGCCTGTCTCTTCTTACCCTGTATAATAAAGTTCATCAAATCCCAAGTCGGAAAAATCTCTAATCAAGCTTTCAACCAGCTTTTACTCAGGAACTACCAGCTTCTGGCCACAGAAGATCCCTCACCCTCAGGTGACCTCCTCACCACATGCTGAGATAGACCCCTCTCTCCACTGGAAACTGTTCCTGGAAACAATGGCCGCAGACGCCTAGCTCCTGACACCCATATCCTCTTAGCACCATTGGAATCAACAGGTCCTTAACTTATGGTTATAGGGAACCTTCATTGATTTCCAAACCTGAAGAAGTCCACATCTACTCGTCCTTACTGCGGGGAGTCCTATCAACCCATTCCTCCCAATCCTCAAGCCCTCACTCCCTTCTCCACCCCTGTTCAGCAGGAAGCAGCCAGAGAGAAAGCAACATCCACAAACCCATAGTGGAGAAAGGGGGGAATGAAGGGTCCCCACCAGTAAGATGGCAAACTTCCAGCTTCTCTTCGGGGTCCTCAGTTCCCTCCGGCGCCACCTGAAGCCCAATCACCTCTTGCCCCCCTCCCAATCCCAGCACCTAGCCAACAGCCAACAGCCCCATAGAAGTAACACCTCAATCAATTCATGCCCCTTCCTATATAACCCAGCACCTTTCCCTAATAAAGCGGAACTCTCCGGTGAATTGCTGCTATGTGTCGCTTCTTTCCTTTCATATACAGGTTTTGATATTTTGCTAACTTTTTTCTTTTTCACTTTATTGAGGTATAATTGACAAATTTAAATTGTATATATCTAAGGTGTTCATATGCATTGTGAAATGACCATTACAATCAAGCTAACATATCCATCACCTCACATCATTACCTTTCTTTCATATGTGGTGAGAGTGCTTAAGATTTACCCCCATAGAAAATTGTAAGTGTATTGCTAACTATAGTTATCATGCTGTACATTAGTTTTCCAGAATCTAATCACCTTTCCTAACTGAAACTTTCTACCCCTTGATCAAGATCTCTTTATTTCTTCTAGTCCCTCAACCCCTGACAAGCACCATTCTATTCTCTGCTTCTATTTCAGATTACACATATAAATGAGGTCATGCAGCATTTGTTCTCTGACTTTAATTAAATGCTTAATGTACATTCGATTTATGGCATATAAAGTCAGGTTATATAATATTGTATCTATGAAAGCAATATGTAAAGAGAGGAAAAATATAGTAAGGATATTTATTATTGTCCTCTATCCCCCACTACATTCTCATCTTTACAATTTAATTTGTTACTTCAGATCCTAGATATGCCTTGAAACACATAATTATTGGGAGCCTTTTCCTCTTTGTGTAAAATTGAAGCATTTCCAGAATATCTCGCCTGGCTTTGGTACCTCTGCATATCAACAGGCGTTCAGAGGTGGAGAGAAGTATGGCTTTAGTGCATTTGCAACTTTCCTCAGGGGTGGAGGAGTTCATCTCCATATCAATGTGTAATTACCTGGGCAACAGAGGGCTTATCTGTACCTGAGAGGTGAGGGGGAGGGCCGGTGATGTGGCTGCTTGAGCAGGAGAGAGAGATGGGCCGGACTGCAGTTTTGTAGGCAATAAACGGGTTTTAAACTTTATTTCTCCCTTTGACTGATTTTGGTTTTTAGAGGTATTTTGCCCTGGAATTTCCTTTCCCCAGACTTACATTCTTCAACAACACTTTTTTATACTAGTAAACCAGGAAGAACTTTTCTAGTTCTTAAAAATTTATGTAATCTCTTAGCCTCTTGGAATGGATTAAGTCTGGGGCAGTCTTTGATGAAATTAAACTCCCTGTGTTGGAGTACCTTAAAAGAAATTAGTGGAACTCTGAATTATATATGACTTTAAAAAGAATAAAGGCTATGAAAACTTTGGTGTGATAGGTGGATTTTTTGAACATAATTTTGTCAAGTAATGGGTACTTATTTCCAGTTAATATACTGTAAGCTAATAATGCAAAAAACACTAATTTCTCATGGTTGTTACATTAATAAATTGTGAAAAAAAGTCATTGGAGTAGAGACAATTAGACAAATGACATCCTATGAACCTCAGTATTTTACTCAGTAATATGAAGTTAATATTTTTACATGGTTACACCAAGAATTAAATTGCACATTATTTGTGCAAGCACTTTAAGCTAAAAATATTTAAGCAAAATATGTCATACATGCAGAAAAAGATATAACATTATAGACACCAATGTAATTATTTTCCAGTTTCAACGAATTTTAACATTTTTATGTTTGTTTCATATTATTTCTAAATAAAATACTTAAGACAGTCAAACCTTTCCCTCCTTACCCATTGAAATTCAGTTCTCTCCTTCATATTCTGTGCAACTTTCTTATTCATATTTCACATAGTCATTAAATATGTATCCATGAAAATTATGTAGCAGGTTTTCTTCTCTTAATTACTAAACTCCACTATACATAACAAACAGTGTACTTTCTCACTCAACATTTTACTTTACAGATTTACTGACATTGATGCATTTGGGTCTGGCATAATCTTTAACAGCTATTTCACATTCTGTCAAATATGTATGGAATAAGTTAAGGATTCATTCAGTTTTACTTAATAGAAATTCTCAACAGTTCTCTGTTTAACTATGATGAGTAGTTTCCTAAATAATAAGGATTTGGCAGTAGAGTCAATTGCTAAATGTCATAATGAAGCTCGTCTCAATTCTTTCCAGCAGTGGTCCTTAGCATTCATCCTTAGGTTTGTAGCCTCATAACTGCTGCAGTTCACTGCATCATGCCCTAATTCCTAATCAGGATGTAAGTAGGTAGAAACCCATGCCCTGAAACACACACACACACACACACACACACACTTCTTTATACAGGGAGATAAATAACTTTCTTA
This sequence comes from Manis javanica, assembly GCF_040802235.1. NCBI lineage: Eukaryota > Metazoa > Chordata > Mammalia > Pholidota > Manidae > Manis > Manis javanica. The sequence continues at coordinate 39,908,524 of NC_133164.1, forward strand.
GAGGCTGCATAGCAGACCCCTCATTGGCTAGGATATAATTCATATAGGCACTTCAAGACAAAAAAGAAACGTCAGAATGTTGTTGTTGTTTACTTTCTATTGTACAACGTAAATGATACAGGTAGCCAAAAATAGTGTCTACTAACAACATGCCACAATTTAGTCAACTGTTTTTCTAGCCATCACATTTAGATTTTTCTTCATCTTTTGCCATTACATGGAATGCTGAAACAAATATCTTTGGGCATGTGTGTAGTAAAAACATATGTATATGTGTATGTGTTTAGCTGAATTACCTTCATATGACTGATAAATCTTTCACTTTACAATTGTTGGTGTTATGTAGGGGCTTGCCACCCAATATAGAAGCTGAAGATAACAGATATCAGTATTCATTAGAGCAAATGACCCCTGAACTCCTCCAATTATATAAACCTACTTCCCAAATCTCTTCCTCCCCAGGGGCTGTTGGAAAAGATGTAGTCGCAGCTCACTGGATAGCAGAGAAGTTGACTGATTCGCCTGGGTTAGAGCTAGTCTGTAATTGCTGGACAGCTATCCTCACCAAAGGTGGTACACAAGGGAATCTCATTCAGTGGACCAAGGTGCCAGTGTGCAGAAGGAGCAGGCCAACAGAAAACTGTGGTGCAGGGATGTCAGTGGGGAATCCTGTACCTGTGCGTACAGGAAACATGGAGTGCATGGTGTGCATGTAGAAAGGGTTATGAGAAGGTTATCAGCAGGTACAGCCAGGCTCTAAGGTTGCTTGGGACCTCCATGCTGCAGAAGGCCACAGCAGGATTTTATCATACCCGAAACACCCGTATGATATGAGCAGCCAGAAGCCTCAGATAAGCTGCTTTTTTCTGTAATAACCCTCCAGCACTATCCATTAAAAAAGCTTACCATTGTGCTGGCTGTGAAGAAGACATACAGTTGACCCTTGAACAGGGATTTAACTGTGTAGGCCCACTTATACATTTTTCAATTGATACACAATCTTATATTAGTTTCAAGTATACAACAGAGTGGTTCAACAGTTACCAATATTATTAAATCCTCATCCACAATAGTAGACCTACTATATGTCAACATAGGAGCTACAGAATTATTGGCTGTATTCTCCATGCTGTTCTACTATCCCTGTGACCAACCTCAAAGATTGAGAAATTTGTGCCCCTTTATTCTCCTCACACTCCTTACTCACCCACCCCTCCCCGATGGTAACCACCAGTTCTTTTTCAGTGTCTATGAGTCTATCGCTGTTTTGTTTATTCTGTTTTGCTTTGTATTTATATTCCACAAATAAGTGAAATCACATGTAATTTGTCTTTCTCTACCTGGCTCATTTCACAAAGCGTAATACCCTCTAGATCCATTCATGTTGTTGCAAATGGCAGGATTTCTTTTCTTCTTACGGCTGAATAATAGTCCATTGTGTTTATGTATCACACCTTCTTTATTCATTCATCTACTGATGAACACTTGGGTTGCTTCCATATCTTCGCTATTGCAAGTAGTGCTGCAATAAACATAGGGGTGCCTTACACAGATTTTTTTCAATTAATATATTGGAAAATTTTTTGAAGATTTACAACAACTTGAAAAAGCATATATTTTCTATAGCTTACTTTATTGTAAGAATACAATATGTAATACATATATAAAATTTGTGTTAATCAACCATTTCTGTTATTGGTAAGGCTTCTGACTAATAATAGGCTATATTAGTTTCTGGGGAGTCAAAAATTAGACTTTTGGCTGCATGCATTGTTCAAGGGCCAACTGTATCCTCTAACATATTTACTTGTAAGAAATATTAATATTTCATTTTTATTTTATATGTTGCCTCATACATTGTTATGTTCAGAACTACTTTCAAAATGTCAAATAATAAATATAGGGCATTCTTACATTGCATATTTACTGAACACAAAAGTATTTAACTAGATTTTATGTAATGCAATTAGTTTTTATACATTTTGTTAAATAGTTAACACAAATGCATCATTATCATAATAAACCAGACATTCTGTTAATGATTATCTAATAATATAGTTAGCAGGAAAAAAAGTAAACACAAAAACACTGAAAATGTCACCAATTAAATGTTATATAGAGATTATTTCTTTTCATTTCACATTTGTAGTATAAGTTAGCAAGTCTTAAGCTTCTTTATGATTTGAGAATGTTAAATTTCTTTTTTAAATAAAGTTACATTCTCAAGAATACATATATATATATTTCATGTATGTGTACACACAAAACACAAGGTCTGCATAGCCTATATTTTTGCCATAAATACGTAAATAGAGAAACTTGAATAGTTTTTTTTCCTAATTTGATATGTAAATTTGCATTCTAAACAGGAACTTAAGTATAGGAATCCAACCTATACTTACCTGATTAAAGAAATCATGGGAGAATCACTGTGGATGAGTGAAAGAACAAAGAAAAATCAAAGGGGAAATGTTTCATTAGGCAGCAGAAGAGTTAAATGATATAAACAGGATTCAAAGACAAAATAATAGCTAGACCTTTAAAGTCTGCAGTTGACGCATTTAAGTTTATTATACCTTGACACTTCCTGGCCATAAGTTTATATTAAATTGCATCGTTTACACATTGACAATTCAGGGAAGAGACCATCATGAAAAGATTAGGCAAAAGATAAATGTATGTGTGTATGTGTGTGTGCACATGTGTGTGTTTATAAATTCCTTTCTTAGGCCCTTAACATCTAGGTGTCTAGAATATTATGAACATGCACTTGATAGCCCACTAACAGCCCCATTTAATTCTCCTATTTAAGTTTCTAATTTTAGTCACTTTGCATTCACATACTTTAAGCTGACTTAGAACTCTGCTCTCATATTCCCAATTTTACAAATGTAGCCCTATACAGATTACAAGTAAAATAATAAATAATTTTGTTCTTGATTGTCTTTTATATTTGAATTGTGGAAAAGGATTAAGAAAGGCTACTTTCTTAAGGAAAAAAGAGAAAGAAAATAAGTAAATTGCTCTTTTATTTGCTATTTAACATATTCTATGTAAGAATCAATGTGTTAAATGTTCCTTAACAGTCATGTTTAAAATGCCCCCTTATCTCTGTTTTACAAATAGGAAACTAAGCCTTAATGAAGTTAAGTCACTAGTCCTCAGATTTCACACCTGGTTTAGAGTTCATCCGGGATGCGAACTGTTTTTTTTCTCCCTGTTCTCTAAAGCCTTTACTGTTCCTATTATCTTAGCCTGTCCCTAAAATATAAAATTGCTGAGACTTAATTATTGGTGCATATGACATCAATACTAAATACTTGGAAAGACATTTTCACTGACCTTGTCAGTATTTTATGCTGTACTGATTAAAACAGTTGACAGTTAATACTCTAAAAAGATTGCCTTTGAGAATTGCAATGGTTGATATGTTCTTGGACTACTATAAACTCTTTTTCAATGAAATTCACGTAAAATTTTAGATTATGTGTCTGAAAAAAAGAGTATCACTGACAGTTTTAGGGAACTTAATCTAAGTATCAATCAGTTCACATAAACAATCTATTGAATTTCCATCTATGTCAATTATAACTCATCATTATAAATTAACTGCTGACTTAGTAAAGCTTATTCAAATGTTTGTACAACACTTTCAAATAGTTGCATCTTTAAGTACAGTTATAGTTCAACATAGTAGAATAGTGTAAAATCCATCTATCAAAGGTATTCAGATTATATTCCTTACTACATGTCACCTAAAAGTGCATATGAAATGCAAAATATCGGTCTGTACTATAGTAGTGTGAATTGTTAGTAATCAGTGGGCATAATAAAATAACAACCGGAGGCGGAGCCAGGATGGTGGCGTGAGTAGAGCAGTGGAAATCTCCTCCCAAAAACACATAGAGCAATGAAAATATAACAAAGAAGACTCTTCCTACAATAGATACCAGAGGACACAGGACAACATCCAGACCACATCCACACCTGCAAGAACCCAGCGCCTCGCAAAAAGGGTAAGATACAAGCCCCGGTCCGGCGGGACCCGAGTGCCCCTCCCGCCGGCTCCCGGCGGGTGGAAAGAAAACAGAGCAGTTTTTTTTTGGCGAGTGCTTTTTGGAAGCCTTAAAGGGACAGGGAACCCGTTGCTAGGGAGGCAGGGAGGCGGGACCAGTGAGCAGGTGCCTGGGACCGGCGCCTGAGGACAAAGATTATCGCGTGTTTTTCCCTGAGGGACCGGTGGGTGGGTGCCTGAGACCGGCACCGGAGGACGGAGGAAATCACACGTTTTTCCCCTTTTTTTTTCTCTTTTTGGCGAGTGCTTTTTGGAAGCCTTAAAGGGACAGGGACCCCGTTGCTAGGGAGGCAGGGCGGTGGGACCAGTGAGTGGGAGCCTGGGACTGGCACCTGAGGACAAAGATTATCATGCGTTTTTCCCTATGGGACCTGTGGGCGGGTGCCTGAGAACGGCGCCTGAGGATGGAGGAAATCGTGCATTTTTCCCCTTTTTTTTTCTCTTTTTGGCGAGTGCTTTTTGGAAGCCTTAAAGGGACAGGGACCCCCATTACTAGGGAGGCAGGGCGGCAGGGCCAGTGAGCGGGTGCCTGAGACCTGCGCCTGAGGATGGACGAAATCGCATGTTTCCCCCCTCCCCTTTTTTTTTTTTCTTTTCTTTCTCTTTTTGGCGAGTGCTTTTTGGAAGCCTTAAAGGGACAGGGACCCTGGTGCTAGGCAGGCAGGGTGGTGGGATCAGTGAGCAGGTGCCTGGGACCAGCGCCTGAGGACAAAGAATATCCTGTGTTTTTCCCTGCGGGACCAGAGGGTGGGTGCCTGAGACCAGTGCCTGAGGACGGAGGAAATCTTGCATTTCCCCCCCTTTTTTTTTCTCTTTTTGGCGAGTGCTTTTTGGAAGCCTTAAAGGGACAGGGAACCCATTGCTAGGGAGGCAGGGAGGCAGGACCAGTGAGCAGGTGCCTGGGACCGGCGCCTGAGGACAAAGATTATCGCGCGTTTTTCCCTGAGGGACCGGTGGGTGGGTGCCTGAGACCGGCACCTGAGGACGGAGGAAATCACACGTTTTTCCCCTTTTTTTTTCTCTTTTTGGCGAGTGCTTTTTGGAAGCCTTAAAGGGACAGGGACCTCGGTGCTAGGGAGGCAGAGTGGCAGGACCGGTGAGCGGGTGCCTGGGATCGGCGCCTGAAGACAAATAATATTGGGTGTTTTTCCTTGCGGGAACGGTGGGCGGGTGCTTTTTGGAAGCCTTGAAGGGACAGGGAACCCGGTGATAGGGAGACAGGGCAGCAGGACTAGTGAGTGGGTGCCTGGGACCTGTTGCTGTTGTTGTTTTGGTTTGGAGAGTGCTTTTTGGAAGTCTTAAAGGGGCAGGACAGGACACTTAGACCAGAGGCAGGGAATCTGGGGATCTCTGGGCACTCTAACCCCCTGGGCAACAGGGAGCACAGAGGCCCCTTATGGAGATAAATAGCCTCCCGGCCGCTCCCCCTCCAACGGGGCTCCACCACTTTGGAGAAGCAGCCCCAGCCAGGCCACGCCCACAGCAACAGTGGAGATAAACTCCATAGCAAACGGGCAGGTAGCAGAAGCCCTGCCTGCGCACAGCTGACAAGCATAAGCCACTAGAGGTCGCTATTCTCCCAGGAGAGGAAGGCCACAAACCAAGAAGAAGGGAAGCTCTTCCAGCGGTCACTTGTACCAGCTCTGCAAACTATCTCTATCACCATGAAAAGGCAAAACTACAGGCAGACAAAGATCACAGAGACAACACCTGAGAAGGAGACAGACCTAACTAGTCCTCCTGAAAAAGAATTCAAAATAAAAATCATGAACATGCTGACAGAGATGCATAGAAAAATGCAAGAGCAACGGGATGAGGTGCAGAGAAAAATGCAAGAGCAATGGGATGAAGTCTGGAGGGAGATCACAGATGTCAGGAAGGAGATCACAGAAGTGAAACAATCCCTGGAAGGATTTATAAGCAGAATGGATAAGATGCAAGAGGCCATTGAAGGAATAGAAGCCAGAGAACAGGAACATATAGAAGCTGACATAGAGAGAGATAAAAGGATCTCCAGGAATGAAACAAAACTAAGAGAACTATGTGACCAAGTCAAAAGGAATAATATTCATTTTATAGGCGTACCAGAAGAAGAAGAAAGAGGAAAAGGGATAGAAAGTCTCTTTGAAGAAATAATTGCTGAAAACGTCCCCAAACTGGTGGAGGAAATAATCAAACAGACCATGGAATTACACAGAACCCCCAACAAAAAGGATCCAAGGAGGACAACACCAAGACACATAGTAATTAAAATGACAAGGATCAAGGACAAGGAAAGAGTTTTAAAGGCAGCTAGAGAGAAAAAGGTCACCTATAAAGGAAAACCCACTGTTTCTGTCAGACTTCTTGACAGAAACCCTACAGGCCAGAAGAGAATGGCATGATATACTTAATGCAATGAAACAGAAGGGCCTTGAACCAAGGATACTGTATCAAGCACGACTATCATCTAAATATGAAGGCAGGATTAAACAATTCCCAGACAAGCAAAAGCTGAGGGATATTGGTTCCCACAAACCACCTCTACAGGGCATCCTACAGGGACTGCTCTAGATGGGAGCACTCCTAAAAAGAGCACAGAACAAAACACACAACATATAAAGAAGGGAGGAGGAGGAATAAGAAGGGAGAGAAGAAAAGAATCTCCAGACAGTGTATATAACAGTTCAATAAGCGAGCTAAGTTAGGCAGTAAGATACTAAAGAGGCTAATCTTGAACCTTTGGTAACCACGAATCTAAAGCCTACAATAGCAATAAGTACATATCTCTCAATAGTCACCCTAAATGTAAATGGACTTAATGCACCAATCAAAAGACACAGAGTAATAGAATGGATAAAAAAGCAAGAACAATATATATGCTGCTTACAAGAAACTCACCTTAAACCCAAAGACAAGCATAGACTAAAAGTCAAGGGATGGAAAAACATATTTCAGGCAAACAACAGTGAGAAGAAAGCAGGGGTTGCAGTACTAATATCAGACAAAATAGACTTCAAAACAAAGAAAGTAACAAGAGATAAAGAAGGATACTACATAATGATAAAGGGCTCAGTCCAACAAGAGGATATAACCATTCTAAACATATATGCACCCAATACAGGAGCACCAGCATATGTGAAGCAAATACTAACAGAACTAAAGAGGGAAATAGACTGCAATGCATTCATTGTAGGAGACTTCAACACACCACTGACCCCAAAGGATAGATCCACCAGGCAGAAAATAAGTAAGGACACACAGGCACTGAACAACACACTAGAACAATGGACCAAATAGACATCTATAGAACTCTACATCCAAAAGCAACAGGATATACATTCTTCTCAAGTGCACATGGAACATTCTCCAGAATAGACCACATACTAGCTCACAAAAAGAGCCTCAGTAAATTCCAAAATATTGAAATTCTACCAACCAACTTTTCAGACCACAAAGGTATAAAAGTAGAAATAAATTCTACAAAGAAAACAAAAAGGCTCACAAACACATGGAGGCTTAACAACATGCTACTAAATAATCAATGGATCAATGAACAAATCAAAATAGAGATCAAGGAATACACAGAAACAAATGACAACAACAACAGTAAGCCCCAACTTTTGTGGGACGCAGCAAAAGCAGTGTTAAGAGGAAAGTATATAGCAATCCAGGCACACTTGAAGAAGGAAGAACAATCCCAAATGAATAGTCTAACATCACAATTATCGAAACTGGAAAAAGAAGAACAAATGAGGCCTAAAGTCAGCAGAAGGAGGGATATAATAAAGATCAGAGAAGAAATAAATAAAATTGAGAAGAATAAAACAATAGCAAAAATCAACGAACCCAAGAGCTGGTTCTTTGAGAAAATAAACAAAATAGATAAGCCTCTAGCCAAACTTATTAAGAGAAAAAGAGAATCAACACAAATCTACATAATCAGAAATGAGAATGGAAAAATCACGACAGACACCACAGAAATACAAAGAATTATTAAAGACTACTATGAAAACCTATATACCAACAAGCTGGAAAACCTAGAAGAAATGGACAACTTCTTAGAAAAATACAACCTCCCAAGATTGACCAAAGAGGAAACACAAAAGTTAAACAAACCAATTATGAACAAAGAAATTGAAACGGTAATCAAAAAACTACCCAAAAACAAAACCCCGGGGCCGGACGGATTTACCTCGAAATTTTATCAGACACAAAGAGAAGACATAATACCCATTCTCCTTAAAGTGTTCCAAAAAATAGAAGAAGAGGGAATACTCCCAAACTCATTTTATGAAGCCAACATCACCCTAACAGCAAAACCAGGCAAAGACCCCACCAAAAAAGAAAATTACAGACCAATATCCCTGATGAATGCAGATGCTAAAATACTCAATAAAATATTAGCAAGCAGAATTCAACAGTATATCAAAAGGATCACACACCATGACCAAGTGGGGTTCATCCCAGGGATGCAAGGATGGTACAACATTCGAAAATTCATCAACATCATCCACCACATCAACAAAAAGAAAGATAAAAACCACATGATCATCTCCATAGATGCTGAAAAAGCATTTGACAAAATTCAACATCCATTCATGATAAAAACTCTCAGCAAAATGGGAATAGAGGGCAAGTACCCCAACATAATAAAGGCCATATATGATAAACCCATAGCCAGCATTATACTGAACAGTGAGAAGCTGAAAGCATTTCCTCTGAGATCGGGAACAAGACAGGGATGCCCACTCTCCCCACTGTTATTTAACATAGTACTGGAGGTCCTAGCCACGGCAATCAGACAAAACAAAGAAATACAAGGAATCCAGATCGGTAAAGAAGAGGTTAAACTATCACTATTTGCAGATGATATGGTACTGTACATAAAAAACCCTAAAGACTCCACTCCAAAACTACTAGAACTGATATTGGAATACAGCAAAGTTGCAGGATACAAAATTAACACACAGAAATCTGTAGCTTTCCTATACACTAACAACGAATCAATAGAAAGAGAAATCAGGAAAACAATTCCATTCACCATTGCATCAAAAAGAATAAAACACCTAGGAATAAACCTAACCAAAGAAGTGAAAGACTTATACTCTGAAAACTACAAGTCACTCTTAAGAGAAATTAAAGGGGACACTAACAAATGGAAACTCATCCCATGCTCATGGCTAGGAAGAATTAATATCGTCAAAATGGCTATCCTGCCCAAAGCAATATACAGATTTGATGCAATCCCTATCGAATTACCAGCAACATTCTTTAATAATTCAGATCAAATAATTCAGAAATTCATATGGAAACACCAAAGACCCCGAATAGCCAACACAATCCTGAAAAAGAAGAATAAAGTAGGAGGGATCTCACTCCCCAACTTCAAGCTCTACTACAAAGCCATAGTAATCAAGACAATTTGGTACTGGCACAAGAACAGAGCCACAGACCAGTGGAACAGATTAGAGACTCCAGAAATTAACCTAAACAAATATGGTCAATTAATATTTGATAAAGGAGCCATGGACATACAATGGGGAAATGACAGTCTCTTCATCAGATGGTGTTGGCAAAACTGGACAGCTACATGTAGGAGAATGAAACTGGACCATTGTGTAACCCCATATACAAAGGTAAACTCAAAATGGATCAAAGACCTGAATGTAAGTCATGAAACCATTAAACTCTTGGAAAAAAACATAGGCAAAAAACTCTTAGACATAAACATGAGTGACCTCTTCTTGAACATATCTCCCCGGGCAAGGAAAACAACAGCAAAAATGAGCAAGTGGGACTACATTAAGCTGAAAAGCTTCTGTACAGTGAAGAACACCATCAATAGAACAAAAAGGAACCCTACAGTATGGGAGAATATATTTGAAAATGACAGATCCGATAAAGGCTTGTCGTCTAGAATATATAAAGAGCTCACACGCCTCAACAAACAAAAAACAAATAAACCAATTAAAAAATGGGCAGAGGAACTGAAGAGACAGTTCTCTAAAAAAGAAATACATATGGCCAACAGACACATGAAAAGATGCTCCACATCGCTAATTATCAGAGAAATGCAAATTAAAACTACAATGAGGTATCACCTCACACCAGTAAGGATAGCTGCCATCCAAAAGACAAACAACAACAAATGTTGGCGAGGCTGTGGAGAAAGGGGAACCCTCCTACACTGCTGGTGGGAATGTAAATTAGTTCAACCATTGTGGAAAGCAGTTTGAAGGTGCATCAAAATGCTCAAACAGACCTACCATTTGACCCAGGAATTCCACTCCTTGGAATTTACCCTAAGAACGCAGCAATCAAGTTTGAGAAAGACAGATGCACTCCTATGTTTATCGCAGCACTATTTACAATAGCCAAGAACTGGAAGCAACCTAAATGTCCATTGGTAGATGAATGGATAAAGAAGATGTGGTACATATACACAATGGAATACTACTCAGCCATAAGAAGTGGAAAAATCCAACCATTTGCAGCGACATGGATGGAGCTGGAAAGTATTATGCTCAGTGAAATAAGCCAAGCGGAGAAAGAGAAATACCAAATGATTTCACTCATCTGAGGAGTATAAGAACAAAGGAAAAACTGAAGGAACAAAACAGCAGCAGAATTACAGAACCCAAAAATGGACTAACAGGTACCAAAGGGAAAGGAACTGGGAAGGATGGGTGGGCAGGGAGGGATAAGGGGGTGGGGGAAAGAAGAGCGGTATTAAAATTAGCATGCATGGGGGGGAGGGAGAAAGGGAGCTGATGGGCAGTAACCGTAATGTGGTTGTTAGGGAGGACCTGATATAGGGGAGAGCATAGTAAACATAGTACTCTTCATGTAAGTGTAGATTAAAGATTAAAAAAAAAAAAATGGAAGTAAGAAAGAAAGAAAAGGGTGATTACTCCTTGATAGGATAAAACTATTGGTAAATCAAAGATCAACGCATGCTTTAAATATCCTTAATGTTGATCACTTAAAGGGTGTCAGATGATCAGCTATGGAGGTACTCTTTTCTGATAATATTCCTTTCTCTTAATAAAAAAAAAAAAAAGGCAGTCCCTGTGTGCTGACCTCCAATGAGTTCTGCACAGTGGTATAGAGGGCATGTCAAAGTGTGGGCAAAGGGTCTGTTTGTTTCTATGCAGAAGATCAAGGCCTAGCTTGGATACCCAGAAAATGAACTAAGATATGATATGAGGAGGAGCTTTCAGCATCAGCACTCTCTGGAGGACTCGTGCGGGGGGATGTTCATCAAAAAGCCTCCACAGGGATCCGGGCGATGCTGCGGTTGTGGCTACGTCCACCCCACCGTTTCCTGGACTTGCCATTGGAATGAGGAGGGAGATGTCTAGGCTGGCATGTGCATACAGTGAGACAACGTATTTGACCAGATCTGTACTGTTGGAACTCAACCAGGAGTTGGGAAGGGTGCAAGTTGTAGCACTCCAAAATCTTATGACTATGGACTATCTACGGTTAAAAGAACATATGGGATGTGAACAGATCCCAGAAATGGGCTGCTTTAATTTGTCTGATTTCTTTCAGACTGTTCAAGTACAGTTAGACAATATCCATCATATCACAGACAAATTTTCACAAATGCTTAGGGTGCCTAAATGGTTTTCTTGGCTCCACTGGAGATGGATGGTAATTATAGATTTGCTTTGTTTATGTCACCGTATTCCTATTATGTTAATATGTGTGTGCAAATTAGTTGGTAGTTTAAAACCTATACATGCTTAAGGTACTCTACAAGAAGATATGTCAAAGAAATAATCAATCCTCCCATGTTTTCTTCCATATGCTACCTCTATAGCTTTCCTTCTTCCTTCCTAATTAGAACCCTTAAATAGAATTCGTGCCTCATATCGAATTTACCAAGTATCATAATTCCTCCAGGTGGTAAAGATACCTCGAGACAAGTGCTGGACATAGAAGCCACAGGGCATAAATCTGCAAAGAAGTAAAAAGCTAACCTTTTCAAACAATATGGCTTCTCTCTCACTTACCAACTTTACATTTCCCTGTATGTCCCCGGAAGATGACTGGTTAGCCAGAGACGGGTAAGATTCCTCAAGGGAGGAACAACCTAAGACAGGCACAGTCACAGGGGGCCATCAGGTGAGAAATTGGGGATCAACAGAGGTGAGGCTCAGAACCTCATCCCCCCTGCTTTGAGAGAAATCTTCTGCATCCGTGGATGTTTTGCTGCCCTTGTCTAGCTTGGATTAATACTTAGTCTACAGGCACACACCTGATCTTCTACATTTGCCCTCTTACAGCACTAAACTATGTTTTCTACCTTTATCTTGCATATACCTACCGCTTCAGCATTTTATTAAAAATAAAAAATAATAATAATAATAAAGGGAGAAATGTGGGATCAACATATAAATCAAGTATAAAAATCAAACAAATATTCATATTTGACCTGATTGTTTATAGTTCATAATGCGTGATCAAAACCGAAAGTTTCTGTGATGAATGCCCTTGTACTGCTCACCATGTAAGAATTTATTCACTATGTAAGAATTCGTTCACCATGTAAGAACTTGTTTGTTATACTTCAGAAGATTGGAGACTGACGAGAATTAGGCTTGAGATGGATTAATGATTGTATATTGAGCATTGACCCCCCTATACTGAATTTTATTGTTGTTAACAACCATTTGATCAATAAATATGAGAGATGCCCTCTCAAAAAAAAATAAATAAATAACAACCAACACATGCTTTGATTTTTGAGAAATCTTAAAGTATCCTTGTTTATTAAAAAATATGAATGATGTGTATAGTTATGTAATATTTAGGTAGTTTAAAACATTTCTATAACAGAGCAGGTATAAATTAATACCTTAATATGAAGTAGTGATTCACTTAGCTTTTCCTATGTAAGAAGCCATGCATTAAAATAAAAAGAAGATAAGCTCTTTGAAACTTTTCCTTTCTTAAACTTAATATAGGTATATGCTCAAGTGTACTTGGGGTTTAACTTGACTTCTTACTGTCTATTAGTGAAAGAAGAGAGGGGATGCGAACTCAACTGTCCAAGCAGGTTTATTGCTGAACCTGAAAGAGAACCTCTGTTCTGGTCAGCAGAACAAAGGAAATAAAGTATCTAACAGGTCAAGAGGCTTTTTTTTTTTTTTGCTATCATTAATGTACAATTACATGAACACATTATGGTTACTAGACTCCTCCTATTATCAAGTCCCCACCACATACCTCCATTACAGTCACTGTCCATCAGCATAGTAAGATACTATAGAATCACTACTTGTCTTCTCTGTATGTACTGCCTTCCCTGTGTCCCCCCCCACTACATTATATGTGCTAATTGTAATGCTCCCTTTCCCCCTTATTCCTCTCTTCCCACCCATCCTCTCCAGTCCCTTTCCCTTTGGTAACTGTTAGTCCATTCTTGGGTTCTATGAGTCTGCTTCTGTTTTGTTTCTTCAGTTTTTCTTTGTTCTTATACTCATTTGAGTGAAATCATTTGGTACGTGTCTTTCTCTGCCTGGCTTATATCACTGAGCATAATACCCTCCAGCTCCATACATGTTGTTGCAAATGGTAGGATTTGTTTTCTTCTTATGGCTGTATAATATTCCATTGTGTATATGTACCACATCTTCTTTATACATTCATCTATTGATGGACACTTAGGTTGCTTCCATTTCTTGGCTATTGTAAATAGTGCTGCGATAAACATTGGGGTGCATCTGTCTTTTTCAAATTGGGCTGCTGCATTCTTAGGGTAAATTCCTAGAAGTGGAATTCCTGGGTCAAATGGTATTTCTATTTTTCATTTTTTGTGGAACCTCCATACTGCTTTCCACAATGGTTGAACTAATTTACATTCCCACCAGCAGTGTAGGAGGGTTCCCCTTTCTCCACATCCTCGCCAACATCTGTTGTTGTTTGTCTTTTGGATGTTGGCCATCCTAACTGGTGTGAGGTGATATCTCATTGTGGTTTTAATTTGCATTTCCCTGATGAGTATTCCCCTCCCCACTCCATGTCTCTTCCTCCCACTGGTGAGCTGGGGTGGGGGAAGGGTTTGGATCCCGCTGGATCCAGGCTTTCATACGTTACCCTGTTTCATGAGGTCTACTCTGTTCGTGAGGTCTGTATGCACTCTGGTGCAGCCTTGTTTCCTGTTGCTGTTTTAGGGCTAGTTGTATTAACTATATTTTCACACTATATGTGGTTTTGGGAGGAATTCTCTGTCTCACCTCTCATGTCGCCATTTTGAATCACGTCAAGAGGCTTTTTATGGCCAGTGTTTTTGGTGGGCTCTTTGAGGGGATGAGTCAGGGGAAAGGTGGGGCTGTGGTTTGCTGACATGTCCTCTGGAGAATGCTTGAAGCCTAGGTAAGATGACATCTAGGTCTCTCTGAGATGGTGGGTGGGCTTATTCAAAAGGTTGTACTCAGGTCCAGATTTTATCAATTAGTATATACCAAGGTTGACATTACCTATTCCACAACAAAGAATGACAAATTCTGGCAAGCACCTATAGTTTTCTGAGTAAACATTTGGGTTAAATTGTATTTTTTCTGAATCTATTGATTCAAATGATTCTATTGAATGTGTTTGCACACCCAGAGTCTCCGCTCTTCCTTATTCAGTTCTGTTTTAAATTGCCTTGATCTTCATTATCTGTTAGATTGAAATATTCTCTATCCATTTTTTTTTACATTTGTTCAACATAGAATATGGTTTCATATTTTGATAACTTGAGAGAAAATCAAATGAAAAAATGTTTTAAAAAGACTAATTATGATGCCTTTATATTCCACTGAAAATATATTTTTGATTAGAGAAAGTTTAAGTTGTTCATCTTTCTATTTCATCAGTTCATTGGGAAATGCAACCTGTATTATCCATGTTCAAGACTATCATCCAACAGGAACCATAAACTGATCTTGCTAGATTGAGCACTGCCCTGTATCTTCTTTCTCATAAATATAAAGATAAAGTAGAGGCTCAGCTGGATGCACCCTTTAGCAATTATTTCCCCTATGATCTTAACACTAAGATAAGGGCCATTATGTGAAAAGACTTATGCATACTGATAAAGATTCTCAGTATGAAGCCAGCTTTGCTGTATTTCATTCTGACATTTCTTAGACAGACTTTTTTTGGTGTCTTGCTAATTTAAAAGGTGCCACTTCTTACAAATGGTAAACTATTAAAGTTTTTGAAGCTTTGGCTCTATTCTGCCTTTGTCATTGACACAATCAAAAATAAAATAAAATAAAATCTCTGTCTGAAGTGGTAATTGGATCATTTATATATCTTGAAAATTTATGAAAGAGGAAATCAATTCTATTGTGAAATTAAAGTGCATTACAGTTAAAAAATTAGGTAGGAGAATCATACTTATTAAGGCAGTTACAAATAAATGCTTTAATTTCATATCTCCCAAGGCATGCCTATATATTTTTTGTAGAAACTGAGAGTATAAATATTTACTCTATGTAATAAATATAGAAATAATTCAGCTCAAGGACAGAAAGCAATCTACAGTTTTATTGTAGTTTCACTTGGAATCTTAATGTAGCTTTAAAACTCAAACTGAACTTAGTATTTTGTATTTTTATATTTCTAGTCTTATTTTTTATTTCTAAATAATCATTTTAATTCTACATTTACAGTGTTATTATCCGAGAGTTCATGTCTTTCTCCTTCTTTTGGGGTTGAGTTTGTTCTCCTCGGTTATTGTCTCACTACAACAAAGAATTGAAGGGCGGAGACACAATAGTCAAGTAGAGCAAAAGTCTTATTTGAATACACTCTAAGGGAGGAACAGGCCAGAGTCAGTGTAGACCAAGGCAGGTTTACTTGAGTAAAGCAGAGAGGACGGGGAAGCTCACTGAGGGGAACTTGCAAGCCCAAATCAGAGCTCTCAGTAGCCCCTCCTTGCTTATCTGAAGTAGGACAGTGGGAGAGCACAGGGACAAACATAATAAGTTGAGCAGTGAGAACTCATAAAGATACACACTCCAAGAAAGGGAAGTGCGGGCAACATCCTAGAGGAGGCATACTTAAGGACTTAGGATTCTGTCTCTTAACACTTTCAAGAATAGGATAAAGGTAAAGGGGTAAGAGGGCATAGGCTTGTCATGCAGTCTTATGATGTCTGTATCCAGTAAGAAACACTATGTCATTATGCATAATCAGTCCTGTGGATAATTCTGTAGGATAAACTTCTTGTTCCTCTCCCAGATAGTGGCTACCCCCAAGCCCTGGGAGCATACCAGTTAAGACTGCTTGGCTTGCCTCAAGATAGGTTGTTGGCTGATTACTAAAGAATACATTATAAATCTAACTTCCTAATTCTTTTTTAAAATGGAATCTTAGCCTTAAGATAAGTCCCTCCTGTTCTTATGATGCTATTCATATCTCAGTATTTTTAGGATAATTTCTCATGATGTTTGACCCATGTCTCTGCCCTATCTCACGTGCATTAGCTAGAGCAAATATCAAGGTCCTCCCAGGTTCAGAGCATGTGGAATGAACTCACATTGCAAAGGCTGTTAACTCGGTGAGTCCTTGCTGGCTCTCTGGCTTTATCTAAATCCCAGAGTTCTTGGTGGGTCCCACCCTCTTTTCATCTGCTCATATCTATCTTTCTACCTAACACTTCCATAATTTATCTACAGAATAAACTTAAAAATTAAAGTTTTATCTATGATTTACTTGAACTTAAATTGTAAACTATTATGAAAGTATTTCTTACCACTCATGATACTTTGTCCTGTTCACTGGTATTGATTGTGTTTAGGAGAATGAATTCTCATCTCTCCTTCATATTTCTTCTAGTTGGTTTAAGAATTAAGTTGACATGAGATAGATTTACAGGAGAAAATAAATTTGGTTTTGAATATACAAGGAATCCATACAGACATGAGATTCCAAAGACAGTCAGGAAAAATGAGGTGTAGAAACCATCCTGAACTAAAGAGAAAAGTGAGGGGCTTGGGACTTTTAAGGTAAGGAAAGCAATTCATAGAAGAAAAAGAGTAAATGTTTAGCAAACAAATGTTTCCTGCAGCAGAAACAATGGGACAAAGATCAAACAGTCTTTGCTAGGTTCCTTCCTGTCCACTAACCTAACTCTTATTATAATGTAGTCATTTGTACTGATAGCTCTCTTGCTGAATCATGTCCTCTTTCTATATTCTTCTTAGGGGAAATGCAGTTAGGGGAAAAGTCAGTTTCTTCCTGAGTCTTTTGGGGCTTGAACGTTTTCAGTTTGAAATAATCTGCAGGCCAAGGTGGCACATTTGGGGCAATCTGCCTAGGCCTATACAATTGTTCTTAGTTTTCTTTAACTAATCTGAGATATGTAAAAAGATCATTATTCCTAATATAGAATACATAAAGAGTCATGCAAAGGAGATATCTCATAATGCAGTTCTGAAAGAGAAGAACACCCATAAAAAGAACACTAGTTTCAGGGTCCCAATAGTTTATAACCAGACTCTTTCCTTGAAGAAATCACCTCCTTGTTAGTTACTGATTTACATCATCCAAATTGTCTTCCACAACTGAGAATGTTTTTAATAACCTCCCTACCAGTTAGCTCTCCAGAATCATCAATATTTCTCCTGAGTGCAGCCAGAAAGGTCGCTTTTGATTTCTATCATAATATAATGATGTCTGCCATTTTAAACCTCTACTGAAGGAGACTTCAAACTATTAGATTATTATATTTTACAATCTAGTTCCATTAACCTAAGATATTCCATTGAAGATTATTGACTTTATAGTCAAATAAGCAAAAATCCTATACTGTGAAAAGCCAAAATAAAAGTGGGAGAAGAAGGCTTCTTCCTAAAATATATTCTTATGATAAACAGAAAAGCTCATCAAATCTCTATCTCCAGAAATGCAAAGAACCATGGAAGATTTTGTTTTTTTTTTTAAGTTACAAAACACCTAACATTAGTGTCATAGGCAGAGCTAAAGATCGAAATGTTCTTCTAACCCCTGAGCCCCAAAAACTATCAGAGTCAAAGACTTTACCCCAAATATTGGTGGAATTGTTAGGTAGAAAGATAGACACAAGCAGCTGGGGAAGGGGAAGGAAAGGTTCAGGTGAAAAAATTGCCCAAACTCTGCCCAGGTCAGGGGTCCCACAGGAGGCGGACAAAGGCTATGCTGGGAGAGAACTTCTTTCCCTGGGGACCAGGCCAAACTGGTCCCAACCAGGTCCCAATGTGGCAATCAAATAAAGCTAAGAACCACCCAAACCACACCTCCTCATAATCTCATTAAAATAAAATTGTGGTTTTGTCTTCCCCCTCCATGGGCTTTTCCAAGAGGAGTGGGGGTATAACTACAGCTGTCAAAGAAGTGCTTCCCAGCTAGGTGGTACTAAATAGACCCTCCCTGAAAAGTCTGGGGCCTCTCCCTTGACTCTGGCCCGCTCCTCCCTTGGAGTGTATTTAGATAAAATCTTTATTCTGTTTCGCTATTGCATCTCTGTCCTTCAGTTCTTTGTAGCAGTGGGGACAGGGACCAAGGAGAATGAACTCAACCCATAACAGAATGAACTGTCATACTGTGATAGCAAAAAGATCTATTCTTTATCATAGAAAAACTGTTTTGTCTATTATGCTTGTTTTATAAACATTTTCAGGTAAGTTTGGATTAAGGAATCCTAAAGATATATGTATGATGCTCATGTAATGGTGAAAAATATATTAATATTTAAAAATGGAACACTGCAACATGAGTTATCTTTTGTAACCAAGGACTTAAAAAAACACAATTTCTTCAAAATGTGTGCATCAACAGTCCAAATGTGCAGGATTCTCCAACATGGCCTCACTTGTAAGCCTTCTGGTTGGTGCTGACTTCAGCTGAGATGTCCTAGTTCCCAACCACATGGCCTCTCATATACTGTCAGGCTGGACTGTTTCTTTCATGATGGTGGAATGTTCTGAGGAAGAAAGAATGGAAATTGTCAGACCTCATAAGGCCTCAACACACACAATATCATTTTGCTACATTCTATTGGCAAGTGAGAGACAGAAGGCCTGTTTTGTTTGTAGGGGTGTGTAAGTGCTTCTATGAACTAAAGAAAAGCTCATCCCCATACTAGGGCCACCAAAATTTCTAAGGCTGCTGTATTGAAGGTTTCATTAATTCTGTGACTCTCACAATGGCCACCCATGAAAACGTCAGCTTTCTAACTCTATAGTACTATCTCTTACTTAAGTTAAAAGCTAAAGAATTGGCATCTAGATTCCTACTACAAGACAAGCAAGGATGTTTGCCCTTCCCCTTAATTCCCTTCAGTGCCAGGATGTATACTCCCCCCGCACCAACACGCACACACTCTGTCCTGCGCGTGGTATGTATTATGTAAATGAAATGTACACCATTGGAGTTCTGTCTTTTTTGCCTGTCTCTTTGAGGATAAAAACCTTCACATGACTGTCCCTTCAGAACATTCTACCCATAGAAGTTATGTCATCTCAGCTTAAGTCCTCAGTTTTGCTCAAATAAATTTGTGGCTTTATTTCAAGGTTATTTAACGATTTTTTCATGGACTCTACTCAGCAGCACAGTCATCCTGCAAAGGGTTGTGAACACAGAAAGAGGTGAATCATTCATTGCCATTGTAGTGGAACTCTATTTTGCCTGCAAGAGTATCATTTAATTTGAGATAATGGAAAGATTTGATCTAACTACACCTTTCACATAAACTCAAGGGTAATGCTATTCTTGTTACTATTTCCTATGGCGAAAAGCATCATTTGGCACTAACTAGCACTAAAATCAGATAGTATTTTTTTATGTCTATCCAAATTATCCACACTGTTTTAATAGTAAGTTATTATTAAAATGAAAGGATATAATTAAAACTTTCTCACCAGAACTAAAACTTCACAGAAATAAGTCTGTAAACCCCCCTGAGGTAGATACAGATCTTTATTTATCATCACATGGAACATTCCCTGAGAATGTACCCATATGACACAGTGCTGAGAATATAGTATGGGGTATGGAAATAAGAACAGAGAGCTTTCATGAAAGAGAACTTGAAGTGAACTGGAGAAACTTTGGGGAAGTTTATGGCTTATTGTATTTTGTTATATTCCTTTTAATCATACTTTTGAGCTACCTACATCTAAGGGAAATGAAAGTGTTATTAAAAAGTCTCTGCTCTTCTAGAAAGTAACTTTTTTTTCTCTAGTTTAGACTTCAGAAACTTAGATTTTAAAAGTCATATCCAGGAATGTTTGTGTAGGGTAGGAATTTTTTTGTGTGTGTGGTACCTATGTTATAATATTTTTAAAAAATCATTTTTATAAATGTGTACTTTTAATAGAACCATAAAAGAGAGGCTTTTGTAGCCCCAAATTACAGAACTATTCTTTTAAATTTATCAGAACATTTTCCTGCCTACTGGTCTTGCTCTTTCTCTAGTTCAGGTTCGTTGATTATTTCATGCTGTTAAGAATATTTGATACAATCCCATGATCAGCAAGACCCCAGGAGAAAATGAAAAGAGCTCTATCAGTGGAGAGGCTGGGGGTCCCCCACTGCCTTTTCCTGCTCATACGTTACATTTCTTGGTTTCAAAATAAAATACTTTACTCTCTCTATAGTGTTTTTCATTTACAGAGACCCCAATAGCAGAAATATAAAGATTGAATACATAATAAATCACCAAGTTTGATAACCCTGTATTTCAGAAACTAGGTAATGACTACAAATTACTCTTCTAGAATATTGAACAAGATGTCCTGATGAATTACTGCTTATTTTACAGGTTCATTTTGTTACATTTCTAAACTGAGAAACAAAACTTATTTCTGATACATTCCTACAGCTGGTCTGCAGACATAGTATATTTCAGTCCAAAAATTAAGCACCCTTCCCTAAAAAATAAATGATAAATGGAATAATTATATAAATTATGATAAGCATGATATCATGACCCCACAGAGAATTCACTTAGGGACATTATGTTCACATAATGTCCCTAAGAGTCTATCTGCATGAGGGATTGAGGAACTTTCTGAAAAAAATAAACTGATGATGTGGAAGTGATGAGGAGTTTTTTCTCTGAGCAGTGCCTTCAGCTTGAGAAAAATATTTAATTAACAGAGCATGGTGTATATTATTTAGAATAAAAGCCCCCTTTCCATTTCACATACATTCTTTTTCTCCAACTCACTAGGAAATGAGTGGACTATTAAAGAAACAGTCAAAAATTTTTTCAACTCAGAAAGCTGTGAGAAGATTCCAATAATAAGCCAATAATGCTTTTGTACCAAAAAAACAGAATTTGTCACAAAAGTGGAAATGAGAATTTTCTTTCCTTGGATGGGGTGGAGTCAGAGCAGGGCAGCTATGTTGCAATGTTATTTCCATGGATATCAACAGAAAGCAGAAACTGAACAAGTATTCAGTTATCAACCACAGAAACAGTTATTGCTAAACATCTAGCAGACAGCCGGAGACTTACTAGGGTTTAATTAAATATTCATGCAGTGAATGAGACACTAAAGTGACACAGCTCATAGCAACATTAAGGAGAGGTAGTGGTTTATTCAATTGCACTAATGATGCTTTTGAGTGGTAGTAACAGGGTAGGTGGTGGCAATAGTAATGTTCTTGTTTAGTGATTAAGGACAATTTTGCCATCTCCAGGAGGCAATGCTGGTAACTTTAGAGGGAACACAACTCAAAAGCATTATAATGATATTCAGTTTCACTGGTGACATTTTTTGCAGGTAGCAAGGATGATGCTTCAACAGACAGTCCTTGCCAACAAACAAAACTGACAGAAAGAAGATGGTATCATTAAATCTAAGGGGATGATTGTGAGAGGCTTTTTAAAATACATAATATGGGCTCAAATACTTTGAGGGAGGATTATGAGGACAGATTGATTGGTATTCAAAAAATGGTGACAGGAGCTGTGATCAGCAATACCTTGCTTGTGCAGTTGATACCTCACACCAACACTTTAGAGTTCAGATTTGTTTCATATGGAAATTGAATGATTATGCCTCTCAGCCTGCCTATTGAAAAGTGAATTGTGTGGTTCTGACCATCCCTGGGTCTAATAACTGTAAATTTAACCCAACTATCTTTAGCAGACAGTTATCTATCAAGGGACATTTTTCAGAATTACATGGGAAGCTTTTAAAACATGCCAATGCCCAGACCCCATCCTTGGCAACTTTGAGGTGGGAGCAAAACACATGTTTTTTAAGAGATATACAAATAATTCAAATATGCAGCCAGATCTGAGAACCACCTATCTGGAAGAAGATTTTTCTGCTCTAGTAACAAGTTCAACATCCCAGTCTTCTGAAATCAGTCTCCTAGCTTACGGTTATGAGTCATAAATATTCAAACATTTATGAGATCTCTCTTTGTTTGGGATGAATTAAGCAAGTCAAGTTACATAGTGGAGCCTCCCATTCCCTGAATTACTTTCATCTATGGATAGAATATTTCTTAAAGAAATAGTATGGGCTCATGGCTACACTTCTTATTTATGGAACTAAACTTCAAAAAAAACCTTATTAATAATAAAAGATAATGGACTAGGAAAGGGAATGACTGTAGACTGTGTTAACCCAACAGCTATTTTTAGTATAAATTATAAATTAGCACCAAAAACATTCAGTTAAGATTTCCCCCCAGCTCTGTTTGAGCTCATGCTGTGTCAACAACATCATCATGTTTTTTCCCAGTTTCTCTCTGGTCTGATTGATTATGTAACAGACAATGTTCAATTGTGAAGAATTCTGGTGTTTATTTAACTATTGTTTAACTACCTTGAAGATGTTGAAATATGACGGTGGTGGGGGGTGGAGACATGCAATTTTTGCATTCTCGTCTTTTTTTCATCTCTGTAAAAAATTTTAACTCCCTGAGTATCATGGGTAAGGATGTAAGGAAAAGAGAAAGAACACAAGTGAGGGAAAATGGGTGGGGATGAGTGGGAGGAGTTTAAATATAAAGGGGAAGGTAGCAATGTAGAAGAGATGGAGAGTGCAGAGACAAAAAGGAGGGAACAAGGTGGCAAAGTAAAAGAGAGTAGGAGGCAAGAGGAGATTCAAGGAGTCGGCCCTCTTTCTTTCCTTCTTTGCAATCGGATTTTGGTCCCCAAGCCCAAGTGGACTGGCAAATTTTGGGGTGTGTTCTTAGTCAGCAAAGTGATCATTTTCAGATCCTACCTATTCTAAATTTGAAAAATTTATTGTTTGTATCACTTTTAAAACATATCCAACTTTCTAAATAGATAGTTCCTGAGGCATTATTAAATAACTACCACTATGGTTCTTACACATCCTCTTAGAATCATCTTTTTCAAAGTCAATGACTATGCTACATTCTTAAATTCATACCAAATTTAATAACATTAAATTTATATTATACTTTGTTGGGCCAATGCCATAATAACTTTTCATCTCTAGATTAATTTATTTTACCCTCAGTAACAAACCATGCTCCAGGCAGCACAGTTATTGTGACTATTATTATTGCTTGCACAGCTGCATCTTGCCTGAACCAGTGTCTGTGATTATTCACTAAATAATTCTGTGTATACTCATTATCCACAGGAGAGTCTCCCTCCTCTTTATTGTGCACAGCTCAGGAGTGAGATCTCCTGCAAGTCGCAATTTACATGTAAAAGGAGTTTATTTTAGGAATGTTCATCTTTCACCACAAAGGGGTACATACCCTTGGTGAAGTGCATGCAAAACTTCCACAGGTTTAATGAGAGTTCTATGTGTACAACAATAGGAAATGGGAAAACCTTTGGTCACAGACAATGTCTCCAGCAGTGAGAAAGGCACATTCGCTTTCTGATCTAACAGTTATCAAAGTTAGCGTGAGCACTTCTTTCTCAGGTAGGAACTGCTGGACTGGGAACTTGATTCTGACTCCTCAGGGAAGAGAGTTATCGAAGATAGATCATACAATATTTATGAATAGCCGATGTCTATATTACGCTTTACTAGGGCCTGTGATACAAATAGTGTAGAGAACTTAGTTCTTCCATTTTACATGTGATGATAATCTGAGGGAAGAGGAAAAAAAGTGGGGAAAAAACCTGAAAAAGCGTTTTTCTAAAATCTGTCACAGAGTAGGACAGTCTTTTTCAGTCCACATATTATTAAACTTGGCCAACGTTACACCTGTTCATTCAATTTTCAAAATTGTAAGTTGCACATTTAACATTTTATGTATATTTATTGTTTGGCAATAATTGGCAAGAATGGGACACAAAGCAAATATATCATTTGTCTCCAGGTTCTCTTTTGGGGAACAAATGTAGGAAGCATCAAAAAGATATTTACTACTTCAAATAAGACATACTGGAGTGCCAAAATACATCTCACAGAGGCTGAGTTCCATTTAGGGTCAGAGAAGAAAGAAAATTTAAAGATGAAATTTACACAAGAAGTTTTTCCATTATGAAATAAATATTTAGATTTCTTTAAAAATGAGACAGGAAAATGTTACAGATTTGGAGAAAATTTGAATAAAGCTTTAAAAAGAGAACTAGAAATAGACTATGAACCCTTACTTAATAGAGTTTGTATTAGGGATTTAGAGAGAGAAAATTGGTACAACAGCTGGGATTTATTTTGCATGACCACAAATGTCAAGCTGTGGTGTTTGAGCTTGCCTCCGAGGAGAATTATTAAAGCTCTACATAAAATCCAAATGAAATTTAAATAATCTGATCTTTCTGGATATTAAGTGAAAAACAGAATTGTACATGTAACAAAATATAGAAATTTGATTATGATGATTACAGCAATAACAAATATATGAAGGCAACTGATGATAGGATAATATTCAGAAAAATATTCTCCTAATTTAGCTTATATTTGGAAGACTTGACTAAGTTACTCAGAATCAAAACTAAAGTGAAAATGAAATGGTACTTTAAAAGAAAAACATAGTCATTGATGGGCTGTATCAAGCATTTCTTAAACTTGTCGGTATGATAGCTCACATGCATTGGGTCAAGGAAGAAGAAAGCAAAAAGATTTGTTCATAAACTACATTTAATACAATGAACACTACAGTAATTTCTGTACTGGACACTGGTGATTTGACCAGCAAAACTTTCTAAACACCAACGGGACAAACTTTCTCTATGTAATAGGAAGCAGCTAAGCCAACCTTAAGTAAACTTCAGTTTTTATGAGTAGGTTCTAGGACTAAAGCAAGCCTCTGTTAAGTCACTGTTTATGTAAATGTGAAAAACAGTACTGTTTCTGACAATAACAGCAGGAATGGGAAATTATACAAGAGATCTGAGGTCTGTTTTGAAAGTAAGTCACTGTGGTATGAATTCTGACTTTTCAAATGATATGATATCATGCCCCCTTTCCTGTCAAACAAAACTACAACTTTCAATAGAATGCAAATAATTTAAATCTAGTGTAATACGCAGTACATTGGATGCTGAAAGACCCTATTCAGAGATTAAAACTCTGACATTGAAAGAAAAGAGCAACCAATGTCACTATGTTCTTCTCAAACCACTAAGTGGCAGTTTTCCAGTTTTTAATATTCTGGTGTTTAGAGTATTAATTAACCTGATCCACATGGATAAGCAATAGATAGGGTATCATATAATTTATTGTCAAAACTGGACACTGCTGAAAAAAGGATACTATTAATGATTATGTTAGTGTAATAAACTGTAACTGTCCCAGAAAATCAGGACATTTAGTCACCCTAATAATAAAAGATTGGAATTTTTTTTTTCTGTATCTATTTGCTCTGGATAATTTAAATGTTCATTTAAATAAATTAATCAGAGTGCAATATACAGAAGTATAATAGAAACATTTCTCTGGGTAAAGGATCAATGGAATTTAGAAACCAACACATAACAGGGGTATATGTTAAAGAGTTGAAAAAAATCAAAGACAACAGAAATCAGTTAGGATGCTTTCACTGTGCATAAAACAAAACCTACACACAGTGGGTTAAAGGGGATTGTTTCTCACATAAATCTGGAGGTAGGTGGCTTCTAGCACTGGTGTAGTCTTTAGAGGTTCAGTTATGTTAGAGCTGATGTTTTTGATATTCTTATGGCCTTTTCTTCATGGTCACTGGATAGTTTCTGCCCTCAAGTGACCGTATCTGTCTTAAAGGTAAAAAGAAGACAAAATTGTTTTCTAAAATTCTCACTACATGCATCATATGCCTCAATGAATAGCTCCCTGTTACACAGCAGTTGATCGACAAAATGCCTAGGAATATGGGGATTGGAAATTGGAATTACATCAGTCAACCAATATGTAGACCACAATGATGTAAAGATTTCACATTAGTGCAATTTCAGAAGTGGTGATGCCATTAGTAAGAATAGAGAAGAAGAACCACATTTGCTTGAAGAAAAGAGGATTGACTTGTTTGTTTTGGATTTAAATTTTTTAAAAATATAATCAGTTTGATATAAGGGAGAGACACTTAAAAGAAAACTCCCCATAGAAAGTCAAACATGAAAAGAGAAAACTCTCAGAGGATAAGCAAGTTGAGAATCATAAGAATTAAATCATGGTAAAATAATATCACAGGAGACAATAAAATATATAGAGAAAGTGATAACAAGGAGAAAAAAAAATTCAGGGCTTAGGGAATATTTACACTTAGGTGGGCAAGCATTAAAAAATTCTTACCTGTTAAAAAAGTTTTCTTGTTTTGTTTCACTTGTTTTTTTAGATTGTTGTTATTGTAGAAACCTCATTAAACTTGCTTCAACCTTTCTGAAAATATAGTAATTAACAATATGTAGTAAAATTGTTAGGCAAAAATACAGATATGAGCAAGATGAAAAGAATGTGGGACCCACCAAGAACTCAGGGAGCTAATCAGGTAAAGCCGGAGAGCCAGAGAGGATGCATGGAGTTAACACCCTTGCAACATGAGTTCATTCCACAGGCTCTGAACCTGGCCTGAACTTGAGACTTGCTGTAGCTAATGCTGGTGAGATAGGGCAGAGACACGGGACAAACATCATGATTAACTTTTCCTGCCAGGGATAAAAAATGCCAAGATATAAATAGTATATTAAGAACAAGAGGGACTCCATCTTAAGGCTAAGATCCCAATTTAAAAACCAGGGAGTTAGGAAATAAGATTCCTAACATATCTTTGGTAATCAGACAATAACCCACCCTACCCTAAGGCAGGGCAAGCAGTCTTAACTAATATATTCCCAGTGCTTGAGGGAAACCACTATCTTGGAGAAGTACAGGAAAGTAATCCTACAGAATTATCTAGAGGACTGATTATAGATAGTTATGTAATGTCTCTCACTGGAGAGAGACATCATGAGACTACAAGTTAACCCTATGCCCAACAACCCCCACCCCAGTCCTTTGCCCCATTCTTGAAAGTCTTAAAAGACAGGATCCTAAGTCTTGAAGTGCACCTCCTCTCTGAGGTTGCCCGCACGTCCCTTTCTTGGAGTGCATATTTTTATGTCTTCTCACTGCTCATCTTACTATGTTTGTCTCTGGGCTCTCCCAGTAGTGTCTTTGTCACTTTGCTATTTCATTCTATTTTCCAGACTTTAAGCACGAGTCTTCACTCTCTCTGTCCTACTTCAGGAAAGTAGGGAGGGGCTACTGAGAGCTCTGATTTGAACTTACAATTTCCCATCAATGAGCTTCCCCTTCCTCTCTGCTTTACTCAAGTAAACCTGCCTTCGTCTACCCTGACTATGACCTGTTCCTCCCTTAGAGTGTATTCAAGTAAAACTTTTGCTCTGCTTCACTACTGTGTCTCTGCCCTTCAATTCTTTGTTGCAGCAGGACAAGAACCAAGAACAAACTCAACCCCCACAAAAACAACAAACTATGCAGGTACCATGGTAAATTCAAAGATTCCAAATTAA
The DNA here is from genome assembly GCF_040802235.1 of Manis javanica. Classification (NCBI taxonomy): domain Eukaryota; kingdom Metazoa; phylum Chordata; class Mammalia; order Pholidota; family Manidae; genus Manis; species Manis javanica. The sequence goes on from NC_133164.1 coordinate 39,936,501, forward strand.
TCTGAAAGATTTTGATTATTATGCAACTATAAATGAAAATCCATTACCCCAATAAGTGCAGACACAATATTGAGCATCATAATTAAGTGGAGGAAAAGGTTGGAAAATCTATTTTATTCACCCTTCTGATAGGATAAGTAGACAGAAATACTGCCACACATTTTCTTGACTAAGACATTACTATTAGGACTACTTATATACATACTAATTCATGCTTGCCTTGCTGATTAAGATAATGGGTAATGTCCCATGTTATTTTTAATATTAAACTTCCAAGGTTTCTTTGTTATGTTCATATGATATTGATTGCTTTTCTTCTAGTTATTCTTGTGGTTCACATCTAATACTAAAAATAATCACCTACACCAGGGATCAAAGAATGCCTGTGGACTAAATCTGACTCCCAGCCTTTTCTTTTTTTGTAAAAAACTTCATTGCAAAACACCTTCATTTGTTTATGTAATACCAATGGCTGCTTTTGTGTAGCAGTGGCGTGTTGGGGATCTAGAGCAGGCTGCCCCAAGATGTGCCATTGTGACATGCACATTATTTCACAGTTGAGAACAATCAAGGCCCAAAAGACTCAGAAAGAAACTTTGACCTCCCAGCTCCCAACTGCATAAAAATATTTAGATGGAGGTACTGCTCCAGGAGGAAAGCTATCACCATAGACAGCTATATTATAAACTAGGGCAGGTAGACAGGGAGGGATGTGGTCAAGTCTGTTAAAATTCCTCTTCCAAACTCTTCCTGAAGTCCTGAAGGTAACTAAAATCTAGAATATTCAGAATGTAACACATTATCTCTCATGACCCTTCAAAAAATTTTCCTTCCAAACAATGCAGATGGAACTTGAATGGAGTTCTGGGCAGTGTTGTGAACATGGTCTGAGCAGCTTCTGCCATGGACAGAGGCCCAAATATAAAGAAGATGCTTTTTTGAAATTTGGGTAAGCTTAGAGTTTGAGTTGCCCAACCATATTTGTTGTATTTCAACTATGTACCAACACAAATAAAAAATTAGAATAGTAATACAAATGGAATAAATGACTAAATGAATAATTTGCACTTTAAATTTTTTACAGGAATATCAATATTTGTTTAATGCTTGGTATTCTCTAAAGAAAATGTCTATTTTTAAATAGATCATTTCATTTTCAAAAATTATCTTACATGACAAATAGAATGAGACCTACATATTACAAGTTTTTGTGTGTGACTGGACATAAAATAATTTTTGTTGAACTCAGAGCTACCAATTTTAAGAGACTTAAAAATAGAGGCCAAAAATATTGCTTCATATGTACTCATATTTAACCATAAGTTTTGTTTGATTTCCAGTTGTAGAATGACAAACATTTAAAATAAAATTTGATTATCACAATATAAAATATTATGTGTGATCTAAACTCTAATCAAGATAAAAGACTGTTGAACCAATATGGGTAAACTGGTTCTATAACCGGAATCTTGGAAAAGGCAGGATTCAACATATAGCTGTGAAAACAATTCTATGTTTTCTTTTAAAACCTACAAAAACAAAATAACATAATATGTTCTTCTGAAGCATCTTTGTTCTTAGGTTATAGGATTCTCTTAGGCTATAGTGAATTCATCACAGTACCTTTTTCTTTATATTATCAGTAGGAATTTCAAGTTTTTATAACATAAAATTCTTATAATTATATAACTTGCCCTAGTGGATTGTCAAGAGTTTCAAATTATATAAATCTGTTAGGCAGAAATACAGACATGAGCAGAGTGAAAAGATTATAAAGCCAGTAAATCCTTCTAAAAGGGACTAAAAGAATTAACCAGATAATACCAGAGAGCCAGAAAAGACTCACAGAATTAACTCATTGAAGTTTCAAGGGCCAGGAGTGACGTGGGATGTCCAAATACTCCCCAGATGAAAAACAACTCCTCAGATGAGAAGCTTCCAAGCACAGACACTCCCCAGATAAAGAAAAACATCATAGCACAGCCCATGTCCTCATATTATAATTAGATAAGTCCTCCAAGTCCAAAAATTGTCAAACTCTTCTCTGCCCTGCCAAAAACCCCATAAAAAGAAGCCTCACAGTAAGCAGCCTGCCTGTCTCACCTGAAGCAGGCCCGCTCTGTTACTCTGCTACAGAGTATAATAAAACTTTCCCTTCTTAACTTTGGTTTCATGTCTCACTCTGACTTCCCTGCATCTCCAAACTGAGTTCCTTCCTAACAAATACATTAATGGATTATGGAAGAATAAAGTATTTAACAAAGGCAATCATGGAAATTAACTTGGATCTCAGAACTTTATTCCCTATTCCCTCTTTTTCCCAGTACAGACAGTCTATCTTCCCAATTGTAAATCTCTCTAGGGCAAGAACAATGCTTCTCAGTATTAATGGTTCAACATAGTACTAAGCATAATACCAATACTTCATTTAGTGTAATTAATAGTAAAACTAACATAGTGTGCTCAAGAGTCACTTTTATAAAAGTTATGAGACAACCCACACAAATTTTAATCACATTTCTGTGCCCTCTGAGAGTGAATCTTAGATAGTTCATACTAGTTTCATTGTTACTTATGATAATACTATTGTATACATCTCTAGTTTCATTATAATAGCTTTCACTAGTTTAGATGGTTAAATTTCTTTTAAATTTATCATTATAAGTTGCAAATTTGGGCAGAGTTTTCAAATGGTTGAACTTTTCTTAATATTGTAACATTAAACACAGACATTAATAATTATATATAAGCACGCATTATCCTAATTGTGTTAAAATGTTTGTCTATAAAATTGAGCCAGCATTTTTATTCTCTCCATAGTTTTGTTTTCCTTCATCATAAAATGTATTTCATTGTAAATGTGCCATCTCACACTATCCCCAGTGAATTCATTATAGGGATACTAAAATATAATTATTATACTAAAGTTATTTTTGAGCCCCTTCTTAATATAAGTGACCTTTTTTTTTTTTTTTTTTCCCACGCAAGAGATTTTATTATCTGAAAGACAGTGTGGCTGCCCCAGAGGGAGGCGGGGAGAGAGAGAGAGAGAGAGAGGGAGCAGCAGGACAGAGAGCAGAGAGCAGAGAGCAGCAGAGAGAGAGCAGCGGGACAGAGAGACAGAGACAAAGAGAGAGAGAAGCAGAGAGGGCAGCGAGACAGACAGAGACTCAGAGAGAGAGTAAGTGACCTTTTAAATTAGATTACAGTCAATCCTTTTCTCCTTAATCCTTAATCATTCTTATCATTTTAGAAGTCTTATTCATGAAACATTCTTCATCATTCTTAAATGTCATAAAACATTCTTAATCACCCTTAAATATTCTTAATCATTCTCTGGGTTTCTGACATTCTTAGAATCACTGATAAAACATGATATCTTTACCCAGTCTTTCTATTTTAATGTCTATGGATTTTATGCCCATGGTTCTTCTCTATTCCATTTCTACCCAAGATAGTAACCTAGATGTTCCATATACGTGAAATCAACCTTCAAAAAGATTTCCAAGATACCTAGATACATTTCTAAGGCATGCTATGAAAATTCTCCCAGCAACAGGTGAGTTTTCTGCTTATTTTGCTGGCAAGAACATTTTGCCATTCTTTACATAATTACTTCCTCAATGATACAGCAAGAAGTAATGATTGTGAATAAGATGTCAAGCTTTATGTTTTGGTGAGGGGTTACAGAAAGGAACTAATGGTATTCTTTTTCCCCTCTTCTGAAGCCAGACTTTTTTGCATATTTGAGACTATGCTGTGGTTAACTAGTTGAAAGGGGTTCTAAAGCTGTGTTTCTGTAATTGTCTATCGAACATTCTTTAAGATTGTCTTCATTTCATTCTTAATATTAGTGTGTAATTTTGAATTGTAACAAATTGAACCTAGAATATTGTGCAAATTAGACAGAATATTCTATCCTGTCCTTTAAAGAGATTTAAACTGTGAAGCAAATTGCTCATATATTTTGCTATAAATAACAACTGCTCAATTCACAGAATTATCTTTGCACAAAATGCAAGCTGGCATTTGATAATTTCCTCCCTACAGAAAATATTTTGGAATTCTAAATTTATTTTTTACATTATACAATGTAATGATTTAATATACATATACATTGGGAAATAATTACCATAATCAAGTTACACACATCCATTACTTCACATAGTTACCATTTGTGTTCATGTGTGTGTGTGTGTGTGTGTGTGTGTTGGTGGTGAGAACACTTAAGACCTGCTCTGTTAGCAAATTCCAGGTATGTGATACAATATTATTAACTATAGTTGTCATGCTGTATATTAGATCTGCAGAACTAATTCATCCTGTAAGTGAATGTTTGAATCTTTTGACTATTTGAAAAAACAGAAACAGTCAGTGAGGATATTGTTACTAAATTTAATTTGAAGTCTTCCTATAGCAGAATTACTAGAATCTGATTTTTAAATGTACTGACAATCTTTTAGGTGGTTAACAGAGTTTTAGCAATACTTTAAGATTAATTATTAAGTTATTTTCTTAATGAGATATGGAGGCAAAATAATATCTAGATCTTATTCTATTTATGAGAAATGTTATTTTTACCTCCTTTTAAAGAGAGTTTATGATTCCAAATTTTAAAATAGCATACATATGACTATAAAGTACTTTAAAACTATGTCTACCTGGTAATCAAGTGCTTTCAGTAACAATAATAATGTGATGTAAGGTTTATACCAGTTGTGTAAGTAAATGTAAGACAAAGGTAGCACAAAGGCTAGGAGAAGGGAAACAGACCTCTACTTACAGATTTCTTATACTTTATATAAATGAAATATTGCTTGAAGGTATTCTGTGATAAAGTAAGGATGCTCTAAACTTCCTCCCTCGACTCCCACATAGTATAACTAATAAGTCAATACAGAGATGATATGGCATGTCAAAAAATACACAAACAAAAACAATCCATTAACTCAAAAGAAGACATAAGAAGAGGAAAATGTGGGAAAAGTACAGACAGAACAGATAAAAAACAAATGATTAAATTGTAGCTTTTAAATTAACTACATCAAAATAAAACCCCAGAAGTAAAAAAATAATAATGAAATAGGTGTAACAGCATAGTATACATAGTCAAAGAGAGAATTAGTGAATTGGAAGATTCCCAAACTTACACATAAATGAATAATGCATTGAGATACAAAAAGACTCAAAAATAGAAAAGGGGTAAGAGATATAGGGATGAACTGAATGTGTGACATGTGAAAATGAAATCTGACAACAAAACAAGAAACAGAATGGGAAAGATGACATATTTGAATTAAAATTCTTCCAAATTGATGACAAAGTATTGAAACTCAGGTTCAAGAAGGTCTATGAATGCCATCCAAGATAAAAACAAGGCATATTGTTACATCAACCTGAAATGGCTAAAACCAACAGGAAGGAAATGAAAATAAAAGAGCCAAAAGACAGTAGCTTGAAGTAAGCAACCAACAGTCAGAGAAATTACTGCCAACTTCTCAAAACAAAAATAGAAACTAAGAAAACAAACTAACAAAGGAGGACAGAATACAGGGTCATACCTTTGAATAGAAGAATGAAAATGAATGGCCACCTAGAAATCTATCCTTGGCATTGAGGGAGGGGGAATCCTTTATAATGAAGTTAAAATAAAGATATTTTCAAGCAAGTAAAAATTGGTAAGAGTTGTCACTAAATTTTATGGGCTGAATTATGTCCCCCCAACTTCATATGTTGAAACTCTAATGCCCAGTACCCTACAATGTGACTGAATTTGGAGATAGGGCCCTTTAAAAAGCAAAGATTAAATGAGCTCATAAGGGTGAGGCCCTATTCCAGTATGACTGGTGTCCTCATAAGAAGAGGGAGAGAAACCATGGATTTTTTGCACAGAGAAAAGAACAAGTGAGGACATAGAGAGAAGGTAACTATCTGGAAGACAAAGAGGCCTCAGGATAAACCAAACCTTCTGACACCTTAATCTTAGACCTTCATTCTTCAGAATTGTGAGAAATGAATTTCTATAGTTTAAACCACCCAGTCTATGGTATTTTATAATGGCAGACCTGACACTCTAATACACTCATAAACACATACTATATTCAGATATAACTATAAAATAAAGTTCTATGATGCAATAAGAAAAAAAGATTAGCAAATATAAATGATTCACAAATCTAAATTGCTATCAAATAAATAAAACCATAATAACTTATTGTCTTTTTAAAGAATGAATAGTATAAAGCATATAACAAGGATGGCATATTTAGTAGGAGGAAATTAAAATTAATATGTTCATAGGACCTTGATTTATATAGGAATGGGAGGAGATATATACTATCATGAATTTGTTTTTATTGTGCAATAATTGACATACAACATTTTATTAGTTCCAGGTGTACAATGTTATTATATATTTATATTTATTGAAAAATGTCCCGCCATAATCATGTCAACATTGAGCATCTGACACCATACATAGTTACAAGATATTTTTTTCTTATGATGAGAAATTTAAGAACTGTTCTCTTAGCAATTTTTAAATATGCAATACACTATCATTAGCTACAGTCACCATGTTGCACATTATATCCCTGTAACTTATTTATTTTATAGATGGAAATTTGTACATTTTGACCCCCTTCACCCATTTTGTCCACTCTCCACCCCCAGCCTCTGGTAACAATAAATAATGCTTTGAAATCCTACTAAATAAATTTTATCTCATGGATAAAATAAAGATGGGTTTTAAGCAGAAGAGTAATGTACTTCAATAAAACACTGAAACATAAAGGATTTTTTTTTTTACTAGATAGCTGTATTTGGAAAAAAATGACAGGAAACAGGAAGATTGTGGCTATACTCTAAAATGTGAAATGATAATGATAAATTCAATTGTAGGTGGTGGCAATGTCTTTAACAATAAAGGACTAGACTTAGGAGATGTTTACAACTTACATTTAGAAATGAATATATTATTAGGATGTGATTTGTGAGGGAAAGTGGGGAGGGATTGTCAAATCTGCTTATGATTTTCCAGTTTGGGCAACTGGAAGAATTTTGACAACTTTCAGTAAGAAATGACAATCAGACCTGGTTATGTGATCCTTTATCAGAAATTTATTTAGGATATTTAGTGTCTATTGATTATGGTAGATAACATTCACCCAAACCAAGAGATCAATGAAACTGACTCTTTGTAAGGAAGACTGATTTTTTTACTGTGTTTTAAGAATGCTGGGTTTTTTTGTAACTTTAGTTACTATCTCCAGCTGTTAACAAACCTGCTCTGTCAGAAGTTAGCAGAAAATAGATTGGCAGAATATATCAAACCTATGTTATATTCAACTTCATCCCTCATTATCAAAAGCCTCCTGGTGTTTTTGGATTGCACTAAGGTGTTCTTTACAGAGGGTGCCTTACTATTCTTGGCAAATTTCCAGAAGCTTAATAGGGTAGTTTTTATTCTACAAACTTTTGTTAAGATATTGTCGGGAAGCTCACCTCCTCACCCAATTTTCCCTACTGTTCTATAAGGACAGCTGTCTGCTGCTTCACCCCGGATATGTCTGGCCTTGAGAAACCTTGGAAACACAGCATGTTGTACCCATGAATAAGGAGCTAGATAAGGGCCTTGAAGGCTGGACACCTGGCCATGAAGGCCACACACATGCACCTCCATGATGACTCCCGCCTCCTACTTTGCTCTCCCGGCCACCCCAAGACCTCATTGGCAATGCCAATACCCCGACAGATATACATATCAAAACATGCAGAACTCTTAAGTGTACATAATTAACTATCAATCATATCACTTAGAAGTTGACTTGTAGAAGTGTTATTGGTTCAAAATATCATTTGATTAAACTGAGGCTAGTCACCAATTAACTAAAGAGTTTAAAATAGAATCTTCTGGTTACTTGTTATCATTGCTACAAAATAATATTTTCCTAAGAAGATGGAACTTTAACAAAAATGTTTAATATGATTTGTAAAAAGCTGTACTTACTTAATATATATAATTAATACATTTGGGAATAAGTATACACTTGTGAAACCATTACCACCATTAAAGCCATGAGTTACCTACATAAATAGGTACATCTTTTTAAGAAAAAAATAGGGTTAAGTATAAGAATTAAAAATATAAATAATAATAAAATAAAAGATGAGGAGACAGATTCCAGTGTTTTGATAACTTGACTAAGGCCAGCAACTAGGAAGTGGCAGAACTGAGATTCACACCCAGTCCCCACCAAAATTATCTGTAGAGCTCACTGTGCATTCCCTGACTCTCAGAAGTGTGTCTAGTGCATGTTGGGGATTGAGGGCACTGACATGAACACCACCTGGCTACTAGCCTCCAGTAGTTCAGGCTGAACTGCACTCACATGTCCAGTGTAGTTTGTGTGTGCAGACTCCTACCACAGCTGGGCCAAACTGTCTTTTGGACTGTTGTAATATTATACACCCATCAAAACATCATTACTATAACATTCTTCACTTGGATTTTGTAGAAAAACTAACAAAGGAAGGAGAGAGAGAATGTGCCAAGAAAGAAAGGTGAGATTTGGTATGTCAAGTGACTCTGCCTGTCCCTGGTTGACTCTGTGACTTTGGGCAAGTCACTGTCTCCCTGAGCTTCAGTTTCTCAGTTGTAAAATGGTTGGTGCCTTGGCTCAGCCCAACCCCCAGAATTCCAGGAGTCGTGAAACAAAATAATGGGTGCGCAAGCAATCTGTAAACTGAAAAGCATTTCAATATGCAGGTGATGTTATTGAAATTTTAATAAAGTATTGTTAATGTGAAACAAACCCATATGCATACATGACATTATGAAATATAGAGCACCAGGGGTATCATACAAGCCTTCTTGACAATCACTAACATTTCTCATTTCTATAATCCAAAAACAATGTTTCATGTACCAGTAGCTCATTAGTTTTCTCTGCTGCAGAGTATTCTGTTTAATAAATATGCCAAAATATGTTTATACATTCCTTTAAAATTTTGGGTTATTATGGAAAATAGTGCTCTGAATATTCTTTTACCAAACATGTCTTTTACTACCAAGCTTATTTTCAGCCTAGGGCTATCAACTGAGATTCCTGAAAGAAATGTGTGAGAGTTCCCATTACTCTTCATCCTAGCCAACATTTAGAATTACAAGTGGTATCTCATTGTTTTAATTTGCATTTAGTTGATATCGAATGAGTCTATTGAGGTCATTTTTAATGTCAACTATTTGTACAATTTTCTGTATGAATTTGAATTCATGTGTATTCTTCTGTTAGGTTGTCTCTTACTTTTAATATTTAGGAGCAATTGTAGATTATGGATGGGAGCTCTTTGTTAGAAGTAAATACTGAAAAGACCTTCTGCAAAGTGTTTTGCCTTTCAATCTCTTGATGAGATCTTTTTATTATTAGCAACCCTTACATTAAGCATAATCCAGTTAATCAAAATTTTAGTACTTATAAAAGAATTTAAGATATCTTGCTCTACCCTAATACCATGAATACATTTTCCTATTATCTTGTCAAAGCTGTGCTATTTTAATTTTCACATTTTATTCTATCTACCTGGCATTGATTATTTTGGAGATGCATGGGGTAAGGTATGAAATGGACTCATTTCTTTATATTTATTTTCAGTTTCTTTTTGTTTTTTATTTTTAAGTATATACACTGTACCATAAGCTGGAAGGCTCTCCTCTCACACTGAACTTCATTGACCCTTTTGTCAAAATCAAGGGTCTGTATAGGCTTTGGTAATTTGTATTCCTCAGGCCATTTGTCTGTTGTTAGTCACAATATCTAATTCTTATACTTTCATAATTAAATTAGATTATAAACAAAATATAAACAAACTAGAATTTATAACTCTAATTGCTATTATAACAGCCAGTAGAGAAATTTCTCTCAACATGTTCAAGATTGTACTGACTCTTCTTGGTGCTTTGAATTTTCACATACCTTTTTAAATTACCAATTCAATTTACATCAAAATTACTTTTGAGATTTGCATGAATTTTGAAGTTTGATTTGGAAATTAAAAAGCAGTTTCCCAATTAATGTACGTAGTAAATCCTTTCATTTAAATAGAAATTTAATTTCTGTTTATTTCTGCTCAATAATTATGTGTGAAGCTGCATATCTTCTTTATATGTCAATATTTAATTTCTGTACATTTTGTTTAAATTTAATATTACCTTTTAATAAATTTCTATGTAAATTTATATGCACTGACTTTAAATCCAGCCACCTTACTAGTTTCACTTATGATTTTTAATCATTTATAAGGTGTATGATACTTTTGAATTCTTTTTGTGCCTATTTATATTTACTTCAACTAACAATGATTTTCTTTCTACTTATTCATACTGTAAGATAGATAGATAGATACATAGATAGATTAGATAGATAGATGATAGATAGATAGATGATAGATAGATAGATAGATAGATAGATAGATAGATAGATAGATAGATATTGGCATGGAAATATATTTGCTTGTTTTGCTTATTTTATTGCACTGATAAATATCTCCAGGACAAAATTTAAGAGAATGTATATAACTTAACATCCTTGTCTTCTTCCCAGTCTCAGGGAGGGAGGGACAGTTTTGAAAAAATCCTAATGTAGTGTGTTTGTTATATGTTGGTGCATTTTGTTTTGATTACAACTAATCTGCATGCTATGATTTTTATGATATTTTGTTCTGAATGGATGTTGAATTATAAAATTTTTCTGCATCTATTGAGATCATGTTATTTTGTTTTATTTATGATATTATAATTATATGGTTTGATTTATAAATATTAAATCAACATCTGTTTCTGGAAGAACAAAATGGTTGTAACGTATCATCCTTTTTGTTAACTTATTATCTGATTAAGTTTTCACACATAGGTGAGTAATTAGACTTGATATCTTTGAACAATTTCATAACATTCTTAGCCATAGTTTTTCAGGTTAATTCTATAGCCTCCTCCTCTCTCTCAGACTCTGATAACATTATTTTATAATTTTTCACAATAGCTCTTATATGTCTATCTATGTAGTTCTCCTTGATAAATATTTTCTTCTGATCCATCTTAATAATTTCATTCCAGTTTTGCCTAATTTTCTATTAAGCACTCCCATTGATTTTTAAACTTTGCTATATTGTTTTAGTCCTAGAATACCAATTGTTTATTTTTTACTTAATTTATTACCAATTTTCATTTAATTCAATTACTATGAATTTAAATTTTCTTATTTTCCTTGGAATTTTATTAATCACATGTTTTAATTTTCACATCTGAGAAAGTAAATGCTTTGTAAGACTATTCATCTATGTTTTATATTTTGTTTTTGTTCATTTTTATCTGTTGATTTTTGGTTATATTTTTCTTGTTCTGTTTAGCTTCTCAGTCTCCTTCCTTGTTCAGTCTTATTAACTCCCCATGCAAAACAGGTGATAGCTAATATAGACATAATAATAAAGAGGTCTCTTCTTCTATCTCCCACTACATATAGTACATAACAGAATAAACAGCTTAATTATTATGATTATAAAAAAATGAAAAGTTTTACATTTATATATGAAACAAAAAATGTCAATACAGTTGTAATATATAGCAAATGCACATGTACAAATGCACCTATAGACAATAAAATAAATAAAATAAGAAACAGGGATATGATAACCCTTTCATAAATAGGAAGGACCCAAAGGAGACTACAACTTCAGTGAAATCATTAAAAAGTTAGTAATGTTAGCTCATTTTCATTTGTCATTTAAAAAGTAACTCTCTTTGAAATGGACCTCTCATCTTTGTTTTCTTTTATTTACAATGCCTTTTATTACTGATTTTTCATTCGTTAGGTTTTACAACACAAGACAAAGTGATTTTCAATAACTAAAATAAGATGTATTTTAGACATAAAATATGATGAATTTGGGGAGCACCCATATGAAAGGGAAAAATATTTCATTAAAATATAGATGATGAAAACTTTATGGTCAATACCATACAAATTTCATGGATGTTCAATTGCCTTGTGGATAACTGAGAATAAAAGTTGTTTGCAGAGCTTGATGAGTTGATTATTTTCTAAGGCTTGCTTTGAAGGAGTGTCTGATTCAAGCTGTTTGGAAATTTTGCCAAGTTTCTAATTTCTGAACTCTCGTTTGAATTAAACTGTCTATCAACCCTATCTGGCTCCTTGCATGTGGAGACATACAGGAACTGAATTATGTAGATGGAAAGCACATTTTAACCAAACAAGTTATAAAGACTACTGTAGTAAAGAGAAAGCGAAATTTCCAACAACTAAAAAGAAACCCTATTTAAAATTAAATAATTAGTAGCTAAACACATTATTTTATATCTATGTTAACTAATTCTGTCTATGATTTTATCTAATAGTGTACAATTATTCATAACAAACACTAAATGTGGTTACAATCTAAGATGTGTTATGAAACTACACCCATAAAAGACACCAGTCTACTTTCATATTTGAAGATATTGGAAGGGGCATCATGCTTTGCTCTGTAGAAACTGAAGAAAAAAAATTCCTTTCAATGTTAAGCTTCCTTCTTGTGCTCCCTAAACCTAGGAATTCAGAAAAATGTCTGGCATCATCAATGCATTTCTCAATTAACCTAACTCATGCTCCTCTCAGTTCCTTCACCATCTGGCATATTTTTTTCAAGGTGACTCATTACTGTATGAATTTCATTCAAGCAACACTTGAACATGACACAATGTTTTTCTAAGTAAATATGCATTAACAAACAAGTATATTTTCTAAGTAATTCTCTAGAGGTCACTATATATTGTACCAGAATTCTTGGCATTTGATATACTTAGCCTACAGTTTAAATTAACTTAAGCAGTTGTTTAAACACACACAAGTACTGCAGGAATGAAAAAAGTACATTTCACAGAGAATTAATTCAATCAATCAGGATAAACTTGAAAAAAGGTAGGTATACTGAATAGAGTATCAAAAGACAAATTTTCTTCTGAATCCAAGCAAATATTTTTAGTGTCAAAACTGAAAAAGGATTTATGACTAAAGAAAGCTGTAGATATGTCTTGATATTTGCAGAAACATGGTATAATAATGACTAAGGGAAGCAGTCTGGAAATTGACTTACTGATTTGGATAAAGTATGAAATAATTATACTTTGTGTATTATAACTCTTCCTTTATATCGACAGTTCTGTAAAGCAAGAATGGATCCTGGAATACTGTATTCTAAAATCCAATGTGATTTTATAACTCAAGTACAACACAAAAAATGAGCAGAATATGTAAATACCACACACTTGCTAGTAAAGGAATGAATATTATCATAGTCCAGGAAATTGGATGTTTCTACAAGGAGTAGAAGTGATAACAGTATGTAAAATGATTCTAAGTCAATTTAGATGTGAACTAATCAGCCATCAAAATTGGGTGAGTGGGTGTGATGATAGCATGTGATATTTCTTTGGAGTTAGGGAGGTAAGACCTGATAGGAGTTGGTTTGAGAGAGAATGGAGAGAAGGTGTCAGGAAACACATACTTTAGAACTGGTCCACCTACTCTCTGTGACTTAATTTTAAATCTAGATATATTCCTATATTAATGTATCTCAATGTCATAAATGTAGTCATAAACATAATTTTAACTTAATCTCAACCTGATCCAACTGATAACATATTAAAATAATAACTTTTCAAGAGCTTTAAATATATCACATATTATTCTAAACTATTTTGCAATGATTAATATGTTTAATCCTCACAATTCATTGAGAAAGTTACTTTTTTGTTTTTTCTATTTCATCTATGAGGAGAGTGAGGCTTAGGGATTTAAATAAACTTCCCAGCTTGATGCTAGTTACTTGCTTGATACCAATTATGCCTTAGTCAAAATCAAAATTAAAGCTCTCCTTTAATTGTGTGTAAGTAACATTATATTGTTTGTCATCTGTTTGTCCCTATCAACTTCATATCTTACAAAATCACAATTGGCAAAGATCCTGAAATCTCAAGTCATTCAACCCATTCTCAAAATTAAAAAGAGATTTAATATTTCTGAGTGTTATGTTGACAGCAAATGAAATGTTTTATGACTGACATTTAAGCTTAAGGGCATCAATCACCTGACAAGTGCCACTTTGAAGAGAAAAATAACACATTTTAAAAACAAATTTGGAATGAGAAGAATGACTTCCTAATGTAAACTCATCACAAGATTAGAAGTCAAAAGACTGGCGCTGACTCAGCCACTGAGAGTATCAACAGCTCCTTGTATAAAAGTATCTGATATTTTAGGTCTCATTCATTTCTACTTCCATTTGACAAGTATTTAATAAGGACTCATGAGATGCTAGGCCCAGAAACAGAACTGGGAATAAAATGAATATAACAGAGCCATCAGACATACAGATGACATTAATAGGCATTGGACTGCAGAAGATAGCTTAGGAACTGAGTGGAAAAATATTGGAAATGATTTGAAATCTGAGTGATTAGAAACTTTAGAGATATGCAGTGCATTTAATGAGAAGGAATACAGAAAGGAGACTGAGAAGAAGCTATCAAAGTCACAGAGTCACAGCCCAGGAAGAAAGTTGTCATGGTCCAAGGAATTGAATTTTCCGAGAAAGAAGTACATCTGTATCATTCATTGCAGTATTCTTAGAACCTAGAAGAATTTCCTGGAACATAGTAGCCATCAGTAAATATTTTTGAGTGTATTAATAAATATAGCTCATATTTGTGAAAGAAAATCTCTTCTAACAGCCTCCCCAAAACGACATTGCTAGGAGTGCATGCTTTATGACTGGATGAATGAATAAGTAATAAGTACTATTAAAAAATAAAATAAAAGTTTACTTATTTAATATTTGAAATTAATTTTAGAAAAATTTTGTAAAATCCATGTTCACTTGGTTTTTGCTTGTTTCCAGAAATGTAAAATGCTGCACATTATCTTTGACAGATACATTTTTTGATAGATATTTTAAAAGATGAAATCAAAACTCATCTAACAATGTAAATACATAATTTAAAAAAATTTACATTTGGAACTGGAGATTGGCAGACATGGCCATACACATTTTGATGTGCACAAATCTGATCACAGAATCATAGGCTGTACAGTGTTTATTTTTGCAATGCTACAATAGGCCAGCCCAAGCAGATGATAATCTATCTTAAAAATGCCTCAGAGAAACACATCCTTGCTGTCCACACCTCTATCATACACCTATGAAAAGGGTGGAATAGTGGAAGAAACTCTCCCCTTTATCCCAGTCCTGTCCACATCTACCCCGGCTGAGGTAAGTACGAAACTCTGTCTTTCACTAACCCATTTTGATGTATGGCTGAGTTGATTTTTAGTTACCTCGTATAAACAAGAGTGAATAACCTTTCCTTGTATCCAATTTTTCTATTTGGCCCTGATTTTACTGTTTGTAATGAGGTTATTTTGTTGTTTTGTGAAAATTTGTGTTTATTGGTGCTTTTCCTGCTACAATTGCTGCTCTTCACGGTGTGTGTGTGTGCATGTGTGTGTGTTTGTGTGTATGTTTAGGGAGTATTCCATAGGCAAATTTCAGCGCTCAGATCTCATGAGTCTTCTCTTGGAACAGTGAGAATATCCAGAGTTGACCTCAGTCTAACTCAGTGTGGAAAATTTGCATGACATAAATTAAAACTTGTTAAGTAAATAGGAAGAGAACCAAGTTAACACAGTTTCTAATAGTCCCACAAGGTGTTACAGTTCATCTGACAAGATTATAAGGCTATTTCATTAATATGAATCATGCTCTGTCTTATTCTTCAAACTAAGACTATTTACTTTAACTCCTAGGAAGCAGTCACATTACCATCAGTGATAATTGCCATCATTAAAACAATACCTTCTTAGAACGCTAATTTGGGGGCTCTCGCAGTTCTTTCACAGGAAGCATTCCATAATGAGGGGATGTCACACTTACTTTAACAGAAGCACTAATAATAATGAGCTACTGGAGAACCTCCCACTGGGAAATGCCTCACCAGACACTACAGAATTTCATATGAAGTAGTTTTAATGCACATGTAAGTATAGTCATAACAGTTTGAACTTGTTAAGATTATTTGTGTTTTAATAAAAAGTGAACAAGTACACTATAATTATATTTTGAGTTGGGGAAAGGGACATAGTCAACCGGTTTGTTTTGAATTATAGTTATAGTCCTTGATCAGGGAAAAGGTGTATTAAATATATTTATCTCATCTGGTGGACTTAAAGGTTATTGGCTGATTTTAAAATATTGATGCAGCTGTGTGGCAACAATGATAATAAAAATATAGTAAATTTGAAAGCCTCAGTATCTTGAATATGTCTAGTATTTTCACAAAATAATCCCATAGATCAGTAGCTCTCTCCCTTGGCAGTACTTCAGTAAAATCACTTGAGAGCTTTAAAAAACCATGATGCTTAGATGCAACCCAGTCCAATTAAACCAGTGGCTCCCAGGCACCTGTACTTAGAAAGTTTCCCAGGTGAGTGAATCATATAGTGAAAGATGATAACCATTGAGGATAATCTGAATGTCTGATGAGATTTTTTTATTTTTTATTTTTTATTTTTTTTTATTTTGGTATCATTAATCTACAATTACAGAAAGAACATTATGTTTACTAGGTTCCCCCCTTCACCAAGTCCCCCCCACATACCCTTCACAGTCACTGTCCATCTGCATAGTAAGATACTGTAAAATCA
This sequence comes from Manis javanica, assembly GCF_040802235.1. Lineage (NCBI taxonomy): Eukaryota > Metazoa > Chordata > Mammalia > Pholidota > Manidae > Manis > Manis javanica. The sequence continues at coordinate 39,953,255 of NC_133164.1, forward strand.
CTACTTGTTTTCTCTGTGTTGTGCAGCCCTCCCCATGCCCCCCACGCACTATAAATGCTAATCATAATGCCCCCTTTCTTTTCCCCTGCCCTTATCCCTCCCTTCCCACCCATTGTCCCCAGTCCCTTTCCCTTTGGTAACTATTAGTTCATTCTTGGGTTCTGTGATTCTGCTGCTGTTTTGTTCCTTCAGTTTTCCTTTGTTCTTATACTCTACATAAGAGTGAAATCATTTGGTGCTTGTCCTTCTCTGCTTGGCTTATTTCACAGAGCATAATACCCTCTAGCTCCATCCATGTTGTTGCCAATGGTAGGATCTGTTTTTTTCTTATGGTTGCGTAATATTCCATTGTGTATATGTACCAAATCTTCTTTATCCATTCATCTACTGATGGACATTTAGGTTGCTTCCATATCTTGGCTATTGTAAACAGTGCAGCTATAAACATAGGGGTGCATCTGTCTTTTCCAAACTGGAATGCTGCATCCTAAGGGTAAGATCCTAGAAGTGGAATTCCTGGGTCAAATGGTATTTCTATTTTGAACATTTTGAGGAACCTCCATATTGCTTTCCACAATGGTTGAACTAATTTACATTCCTACCAGTAGTGTAGGAGGGTTCCCCTTTCTCCACAACCTCACCAACATTTGTTGTTGTTTGTCTTTTCGATGATGGCGATCCTTACTGGTGTGAGGTGATATCTCATTGTGGTTTTAATTTGCTTTTCTCTGATGATTAGCGATGTGGAGCATCTTTTCATGTGTCTGTTGGCCATCTGGATTTCTTCTTTAGAGAACTGTCAATTCAGCTCCTCTGCCCATTTTTTAATCAGATTATTTGCTTTTTGTTTGTTGAGGCGTGTGAGCTCTTTATATATTTTGGATGTCAATCCTTTATTGGATCTGTCATTTATGAATATGTTCTCCCATACTGTAGGATACCTTTTTGTTCTATTGATGGTATCCTTTGCTGTACAGAAGATTTTCAGCTTGATATAGTCCCACTTGTTCATTTTTGCCTTTGTTTCCCTTGCCCGGGGAGATATGTACATGAAGAAGTCACTCATGTTTATGTCCATGAGATTTTTGCCTATGTTTTTTTCTAAGAGTTTTATGGTTTCATGACTTACATTCAGGTCTTTGATCCGTTTGGAGTTTACTTTTGTGTATGGGGTTAGGCAGTGATCCATTTTCATTCTCTTACATGTAGCTGTCCAGTTTTGCCAGCACCATCTGTTGAAGAGACTGTCATGTCCCCATTGTATGTCTATGGTTCTTTTATCAAATATTAATTGTCCATATATGTTTGGGCTAATGTCTGGAGTCTCTGTACTGTTCCACTGGTCTGTGGCTCTGTTCTTGTGCCAGTATCAAATTGTCTTGATTACTGTGGCTTTGTAGTAGAGCTAGAAGTTGGGGAGCGAGATCCCCCCCACTTTATTCTTCCTTCTCAGGATTGAGTTGGCTATTTGGGGTCTTTGACGGTTCCATATGAATTTTTGAACTATTTTTTCCAGGTCATTGAAGAATGCTGTTGGTAATTTCATAGGGATTGCATCGAATCTGTATATTGCTTTGGGGAGGATGGCCATTTTGACAATATTAATTCTTCCCAGCCAGCAGCATGGGATGAGTTTCCATTTGTTAGTGACCTCTTTAATTTCTCTTAAGAGTGTCTTGTAGTTTTCAGGGTATAGGTCTTTCACTTCCTTGGTTAGGTTTATTCCTAGGTATTTTATTCTTTTTGATGCTATTGTGAATGGAATTGTTTTCCTGATTTCTCTTTCTATTAGTTCATCATTAGTGTATAGGAAAACAACAGATTTCTGTGTGTTACTTTTGTATCCTGCAACTTTGCTGAATTCCGATATTCGTTCTAGTAGTTTTGCAGTGGAGTCTTTAAGGGTTTTTATGTACAATATCATGTCATCTGCAAATAGTGACAGTTTGACTTCTGCTTTAGCAATCTGGATTCCTTGTATTTCTTTGTTTTGTCTGATTGCCGTGGCTAGGATCTCCAGTACCATGTTGAATAACAGCGGGGAGAGTGGACATCCCTGTCTTTTTCCCAATCTCAGAGGAAAGCTTTCAGCCTCTCACTGCTCAGTATGATGTTAGCTGTGGGTTTATGATATATGGCCTTTATTATGTTGAGGTACTTGCCCTCTATACCCATTTTGCAGAGAGTTTTTAACATGAATGGATGTTGAATTTTGTCGAATGCTTTTTTAGCATCTATGGAGATGATCATGTGGATTTTGTCCTTCTTTTTGTTGATGTGGTGGATGATGTTGATGGATTTTCAAATGTTATACCTTCCTTGCATCCCTGGGATGAATCCCACATGGTCATGGTGTATGATTCTTTTGATGTATTTTTGAATTCGGTTTGCTAATATTTTGTTGAGTATTTTTGCATCTACATTCATTAGGGATATTGGTCTGTAGTTTTCTTTTTTGATGGGGTCTTTGCCTGATTTTGGTATTAGGGTGATGTTGGCTTCATAGAATGAATTTGGGAGTATTCCCTCCTCTTCTATTATTTGGAAAACTTTAAGGAGAATAGGTGTTATGTATTCTCTGTATGTCTGATAAAATTCCATCTGGCCTTGGGGTGTTGTTCTTGGGTAGTTTTTTGATTACCACTTCAATTTTGTTGCTGGCAATTGGTCTGTTTAGATTTTCTGTTTTTTTCTGGGTCAGTCTTGGAAGGTTGTATTTTTCTAAGAAGTTGCCCATTTCTCCTAGGTTTTCCAGCTTGTTAGCATATAGGTTTTCATAGTACTCTCTAATAATTCTTTGTATTTCTTTGGGGTCTGTAATGATTTTTCCTTTCCGTTTCTAATTCTGTTGATGTGTGTTGACTCTCTTTTTCTTTTAATAAGTCTGGCTAGAGGCTTATCTATTTTGTTTATGTTCTCGAAGAACCAGCTCTTGGTTTCACTGATTTTTTCTATTGTTTAATTCTTCTCAATTTTATTTATTTCTTCTCTGATCTTTATTATGTCCCTCCTTCTGCTGACCTTAGGCCTCATTTGTTCTTTTTCCAATTTCTATAATTGTGACATTAGACTATTCATTTGGGATTGTTCTTCCTTCTTTAAATATGCCTGTATTGCTATATACTTTCCTCTTAAGACTGCTTTTGCTGCATGCCATAGAAGTTGGGGCTTTGTGTTATTGTTGTCATTTGTTTCCATACATTACTGGATCTCCATTTTAATTTGGTCATTGATCCATTGATTATTAGGAGCATGTTGTTAAGCCTCCATGTGTTTGTGAGCCTTTTTGCTTTCTTTGTACAATTTATTTCTAGTTTTATACCCTTGTGGTCTGAAAAGTTGGTTGGTAGGATTTCAATCTTTTTGAATTTACTGAGGCTCTTTTGTGGCCTAGTATGTGGTCTCTTCTGGAGAATGTTCCATGTGCACTTGAGAAGAATGTGTATCCTGTTGCTTTTGGATGTAGAGTTCTGTAGATGTCTATTAGGTCGATCTGTTCTAGTGTGTTGTTCAGTGCCTCTGTGTCCTTACTTATTTTCTGTCTGGTGGATCTGTCCTTTGGGGTGAGTGGCGTGTTGAAGTCTCCCAAAATGAATGCATTGAATTCTATTTCCTCCTTTAATTGTTTATTTGTTTCACATATATTGGTGCTCCTGTATTGGATGCATATATGTTTATAATGGTTATATCTTCTTGTTGGCATGAGTCCTTTATCATTATGTAATGTCCCTTTTTATCTCTTGTTACTTTCTTTATTTTGAAGTCTATTTTGTCTGATATTAGTACTGCAACCTCTGCTTTCTTCTCTCTGTTGTTTGCCTGAAGTATGTTTTCCCATCCCTTGACTTTTAGTCTGTGCATGTCTTTGGGTTTGAGGTGAGTTTCTTGTTAGCAGCATATAGATGGCTCTTGCTTTTTTATCCATTCTATTGCTCTGTGTCGTTTGATTGGTGCATTCAGTCCATTTACATTTAGGGTGATTATTGACAGATATGTACTTATTGCCATTGCAGGCTTTAGATTTGTGGTTACCAAAGGTTCAAGGTTAGCTTGTTTACTACCTTACTGTCTGACCTCTCTTGCTTACTGAGCTGCTGTAAACACAGTCTGATGATTATTTCTTTCCCTTCTTTTTCCTTCTTGTCCATTCTTCATATGTTGGATGTTTGTTCTGTGCTCTTTTTAGGAGTGCTCCCATCTAGAGCAGTCCCTTAAGATACTCTGTAGAGGTGGTTTGTGGGAGGCTAATTCTCTCAACTTTTGCTTGTCTTGGAATTGTTTAATCCCTCCTTAATATTTAAATGATAATCGTGCTGGATACAGTTTCCTTGATTCAAGGCCCTTCTATTTCATTGCATTAAATATATCATGCCATTCTCTTCTAGCCTGTAAAGTTTCTGTTGAGAAGTCTGATGATAGCCTGATGGGTTTTCCTTTGTAGGTGACCTTTTTTCTGTCTCTGTCCTTTTCCTTGATCTTTGCCATTTTAATTATTATGTGTCTTGGTGTTGTCCTCTTTGGATCCCATCTCTCGGAAGTTCTGTGTGCCTCCGTAGTCTGAGCAACTATTTCCTCTCCAAGTTTGGGGAAATTCTCAGCAATTATTTCTTCAAAGACACTTTCTATCTCTTTTTCTCTCTCTTCTTCCTCTGGTACCCCTATAATGCGGATATTGTTCCTTTTGGATTGGTCACACATTTATCTTAATATTGCTTCATTCCTGGAGATCCTTTTATATCTCTCTGCATCAGCTTCTATGCGTTCCTGTTCTCTGGTTTTTATTCCATCAATGGCCTCTTGCATCTTATCCATTCTGCTTATAAATCCTTCCAGAGTTTGTTTCACTTCTGTAATCTCCCTCTGGATGTCTGTAACCTCCCTCCAGACTTCATCCCTTTGCTTTTGCATATTTCTCTGCAGCTCTGTCAGCATGTTTATGATTTTTATTTTGAATTCTTTTTCAGGGAGACTGGTTAGGTCTGCCTCTGCAGATCCTTTCTCAGGTGTAACTATCTTGGACTGGACCAGATTTTTTTGCCTTTTTCATGGTGATAGCAGTGGCTGTAGGCAGGTTGCAGGTGTGTCACCTGGGAGAAGAAAGTCCTTTCCTGCTTGCTGGATGCCTTGCCCTTCTCCACTGCCTGTGATGGCTACCTGCACTCCTGGAGCAGTCAGTGGGTTAATCTCCTATGCTGCTGTGGGCGGGGTGTCCATCAGAGCAGCGCGGAACCCTACAGGGAGTGGCATTCATGCCAGGTGCACTCCTCTGTACTAGCGGTGACCCTGCCGGGCAGCTGTGTAACAGCAGCAGCCCTTGGGTCTGGCCCGGGCAGCTGTGCATTGGGCTGGGATTCTGGTCGGCTCCTGGGAGCATGCCTGCTCCCTCTGGCTCTGCTGCCGGGAGGCGTGGGTCTTTTCCACGCAGGCTTCTACCAGGCTCTGGCTTCACTGCTGCCTGTGCACATGAGCCATGCCTGGGCTGTTCAGTCATGCTGCTGTAGACTAGTCCTGCGGTGCACGGATCTGCTTTCGGTTCCTTCTAGCGCTTCTGCCCCTGGCGTGCGCTCCCATTCCCTGCTACTGGGCCCATGTGTCAGGGTCCTCACCTGTTGGAGGAATGACTGGCAGGCTGCCTAGTCCTGTGAGGGGCTTCAGAGCTGTACTGCCTCCATTTAGGGTGCCTAAGTTTCCCAGGTATTCCCAGCTGCCAGGACAACCTCATCCAGCTATGGGGTCCCTGTCTCTTTAAGATTTGCAGAGAGCACTCGCTTTTCTTTTGTCTCAGGGGCACCAGTTGCAGGGACCTGCCCACAGGTTTTGCTTTTCCATTTCTCTAACATCCAGCACCCTGTGCACCTTGTGTCTGTGTTCTGGGTGTGGATTTCTAGAGCTGGTTGTTTAGCAGTCCTGGGCTTTCACTCCCTCCTCATTCTGACTCCTTTCTTCCCACTGGGTTTTGGGGTGGGGAATCATTTGGCTCCTACCTGGCCGCGGCTTATATCTTACCCCCTTCGTGTGATGCTGAGTTCTCACAGATGTAGATGTATCCTGGCTGTTGTACTGCATCCACTGGTGTCTCTTTTAGGAATAGTTGTATTTATTGTATTTTCATAAATATATATGTTTTGGGGAGGAGATTTCCTCTGAACTACTCACACTGCCATCTTCCCGTGATCCTGTCTGATGAGACTTTGAGATAATCTGGAAAATTACTCAGCAAAAAGGATGACAATTTGAGTGAAAGCAAAACATGAATTTTATTATTGAAATATTAATAAAAATGTTTATATTCAAGAAAATGTGCTGTGATTTGAATGACCCCAACTAGCTACCAATTTTGAACAAAAGTAACCAATATTTTCTCTGTTTGCTTTTTTTTTATTAGAAATAGTTTAAGGTACTTTAAATTGTTTTATTGATCTCTTAATTCAGATAAACAGTCACTTTTTAAAAATAGAATTAAAATTTGCTTTATTTGTTCTCAACATGCAGTGAACACTGGAGATTTTACATCTATCTATATGTCTATATTCATCTATATCTTTATATTTATTATACAGTGGACCCTCGAACAACATAAGGATTAGGGGTGCCAAACTCCTTGCCATTGAAAAATCCATGTATAACTCTTGATTCCCCCAAATCATGACTTCTAATAATCTATGGCTGAACAGAAGCCTTTTGATAGCATGAACAGTTAATACATATTTGTATGTTATATATATTATGTACTGTATTCTTACAGTACTGTAAGCAAGAGAAAAGAAAATGTTTTTTTAAACTGTCACAAATTTCAAAAAATGTTTCCAATATGTTTTCTCAAAAAAATCTGGGTATATGTGGTCCTGTGCAGTTCAAATCCATGTTGTTCAAGGATCAACTTTTACTTTTCAAAGAAAGGGGTAAAATTAGTTTATTTTATGTTAAATATCAGTGTAGAGGTTTGTCCATACAGCTATTGTGGTATACTAATTTTTTGAGGAATGTAAATATATATTGAGATAAGATAATGATGTTTGCTCAACATGTACATTTTCCCAGTATATAATTTTATTTAATATCCTTTAAGACAAGCATTTTTCCTGTTTTCATATGAGGTAATGTGGCTAAATATTATCTTGTCCAATATTTCACACTTATCAAATGTTTGAGTTAGTATTTGAGCTAAGATTATTCTAGTTTCAAAACCTACACTCATTTTTTGACTAGATTATATGATTGAAAGCCTTTAGGATAACTTCCATTATTCCTCAATGTTCTTTTGCCTTCAAGAAATTCTTTGAAAGCATAAGATTTAAGAAAAAATATATTTATTTCAAGAAAACTCTACATGAATATCTTATAAAATATTACAAAATTTCCCTTTAAATATACTGCATTTTATTTGAGCTTCTAACTCAGAAGATATTCTGCTTTTTGTTAAAATTTCACAGTCTCCGTGGGACATAAAACGCATATGTTTTATGTAAATGATAGACCCAATTTTCCATATGTAAATATTTTTAGAAAGTAAAATAAATACTTTGTTTAATTTGGGTGTCTTTTGAACATTTTGGAAATGACTTTATGGTAAATTTTCTTGTGACAGTTTTTTAAACCAAAGCATTCCTCTGTTCTAGGGAATTGCTCCAGTACATTTTGTTAGTTAAAAAGGTCAATAAAACCAATACTATTGTAATTTTAATTTATAAATCACATGGTTGCAAAGTTTCATTATTATCCTATATCTTAAATGTAACATGTAGTTTATCACACAATTTGCATATAAATTAGATAATATGCACAGTGATAGAAATGAATGTTACTGCTATATTCTCAATGTCTCTGCAGCTGTCTAATCAAATGTTTTAAAGTTATAGGATTAATAAAATTATAAAATAATTCAATAGTTGTTTATCTTATCTGTTGATTATAGCCAAAACCTGTTTGATCAACAATAAATATATCTCATTCTAAAATACGTTTTGACACCTGCTGATCTTCGCAATAATTAATATAGCTCTGAACTGAATATAAATGATCATTTAGACTATAACAAAAGAATATGTGGTCAAAATTAAATCATGCCTCTTTTTTTTTAAACCAAAGTCCTTTCATTATTTAGTTTACTCTTTTTGGAACATTATATAAAAATAAACAAATGATATTGAAAATGTAAAACAAAGCAGCAGGTTTTAAAGCACAATTGAAATAATACTTGATTATTTTGGTAATATTCGTATTCACTACTTTATTTGGACAAAGCAAGAATGCTACTTAATACTTAGATTTTGAATTTGTTGCCTAGAGTATAATGGTAAGGTAATCAATCTTACATCACTTATATTATTAGTAGCCCCTAAAAACCCAAAGGAAATCAAATCATGACTTTGAAGAAATATGTGCACCTCATGTTAATTGTTAACACTATTCACAATAGCCAAGTCATGAAGCAACCTAAGTGTCCATCAATAGATGAATCAATGAAGAAAATGTAAAGGGACAGATAAGTCATGTAATATAGATCCAGTGGGATATTATTTAGGCATAAAAAGAAGGAAATCCTGACATTTGGGATGACATGGATGGACCTTGAGGTCACTATGTTAAGTGAAATAAATTAGATAGAGAAAGACAAATACTATATGATCTCACTCATATGTGGAATCTAAGGGTTCAAAATGATTCTGATGCTAAGACTGATGAATGGATCAAGAAGGCACAAAAAGATGTATTACTCACAGGATGGGCCTTTCTGGTGTAGTGGTTAGGATGGGGGATTGGGGTGAGGATTCCTGTGTAGGAACCAAGTATGACTGTTTCAATCTTCCCTACCCACACCGAGGCAGGAAAACTGCAGGCTTTACCTGGCTGCCCAGATAATAGTGCAAAAACAGGAAGGGCCAAGTGGGGCTTGAAGCTGTCAGTCATGAAATAGCAAAAACATAGTCATTTAAAGGATTGGATTTTATAAATAACATTCTAGGACCACAGTGAAATTAAGCAAAAATAATTGTAGAGAACCCAGGGAAAGAAAAGTTTTGGAAACTAAAAACATATTCCTGAATAAACCAATGCAAACCAAAAAAAAAGAAAAGAAAAGGAAAGGAAAGAAAACAAGAGAAGGAAATTGTACTCTCATATATCATATAAGGCTATAATAATTAAGCTATAGTAATTAAGACTATGATACTGGTACAGTGATTAATTAATTGACAAGAGGAATGTTGTCAAAAAAAAGCAGACTATTCAAGGTCACAGTGAGAGCAACCAACTGCAAGCAGGGAAAAGATACCTGACCAGAAACCAGCCCTTTTGCACCTTGACCTTAGACTTTAAAGCCTCCAGAACTGTGGGAAAATAAACTTCTGTTTCTTATGCCACTGAGTCTCTGCCAACCAGTGGTATTTGGTTATGGCAGCCCTAGCTGACTAATACATTACATAAAATAGTGGCCTAAAAGATAACAATTTATTATTTCTTGTGATTCAGGTTGGGAAGCTGGTAGTTCTTTTATTTGTCTTACCCGGAGTCAATTATGTGGCCATAGTCATCTTGTTGTAGCAGATAGACGGCCAGACATGAGAAGGAAGTGGGAGGGGGACTTAAGCTAGATGCTTGCTTACATTCTACACATTCTGTGTAAGCTGTTCTCAGGGGATGAGGGGAGTGAGAACATAGAATACAGACTGGCCCAAAACAGCGAGTTCCAACATGGAGGAGAAGTTGCCCCAAACTTCACTCCAAAATGCATTATATACTCATTAACATAGTAAAATCACACCCCTTCTTTATTAACGTAGTAAAAATCACACCTCCCTGGGCCATGACAGTTCTGATGAAAAATAAATATAGCCAAACTCCCCTCATCCAGTGATGAGGGTGGAACTAGCCTAAACCCCAAAAAAACTCCACGGTTTCCCTTTGAAACCTAATCCCACTTAGTGAATATTCACCTCTTTTACATTAAAAAGGCTTCTTATTGCTTTTCCATTGCGACTCCCTCTGGGGATGTCTGCTCCAAACTCACTGTATGTACTTTTGTCTTTCTCTGAACTCTTTCTCTCCAAGTGAACTCTTAATGCTCAGTGGCTTTTTGTGTCCATTCTTGAGTTCTTTCTTGCAATAAGACTGAGCACCTGATCGGGTAACAATCTGACAACTAGGTTAGAATTAAAGGTTTTCTCAGAGACCCTGCCTGGCAGTGCTTGACCTATTCCAGCCCTAAGGCTCCATCTCACTAGTTCAGGAGAATTGCTGGCAGTGCTCAGCGCTGATCTGCCTTCACCGCAAATGCCCAGAGCATATCTTCTCTAATCTCAGATCTCTGCATTTACTATGTCCCCGTCAGGTACTCATTAGCATCTAAACATTGTCTTCCCTTCCAGTCAAATCCTTCCCTATGCCAGCCTGGCTCTTTATTTTACTTTCTCATTCATTTTTTACAGTATTAGCTTTAAGTCTTGTTTGAAATTATTAATAGCCATTACATTGCTTAAAAAATGCTTGCTTTAAAAATCTAAATTCTTGACTTTCAGAATGGCTCTTCTAAGTTTCTAGATCATATTTTGAGACTATGTAGCAATCATTATTTTGTATTATGTAATCTTGTCACCAAAATGTGAATGTCTCTATATAAGAAGAATATTACTAAATCTATCAGATTAGGTCATACATAGTACATAGTATGTTACTCTAAAAAACACTCTAAAATCAGAAGCTTATAAAAATCAGAAGTTTATTTCCTTTTACCAGTTCATTTTCACTATGTAACAGTGGTCGTTTATTTCAACGTCATCTAATTTAGAGGATAAATGACAAGAACTACTATCTTGAATATTTCTATTCATTATAGAGAAGAGACATCTACACCTGATTCTTAAAGCTTCTGCCCCAGAGTAACTCACATCATATCTTTCTGAATCTTATTGCCAACAGTGGTCATATGCCATTCCTGAAATGAACATGGAGAAATTGCAAAGTTTTTCCATTTAAAAGTGTGACGGAAGGAGGGAATATGGAATGTTTCCAAATGGTCACATACATGGAAGGCAGGTTAAACTTGTGCTGCAAAATTTTTATCACTGATATCTATATGGGTAAAATTGCAGTATTTCCAGAATCTCTCACCTGGCCTTAGTGCATCTCCATATCAATAGGTGTTCCCAAGGGGTGAAGATGAGTAGTCCATCCCATATCAGTAGGTGATTACAAGGGGGAACGAGGGCATATCTGGACTAGAGAGGCTGGGTTGGGCCTCTTCTTGCAGCCCTGTCATGAGAGACACAGGAGAGAGAAGTGGATGACTGCTTGTAAGCAATAAATGGGTTTCTCCCACTTTATTTCTCCCTTTTCTGTTTTCTGTTTCAAGGGTAATTTGCCCAGGCTGGGAGACAGATTATCCCCCCAGAGGTACAATCTGTTATTAAGTATGTGGAATATTTGTCAACAATGGTACGGAACTTTTTTACATCTATTACTTTAATGAATTCTCACCATGATTTCATAGGTAAATTTTCCTTGAACATACAACTTCTACTGACAGTTCTTGTATGAACCCAAACCTGTGATATCTGGTTCTGTGCTTTTTGACATTACCACTCATATTTAGGTAAATTGAATGGCTAAATGCTGCTTCATATTTATAACACATTGCATGTGCAGTGGTCCTTCTAGCTTTTCATTTACAAAATCAATTAATTCATAAATTAATTCAGCAAATACGAACTGAGTGTTTAAGTGTGTCAAAAAAAATCCTCTAAGACATGTCACTGAATAAAATAAACATGTGACCTGCCATTATGACAGATACAAACATTTGACTTGCATATGTCTAGTGGTAATACAGAAACGTCACTAGGGTGATGAGGAATTTCCAAATGTAGTTACAGAAGTGTAAGTGGTGGGACCTGTTTTCATCTGTGACCTTAGGGAAAACCATACTGAGAACCCACTTTTGAACTGAGATCTTCAGTGTGAGTGGACAATCCATTCCCAAAAAGCACTGAACTAAAATGCATCATATTCTTCCCCATTACCAGGTAATCAGGCATTTGTTTCATCTTTAACTCCACCATCACCCAGTGCCCTGTTGCAAACTAAGAAATGATCAAAGTTTTCCATTCTCTGACAACTCAAGTCCAAATGTAGTTGTTGCACACATTCTCAAGCGGTTTTGTGACTACACAGTTTATCAAAAAGCATCGAGGTATACAAGTTCCTGAAAGATGGTGAGATCTGCAGAAAGAGCATAAATATACTTTGAAGCTCTGAATGTGATGACATTCCTCCCACCTCCCTCAACTTCTGTCCCTCTTGTGTAATTCTGGTTGAACACAGGCGATTCTAAAGAGCTTGCAGTCAGTGAACTAGTGCACTTTGTGGCCTGTGGTAAAATTGCTCTTCATCAAGTCAGTTCCTTTTGAACTTGGCTTGTACAGCTGTCCTTGATTCATCACAGCTGTCATTCTCAGTATGGCAAAAACAGTGTCCATCATTATAGTCTGTATAGGCTTGTGGGCTTCGTTTTCCTATTCACAGCAAAAAATAGATGTAAAAAGTGATATAAATTTTTGTCTCAATGTGACCTAGACATTTGACTGTATTTTAAAATAGCATACTTTAAATATAGCATGTAAATATAAAAATCACATATTTTAATTCAAAATACCATACAAGGGTTATTCCTCCATCTAAGCAACTGTGCATATAATGTTTTTCCCCTCTAAATTGAAGTTTGCTTTTTACTTCTGGTATTCTACAATGTGCATTTTATTACACATTTATTAAAAATGCTTTGCACAATTATTATTTTATAGTTGACCCTGGTAATACAGTAACAACTATGTAAGAAGCAGTTTGCCTCACAGAGTTTTAGGATAATACAATGATTATAGACACATTTTAATTTTAACAAAGTTCTTCTCACAAGTGATGAATAATAGTATATTGCACATAGAATCCTTGGGATTCTAATTTAACAATACAAAGGAAGAAAAAACTGAAAGGACACAGGTTATGTACAAATATTTATGTATTTGTGTTAGGAAAATATTTCTCTATTTCATAATAACACTGAACCAAGAATTTAAACCACTCATAAAAATTGTTACACCATCTTTTCTCCACCCCCCAGCCCTGAGGTGTCACACAGGGGCAGTAGCTGGGTGGCTCTGCTTCCACTCTGCCTGAGGCCTGGTTCAAAACGTGTAGAATGAGCTTCTGCAGGATGTGAGGATGGGGGCAGGAAGGAGACTGTGGTGTTCGGCTGCCCTTTCTCCTGCTAGCAGGCAGGCAATGGCTGGCCTCTTTCAGTGGGCTCTGGGCCACATCCACAGGCAACTCAGCAGCCGAGGTCTTAGCTTGTGGGTGTCTGCGGTGAGACCCTCGGGCACAGCCTGGTTCAGCCCCACAGGGGGTTTCCGGGCCAACCGGTGAGCAGGCTGCCTTCCCACTTCGTGCTGGCGGTGAGGCTGGTGGTGGTCTGGTCTTCGCCCTCAACTACCGGAACATTGCCTCCCACCATGTCCTGCTTCAGGAGGAGGTGGCCAAGCTTCAAGAACAGGTCCAGTGCACTGATAAGGCCCCAGGCGCCTGCAGAAGCGCAGTTCGAAAGGCCTGCTCTCCGTGGACTAGCGTAACAAACAGATCGACCACGAAGGAGGTGACTGCGGCCTCATTAGCACCAGACTTCAGGCCAAGGAGGGCCTGGGAGACAGATGCGAGGATGACAAGATTAAACTACAGAGCAACATATCATACCAGAAGGCAGGCGTGCATCATTTCAAGGAGCAACTTGCTGAGCTTTGTCCTGAGTTCCTTCGACAAGAAGACCAGCTTCAAGACTATAGGAAGAACACCACTTACCTTGTGAAGAGGTTAGAATATGAGAGTTTTCAGTTTGGACAGCAGATTAAGGAATTAAGAGCACAGCATGAATAAAATTATTAAAGTTAGCAGATCAGTTTTTGCACTAAAAAAGCAAAAGTCCCACAAGTTCAAATCAAAAGATGGAAATGAATTGGGTAATAACATACGTGGTACTCAAAAACATTCCAAAAGTAGCTGAGAATGCTCCAGATAAGCATGAAGAACCCTCAAGTCACCATATTCTATGGGAAAGAACAAATCAAACGAGGTGATGATTCAGGAATGCCTGGAATAGAAGAGAATGATCTTGCAAAAGTTGAAGATCTTCCCACTGCTTTCAAGAAACCCCCTATTTCCATTTCTCAATATGAAAGTCATCAGGAAATCTCCCATATTCCAACTGGACAGCCTCCCACAGATGCTCGTGTAAACCATGATGGAGATCCTGAAACTGTGCAACAGAACCCTTGCAATTCTCTTCAGCATTTAATTCCAGGCCCAAACTTGGAGAATATACCCAGAATTCAAGCAGGTATATTAAGTCAGGCTGCCAAAGATAGAATTGGTGATTTCCATAAACTGAAACAGAGCTGGTACTTTGATGAGAATGAATCCCCTGTTGATTTGTGGTAAGGCTCTAGACTGTCGGATTATAGTGGGGATGATGGTAAGGTAGGTGATTATGAGGCAGACAAGCAGACTGAGCTGGCTTACAGTGGGAAGAAGATGGTGATGGTGGAGAGGAAGATGTCCGAGATGATGAAGGAGGAGATCTTCAAATAGGCCCTGAAGCCTATGGAAAACAATGTTTCAATGAAGTCCTTTCAGCCCTTAAGGAAAACGTCAGAAAACCTGAAGTGCTGTAAAATGGGATCATTTTTACTTTGCTTTTGATTTTTCTTGTAAAGATCAGTTACATCGGTTGTAAAGATACAGTGAGAGAGATGTAAGAAAAAATTTTAATGAAGAAATGTCCCCATGTGTTTTTCATGTTGTATTATTAAAGCAGATACTTTTTTGGTTATGTTGGAATTTAGCCAAAAAGAGAATAAGCAAAAATGTAAGTTGTGCATTTAAAGCAAACTAATGGATATTTTCATTTTACTGACTCTCTTTCCACAAATGGACAAATGGAAAAAAAATGGTTGTACAGTTTCTATGTTGAGCATGGTATAACTAGAGTGTGAACAGTTATTCAGCTGAAAAATTTTTTATACAATAATATATTCTTGTTAACCCAACAGGTGTTCTGTTCCATTTACCCCTTATCCCCTGCTCTTCATGGAGTTTTATCTAGAATAGTAACATAAAAGAGGGGAACCTGGAAGCCAAACACTGAGCAGCATGTGTGCAAAATCACTTCCCTGTACTTCTGTTTTACCTAAGTGCTGGTGTGTTTTGGCAGATAAGTTTTCAGCTGAGGTCTGATGGAAGCTGAGATAACCTGCCAAGACATAACAATATTTATGGGTCAAACCTTACTTAGTTCATGAAATTATTAAATGCACGATTGATAACATATTTTCAATTTTTATTTTTCCACATAATGCCAATACTGTTTAACAATAACCAACATTGACTAAAATTTTAATAATTTCAGAGTTTAAGTTGGTGAAGATATTCATGATTTAAATGCCAATTCTAGAAGAAGTTCAAACAACCTTGAATCTGCAATCAGTATTTCAAAGCTTCTCTGGTGGTTTTAGTGATCTTATTTGACTAAACTTTTTCAGAAGTACTAAATAAGGAGTTTTAAATATTTTTATTAATGCACAGATAAATAGAAGTACAGTCAGGTCTACAGCCATTTTATTAAAATAGCTTAAATGTTTGTAATAGAGATGAAGAATCTTTGCAATTACTTAATATGTTAGTTAAGAACCCATAATCCTTATATTTGCTAGACTTGCAAATTATTTTAAATGCATTTTTTTACATCTTGCAGTAGAATGCATAAACTAGCTAATCTTTGTCTTCTGATTTAAAGCAGTTTTTTAAGGAGATATTTAAGATTGTTAACTCTTTTTCAAAGGGGCTACTGTTTATTGCACATAAACATAAAATGCTTTTTATTTCCACTGTATTTAGGTTCTAGTCAAAATTCAAACCCACAGAGGTAAAAAATAGGTTGCTCACTTATTGGAGGTGCAAAAATTCTTAGACTTCATTTTGAAATGATTAGTAGTGATTTAGTGAAATTGTTATGTCTACCATATCAAAGTAAGCAATTCAAGCCTCTATGGAGTCAGCTTTATAATGAAAAGGTATGATAGTTTGAACAGAGTTTTTAAAAATGGAGTTGAAAGGAATAGTGCACCTTTTGGGGGTTATGATGGGAAGATGAAACTAAAATATACTCCTAGTAAAATGCAAAAGATACCATCTCATCCTGGTAATCATATCTCAGTCTTCTTTCAATATGCCTTTTCGGTTGTCACCTTAAACTTTTCAGTGTAGATGCCCATTAAGAACTTAAGTGTTTATATTTAAACAAATTTCTTATTTTAAGAGCAGCTAGGACCCTATCATTGACAGTTATATTGATTTTTACAAAGTATTTTGCTAAAAATAAAGCTAAGTTATGAACATTTATGTATGGTATCCATATTATATGTTCCTTTTCCTAAAAAAAGGTCAATAGGTGATATGTATTTAAAATGCCAAATGACTTCTATTTATACCCTGCTTACTTATTTACTTAATGATTTCAGAATTATGAACCTGTCCTAAAAAATGTATAACAACTCCCTCATATCTGGTTTATTAAGCAGAGGAGAAAGCCAAACTATAAATAAAAACAAAATATCCTGTAGCAAAATGTATATATACAATAGGATGAAAATTGATATTTAATGTAATGATTTACTTAGTATAGCTGCCATTTATATAGTTTATAATTAATCTCATTATTCTTGTTTATAATTTCTCCTATTACTCCATATATAAGTACTTTCATTTAGTAATATATAATATGTTGATTAGTGATACATCTTAATATTTTTGTTGAGGGTTAATTGATATATAATTAACTGTGTATATTGAAAGTATACAAATTGATAGTTGAAATGAATATTGCAATTAAATTAATGAATATATCCACCAACACCAAGAGTATCCTCTTTTGTAATCTATACAGACCACTCCTACCTCTCTTTACTTCAACGACTGATCTAGTTTCTGTCTTTATAGATCATATTGCATCTTTTTTAGAATTTTATATAGATGAAATCTTACAACATGTATTCAATTTTGTCTGATTTCTTTTACTCAGCTTGCTTTTGTTTTCAGATTTATTCACATTTTTGTGTTTATCAATAGTTATTTCTTTTCCCTTCGGAGTAATGTATCATTTTATGTATATACCAAAATTTGTTTATCCATTCTCCTATTGATAGATATTTGGGTTGTTTCCAATTTGAGGTTAATACATATAAAGCTATAAAGTTTGTTTACAAATTTTACTTACAGATACCACATAAAATATAGTCATTTTGTGTGAACTCAAGCATGGAATGGATGAATATATAGAAATTTAAGTCAAGAAGAATTAGTAAAAACTATCTTATAGAAAGTAGAATGCCAAACTGCTTAGCATTTTAAGAAACAGTCATTTTTAATGAGAGGAAATTTAGTTCAACTAAGTATATGCCAAGTAATATATGCTCACAGTCTCATATAGTCTTTTATGACTATAACAGTAAAATAATATATATACATATATATTTTTGCCTTAAAGAACTTTATTGTATCATTGGGGGATATCTCAAATTATAAGAAATGTCTGAGACTCTTACATTGACGTGATTGAATATATACTCCAAACTCTTTATTATTCTCAACCATTTGATGCATGGAATACTTTAGGCTATACTTGTGTGTTTTGAAAGGAACTATGAATTTTTAAGGAGTTTATTCTTTGAATATTATTTGGCTATGTACACAGATATACTTCAAAAACACAAAACTATCAAAGTATTAACTCATATTCTGGTCTTTTAAAATATGATTCCAGTTATACTCTAAAGATAATACTTCTCTCTTATAGATAACTGTTAGCTATCCTTTTTTGTTTTCCACTTAGGAAATTATCATAGAAAATAATGACTGACAATATAGACCTATAACAACACTTTTTCATCTAGTTTAAATTAATTATTGTAAAGATTCAAATTAACCAATAGTTTACAAACATCTCAATAGCTTAAAATACTCCTTTGGAAGTTTTGTATCAGTCAAATTTTCACACATTTATGAGGGAGATAAATATATTGAAAAGGCATTACTTTCACATTTTAAGAAATTACTTGCTACACTGATATACTAATTAAGTCTGACCACTTTATAAAATCACTCTACTGCTCTTGTAATCCAATCTCTTGAGGACCACTGTTGTCTGCTACCTGCACCTACATACCAGCATCCATGCTGCTCTCTTGATTTCCATTCCTGCTGCTGAGAAGCCAAAAAGGTGTTTTGAGAAAAAATCATCTCCTGTTACTCCTTGACTTAAACACCACTAAAAGCTCTCCACTACAATTTTAAAAAACCCAGATCTCCTGTCAATGTTTTACCTTTTTGAACTGAAGCAGTGATTTTTATCCTGGCCATGTCCGTATGCCTCCAGGGGAGCAAGAGTTCTGATTTTGTCGATGCATCCCAATAATCAAAACATCTTAGCACATCACATAGTAGACACCCAATATATGATTGTCTAGCAAATGAATAAAAGTTTGCCATTTTCTCTCCTCATGGTAATTGTATTCATGAATTCTTGCTATTTAAGTTGCAAAAAGTTTTATTCAAAGTAAAAGATAGGTGTTGACTATAGGTAAGGAAGAAAATAAGTATCTATTGTGATGGTAAGAAAATTTACTCAGCGGTATCTCCTGGGAAAAAAATTTGCAGGAATTACCTTTGCCCAGGGGCAAGAGAACAAGCAGGGTATATTGAATGTTTGCAAATATACTTTCTGTGTTAATGTACTGGAAGCAATTTTGTTTTTTGTAAACACTGCATACTAAATTAGCTGAAGCTGAACTTTATCCAAAAATCTAAATAGAAGTCTAAAATAAAGACATCGAAGAGTAAAGGGGATGAGTAATACAAGCTTCAGGGAATTTGTTATCATTTTAATAGAGATGTTGCTAAAATTGGATTTAATAAGTGTGAATGTATAAGCAGGAGCTCTCTGAACTTTTTATTTATTTTTTACTAGTGTAAAAGACTAGTCTGCCACTCTTGGATGCCATCCCAAGAGAAGAGTTCTGTTTCAATGTGGCTTCCCTGTTCTCTGAGGCAATAAAATAAAAAGGAATGCCTCCACTGTGTTTTATTTATTTAAGTGGTAGGAAATTAAGCTGAAATCCGAGTTTGGTTTTGTTTTTTCAACTCCTACGTTCTACAATATAGTCTTTACTAATTCTTCCTGACTTAAAATCCTTGTCAAGACAGATGCAGAAATGATTTTCCTGAATTTGAAATACTGTTAAACTAAGGACATGTGGAGTAACTATATCGTAGGGACAAAATTCAGTGAAATAAAATTTCTCCTTTCAATTAAGTAATAAAGCTTGGAGAAGATGATGCATTGCCATCTGAAAACAGCATTATTTTCCAATAAATATTAAAGCTATTACCTTAGTAAAGCAGTGTCAGATAAACATGGATAATGCTTGTCCTTCAGCTACTGTTTCTCCATTTCTTTGTGTATGTTAATTTTGAAGCATTCAAATCAGCATAATTTTGTATTACATGTGTTTGATGTGGAGATATAATTTGATTTACTTTGATTGTACCTAATTTATTGATACATTTTCATATGATTCTCTTTATGGTTATATATTTTTTATTGAATTATCTCAGATAATCATATTGGTTTAAAATATACAACACAGCAAGCTACTCATACTATTGAATCCTCAGCCCTGCTAGTGCAGTTACTGTCAACAAAGAAAGATGTTACAGGGGTAATAGGAGGAGAGGATTAAAGATGACGGCATGAGAGGAGAGACAGGGGCTTCCTCCTAAAACCACATACAAATAGAAAATATAGTGGGTACAACTAATCCTGAGAGAGCAACAGGAAACAGGATGGTGCCAGACTGCATACACCTGGAGAAAAGAGCAGAACTCACGGAAAAAGGTAACATACCAAAGCTGTGGCCCGGTGGGACCAAAGCCCTTCCCCCAACTCCAGATCACCAGTGAGAGGAAGAGAAACTGAGCAAGGAGGCAGTGGAGGCCTGTGACTGCTGAATACCTAGCTCTGGAGATCGGTTCTAGGAGCACAAACCTACATTTCATGGTGCTTTCATGATACTCATGTGATTACGGGGCTAGAAAGCCAATGCAGGCAGAATTCCTGGAAAGACAGAGATTCCAGCCATTTGTGGAAAGCAGGGATCAATATCCAGCTGCTCTGGGACAAAAACTTATACCTGTGTGCTTGGCCAACTGGTTCAGGCAGTGGAGACAGGCACAGCAGCTGGGAAGCAGGAAACAGCTCTTTCCTCCCCCAAGGCACCAATACCGCTCCCCTGTGACCGCCGTCATTGCTTCAGGGGCTCAGCAGCTCCAGCGTGGAGCTTCTGGACACTAGAGGGCGCCATATACAAATATGAAATGCCAAAGGAATCTGGTCCAAAGTAAAATTAATGTAACTCTGGAGAAAGGTTTAAATGACATGGACCTTATGACTCTTCCTGAAAGGGAGTTCAAAATAAAAATCAGCAACATGCTAATGGAGGTACAGAAAGATATCCAAGAACTCAGGAATGAATTCTGGTCAGAGATCCAATTGTTGAAGAGCAAAATGGAGGAAATTAAAAGCAGGTTGGATACAGTGGAGGAGACGATAAATGAAATAGAAACTAGAGAAGAGGAATATAAGAAGCTGAGGCACAGAGAGATAAAAGGATCTCTAAGAATGAAAGAATATTGAGAGAACTGTGTGATCAATCCAAATGGAACAATATTCACATTATAGGGATACCAGAAGAAGAAGAGAGAGAGAAATGGATAGAAAATGTCACTGAGGAGATAGTTGTTGAAAACTTCCCCAATCTGGGGAAGGAGAAAGTCTCTCAGGCCATGGAGATCCACAGATCTCCCAACACAAGGGACCAAAGGAAGACAACACCAAGACATATAGTAATAAAACTGGCAAAGATCAAGGATAAGGACAGACTATTAAAAGCAGCTGGAGAGAGAAATAAGATCACATACAAAGGCTAACATCAGACTTCTCAGCAGAAATTTTACAAGCCAGAAGGGAGTGGCATGATGTATTTAATGACATGAAGCAGAAGGGCCTGGAACCAAGATTACTTAATCCAGCAAGATTATCATTTAAATTTGAAGGAGGGATTAAACAATTTCCAGATAAGCAAAAGCTGAGAGAATTCACCTCCCACAAACCATCTCTACAGTCTATTTTGGAGGGATTGCTATAGATAGAAGTGTTCCTAAGGTTTAATAACTGTCACCAGAGATAATAAAACCACAGTAAAGAAAATAGAACAGCTTTTTACTAAGCAAATGCAAAATTAAATTAACTATCCCCAAAGTCAATCAAGGGATAGACAAAGAATGCAGAATATGATACCTAATATATAAAGAATGGAGGAGGAAGAAAAAGGAGGAATAATAGAAAAGAACCTTTAAATTGGTTTGTAACAGCATATTAAATGAGTTAAGTTAGACTCTTAGATATTAAGGAAATTAACCTTGAACCTTTGGTAACCACGAATCTAAAGCCTTCAATGGCAATAAGTACATACCTATAGATAATCACCCTAAATGTAAATGGACTGAATGCACCAATCAAAAGACATAGAGTCACTGAATGTATAAAAAAACAAGACCCATCTATATACTGCCTACAAGAGACTCACTTTAAACCCAAAGACATACAGAGACTAAAAGTCAAGGGATGGAAAAAGATATTTCATGCAACTAACAGAGAGAAAAAAGCAGGAGTTGCAGTACTTGTATCAGACAACATAGACTTCAAAACAATGAAAGTAACAAGAGACAAAGAAGGACATTACATAATGATAAAGGGGTCAATCCAACAAGAATATCTATGCTCCCAACACAGGAGCACCCACATATGTGAAACAAATACTAACAGAATTAAAAGGGGAAATAGAATGCAAGGCATTCATTCTAGGAGACTTCAATATTCCACTCACTCTGAAGGACAGATCAACCAGACAGAAGATAAGTAAGGAGACAGAGGCACTGAACAGATGGACCTTACAGACATCTACAGAATTCTACACCCAAAAGCAACAGGATACACATTCTTCTCAAGTGCACATGGAACATTTTCAGGAATAGATCATATACTTGGCCACAAAAAGCCTCAGTAAATTCAAAAAGATTGAAATTGTACCAACCAGTTTCTCAGATCATAAAGGTATGAAACTCGAAATAAATTATGCAAAGAAAATGAAAAATCCCACAAACACATGGAGGCTTCACAACATGCTCCTAAATAACCAATGGATCAATGACCAAACAAAGATCAAGGAATATATGGAGACAAATGACCAAACAAAGATCAAGTAATATATGGAGACAAATGACAACAATAATTCAACACCAAAAAATCTGTGGGACACAGACAAGGCTGTGCTAAAAGGAAAGTATATTGCAATGCAGGCTTACCTCAAGAAAGAAAAACAATCCCATATAAACAGTCTAAACTCACAATTAATGAAACTAGAGAAAGAAAAACAAATAAGTCCCAAAGTCAGTAGAAGTAGGGACAAAACAAAGAATAAAGCAGAAATAAATAAAATTGAGAAGAATAAAACAATAGAAAAAATCAATGAAAGCAAGAGCTGGGTCTTTGAGAAAATAAACAAAATAGGTAACCCCATAGCCACAATTATAAAGAAAAAAAAGAGAGTCTACACACATAAACAGAATCAGAAATGAGAAAGGAAAAATCACTACAGACACTACAGAAATAAAAAGAATTATTAGAGAATACTATGAAAAATTATATGCCAACAAACTGGATAACCTAGAAGAAATGGACAACTTTCTAGAAATACACAACCATCCAAGGCAGACCAAGAAAGAAACAGAAAATCTGAACAGACCAATTACCAGCAACAGATTTGAACTGGTAATCAAAAACCTACCTAATAACAAAACCCCTGGACCAGATGGCTTCATTGCTGAATTTTATCAAACATTTAGTGAGGACCTAATACCCATTCTCCTTAAAGTTTTCCAAAAAATAAAGGAGGGAATACTTCCAAACTCATTCTATGAGGCTAGCATCACTCTAATACCAAAACCAGGCAAAGACACCACAAAAATAGAAAATTACAGTCCAATATCCCTGATAAACATAGATGTAAAAATACTCAACAAAATATTAGCAAACCGAATTCAAAGATACATCAAAAAGATCACCCATCATGATAAAGTAGGATTTATTCCAGGGATGCAAGGATGGTACAACATTCGAAAATCCATCAACATCATCCACCACATCAACAAAAAGGACAAAAACCAGATAATCATCTCTATAGATGCTGAAAAGCATTTGACAAAATTCAACAATCATTCTTGATAAAAACTCTCAACAAAATGGGTATAGAGGGTGTGTACCTCACCATAATAAAGGCCATATATGACAAACCCACTGCCAAAATTATACTTAACAGTGAGAAGGTGAAAGCTTTTCCTTTAAGATCAGGAACAAGACAAGGATGCCAACTCTCCCCACTTCTATTCTACATAATACTGGAGGTCCTAGCCATGACAATAAGACAACACAAAGAAATAAAAGGCATCCAGATTGGCTAGGAAAAAGTTAAACTGTCACTATTTGCAGATAACATGATATTGTACATAAAAATCCCTAAAGACTCCACTCCAAAACTACTAGGTCTAATATCTGAATTCAGCAAAGTTGCTGGATACAAAATTAATACACAGAAATCTTCAGCATTCCTATACACTAACAATGAACTAGCCAAAAGAGAAATCAGGAAACAATTCCATTCACAATTGCATCCAAAAGAATAAAATACCTAGGAATAAACCTATCCAAGCAAGTGACCTATACTCTGAAAACTACAAGACACTCATGAGAGAAATTAAAGATACCAATAAATGAAAACACATCCCATGCTCATGGATAGGAAGAATTAATATTGTCAAAATGGCCATCCTGCCTAAAGCAATCTATAGATGCAATGCAATTCCTATCAAAATACCAACAGCATTCTTCAACGCACTAGAGAAAATCGTCCTAAAATTCATATGGTACCACAAAAGACCTCGAATAGCCAAAGCAAAAAAGCAATCCTAAAAAGGAAGAATAAAGCAGGGAGAATTATGCTTCCCAACTTCAAGCTGTACTACAAAGCCACAGTAATCAAGAGAATTTGTTACTGGCACAAGAACAGGCCCATAGACCAATGGAACAGACTAGAGAGCCCTGATATAAACCCAACCATATATGATCAATTAATATATGATAAAGGAGCCACGGACATACAATGGGGAAATGACAGCCTCTTCAACAGCTGGTGTTGACAAAACTGGACAGCTACATGTAAAAGAATAAAACTGGATCATTGCCTAACCCCATACACAAAGTAAATTTGAAATGGATCAAAGATCTGAATGTAAGTCATGAAACCATAAAACTCTTGGAAGACAACATAGGCAAACGTCTCCTGAATATAAGCATGAGCAACTTCTTCCTGAACCCATATCCTCAAGAATGGGAAACAAAAGCAAAAATGAACTCATGGGACTACATCAAACTCAATAGTTTTTGTACGGCAAAGGACATCATCAACAAAACAAAAAGGCATCCTACAGTATGGGAGAATATATTTGTAAATGACATATCTGTCAATGGGTTGACAACCAAAATATATGAAGAACTTACACACCTCAACACTCAAAAGAAAATAACCCAATTAACAAATGGGCAGAGGATATGAAGAGACAGTTCTCCAAAGAAATTCAGATGACCAACAGACACATGAAAAGATGCTCCACATCACTAATCATCAGGGAAATGCAAATTAAAACTACAATGAGATATCACCTCACACCAGTAAGGATGGCCAGCATCGAAAACACTATGAACAACAAATGCTGTCGAGGATGTGGAGAAAGGGGAACCCTCCTACACTGCTGGTGGGAATGTAAGCTAGTTCAACCATTATGGAAAGCAGTATGGAGGTTCCTCAAAAAACTAAAAATTGAAATACCATTTGACCCCAGAATCCCACTCCTTGGAATAGACCCAAATAATACAACTTGTTAGATTCAAAAAGACATGCACCCCTATGTTTATCACAGCACTTTTTACAATAGCCAAGATATGGAAGCAACCTAATTGTCCATCTGTAGATGAATGGATAAAAAAGAGGTGGTACATATATAAAATGGAATACTATTCAGTCATAAGAAAGAAACAAATCCTACCATTTGCAACAACATGGATGGAGCTCGAGGACATTATCCTCAGTGAAATAAGCCAGGCAGAGAAAGACAAATGCCAAATGATTTCCCTTATTTGTGGAGTATAACAATGAAGCAAAAGTGAAGGAACAAAATGGCAGCAGACTCAGAGACTCCAAGAATGAACTAGTGGTTACCAAAGGAGAGGGGTGAGGGAGGGTGGGTGGGGAGGGAGGGAGAAGGAGACTGAAGGGTATTATGTTTAGTACACATGGTGTTGGGGATCATGGGGAGAACAGTGTATCACAGAGAAGGGACATAGTGAATCTCTGGCAACTTGTTGCACTGATGGACAGTGACTGCATTGGGGTATGGGTGGGAACTTGATAATATGGGTAAATGTATTAACCACATTGTTTTTTCATGTGAAACCTTCATAAGAGTGTATATCAATCATACCTTAATAAAAAATTTAAAAAAAGAAAGACATTACAGAATTATTGACTATATTCTCCCTGCAATCCTACTATCCTCATGACCAAGTTATATTATGATTGTGAATTTTTGCGCCCTTTTGTCCCCCCTCAAACTCCCTACCCAGCCACCACAACCCCTCCCCTATAGTAACCATTAGCCACCTTTCAGTGTCTATGAGTCTACTGCTTTTTTGTTCATTCTGTTTTGCTTTGCATTTATATTCCACAAATAAGTGAAATCATATGGTATTTGTCTTTCTCCACCTGACTTATTTCACTGAGCATAATACCTTCTAGATCCATCCATGTTGTTGAAAATGACAGGATTTTTCTTTCTATGGCTGAGTAATATTCCATTGTGTATATGTACCAGATCTTCTTTATCCATTCATCTATCAATGGACACTTAGGTTGCTTCCATATCTTGCTTATTGTAAATAATGCAGCAATAAACATAGTGGTGAATACATCTTTTCAAATCAGAGACTTTGTTTTCTTTGGGTAAATTCCTAGAAGTGGAATTACTGTGTCAAATGGTATTTCTATGTTTATTTTTTTTGAGGCATCTCCATACTACTTTCTACAGTGGTTGTACCAATTTACATTCCCACCAAAAGTGTGGGAGGGTTCCCATTTCTCCACAGCCTCTTCAACACTTGTTATTTCTTCTTGTCTTTTGGATAGTGGCCATTCTAACAGGTGTGAGGAAATAACTCATTTTGGTTTTGATTTGCATTTCCCTGGTGATTAGTAATGTGGAGCATCTTTTCATGTGCATGCTGATAGTGTGTATTTCTTCTCTGGAAAAAATGTCTGTTCAGGTCCTCCACTCATTTTTTAATTGGGTTTGTTTTTTTGGTGTTGAGGCATGAAAGTTCTTTATATGTTTTGGATGTTAACCCCTTATTGGATAAATAATTTATGATATATTCTCCCATACTGTAAGTGGACTTTCTGTTCTGCTGATGATGTCCTTTGCTGACCAAAGAGTAGAAGAGGAGGGAATACTTCCAAACTCATTCTATGAGGCCGGCAGCACTCTAATATAAGAACCAGGCAAAGTCCCCACAAAAAAAGAAAATTACAGACCAATGTCCCTGATGAACATAGATGCAAAAATGCTCAACAAAATATTACCAAATCAAATTAAAAAATACATCAAAATGATCATCCATCCTGACCAAGTAAGGTTTATTCCAGGGAGGTAAGGATGGCATAATATTCATCAATCAATATCATATACCACATTAACAAAAAGAAGGATAAAAACCACAAGATCATCTCAATAGATGCTTAAAAAGCATTTGAAAAAATTCAGCATCCACCGATGATAAAAACCTCAACAAAATGGATATAGAGGGTAAGTACCTGAATATAATAAAGGCCATATGCAACAAACCCATAGCCAACATCACATTTAATGGCAAAAAACTGAAAGCTTTTCTTTTAAGATCAGGAACAAGACAAGGTTGTCCACTCCGGCCATTTTTACTCAATATAGTACTGGAGGTCCTAGCCACAGCAATCAGACAAGATAAAGAGATAAAAGGCATCCAAATTTGTAAGGAAAAAATTAAAATGTCACTGTTTGCAGATGTCAAGATATTATACATATTAAAACCTAAAAACTCCTCCAAGAAACTATCAGAACTAATAACTGGATTCAGCAAAGTTGCAGGATACAAAATTAATACACAAAAATCTGCTGTGTTCCTATATACTAACAATGAGCTAGGAGAAAGAGAAATCAGGAAAACAATTTCATTTGCAATTGCATCAAAAAGAACAAAGTACCTTGGAATAAACCTAACCAAGGAGGTGAAATACCTGTACTCCGAAAAGGTTATTTCTGAAATGGAGATCTTTAAGCATCTCCAAAATATGTCAATATCTTCTGATTGTTTATTATGTATTAACTGGATGAGTTTAACATTGGTGCACACTTTTTGATATATGATGTATGTATAACTATTCTGAAGTATTTACTACATTTAACAGACACAGAATGATTAAAGTAATACCATCCATCTTATGTTTATCACAAGAAGGTTTATTGTGAGAATTCCCTAAATTAAAACAGAAATTGATGAATCACTTTTGGAGAACCATTACTACAACCAGGTGGAGAAAGACAAATACCAAAAATAACTGAAAGATTTCCTCCCAGATTGTCTAAATAGAGATTCATTCTCTAAAATACATTGCCTATACAAATACAATTGTCATTCATTTTATATCTACTCAGTTTTTTTCCAGTTTTTGAAAAGGCCTTTATATGTTATCAGAACTGTTTATTCATCCGTCTATAAACCCTTAAGGGTAGATTTTTATAGTTAAATAGAAATAATATTTTTTAATCATTATTGAGTGGTTTCCCTGTGTTAGGCACTGTGATAATTGGCTTACAAGCAATATTTGTTTATTTAACAAAACTACACAATGAGGAAACCATTCTTAATATTCCCATTTCATAGAAGAGGAAAGTGAGAGGGTCATATTGCATTCTCAGTGTGAGAAGTAATTGGAATATAAATCAATTCTAATTGATTTTAACATTCTAATTTTTCATACTGTATCCTAAGAATACACATCATGTCGATACCAACATTGCATATCTGTTGTTTGTGTGAAGATGACAGTTGGATCATGATGGTAATGCTTTGTCATATAAGCCATTTTAGTTTTAAACACCTGCTTGGCAGACATGGTTTGTCCCACCTCCATATCCCAAGGGGGAGAATATAGGAAGACTCATTTGGAGTCTGATGAAAGCTGTGTCCTCCAATTCTGCTTCACCCTCATGAAGATGATAGTTTCATCCTTATTTAATCTTCCCACATCTTTTAAATAGTCCTTAGGGAAAACCCCAGCATTTTTTGACTCTCTTACTGCATATTATAGAAAACTTTTATAAATGACCAAAACATGTTATCCACAACACTTATTAAATGACTCTCTTCATAAAATTTTGTGTTAAGTGGTGATCACTACAATTAGAAGATACAATTGCCATTAACAATAAAAGTATGAAAACACTAAAAGTAAAGTCATTATTCAGTTTAGGTGCAATTAAATAAAACAGGGGTGATGCATCTAGAAGAGTTAAGAATATAGGAAATGGAGAAATACAATGCAGTGGAAAACATTTGAACTTTTGAGTCAAGTACAACTGTATTTCAATCCATGTTCTCCTATTTATATTTTCTTTAATGAAATTACATATAAATTGAAAGTCAGTTTCTTCACTTTAAAATAAATTACTGTTAACATTACTAGTCTTTATAATTTATTTTTAACCATTTTATAATAGCGTATCTCTGATTTTTTTTTTGCTTTTTATCCTGATAGTCTATATAGTGATTTTTAAATTTGATCTTCACGTTTTTCATGAATTTCATGGAACTTCCAGACAATACCTATTCAAATATTGTTTCTGACTTATTTTCTTCCTCCTCTACTTCTGGTCCTCCAAACATTAGTGTATTTGTCCTTATGATTACATCTCCTGTGACTCACAACACTCTTATTTTCATTTGGGGTATTTCTTTCTTCCAGTGTTCTAGTTTACTAATTATCTCTTCAATTTTGTCCAGTTACTTTTAAACACAACTATTGAGTCCTTAGTTTCACTAACTGGGTTTTTCAATTCTATACATTTCATTTTTTAAAATGCATTCTGCTTTTCTGCCAAATTTGCCCTTCTTTAAAATCTATTCCAGTTCAATTGAAATTGAATTAGCACTTGCACGTTTTTGCTACTGTAACAAATGCATCAGCAAGATCTCATACTAGCACCTCGATAAATATTTCCAAAATACTTGTTCAGACTTTATTTTCAACACAATATTTATACAAAAAAGCTTCCTAGCAATATCAGTTAATTATTACTATTTAAAAAACTACCACAATTTTCAGTGACTTAAAATAACATTTATTATTTCTCACTTGTCTGCCCATCAGCTAGGCTTGTGAATGAATATTCCTAGAGTAGACTCTGTTGATCTCATCTGGTTTTGCTCTTGCAGCTATCATGAGCTAATGTTTTGGTTGTGGGTTGATGACTCTAGGATTTTCTTAGCTGGACAGATCATTGCTGGTCCACCTGTACTTATTTTCTCACAGACTAGCTCAGCTTGTTCTCATGGTAGTTTCAATGGAGAGTAGATATGTGTGAAGATTCTTGAGGCCTAAGCTTGGAACCAACATGTTGTCATTTCTTAGAATTCTATTGACCAAAGAAAAGCACAAAGCCAGCCTGGAGTGAAAGAGTAAGGAAATCAATTTCATCTCTTGGTGGGAGGATTTATGGTCACATAGAAAATGGCAAGCATAGGGAAGATTAGAGAATGCGAACATTTTTTTTCCATCAACCACATTTATTAGCTTGTACTTGAATTTTCTGAGTTTACTGTAGTTTAAATAGCACAGTGACATTAAAATTTATAATCATGCCTATCCTTACTTAATCTTCCCACATCTTTTAAACAGTCCTTAGGGGAAACCCCAGCATTTTTTGACTCTCTTAAAATTAAAAATTTAAGTCATTTATAAATAAATTGTATTAATCAAAGAAGAATGTGCAATAAGTCTAGTTAATAGCTATATAAAGCAATAATAATAATAAAGGCTTTACAAATGGTCTATTAGCAATTAGTTTAACCTTAGTTTATCGCTTTCAAAAATATTATACATAATATAATTAAGTGCAAAGTAACAGGCATATAAAATTCTCCCATACTTTCTCTATAAATAAAAAACTATCCAAATTAAGTGACATTTGTGATAATCTCTGTAGTTGTAACAAAGATTCAAATTACCATAAATAGTTATCAGAAAAGTTTAATTTTGTCATTTTCCTTCAATGTTGGCCAGCTTTACTATTTTACCTTACGATTTATATTTTGCATTTAAATAAATATAATACTCATTTAAGACTTTCAAGAAATAGGAATATATGTTGTAAAGATAACTTTTAGATAGCATTAATGCTTTGGGAAGAAAATAGAAAGTAATGTATTGTTGTTAATTCACAGACTTTAATTCAAACTCCTAGTGCAAAAAGGACTTTAAATATTGCCTTAGTGAATTAATTTTGACATAGTACATTTTATAGGTACAGTGACCTCAATTATGGAATAATGAATGATTGCAAACACTCCTAATCCAAGGGCCTGTATTATGTCTTAATTTCTGAACACAGTCCAATGCTTAGTTAATAACTTTAAATCAAGGTCATCTTAATTACTAACTCTCACACCATTCATCTTTATTTTTGTATTTCATAAAGAAGGAAATTGCTTTCCTTCTTAAAAATACCCTTTACAGCATATTAAAAATAAAATAAAAATATATTCTTAATTTTCTTAGGTGGAAAAGGTTATTCCGTTCTCTACCAATATCCACTAGAAAAAGCTGAACATTTTTATGTGACCACTTTAGTAACAATCAAGTAATATATGTTGAAATGATATATTTTCATTCCTTAAAGTTAATACATGGTTAAGAAAATTGTATTATCTGACCTTAATAGTGTCTTCTTAATACCTGGTAAAATTTAGTTCCTTTACAAATATTTATTTAATAAAGAATTATATAAGTCATAATAGAAAGTAAATATTAAACTGTCAGCAAGTCTTGATTTAAGTTATTAGTTGATAGTTATTTAATTATCAAAGTCCTTCTTTAAACATTGACAGAGTAAGCAGACAGGAGGTGAAATCAATCCAAGGACAAATTCCAAAGCGGAAGTTTCTTTTTCTCTTTCAGTTTAGTTTCCTCATACTGTTCCTGATCTTCCCCTTCCCAGACTATTTTCTTCTTCCTTTCATCCCATATCACTTTCCTCAATGCATAGGTATCCAGAGCGCAGGTACACAATATAAGCAGCACACTTACTGGACCTGATGTTCTTATGTAGGTGCCCTGGGTCTTGTCATGCAACCTTCATTCCTCTGATTTCTGTTATCTATAGAGATGAGCCGATATGTATAGGTCAGAAAACTGGTGTTACCCAGCCTTATCATGCATGCCTGGAGAGATGAATGACTTTGGATAAAAAAAGAGTACAATGTTGTTTAGAGAAACAGAGCTTGGAAAGATTGAGTAAAAGAAAATATTTAATTAAATATGAGAGTAAAATTATATCATGCCCTCTTCCCTATTCCTGTTCAGGGCCAATTTCTTTAGCAATTTCTTAAAAAAGAAGACCAAGAAAGAAAGGTCTCTGCTTTCTCTCCAGTTAAAATTTATGTTAACAAGTGACAAACCTACTAAACTCCTCTTAAATATTCTTAAAAGGCTC
Source organism: Manis javanica (assembly GCF_040802235.1). Taxonomy (NCBI): domain Eukaryota; kingdom Metazoa; phylum Chordata; class Mammalia; order Pholidota; family Manidae; genus Manis; species Manis javanica. The sequence continues at coordinate 39,985,322 of NC_133164.1, forward strand.
TGGAGATAGTGAAGAAGGGGGATAGTGACTTTAAATTTTAAAATAATAATTTATTGATATGATTATTCATCTTGTTGATACAATGGTTTTAATAAAAGTCTGTTAAAGATAAGCTGAGTATATGACAGGCATGACCTTGCATCTGGTAAGAATCACTTTTTCTCCTTCAGAGAAATATTAACACTATTCTGCTCACTACTATCTTCTATGCCTTCAATTGACTATGTGTTTTCCTATCAGTGACATCACTGAAATTAGGCACAATGGGAAAGGCAACAAATGCCAGCTAAGTTTCTATGTGTCAGTGTCCCCAGGACCAACATCAGGTTTGGGAATCTTCTAGAAGAACTCAAAGGACTCAGCATGTAGTCATATTTGTGCTTACAATCAATTGAAGCAGAAGGATACAAAACAAAAGCAAAGGGACAAGGCTCATGGGTATATTTCCCAGGAAACCAAGCAAGCTTCCAAGTCCTCCTTCAGTGAGGTCACACAGGACTTGCTTATTTCCTCCAACAATGAGTAGTGACAACATGTACAATATTGCCTCCCAAGGAAATTCATGTCTATCAAGGAGACTTAGTGTTCAGGGTTTTAACTGGGGCTTATCACATAGGCACTCTCTACTCTGTATATACCAAAATTCCAGACTCTCAGAAGTATTTTAGTATAAACCATACTTTTTGCAAAAACAGTTTAGGTACAATGAGCCATTCATGAGTTCTGGTAATGGTGAGACCCCTACTGAAATCCAAGGTCACAGATGTCAACTAACAGACAACCTTACAAGACAGTCAGTTCTTTCCAAGGATAGCCTCAGACCTGCCATGTTAACTTTTTTCTGCACAATCTTCATTTGAAAAATGGGAATAAAAGCTTGTTTTGAAATGCAATATATTATAAATATAGTAAGTGCTATGTTGCAGAGCTGTTTACCATATCCTGAGTTTATTTTTAGAAATTATTTGATTTTATTAATATAAAGTCCTTGTCTTGTATTTTGGCTAACAACTGAAAAAAGTTAACATGTTTTTACTGTCAGTATTTATAGATCTTGTCCTTGTGTTCTGTGAAGTAGGTAAAATGTGCACTCTTTGGCTTTCAAAATGTCAGGCCAACAAGCTTTGCATTGGCATGTGAAAATTGCAGATTGCTGCACTAATGTGTCAGTCAAGATGAACCTCTGCTGACATATTTTATATTTTACTTGTTTATGTATTAAATGCTTGTTTGTCCTTACTAAAATGTAAAATATATAAAAGCAGGAATATTCATCTTCTTTTTTCCCACTAATATATCCTCAGTGTCTATCTAGAAAAGAATATGGGAAAATAATAGACAATTTATAAATATTTATTCAATTTATTAATTATTATTGGTAATCTTTTAGGTTTCAGCTCATTCTTTATCCTTTTCCTTCTCAACCTTCTCCTACTTTTCACATCCTCGTTACCTCATCCTAATTTATTCCATTTCCTTCTTTATTCTACCTTTATTTCTAGCAACTTCAGCAATGCATTAAAACATATATTTTGATTTTTTTATTTATTATCTGAATGTTATAGCAGGAGAGTCTTTAGGAATACCAGAACTACCATACCACATAGGCTCCATATCTCATTTCTTTAATTTATTAAATAGAAGCAATATAATACAATATAGAATTTTGAGAGGGATTTCATCAGCTAGTGGATAAGAATACACTTCTCAAATTATAAATGAATAATTGATATTTGTCTTTTGGTGGTTTTGAAAAATCTGCATGGCTTTCGCTCACTGATGTTTTATTTTATCATCATAAGGTATAATTCATTTTGTATGTTTTATAAGGTGTACTTATCTTACTGATGGGTTTCAGTCCTAGGCAAGTTCACTATGGATTCAATGTGACCAAAAGAATGACAGCAGAACATTCTTGGGGGGAAAGGATTATACCCAACTTTGTTTCCACGGTGGAAGGTCAACCATTAGAATACCATCCACTCAGAGTGAGTCTGTATGCAGCAAGACGGTCTCTGCCTCTGGGCCTCTCTACCCCCGCAGCCATCTCAGTGTCTATCCTTGGCACTGCCACCGCTCCAGTCTTGTATCTGCTCTCCTGCAGCCCTACAGCTGTGCCACCATGTCACCCAGAGCACTGAGCAGAGCTCTTTATATAGAGTCAATAACAATGTATTGCCCACATGTGTGTAGTGAGCTAGCCAACCAGGGCCAGGTGAGAATCCTGGCCACAGGAACCTTTGTTTTATCCACATTAATATAGTTCAATTTATATACACTTTATAAAGTACATACAACTGTAGAGAAAATGGAAGTTACCATGGCCAGGATCCTTATCCAACCCTAATCTATGTGATGATGCAAACGTTTACACACCTGTTGATAATGAGCCATTATTGTCTATGTTGCTACATAAAGAGCTTCACCCAGGACTCTGCCCTGGAGGTGAAGGCTGAGGTGAATTGTAGATTGCAGACTTGCTGGATGCAGACGTGATTCTAGAACTCTACCTGCCACCATGAGAATAAAGCTCCGTATAAATCTTTTTACCCACAAGGTTCCATTGTCATTATTCGAGCTCACCAAATCCAGAGTGAACTCTCCTGGAGCTGAAGTCTGCCGCCAGCATGCCAACAACATACACACTTTAAAGTTTATATATCTACTTTTCCATTTTAACTAATATTCACATTTACTCTGTAGAAGGGTTTTTTGTTCTTTTAATAGATAATTATATTTTATTTAGATTTTTTAATGTAACTTAAACAATACATCTCATTTATGTAATGATGCCAAAGGATCTCAGGAGAACAAGAATCCCCAAATAATGCCTGAGGTGATATCTATGATTCATTGATTGACTTCATACATCTACTGCCATTCAGTATATGTATGCAAATTTTTACTTTAGTGGTCCTGAATGAACTGTACATTCTTATATTCATATCCATTTGCAGATTCTTCTCATATGAATTCTGTTCTTGGCTGGTGGTTTGTTTTAACCAATAGAACATGACATAAGGAATTCCATTTGAGTGTCACACTCAAGTCTTAAGAAGCCCTACAAGCTTCTGTGTTTGTGTTCTTGGAATGCATAAGCCACTATGTAATTAGTATGTTACCCTGCAGAAGAAGACATGGGGAGGACAAATGGAGAGGAAGAAGAGCTCATCCAGCCCAAAGGCCCAGCTGAGCAAATGCAGACACACAAGTGACCAGCACAAGACCAGGAGAAAAGTTGCTCTGTGAACCCAGACCTTATTGAAAATCATGAGAAAATTTTGTGAGCCTGCAGGTAAATGGAAATTTTCAACCAGAATTCCTGCCTGGACTTGATAGTGATATGCTATAAGGAACTGTTTGCACATCAATGTGACATTCACCAGCGCAGAGACGCTGGTCTGAGGTAAGGGCTGGGGAGAAGCAGGCATTCTCTCTTCCCCTATGTTCCTGGCACATAATTGGTCAGGCACCCACCGGTCACCAGAGACCTGCCCACAGAGTTCCTCCTGGAGGAGGCAGGGGGAGTGGAGTTGCTGTTTGGAGATGGAGAGCTGAAGAGCTGAGCCAAGCAAGAGGGGGCAGAGTGTGCCACAGCCAGGAGAGAGAGATGAGCAGCCAGGGTTTGGAGAAAAGTGCAGGGGAGAGAGACTGAGCCTTGAGAAATAAACCTTTAATCCCCAACCTACCCTTTCCCTTGTCTTCCTTCGGTCTTAGCAGATTTATAGGGAACTTCCTCCTGGCGGGGAACCTTTTTCCTCCCAGAGCTACAGAGCCACAAAGGTTTAATGTGGTTTGTTTCACTGCAACAGATGACTACAAAATGCCTTTGAGTTAATGGAATTACTTCTATATTTCAACTTTATCTTTTACTTTATTTTAGATTTTGAAAATTCTTAAGATTTTCTACATTTTAGAGACTAATTTTCTTTTACATTTAATTAAGGAAAGGACATTACCATTGAGCCATCCCATTATTTTTTACTGGGTAAATATTTATTGGCTTTTTAGCCACATGTAGGTGCAATCCAAAGTGATTTTACGAATAAAATACCTTGAATTCTTTGTAACAATTGTAAATAATAAATACTATTTAATCTACATTTTATACAAAAGAAAATGAAGGTACCAACACCTTTACTGAATTTCCCACAGTTACACAGCCAGTATTTGTATAATTAGTTTAATTTTGAACTCTGCAGCCTTGATAATGATGCTCCACTGGCTAAAATTTCTTCATCAGTCTATGTCCTCATGTCTTCTAAGAGAAAGCACCCACAAAAGAATTTTGTAAGTTCTCCCCAGATGAAAATACATGAAAAAAATAGGAAAAATAAGTTACACGAAAACTTCCATCAGAAAGGACAGATTTTTAGTTGCAAGAGTATATACACAAAGAAATACAAAAATAATGTAATAATAAAAGTTAAGAACCTATTAAGAAGTTATTTTCCCTTAAACAATTTCAGTTAGTTTTCCCCTTCATGCATTAAAGTATCACTCCAATTAAAATATATGTATATACATTTACATTAAATATTTAATAATAAAATTTTAGTGTTCCAACATTGGTTTTGCAGATAACAAATGTGGTACAACTATCTAAGTACAATGACATGAAGGTAGAAGAAATAAAGGCAGTTAATATACATTTGTTAGAATGCTGTCTGTAAGATATTATCTCAATTAATCCATATAACCAATTTATGGATTACAATTCTATCAGATAAAGATGCAACCAAAAAATATCACAGACTGAATGGTTTAAACAACAGGAAATTAATTTTCTCATAGTTTTGGAGGCTAGGAATCCAAGATGGTGTGCCAGCATGGTCTGGTTTGGTTGAGAGTGCCTTTCCTGGTTTGTAGAGAGCAGCTACTTTTACAGTGTGTGACATCATCTGTTAGGTGCTGGGCATGGGAGCATAAGCTTTTTAGTATTGCTTCTTAAAAGTGTACAAATCCATCATAAGGGCCCACCCAATGGTCTCATTTAGCTCTGATTACCTGCCAATGGCCCCATTCCCAATGCCCTCACAGTGGGGTTATGGCTTTAACATATGAATTTGTGGTTGAAAGACACATTAATTCCTTAACAGCTTTATTTTCACCATTTTCCTTATCACAATGGTAACTAACTTGCATAGAATCCTCTTTCTAAATCCCCTTCTTTTTGTTGTTGTTATAGGAAAATTTGAAGAGCTGTATTACAATTGAGCACATAAAAAAATTAGGACCAGAAATGGAGTATAGTAGAGAATGTGCTGTAAGTAGGCTGTTTAAGTAAAATTAACAGGACACAGCTATTAATGGAATGTGAGTTTCAAAGTAAAGGAAGATTTTCTTAAGTTTAACTCAAGATGTTGACTTTGGGGATCCAATATAAGTCTCACAAATTAATAGTTGTGTGCAACCTTAAACCATTATATAACCTTTCTAATGTCATTGTCATCATCTGTTAATTGAGATAATAATGAGATTTGTATCACCCTTGAAGTCCTAATCATCTCATGTTTCCACTTCATAATCTCTCTGGAGTTCCATGCATGTATTTGGAAGGGAGGGTGTAATTCTGGTTTATTTCTATTAAAATCTCCATTTATAGACATCTCCTAGTCTGCCTATCCCATTCTCCTAAATCATTTTTTTTTCTGCATCAACCATTCACCTTTGAAAATAATATCAAAATATCCAACTTCTGTCTCCTTTATAGATACTCTCATCTTTGTAGGCTTTAAAAATTATTATTTTTCTGTGATTTTAGTGATAAACAGAGTTGGTTAGTATAATCTTTCCTATTAAGAGCCTCATTGTTTAGTGGCAAAGAAAAGATGTACACATAAAGAATTACATTTGAAATTAAAGTGGTTTTATATCAAATGTTATATGTATTAATATTTTATGAAAATAAAAAAAAATTCAGGTTGAGATTGTAGATATGGGGTTTTGTTGTGGAGAAAAATTGAAATTGAAACAAAATTTGATGGACGGGGAATATTTGGCTAGGCTGATATGGCCCTATGTGACATGGAGCTGAGAAAGAACATAAGTCAGGCAATGATGAGAGAAATTACCAGGCCTGTTGGAGGAAGAGTGAGTACTCAAGTTTGGTGCATAATATCATGGAAAATGAAAAGCCACCCTGGAGAGGTACCTAACACTTTTTTACAGTTCTCGCAGACATTTACTTTATTTACTATATTGAGAACTGAATTAAACAAAATGTACATTTGTTAATTTCAGATGATTTAATTTCCATGCTCATGATAAGGCCTTAGGTTGCAAATGATCAAATGGAAAATCATCATTAGGTTCATTCAGAGTGTACATTTATTTCCATGAGTCATTAAGTCCATTTTATCCTTTTATATTAATATTTTGAAAAATAATGACTGCAATTATTTCCTTCCCTGTAACAAAGCTTTATTAAATGACTTTGCAGTACTTCCCAACAAGTGAAGTATACTTCTACACCTGTACAAGGACTGGCCTTGTAATATGCTCTAGTTGGTCAATAGTGATGAAGTGAGTGTTCTAACTTCAGCATAAGTTACCCTGTGAATTTCTTCTCCTTTTCTTGGATTTTCTGAGGACTGCCATGTGAATAAGCCCGAACTAATCTGCTGGAGCATAAGAGCCACGTGGAGCAGAGCTGAGTCAACTGTTTCATCCCTGTCAAGTTCTCAGATACATTAAAAAACCCTGGCAAGATTAGCAAAGCCAATCTGTAGCTGACTCTCCAGCGGACCTTTAAAAATTAAGCGAAACTCAGAACAGCCATCTCCCAGCTGATCTAAATATTTGTGAGCTAAACAAATACTGGGTCATGATGTGTTTTGAATAATATGCTATGTAGCCATGACTAATGCATTACCGATTGACAATGAGTGACCTTATTTAAAGCACCATATATATATTTGCTAACAGTGTTAGGAATGTGTATGTGGATAAAAATATTTTTCTAAATAAATGAATGGTGACAAGATACTGGAAAACTAAACAGCAATTTAAAATTGTTTCATAATATAAATGAAACAACAAACAAAAGTTGTGGTCTTCATTATTAACCTTAGTTATTAACAAAAAGAAATAATTTTATTTGCCCATTTTTCTTTTTATACACTAATTTTTTTATACTCTTGAATAGCACAGTGCTTGGAGTATAGTAGGAAAGCTGTACATATGTTTTTTGATTATTTTAATAAGTGATTTAAAAGTATTGAAGAGTTAAGAATCCTAGGTAATTTGTTAACTGCTTTTCACTTATTTTAAATATCTTGTTAAATTAGGTCCTTTTCTACAGATGACAAAGATGAGAAAACTTAGTTAAATTGCAGGCTGTTATGCTATCATTCAAGCCCTGAGCTGTCAGACATCATGGCCCAATCTTTTTCTGTTCTACAGAACCATTCAAATAACCTTATACTCAAAGTTTGACTTAAAGAATTGCTTCTGAGATCTCTTGAACTTTCAGTAGCTGGCATATATGTGGTATCACTTTAGGGAGCTAGTGACAGTATAATCACAGATTATTGATACATGAGAACTATTAGTTTAAAACTGGCATCTTCTATCTATCATTTGAAATTACTTGCTATGTGTAGTATAAATAACCACATTAATCAAAATATATTCATAACTCATCTCTGTGTTTGTTTAATATGCATGTATGTATGTGTGTCTGCTTGGGAAAAGTATGTCAGTATAACTTACTTTGTGCATATTTTTATTTTAAATACACAGCTATTATAATTTAAGAATAGTAAAATATAAGAACAAAGAAAAACTGAAGGAACAAAACAGCAGCAGTATCACAGAACCCAAGAATGGACTAACAGTTACCAAAGGGAAAGGGACTGGAGAGGATGGGTAGGAAGGGAGGGATAAGGGTGGGGAAGAAGAAAGGGGGCATTATGATTAGCATGTATAATGTGGGGGGGCACAGGGAGGGCTGTGCAACACAGAGAAGACAAGTAGTGATTCTACAACATCTTACAATGCTGATGGACAGTGAATGTAATGGGGTTTGTGGGGGGGACTTGGTGAAAGGGGAACCCTAGTAAACATAATGTTCTTTAGGTAATTGTAGACTAATGATAACAACAACAAAAAAGAATAGTGAAATAAAAAGTATATTTGCTGATTAAATTTTTGGAAATATTAAAATGGTCATTTGAAACCTAATTTGACAAGAATCATTGAACTAATCAGAAATGAGTAAACAGAATTTTATAGGGTGATTTTTGTAATTTGGTTCATGTATTTTATTTCTTTAAAAAGTCTGAGCAAGAAAATTCATAATTTCATAGAAGATAAAGCATCATTTTGTTAAAAATTACCTAAATTAAAATTTAAAAAATATTTCTTATCTGAAATTCTAATTGTATAATTTTTTGAATGCTATAAAGCTGCAATTTTTAGGAAAGCTAGAAAATATAAAGAAAACAAACCACTTATATGTGAAAAAGGAAAGTTTATCACTCAGTATATTTATGTTTACTTAAAAAAATAAATAAGCCTGTAAAAAATGAAGCTATATTTACTTATTTAAAATATATATATACCAAACTGTATAATTTTAAGAGAAATGTTAAGTTAAAAAGATAAGAATGCCCAACTTATTATGTGTAGAGCACCATTTTAACAAAATGATTTGTTAGATGTATTATTGTAAACATATATATATGAGGTATAATTGTAACTTCTAATAAATAATAACCACATATTTTAAATGATTATAACCCATTCATCTAAAAAGAGAGATGTTAATTCTGTCCCTGGACAGTTGCTTTTTAAAGAATTCCATGTTATTTATGCTTCATCATGGATAATAAAGTATGAGAATATTAATTACAATGAATGCTTATTTTATTTCTCTGTAAAGAAAGAGTAGATAATTATTTAAAAGATACTATTTAATTATCCCTCTAAGTATAATACTATGCACATGTGAAAAAGATTAGCCCACATTCAAAAATTAACCCTGAAAGCAAAATGGAAGATAAAAATATATGCAGATTTTGTGAATTGTTAAATGGAATTTGACCTTGAGTTTTTATTTAACTGCAATACACTTACTGAAATAAATGTATATAAATCATGAACTTATTCTGATGTCATGTACATGAGTCAGGATAGGCTGGCTATGTTTTGGTAACAAACACCAAATGAATAAAGTATATTTCTCAGTCCCAAACATTCTCAGTCTTCCAAGGACAATCTTAACATTTTATGTTCTTTTGGTCTCGGAGTCACTTCCTTATAAACATTTCCTTACATGCTTACATGGGCTGGTCTAAGAATCAAGGATGAGAAATAAAATGCTTCTTCTATACAAGTAAGAGCTATTGCTTTTGCTCATATTATCAAAAACAAACCATTTGCTTTGGCTTCACTGAAGTGAAGCAGACAAGCTTAGTTCTTCCCTGTTCCAGGAAATGAAAGAAAACTTGTTATTCAAATTAACTGCAGTAACATTTACTATGCCATGTTCTGGGAATTTCAGTTATATAGTTAAGTTTGTTGAAAATACCATGCTTACTTGAGGTACATAATTTTTTTATGTTAGATTTCTGGCCCCAATGGTAAATAAAATCATGCACAATATCATATAATTTATTCAAAGTGAAAATCTCCTCAAGGTTTCATGACTTCAAAACACAGAGCCCTAAAGCTGAGTACGAAAAATTTTAAATAAAATTGTTTTTTTTCCTGAAAGTTCCATATTGATTTATGAAGGCATTAATTTGCCATTTAGCTTTTAAAATTGAGTATTAATAATCTTGACATTCAAAAGATAAATGTCTTTTTCCTTTTTATAGTTAAAATAAATCTATGACATTTTCAAAAATCAGATATATAATTTATAGTTATCATAGGAAAAGCATTTCCAAGACTTTCTCAGGAAAACATAATTGCAATAAAGTTAAGAATAATTCCTCTTTAGAAATAGTCAATCAAAAGTTTAATCCAAATGACTTAATATTATTACAATGGGAAACTACTTCAAAATGTCCTGATTTAATTAAGTGATAAGAGGATCATTTAACTTCATTCCTGAAAAATCTAGTTTTGAAATAAATGATTAATCATTATTACATATTAATAGGAAATCATTTTATTTGTGACATTATAAAATTATGCATAGAGTTAAATTTTTTAAAAATATATTCAGGTGAGCCAGTATTAATTTGCAAAGTGAGCCAGGATGATTTCATATTCATATTATAGAAAGCTATCTCTAGTATACAGCTAACTGATATGCATGAAGAATATATTAAAGCCAGTTGTCAAATTAACCTTTGCTTCTTTATAATAAAGCAAAACATCACTATTTAGGGGGGAAAAGCCTGCTTCTACTTAAGTTCCCTGAATGCCATCTTACTGACATTGCCAATTATCATCATTTTTATTTCATTTCGGAAACTTTATCCATAAAGTATTTTCTAGTGTATTGTGGTCTACAAGGAATCTTTTAAAAAACAGTGGCAATTTAGCTGTTGGAGCTGTTTTCTGATAAATATGAGTCCAAAATCATATAAACTCTTGAGTACTCAAATAATTCAAGACTAATCAACAAAATTATTTTGTACCTGTTTTGTATCGCTAGTACCAAATGACAAAATGTTTTTTAAAATTGTTATAATACTAGAAGGAAAATAAGAAAGGAAGAAAATAGTGATGGACAAAATGAAGGGAAAAAGTTATTGTGGAGGTTGAATTTACCAGTTAGCAATAATGCAAACTTTTTTTCTGTGTTCTATGGGTCAAGAAAATCATCTATACGAATTTTAGTTAGACCTGATAAATTATTATTCATTACATTAATTCTAAAGTCTATTGAAGTTTAAATTTTAATATTTACTTTAATATTACCTAAGCATTTCAAAACATGTAAAAAGGATTAAAACTTTGCCTATTATATCTTGGTATGGAAGATCACTAAATATTTTCTGTAGCTCTTATAATACATTTTCATATTTTCTATCCATATTCTAATCTGACCAGTTTTGAATCTTTCAATTAGAAGATCAACTCATAAATCACTGCAATTAATTTAGTGAAGTTTGTAGGTATTAGAACAAATGGAGAACCAACAAAAGGAATGAATTATTAATATTATGATAATTTCTGATAGAGGGTAAAAGCCCAAAGGTTATAAAGATCAATGTACACTATAGACATCCTTCAGATGTCACAATCTTGTTCATATTGGAAATGTAAAAATTTTTGGAAGATACGTATTAAGGGTTAAAAAATTACTTTGTTCACATAAGTTTCTAGAACATGTCTTTCAGTTAAAGGAAAAATATAGACAATGTAATCTATTTTTTCATATGTACTATTTATTTTATATTTTAAATGTGCTCTTATTTTATATTTTCATCCATTTTAAAATACACTAGAAAAAATGTATTTAAAATATATAAAGCTTTTATTCATATTTCAAAGCATTTTATATTTTCAAGTTTAAAAAAATAGAAAAGCATACTTTCCTAATATGTATCAATCTGCATTTTTGTAATCCTGGAATGACTTCCTTCATTAGGACAATCTTAAGTAATTAAGATATTTGTAGAAAAATTCCAAATTATAAGAAGTACTAGAAATACTGCAACATCTCTTGTTTGATATCCACATACTACTATCAACTTCTCAGTTTGATGGGTATATTACTAATGTGGGAATTTCTCATAAATTGACAAAAAATATCTAATTTGCAAATCAAAAAATGAAGTCAGAATTTTTAAAAATTTTCTTGAGGCTTTTCAATGTCTTAAATGTATTACTTTTTTTAGCCATTCCACTATATCATTTGTAGATATTATTCTCCCCATTTAACTGACAAAGCAACAACTATAATAGTCATATTTAATATTATCATTTTTATTTACTATTATTTCACTTAGTCCTCCCAACATCTAGGTGTGAGTGTTAATATCAGTTTCCACATCACTGATTGTTATCAGTTCTCATACTGAAGATGAGAATAGAGACAAAAAGAAGTTATTTAACTTGCTTCATGTCAAACTGCTAGTTTGTAGCCATGTATACTTGAAGCTGTGCTAGGAATTACATTATTCTTTTGTGACTAGCATTCTTCACTTGAACCCTTAAATAACCACCACAATTTTAAAAAGTCTTTATCTCAATCTCTTTCTCTCTTTTATCCCTCTTTCCTTACCTTCCCTCTTTCCTTCCTTCTCTGAGAATATTCCTCATACAGTTAAGTCTGCATTTGATTTTAGCACTATGGAGTTGCACAAATGATATGGAATACTTGGGAGTATTAGAATAAAGGGTCAAAGGATACATATCTTCTGAATTCTACCAACAATTCTTGGACACAAATATCTGAGAACAACCTTTGATGTTTGTCATTAATTATCACTTTCTGAGTTAGGAAGAGACAATATCATTTAATGTATTTTTTCATATGTTGTCAGTTTTGCCTCATAATACCAAAAGCAAACAAATGAAAGGTTTATTTATATATACTTTTCCATGACAATAGAGTTTTAAATATGCATCTATTTTCTAAAGTTACATTCAAAAGTAATTATTAATATACTTGAGGAAGAAGAAACTCTGTTGTCTTGGTTTCTGCAGAGAAGTCCCTAAAATTCTAGTCAGGGCAGCTACACTTCTGCTTTTTTCCACAGTAAGCAGTAATTGCTATTTCTGAGCAGCTGCTCTGATTTCAGACTTACTGATAAAGGTTTCACTATTTTCAGACTCTGGCCTGATCAAGATATCAAGTTTTGTCAAACTGTTGAGATATTTAGAAACTCAGCAATCGGATTCACTGAAATAATCCTTTACAATAGCAACAAGACTCCTAGGGCACCGTTCTTTTTCAATAGGTTTAGGTGAATCATCTGATTTAGCTTGACCTCTTGTCTTCCTGTACCAGTGAAGACAGATTCCTAATTTAAAAATACCTGGGGAATAAAATCGGTAGCATCTGGAAGGAAAGGCTTTGTAGCATCTGGAGTGATGAGAGCTTTTGATCCCCATTTCCCTGTAGGTCCCTGACTTTGCAATTACATTTGAAGGACTTCTCTACTGAATAATGGTTCCAGTCAAAGTGATAGAATCACAGGCAAAACAAAACAAAACAGAAAACACACATATACACACATATGTAAAAACCTAAAATGGAGATTGCTTTTTTCCTCATTATTATTGTACAATAAAATAAGTATTTTCTTGGCTTAAATAGTTTTATTCAGTCTATTTATGATGCCCTGGCTCTTATTAGGCATTTCACAAATAATCCTTATGTGATATGTTTTTAAATTACATAACACTTGTAAAGTAAAAAACACACTCTTTTCTAATATATGCAGCCAAAATACTTTCTGTTAACATCATCAAGCATGGAAAGTGGCCATTCTTTCAATTTCCATAATTGATTGCATTCATTTTACAATTAGAAAGAAAGAATATAGTCAATTATTGTCATATTGTCATTGAAAAATAGCCAAGGACAAAGATAAAACAGAGAAAGGTAATGGGCAGGGCACAGGGTGCTTAGGGACAACCTACAGAGAGGAGCGCTTGTGAATACAGATCAGAAAGGGATGAAGTTAACCACGCATATGTCTCAGAAAGAAGCCTCTGAGACAAAAGAAAGAATCAATTCAAAGGACTTGAAGCAGGAGTGTGCCTGACAGAAACATGGAGACGCGATGGGTGTTACTGAGCAGAGTGAACAAGGGGGGAAGCAGGAGGCATTGAGGCAAGGAGGAAACAAATGCACAGATGCCCTAGGACCCTTCCAGAAGCCTGGCTTGTACTATGAGATGTTAAACAGATCTCAACTAACTTTGAATAGGATCACTCTGACTGTTATGCTGGAAGTAGACTGAGGTGTTGTGATGGAGAAAAGCAGGAAAACGGTTTAGGAGGGGATCACAGTTGTTGTGCCCAAAGTCACGAATCCCAGAAGACCACCAAGGAGCCAACACCGATGCAAAAGCAAAGAGCCTTTATTCAAGCTAGCTCGAGCTCAATCTCTCATCTACACCAATGCAGTGGCAAGATGCCAGAGAAAGAGAGCGAGTTTCAATACCACAAAGGTTTTATGGGGTTCTAGGGCAGTTGGTGGGGTGATGGTCATGGCTCTGGCTGATTGGCTGGATCTAGGGGTAGTTGGTGGGGTGATAGGTCGTGGCTCTGGTCAATTGGCAGGGTCTAAGGGTGGTGGGTGAGCTCTTTGCTGACTGGAGAGGAGAGAGACCAAGCTCCGATTGGGTGAAATAGGATCCAGGTCCTGATTGGCTGAGGTAGGATCCGGGTCCCAATTGACTGAAATAGAATCTGGGAGCTTGCCCTTTCATTCCCCCCTTTCTCTGGATCCTAAGAAGGGACCCAATCATGGGTCTAATAAGGTTTTGCAGTTGTAAGGAGATAAAGGCTGATACTGTTGTCTTAGCACCATTAGCTGGACTATATTAATTCTATCTTTAATAAAAGTTATCAGTTTATTGAGGATACATAGTCTAAAGGTAACAAGATTACTAGGGGCTTGTATTGAGCATGGAGGACTATCAGTTGGACGGCCCCCACGTGGTGTCTGAGAATCTGGACCAGCCTGTTAATGATACAGGGGCCAAGGGTTAGTAAAAGGAGTAGGATGGCAAGGGGTCTTTGAATACTAAAGATAATTTCCTGCCTTGATTTCTCTCTGGGACACTGGTGCCTTGGTTCGGGCACACATCAAAAGACTGCGTACCCAGCCTCTAAGGTGGGCTGAGATATTGTCTATTTGCTAAAGAATCCTGCCTTTTACTATGCCGTCTACAGCTGGGTCTGCATGCTAAGTCAATTGCTTAGCTTGCAAAATTACCTAGTCAGATCTGAAGGAGGGAAGACAGCACATAGGCCTGGGCCTTTTAGTATGCTAAAGTGAATCTTATACACGATTATAAATGATTAGCATAATAAAACATGTGCTACTCTTCTTTATCTGGGGAACATTAACTGATCTCACTGAAGAATGATTCTAGAGCTTAATGTTCAACATAGTTTTAGTAGGGGGGGTTTCCAGGATGTAGTTACATTGCTCTGATTGCAAATATCCTGCCTTGCTTTCTCCAGAGGCTCTCACCTTATTCTGTCTAAGCCTATGGTCCCTGTCTCATTCTCCCCTCTACAAATGGAGACCCTAGCTGCTGCTAGGGAGAAGGGGTGATGACCGCTCTGGCTGCTTCATGCTGAGAGGGGGCACAGTAAAGGGTGCAGCTAGGTCTACATCACTGGTCAGTTGAGAGGGCCTCAGAAAGTTGGCACTTCTATTCTGGGTTTCATTTCTATTACTATTTGCAGTTTTGTGGCTTCTAGGCAAGATAAAACAAATTGTGTTATTAGGTTAAGTAGCAACATCTGGAGTTGGATTTTCTATTCTGTAAGGACAAACTTGACGAGATTAAGAATGCATGGCTGAATATGAGAACTAGAAATATGAAGACTCTAATTCAGAATCATAGTCAGGTATTGTGGGGAAACTAGAATTCTGGATATTAGGATTTAGTATAGATAAGACAGCATTATTGAAACAACACTTTTCTCTAAAATCACCCTTATTTTTATTAGAATTAGCCAGATTAAGAAAACAATTAAGAGTTGGCTTGATTATTTGCATAAGTGCAGCAAGAAGAGCAATTGATTACATAGGCTCTTTTAAACGTGCCTTGCTGGAACTTTTTGTAAGGAATTTCAGATTGAATTTTTAAAGGCCTCTTGAGGACAGACAGCCAAGCCAGACTTGCCATCAGGTTTTGCCTGCAGTACCTGTAGATTTGGGTGAATTCCTCTCTTCTTGAGGTTCCTGCGCCTGCCAGGAAGTGACCTTCCTTACTCACCTGGTAAGGCTGCTGGGAACTCTGTAAGCAAGGTACCAGGCCAGTTTTCCAAGGGGTTTCGTTGGCTTTATAAAGTCAACCTTAGTTCCTTAAAGCTGTTCATATCTGAGTTTATGCAGGTGTCTCTCAGGTATGACATTCCGTCAAAGCCTTGGTAGTATAACATGTGTTTTTAATTGGTCCTCTTATAAGGAAAGCAGGTTCTTATTGAATTTATGCAAATAAACATACTGCCATGAAACATAAAAATACTGAAAGCTTTTAAATTCTTGAGGGGTCAGGTAGAGAGAAAGATAAATGTTTCAATTATGCTTATAAATGTATTGTCATTCATGAAACTGTTGTCAGCTTAAGAGAAAAAGCTTAAAACACTTTATCAACATCTGAAACAAAAAGTCACAAAACCATCTTCCTTAGTTCACTTAATCCTATGTAACCAACACCTGTTCTGCTGAAATCTAGTTCTTTACTAATGTAGGAGTAATAAAACAGTAATTATAAATGGCAAAAGACTTACAAATGACAATGGTTAAAGATCTGATGAGAGCTTACTGCAAGACAGTAGACATAAGGAAATTCGGATATTTCTGTAACAAAAAAACATTCAGTAACAAAGTTTAGCATCATTCCCTTTGACAGTGCTTTCCAGGTAATTAAGCAGGTAAGTATATATCAGATAAATAAGCCAAATTAGTCAAATACTTTCTCCAATGAGAAAAAAACAAATTCCTCTGACATGTTCCAGGGGCCCTCTGGAAAATATCAGAGTTAACTAGAGGTAAAAGTACCTTTTTGAATTTGATTTTGGGAAGTTGTCAGAAGAAAGTTTATTTGGCACTTGCTTAAATAGTATTATAGGTTGCTATGAAGCAATACTTATCTATTTAATGAGAATGACAAAATACCTCAAAGGCAAATAAAGAAGTTTACACAGTTGTTAGCAAACTTTAGCTTTTAGTCTTTTTAATATTAAGATGTCATTTTCTTAAATACTCAGACAACTCATTGAGATTTTAAGCATGAGAAACTTCTTTGATAAAACAATTAGAGAACCTTTTGCAATCTTTCAACATTAAGAGCAGACTAACAGGTTAAAAAAACTGTCTTTTTAACTGAAAACAAAATTCTAATTTTGCTGTGTACTTGATACCGAGATTCATTTGCTTTAATTTTATATAGCATGACCATATTAAATTCTTCCAAAGCTTTCTACAACCTTCTTCTTATATTTAGATTTCTCTTTCTAAATAAACAGCTGTACTTTACAATAAAGTTACTTTCTTTTATCAAAAGACACGTTCTTTAGCATACAGAAATGTTTTCCTTATTACTTTAAGTAGTTTTAATTAGAACTTAAAACCATTAGGTACCTTAATTTCTAGTGAACACTGAGAAGCAGGCTATTGTAAACTGTTACACTAGCATTCTTTAGATTGAAAAATTTATGAACATTTTATAATTTCTGTAACTATGAGCTTTACAGCACAATCTCTCACTAAACATAACGTATATCAACTTAGCAAAACTGTAAGATTTTAGGTTACTACAAAGATTCTCAGGCTGCAGGGAGGTATACACACTGTAACACACAATTAAAGAGGTGTTCACTTGCCACACTCATTTAGTTCACTCATTTGTAGCAACTATGCTAGATTACTTACAAGACCTTTACTGAATGTTAGACAAAGCCAAGCCTTTAAGCCAATAACATTGACTTAAATGACCTTAGGTAAACTTAGGCAGCTGATAACTACAAGGACATGCCCGCCTAGGACAAACCCAAATTAGCATTAATGCTTAACATTTTTTTATCAGATTTTCTGGAAGTTTTAGAATGCCCAATTTTTACAAGCGCTTGTCTTTAAATCAATTTCATTAATACCATCTGGAGGTAGAAAGATATTTTCATTTACACACTTAGACACACAAACCTACAGACTGAGACATAATGATAAGGTTTCCTCTGGCAGCCATTCGACATTGGAAACTGGCTACTCACTAGAACAAAAAGTCTGCCACCGACCCTTCTGGACTTCCACACTGAGGTTGTTAGCTCTTCCCCTGATATCTTTAACCTGTAAGAGAGTGGTTGGATTAAATGTTCCCTCCGGCAGCCAGTGAACGTTAAAGGATGGCCACTCAGAGGTGCAGAAAACACGAAATTTTCCCTGATGTCCATGCTCAAATTGTGAGCTCTCTCCCTAATGTCTGAGAAAAATGGTCTGTCATGAGAGAGAAGGGGGTTGTCTGAGTCTGTCCCATTTCTTCTGTCAACAAGACTAAGACAAACATGACAAACAACAAACAGGCACCTACAGAGAAGAATCTGCCGCGGCCGCAGAGGCAAAACTGAAAGTAAGTTGAGGGCCTGTCAAACTGCAGCGGCAGCCAACTTTCCTCACAGATGAGGACCTCGTCCTCCAGACAGGGGGGCAAGGGAAGTCTCCCAAGACCCCCGGTCGACGACCTGCCAGCACGTCCGCCTAAGTCAATGCCCTCCCTGATACAGATTGGAGCTCCTACAGGCTTATACAGGCTTGTTCACAAACAAAAACAGTGAGACACAGACAGACAAAGACAGATAACTGAGTGCACTCACCAACCGGCACAGGGCTCTCTGGTTCAGGGGTCTTGGGGGTCTCTGGGATCCCGGATGAGCCCTCAAATGTTGTTCCCAAAGTCGCATATCCCAGAAGACCACCAAGGAGCCAACACCGATGCAAAAGCAAAGAGCCTTTATTCAAGCTAGCTCGAGCTCAATCTCTCATCTACACCAATGCAGTGGCAAGATGCCAGAGAAAGAGAGCAAGTTCCAATGCCACAAAGGTTTTATGGGGTTCTAGGGCAGTTGGTGGGGTGATGGTCATGGCTCTGGCTGATTGGCTGGATCTAGGGGGTAGTTGGTGGGGTGATAGGTCGTGGCTCTGGTCAATTGGCAGGGTCAAAGGGTGGTGGGTGAGCTCTTCACTGACTGGAGAGGAGAGAGACCAAGCTCCGATTGGGTGAAATAGGATCCAGGTCCTGATTGGCTGAGGTAGGATCTGGGTCCCAATTGACTGAAATAGAGTCTAGGAGCTTGCCCTTTCAACAGTGACACAAGCAAAAGATGTTGGAGACTTGGGCTAAAGGAGCATAGCAGTTGAGTTGCTGAGACCAGATGAGTTGTTGATAGAATCTAGCATTAACTGTGACTACATTTGATTACCAATTGAACAGGGGGACACATTCAATGAACTCACACTGAGCAACAAAGGATGATTCAAAGGATTTTTGTCTGAGAAACTGGAAAAATGAAGTGTCCATTTGTAGTGACAATGTTGGGTTATTCTTAAAATGGCCTTGTGACAGAGATGACACCAAGAAAACTGGTGACCCAAGTCATTTTCTCTCTCAAGCCTGCAAAGGTCTCTGAAATTTTAGCTACATTTGTGAGTAAGACATTTACTCCAAGTCTTACTTTACAATAGAAGTGTTTCTTGTGTAAGGGGCTGATGCAATAAGAGAAGAACAGCACCCATTTAAACAAATCACTAGGGAATTATAACTGGTGAGCTATCACCCAGCCAGGGTTTGAGAATTTAACCTATAGAAAAATGCACAAAGGAGACATTACAATAAAGGGTATGTGATTGATATTAGGAAAGCTTTGTGAAGTATTAAAGGGTGGTAAATCCAGAGGGAAGGATGAAGGTGGTGAAGGCAACTGGAATGGTAAATGAACGGTGTAAGATGTATTTTATCTACTTGAATAGCTTGTCTTGACTAAAATGCTCTCAATATTTGTTAAAGACTGAAATAAAATAAGTAACAAAACAGAAGCTTATTATACCTCATTCTCAAAGTGGATGCTCTATGTGGTATACCAGATTATTCTTTCATAGAACATTGTTAAGCATTTAAATAGGGTATAACAGTATGAAAAGTTGTTTTAGGGATGGACACATCAAATTTAAAAGCTTATCCTGTTATTAAAAGAATTCTAAACATCTACAATGATATAGTTCAATATTTCCAAGTGATAATGTAGAAAATAAGCAACATTGTACTTTAATAATACTTAGTGGTAGAGTCAGTCATTCTTCCAAAGTCTTTACTTATTTCTGCTATACTGTTCCTCCTTTAAAAATCTCCTGAATTCTTCAAAATGAAATATAATTGACCATCATATTTACATTATTTTTTCTAAGCACCATCTTTACCATGATTCTCTTCCATTGTATTATATTTTTGTAACACCTGCTTTTGATGAGAGTGCTTGGATTTCTACTTGGTTCTGTAGTTTTAATTTTATTTTATTTGCTATATATATGGTTTTACTTTTCTCCACCTACTATTGATTTAACTATACATAAGAATTTCTACTAGCATTGAGGAAATTAATATTCTTGGGTGAGTTTCACAATTAATAGTAAATAGTATACATTAGTATAAGTGGAAACCCCAGATATGAATGTGTATTTTTTCTAATAAAGAGCCAAATACTGCTTATCTTGGAGAAACATAAAATATAAATCATATTAGTTGATTTTGTAGCTTTTCCTAAAGAGTTCTTTCAAATAAACATTATGCGTGAGATGGACTTTCTGATTCCAGCTTCCTGTTTTATCCATTGACAATTCAATACACATTTTTGAATTGCTAATATACACAAGGCACTGTTTTAGGTACCATGTGAACTTTTGTTAAGGAAACCAATTTAATCCAAGATGTCCATGCTATGAGGAGCACAGGTTTGGTGATTATGACATCATAGTTCTCTTGAATCCCAGAACTGGAAAAAATAACCCTTGCAGTATTCTCTTCCAAAGTAGCCACATCGCAAACCCAAAGACTGAATGAGTACAGGGTTTTTGTGAGAAGAATTCACCTCATTATATACAGATCCAGCTATGTTCTCTGACAGAGTAGTGTTCATTAACAACTTTAAATAAATGTCTCATTACTACCTTGTATTTTTTAACAACTAATCAAACTCCCGGCTTCCATTTCTTCAAATGTAAAAAAGAGAAGTTAAGGGACATTCAGGCAACAGAAGAAATTGAGGTGATATTAAAGGGTTGTTTTCCCAACTTATTTCTCTAATTTCACATTAAAATGCTGGGGAAAAATAAGAAAACAGAAAGTTTTAGATACACTTTTACTGTATCCAAACTGCCTAGCATGGGTTAGTCTCAGTAAGTCTGGATTGACCACATGATTATTTCTAAGGTTTCTTGAAGCATGATGAGACCTTTGACCCAAAACTATGAGATTAATTAAATAAAAATAAATAATGTTCCGTAACTGTGAGTTTGTGAGTTGTCTTGGGAGCAGGCTTTACCACTTGTCATCATTATTTAGTAACAGTAAATGGATTTTTATTTGAGCCTGGTTTTGGTTGAAGTCTGAGGGTCATTAACAGTTTAGGATGTCATGTACATGGAATGTGCTTATATAACAAGCTTACATAAGAGGACCCCCACCCTGTGCACACTTTGGACTTCCTGGTACTGACAGGCATCTGTGCATGCTGCTGATGACTCGAGACCTGTGCAACTTTTGGTGGGAAAATGAATAAACCTGTGCCTGAGATCTCAGGGTACCTTTCACTGCCTATTCTTTTGCTAGTGTTGTGAATCCTTTGTTTGTATAGTAAAGCTATTCCATGAGTATGAATATTTTTGAGTATAGTGAGTCACTTTAGAGTAATTAATGCACACTTATTTCAAAAATCAAGGCAGACAAATTCTAGATGCCAGAAATGAAAATGGAAACCAAGTTAAAAGAGCAGCTGAGGCTAACATTTCTCTGTGATCATAGGATTTGGTCATAGGTTTGAATGACCTGTGGTGAGGAGCTAGAATGCCTTTTGGATAAGGACAAAGGGTCTAGGAAATAGGTGCCTTTTAGCTGGAAAGCCCCAAGGCATAAGTATCTTGTAACAGCTGCTATCACAAAACATTGCCTCTCTTAGGAAATTAGAGCTAGTAGAATTTATTACATTTTCCTGGAGAAGTGACAAGAAGAATTGAAGTATGCAACATTCTATGGGTAGAAAGGGGTAATTTGCCAGACATTGAATGGTTGTTGTCTGTATTAATGTGAGCTTGAGGCTGGCCTCTCTTTATGATCTCAAGAGATGACTTACAAAATCCAAGCTTTATGTATTTCCTTGTCCATCTCCAAGGGAGAAAGAAATGGTCATGCTTAGGCTCTTATTTTACTTGTTTTGTGATTGTGTGAGTGTGTATGTGTTCATCAGTCTCTCACTGCACCGGACAGCAACTAACCTGTTTGGAGCACCAAGTTCTATGGCAGAACTTGACATGTGTTACTCTATCTAATCCTTTCATGGTAACCTTGTGAGGTTAGCATTATAGTCTGTTTTACACATCAGTAAACAGAGGTATAGGTAGTTCAAGGGGAACATCACAGGTCACACAGCTGGTTCATGAAGAAGCTATAACTGGAATGCAACTCTAAAAGTTGTAGAACTTTACTATACTCCTTAGGGATGGGAGGGTTGTTACTCAAATCCATGTAAATGATTCAGTAAATTTATTCAGAGGGGAATTAATGGTGTTTCTAACTTAAAGGGCTAGACAATCCAGTATGCAAGATATGGCAAATGCAGTGAAAGAGACAATGGATATATCTTCCAGTGAATTTGAAATATAGAAATGCTATGCCTTGTTTTAATTAGGGGAATATTGCTATTCCTTTTTTTTGCTTCAAAGTCAAAGATCTTCTGTGCCTAGTTTTATTCTTCCAAGAGTATGACATAGAAGCAAAGAAGGGGAAAACACAGAGTATTGTTGTCTTGTTGTTTACAATTATATGCTTTTAAATATTAGTGCAGAGGAAACAGGAGGCATGGCCCTTTGGGTGAAAATAACCAATAAGTATTTAAACCTTCCTATGCAAGGGTGCAGGTGGTCAAGGAACAGCTCATACAAATCTTGCTGTCCACATTTTGTCCCTATACATGCTGAGGCCTATGACTAGTAATTGAAATCTTCTAATTAAAGAAAAAGATTCTTCAGTTACAGAATAAGATGTGTCAGTGAGCCTGATGATTTCCTTATATTTCAACAGAATGATGAAGCTCCGAAGTTGATTCAAGCTCTTGCACTCTTATTAAAAAACTCTGGACAAAAGGTACCAAGTTTTGAAGCAATCCTATCCTTGAGGAGTGATTTAAGAATCTTGGTTTAGAGTTATTGGCTCACTATTTTTAGAACTTCCTTTCTCATGTATCTTTATTGATTCAAAGTGTCATTAAATTTCTGGAGCTGTAAGGAAATTGTGTGCTCGCAACTCAAGGATTTTCTACTATGGACAAAATCTTGGATAGTTCAGTTTTTCATTTTATGGAGCTGAAGGAAATTGCTCAAGTGAAGTTTAAAGTGCTGAGTTAAGAAATAGCCTTGAGGTTTTACTAAGTAGACACTGTATTTATAGTTTCCTGTCTTGTCAGAGTTTTCAGGAAAATATTTGTTTTTAAATCCACTTGACCAGAAGTTAGATATGAAGGGAGAAGTGTGTTTGGGTACACTAGCCAACAATTGAAGTAAAACATAAATATTTCAGCAAAGAATAAACCAAAAACTAACAGAACATAATCTGGAAACTACCATTGCCATATTATAAATACTATTATTTTTGAAGCACGTGATCCAGAGTGAGGTTGGATTTCTATAATATTTAGTCTAGCAATAACTCCAGCTAGCAAAATATAGTTTACCACACCACAGCAAACTGGTGCCACTGTTACATGCTGGCTGGATATCAACCTTGTTTGTGTCAAAGGGAAGCAATGGTCGCAGTAGAAATGCAGATTGCACAAAGGAATGACTACTCAATGAAGGACACAAAAAACACTACCATAAATTTAAAAACTGATGTGACACCATTATTTTCAGCAGTGAAATAGAAGAAAGCTACTTGAGAGACTAAGGTTGGTGACAGTATATGGGGTGAAAAGATTTAAGAGAAAAATAAATTCATGAGTGGGATAGATAGAAAGAATATGAAACGTGTTCATTCAAGTTCTTTATACTTAAACCAGCAGTTTGTTAATTCAGGAATGATAGAAAAGTAGAGAAAGAAGGATATACATTGAAGTAATGCAAGTAATATGAAACAAATAAAACCCAAATTAAAAAGTATATATATTATTGCTTAGTGTAATAACTCATTTCTAATTCACATAAAGGCTGACTTCCAAACCTATCACTGAATTTAGGTGTCATACCAAATATCATGACTTGAAATCTCAAGCCCTGAATTATATTTTTAAAGAAGCTATCATTCTATTAGAAGGATGGGTGAATAGCAATCGTATTAGATTTAGGAATAGAAAAATAAATAAATAAATAAACAGCAGGAAGTAAACTCTGCCATTTTAAACATTAAATATATTTAGCCCAATAAAATATAGTATTGTTTGGCATATCATGGATTGACGGTTATGTTTCCTCACCTTGGAAGATGTATCTGTTCATGGTATCCTGCCTCTAACCCTGTGGTAGAAGGGACAGTACAGTCTGAGCAGCACAAGATACTGCTCCTTCTAGTCACAGTGCCCTTTCTACTTCCTCACCATTTTGCCACTTGAGAAAATGCTGCCGGGGTTCTTGTTCATGGAGCCAAAGAATGAGCTTTGCAAACACTCATGGTAGGAGAGCAAGATTAAGGCTTTTATTTAGAGATAAAGTGAGAGGGCAGAGCTCCTGACTCAGACCAGGAGGGGACAAGAGAGTCCATAGTGGTATGTTGTCTAGGGATTTTATAGGCAGTTGAGGATTTTTGGGAAAGTGAACAAAGGCTGAGGGGTGTGGACTTAAGTGGTCCCTGAATATTTAGAATTAACATAAGGAATTTTCTGCTTTGATTTCTCCCTGGGATACCTGTGTCTTGGTCTGGGAGCATATCAAAGGCCGCCTGCCCAGTCCCCGAGGTGGACTGAGGTATTGTCTGTTTGCTAAAGAGTGAGTTAAGCATCTTATTTCTTAAAGTTCATGGGTGTTAAAATGCAATCTTATCTTAAGGTGGAATTCTTCCTGCCTTTTACTATGTTGTTCACAGCTGGGTCTGCATGCTAAATTAGTTGCCCAGTTTGCAAATCACTTCATCAGATCTGAAGGAGGAAAGACAGCACATAGGCCTGGGTGTTTTAGCATGCTAAGGGAACCTTACACATGATTACAAACGATTAGCATAATAAAAACATGTGCTACTCTTCTTTATCTAGGGAATATTAACTGATCTCACTGAAGAATGACTCTAGAGCTTAATGTTTAACACAGAGTTTTGGTAGGGGGTTTCTTTGCATGTAGTTACATTGCTCTGACTGTAAATATCCTGCCTTGCTTTTTCCGGAGGCCCTCAGCCTATTCTGACTACACCCATGGTCCCTGTCTCAAAAAGAGATGCTTCTTAAAGAATGATCATCATTTATAGTAATTTTAACATTTAATTAAAACTGCCCCCACTACTCCAGACAGAACTTCTTTCTTGGAGAAAGTAAAGACACCTCTGATATTTCATGCTAGTGATTTAGAAAATCATTTTTCTCTTCCCCAACAGAGAAACCTCACACCTTACCCCCACCCCAGTCAAGCTCCTGTATAATATTAGGGGATTAGAATTGAAAGCACTGCAGTACTCAGATCCTTTTTAGGCCGTATCTAGGGAAATACAAAGATAATGGGGGGAAACAAAAACCAAAGACAATAGAGGAAATGTTAGCCTCTGATATCTATAGCAACGACTTAACTGTAAACCCAGCTTAACTCCTCGCCAAATGAACATAAAACCTCTCACTAAATGTCTGTATACCTCAGTTCCATTTACTCAGTAAATCATGTTTGGCTTTCTACAAAAACTACAAGGAAGCTAAAAGGCAGAAATCTCATTCTGAGGAGAAAAAGTAAGCATCAGAACCAGACTCAGATATGGCAAGGATTTCAGAATTATCAGAAAAAGAATTTAAAATAATGTAACAATTGTGCTAAGGGCTCCAGTGGAAAAAGAGACAACATTCAATAATAGATGGACAATGTAGGCAGAGAAATGAAACCTCGAAGAAAGAATTTTAGAAAAATCCTGAGATCAAAAACATGGTAACAGAAATCAAGGATATCTCTGTTGGGCTAAGTAGTAGACTGCATGGCCAAGAAAATATTAGTGAGGCTGAACTTATGTCAATAAAAACTTCTTAAACTAAAGAGAAAAAAAATAGAAACAAAGGAAGCATAATATGCAAGAATTCTGGGAATTACAAAAGGTGTAACATGTGTAATAGGAATATCAGAAGAAGGGAAAGAAAGAGAAGAACTATTTGAAGTAATAACAGGTGAGATATGTCTAAAATTAATGAGAAATGCAAAACCACAGAACCACTAGACTTATAGAACACCAACAAGATAAATACCAAAAAAAAGATCTATAGTAGGCATATCCCATCCAAACTGCAGAAAATCAAAGGAATAAGAAAAATCTTGAAAGAAACCAAAGGAAAAATCCTATACCTTTATCAATATTTTCTTTCTTGGTTTGGGTAATGGTTACTTTGCAATACTCTTTCTTGTGCATTTTTCTACATATACATTATTCTTTGATATAAAATTTTATTAAAATAAATTCCAGGTGCATTTTACTACAGAATCATTTGCTTGAGGCACTATTTATGTTTTCAATATTAATTATTATAACTCCCTAATCTGCATGAGTGTAAGTAAAATATGATAATTATTTGGAAAATTAGGTGTGCTAATCTCATACATTATAATCTTAATTCTTAGATTTAGAAAATTCTTTAAACTATATTAAGCAATTTGACCCATTATCAACTGTACTTTTTTCCATAATTCCTGCTGGATGGTTATTCATATGAGCTTGGATATTTCCATTAATAGGTATACTACCACTATGTTCTTCCTACTACACTCTTGTACTAGGTACTGTCCTATATAAACTAAGAATAACAATGAGATTGATTTGCATTCCTATCACAGAACTTATATGTCATGTGGGAAAAACAAAGAACAGATTTTTAATAACATTATTTTATAAATAACATAAATTTGAAAGCACATGCAATAAATATGAGTCCTAGAAGATATAACCAAATAATCTGATAAAGGTTAAGATCCAGGGCAATAGAAGGGGTATCAAAATGGGGACATTAAAATTCAGCTTGTTAAGTAATACACAACTTTGAAAAATACAGACTTAAAGGAAGGACCATCGGAAATCTTTGTGGCTCAGATGTATTTTAGTTCTTTGTGGCTGAAATGTATTTTAAATGGGAGACCAATATAATAATAAAACAAAAAAATAGCTCGGGACTAGTGTGGAAGTTTAAATGCAAGGTAAGTAGTTCTATGATGAGGCATCTCTAATTATTAGAATATTTCTACAGACCTGGAAAATTCTTTCTTATTTCTTGCCTAATTTCTTGGATTATTACCTCTGGTACAATTTTGAAGAGATTGTGTTATTGGACATCCTCACTGATGGGGAACGTTCAATCTTTCACCGTTAAGTGTATGTTCCCTGTAGGATTTTAAAGAGGTTCTTAATTAGACTGAAGAAGTTTCCTTCTCTTCCTAGTGTGCTGAGCAGCTTTTCCATGAAAGGAGGTTGGATTTTCCGTGTCTGTTGAAGTGATCATTTGTTTTTTTGTCTTTCATCCTATTATTATAGTATATTACACTATTGATTTTCAGATGTTAACCCAACTTTGCATTCCTTGGAAGAGTCCCAATTGATCCTAGAGTATAATGTTTTTTATGTTGCTGGATTCTGTTTGCTATTATTTTGTCAAGGAATTTTATGCCTACATTTTATAAGAACACACAATAGAACATACAGTAGCCCTTAGCATCCAATTTAATCCAAAATTACCACTCTTATGGTCCCATGCCCATTTATTGACTTCTGATTTACTTTGTTCCTA
This sequence comes from Manis javanica, assembly GCF_040802235.1. Taxonomy (NCBI): domain Eukaryota; kingdom Metazoa; phylum Chordata; class Mammalia; order Pholidota; family Manidae; genus Manis; species Manis javanica. The sequence continues at coordinate 40,013,129 of NC_133164.1, forward strand.
AGGCACTATTTATCTGCATATAAATATATATATATATATATATATATATATATATATATATACATAGCTTGTAAATGTTTTGACTAAAAAATCTTTAGTATATCAATTGTGTCAAAATGTTACTTTACACATTATAATTTTTACTTTTTATATGTGGGATTTGATATTTACAAATAATGTTATAATTATTAAACTAAGTTCTACTAACTGAGATTACTCAAGCTTTCAAATGTATAAAATGGCAAACATTTATAGTAAGTTTAAATAACAATGTTGTCTCTGATATAATCCAAATAGGATAATTTTAACTTCCAATTTGGTAATACTCCAAATAAAAGTTACATTGATAATATGTTGAGCTCCTGTTCTTATAAACAGAGATATAAACATTAGATTTTTAACTCATGTTATGCGAATTTCCACTCAGCCAGACATTGAAATCCCTTTTTAATCCATTTTATATGTGTTTTATTTTCATAAGATGTATCAGTTATGCAGAATGATTGAAGTTTCCACAGTCAGATGGATTGATCACAAGTTGTAGCAAAATTTTATCTATCTTGTTACAGATTGGTAAATCAGTGAGTGATGGTTATAGCTGTCAGAAGTAATTTTTTAAACTAAAATTGCATCAAATTGGTATAATGTTTTATTTCAATATTTTAAGTCAACAATTTAAACAGAAATCAAATATGATGAAATATGGTTATTTGATTTAGTTCACTTTTGAAACACACCCATGATATATTATTTACTCCATTCTTGTTATTTCTCAACTGTTTCCTAAAATTCACTCAAATAATCAGATTTTACTGAATAAATGTGTGCTTTTACAATTCTTTTTTCTTATTTTATATATTTTTACATATTTTAATACATTTCTCATTTTGTAATTATTTTTAATTTATTTTTTCTAACCCTTATTTTCAATTTATGTAAGACAATTCTTGTGATTTACAATGAAGCCTTAGTTTAGAATAAGCATTGGAATTTGGAATCAGACAATTTTTGTTCCTATAACTGACCCTTTGTATAAATCTGAGTGTGATATGCAACCCTCAAATCTCAGATTGTTCTTCCACAAAATGGGAATAATAATAGCTTTTATTTGAGCATGTCATGAAAACTAAATGTGAGGATATATTAAAAAATGTAGAATAGAATCAATTTCATGACAGTCTGTAAGTGGCTATAATTATCCTTATTCTGATTCTTTATCATTCAAGATATGTAGTTTAGAATCAGCAAAAACAAAGCTCAAATTGAAGCTCCTATGTGTTTTTGGTACTTATTTTCTTTATCCCCTATGTTATTCATCTGTAAGACTGTGTTAATTATAAGAGTGAGATGAAAAGTAAAATAAAAAATTGAACATTTTTGACAGAATGCCTGACAATAGTAAATTTCTAAAAATTCTTCACTTTCACTAACTAACCTTTACCCACTTTGCTTTCAGAATAATCTTTTGTTAAAAAATACGTAGTTGTGATCAACTCACTCCACAACACACCCTGTTGTCTCCAAGATAAATAACAGGTACTAAGAATGTATTTCCAGAATCATGTGACTCTAATGTCTTCTCACTTTTTGTTGGGATCTCCCCACTTCATTATTCATAATGTAATTATAATTTTTTTCACCTGTCTTTTAACATGCACTTCTCTCTACGCAAATAGTTTTTATCTTAATCCACCTGGAGAACATCTACTTCGCTAAGATATTTTTTAACACCATTTACTCTGTCTGACATTATTTTGCCATTTCTGTTAAATACATTATTCTTTTCTCTGTAGTATCAATCTTGCATATACCTCTTTACATTGATTTAATATTTATACTGCCATTTTCAATCCTTCTGATAAACTAATGACAAAAGCCATTATAAGGCTTTTGATTTGTTTGTCTTTATACAACTAGGTCATATCAGAGTGCCTCAGAGGGTAGGTTTTCAGTTGTTGGACTGAATTAAATATTGGTTAGGTTGTATAGCTAATATCTAGTCAGTTAGCATTCTTTCATTCATTCAAACAATCATCCAACAAATATTTGTGTAAGCACTCATTATATTCATATTCTAGGCTTCGTAGTAGGAATAGTAAATTGCATGAGTCCCTCCTCAAGTAGTTTATGGTCAATAGTACAAGAAAATAGGCATCTAACACAGTGTGACAAAAATTTAATATTGGTAGAAGGAAAGATTGTCAAGAGAATAATGGTCAGTTTTATTCTTACAAATGCTTTTTTTTCTATTGGAAAGTAGTCAAGGTAGAAACAAGTCATTCGAGAAACACAGCAGGTAAGGAAATTGAAATAAGGAGTTTATCTTATTCTTTCCAGGAAAGTGTGTAAAGAGACAGAAAAATATAGGACATCAGTGAGGTGAGTTATTCAGGCAGAATTTTGAGGTCTTATTTAAAATGAACAAGACTGGAACATACTTGTAAGTTTTTTATTTTAACTTTTTTTGAACATGTGATAGGGAGAGGCTTGAAACCTAGGCGAAAGCAATGATATGGAATGAAACAACCTCTTGAAGGAAACAGAGAACAGGTGCTTGTAAACACTCTGAAGAGACCATTCTTTCTGCAATAGTGAAAAAAAATATTCAAAAGTAGGTTGCAGTGGATACAGATAGACGTTTTTATGAGTCTGGAATGGTAACTGGAGGAAATTCATACTTCCTAGTAGAGTATTCAATACCAACAGGAGGTAAATGGCCTGGTCTACTTACCTTATTTCTCTCTCCTACTCTTTAGAAGTAATCCAAGGAAAAGTCCATCATCAGCTTTTACCTTGTACACCTACAGAATCTATAAAAAGGCTCTGGTACAGGTCAGCTATTGCCAAGATCCCAGCCACTATGGTGTGGACAGCACCCTTTGGCACTGTGCACGGTATAAATATCGTGGCCTGTACAATGGTATGCAGGAGCCCTGACAGTTGATAAACTCAGAGCTTTGTGCTGCTTCCAGTCATGTGTATAACATACCCTGTCCTCTGGCAATTAGAGATTTTAATTTTAAATTCCCTTCTGTTTGAATTCAGCAATACTTCTCAGTCCTTTCTTTTTTCTCTCATTAACTTGTGTTTGAGTTTAGGTTATTTTTTAAAGCTACTAATTGTTTATGTTTATGTTTATGTAGAACTTCACAAAAACCTGCTCAGATGTCCTCTCCTCAGACAGGCCTTCCATAAGGACAATATGTAAAATTGTTCTCTGATCCTTCTTCCCACAAACACATCACCTGCACTTCCTAACCTCTGTTATTTACTATCAGTCATCATTAGTTTATTTTGTATCTTTCTCATTAAGATTGAAGCTTCATGAACATCATTACTGGTCTTTGTTATACCTAGCATATACTAGATATGCTATAAACATCTGTTGAATAAATGACCACTGAACTTCTTTTTTTTTGTTATCATTAATCTACAATTACATGAAGAACATTATGTTTACTAGGCTCTCCCCTAACCAAAGTCCCCCCCACAAATCCCATTACAGCCACTGTCCATCAGCAGAGTAAGATGTTGTAGGATCACTACTTGTCTTCTCTGTGTTGCAAAGTCCTCCCCTTTCCCCCACCCCCCACATTATACATGCTAATCATAATACCCACTTTCTTCTTCCCTGCCCTTATCCCTCCCTACCCTCCTATTCTCCCCAGTCTCTTTCCCTTTGGAACTGTTAGTCCATTCTTGGGTTCTGTGATTCTGCTGCTGTTTTGTTCCTTCAGTTTTTCCTTTGTTCTTATACTCCATAGATGAGAGAAATCATTTGGTACTTCTCATTCTCTCCGCTTCGCTTACTTCACTGAGCATAATACCTTCTAGCTCCATCCATGTTGTTGCAAATGGTAGGATTTGTTTTCTTCTAATGACTAAATAATATTCCATTGTGTATATGTACCACATCTTCTTTATCCATTCATCTACTTATGGACACTTAGGTTTCTTCCATTTCTTGGCTATTATAAATAGTGCTGCAATAAACACAGGGGTGCATCTCTCTTTTTCAAACTGGGCTGCTGCATTCTTAGGGTAAATTCCTAGAAGAGGAATTCCTGGGTCAAACGGTAAGTCTATTTTGAGCATTTTGAGGAACATCCATACAGCTTTCCACAATGGTTGAACTAATTTACATTCCCACCAGCAGTGTAGGAGGGTTCCCCTTTATCCACAACCTCGCCAACATTTATTGTTGTTTGTCTTTTGGATGGTAGCCATCCTTACTGGTGTGAGGTGAGATCTCATTGTGGTTTTAATTTGCATTTCTCTGATAACTAGTGATGTGGAGCATCTTTTCATGTGTCTGTTGGCCATCTGAATTTCTTCTTTGGAGAACTGTCTGTTCAGCTCCTCTGCCCATTTTTTAATTGGATTATTTGCTTTTTGTTTGTTGAGGTGTATGAGCTCTTTATATATTTTGGATGTCAAGCCTTTATCGGATATGTCATTTACAAATATATTCTCCTATACTGCAGGGTACCTTTTTGTTCTATTGATGGTGTCCTTTGCTGTGCAGAAGTTTTCAGCTTGAATACTTGTTCACTTTTGCTTTTGTTTTCCTTGCCCAGGGAGATATGTTCATGAAGAAGTCACTAATGTTTATGTCCAAAAGATTTTGCCTATGTTTTTTTCTAAGAGTTTTATGGTTTCATGACTTACATTCAGATCTTTGATCCATTTCAAATTTACTTTTGTGTATGGGGTTAGACGGTGATCCAGTTTCATTCTCTCACATGTAGCTGTCCAGTTTTGCCAGCACCATCTGTTGAAGAGACTGTCATTTCCCCACTGTATGTCCATGGCTCCTTTATTGAATATTAATTGACCATACATGTTTGGGTTAATGTCTGGAGTCTCTAATCTGTTCCACTGGTCTGTGGCTCTGTTCTTGTGCCAGTACCAAATTGTCTTGATTACTATGGCTTTGTAATAGAGCTTGAAGCTGGGGAGTGAGATCCCCCCTACTTTATTCTTCTTTCTCAGGAATGTTTTGGTTATTCGGGGTCTTTCATGGTTCCATACGAATTTTTGAACAATTTGTTCTAGTTCATTGAAGTATGTTCTTGGTAATTTCATAGGGATTGCATCAAATCTGTATATTGCCTTGGTGCAGGATGGCCATTTTGACGATATTAATTCTTCCTAGCCAAGAGCATGGGATGAGTTTCCATTTGTTAGTGTCCTCTTTAATTTCTCTTAAGAGTGTCTTATAGTTTTCAGGGTATAGGTCTTTCACTTCTTTGGTTAGGTTTATTCCTAGGTATTTTATTCTTTTTGATGCAATTGTTAATTGGATAGCTTTCCTGATTTCTCTTTCTATTAGTTCATTGTTAGTGTATAGGAAAACCACAGATTTCTGTTTGTTAATTTTGTATCCTACAACTTTGCTGTATTCTGATACCAGTTCTAGTAGTTTTGGAGTGGAGTCTTTAGGTTTTTTTATGTACAATATTATATCATCTGCAAACAGTGACAGTTTGACTTCTTCTTTACCAATCTGGATTCCTTGTATTTCTTTGTTTTGTCTAATTGCCATGGCTAGGACCTCCAGTACTATGTTAAATAACAGTGGGGAGAGTGGGCATTCCTGTCTTGTTCCTGATCTCAAAGGAAAAGCTTTCAGCTTCTAGCTGTTCAGTATGATGTTGGCTGTGGGTTTATCATATATGGTCTTTATTATGTTGAGGTACTTGCCCTCTATACCCATTTTGCTGAGAGTTTTCATCATGAATGGATGTTGAATTTTGTCGAATGCTTTTTCAGCATCTATGGAGATGATCATGTGGTTTTTGTCTTTCTTATTGTTGATGTGGTGGATGATGTTGATGGATTTTCAAATGTTGTACCATCCTTGCATCCCTGGGATGAATCCAACTTGGTCGTGGTGTATGATCCTTTTGATGTATTTTTGAATTCGGTTTGCTAATATTTTATTGAGTATTTTTGCATCTACATTCATCAGGGATATTGGTCTGTAATTTTCTTTTTTGGTGGGGTCTTTGCCTGGTTTTGGTATTAAGGTGATGTTGGCTTCATAGAATGAGTTTGGGAGTATTCCCTCCACTTCTATTTTTTGGAGAACTTTAAGGAGAATGAATATTATATCTTCTCTGTATGTCTGATAAAATTCCAAGGTAAATCCATCTGCCCGTGGTTTTTTTTCTTGGGTAGTTTTTTGATTACCACTTCAATTTATTTGCCGGTAATTGGTTTGTTAGATTTTGTGTTTCTTCCTTAGTCAGTCTTGGAAGGTTGTATTTTTCTAGGAAGTTGTCCATTTCTTCTAGGTTTATAAGTCTGGCTAGAGGCTGATCTATTTTGTTAATTTTCTCAAAGAACAGCTCTTGGTTTCATTGATTTTTTCTATTCTTTTATTCTTCTTAATTTTGTTTATTTCTTCTCTGATCTTTATTATGTCCCTCTTTTGTTCTTCTTTTTCCAATTTTGATAATTATGACAGACTATTCATTTGGGTTTGTTCTTCTTTCTTTAAGTATGCCTGGATTGGTATATACTTTCCTCTTATGAGTGCTTTTGCTGCGTCCCAGAGAAGTTGGGGCTTTGTGTTGTTGTTGTCATTTATTTCCATATATTGCTGGATCTCCATTTTAATTTGGTCATTGATCCATTGACTATTTAGAAGCTTGTTGTTAAGCCTCCATGTGTTTGTGAGCCTTTTTGCTTTCTATGTATAACTTATTTCTAGTTTTATCCCTTTGCGGTATGAAAAGTTGGTTGGTAGAATTTCAGTCTTTTTGAATTTACTGAGGCTCTTTTTGTGGCCTACTATGTGGTTTATACTGGAGAATGTTCCATGTGCACTTGAGAAGAATGTGTATCCTGTTGCTTTTGGATGTAGAGTTCTGTAGATGTCTATTAGGTCCATCTGTTCTAGTGTGTTGTTCAGTGCCTCTGTGTCCTTACTTATTTTCTGTCTGGTGGATCTGTCCTTTGGAGTGAATGGTGTGTTGAAGTCTCCTAAAATGAATGCATTGCATTCTATTTCCTCCTTTAGTTCTGTTAGTATTTGTTTCACATATGCTGGTGCTCCTGTGTTGGGTGCATATATATGTATAATGGTTATATCCTTTTGTTGGACTACCCCTTCATTATTATGTAATGTCCTTCTTTATCTTGTTACTTTCTTTGTTTTGATGCCTATTTTGTCTGATACTAGTACTGCAACACCTGCTTTTTTCTCCCTATTGTTTGCATGAAATATCTTTCTCCATCCCTTGACTTTTACTCTGTGCATGTCTTTGGGTTTGAGGTGAGTCTCTTGAAAGCAGCATATAGATGGGTCTTGTTTTTTTATCCATTCAATGACTCTATGTCATGTGATTGGTGCATTCAGTCCATTCACATTTAGGGTGATTTTCTATAGGTATGTATTTATTGCCATTTCAGGCTTTAGATTCGTGGTTACCAAAGGTTCCAGGTTACTTTCCTTACTATATAAGAGTCTAACTTAACTCACTTAGTATGCTGTTACAAACAGAATCTAAAGGTTCTTTTCTATTTCTCCTCTTTTTTCTTCCACCTTCATTTTTTATATATTATGTATCAAATTCTGTACTTTTTATCTATCCCTTGATTGACTTTGGGGATAGTCAATTTAATTTTGCATTTGCCTCATAATTAGCTGCTCCACCCTACCTACCATGGTTTTACTATCTCTGGTGACATCTATCCAACCCTAGGAACACTTCCATCTATAGCAGTCCCTCCAAAATAGACTGCAGAGATGGTTTGTGGGAGGTAAACTCTCTCAGCTTTTGCTTATCTGGAAATTGTTTAATCCCTCCTGCAAATTTAAATGATAATCTTGCCGGATAACATAATCTTGGTTCTAGGCCCTTCTGTTTCATTGCATTAAATACATCATGCCACTCCCTTCTGGCCTGTAAGGTTTCTGCTGAGAAGTCTGATGTTCACCTAATGGGCTTTCCTATGTATGTGATCTTATTTCTGTCTCTGGCTGCTTTTAACAGTCTGTCCTTATCCTTGATCTTTCCCATTTTAATTACTATGTGTCTTGGTGTTGTTTTTCTTGGTTCTCTTGTGTTGGGAGATCTGTGGATCTCCTTGGCCTGAGAGACTATCTCCTTCCCTAGATTGGGGAAGTTTTCAGCAACTACCTCCTCAAAGACACTTTCTATCCCTTTCTCTCTCTCTTCTTTTTCTGGTATCCCTATAATGCAAATATTATTCCGCTTGGGTTGGTCACACAGTTCTCTCAATATTCTTTCATTTTTATAGATCCTTTTTTCTCTGTGCCTTAGCTTCTTTGTATTTCTCTTTTCTAGTTTCTATTTCATTTATTGTCTCCTCCGCCGTATCCAACCTGCTTTTAATATCCTCCATCATGCTCTTCCATGATTGAATCTACAACCTGAATTCATTCCTGAGTTCTTGGATGTCTTACCATACCTCCATTAGTATGTTTATGATTTTTATTTTGAACTCCCTTCAGGAAGAGTCACGAGGTCCATATCATTTAAATCTTTCTTGGGAGTTGTATTAACAATTTTACTCTGGGCAAGGTTCCTTTGGCGTTTCATGTTTGCATATGGCACCCTCTAGTGTCCAGAAGCTCTATTCTGGAGCTGCTCATCCCCTGAAGCAATATCGGGGTTCACAGGGGATCGGTACTGGTACCTGGGGGGAGGAAAGAGCTGTTACCCCCCTCCTGGCTGCTCTGCCTGTCTCCACTGCCTGAGCCAGTGGACCGGTCACACAGGTATGTTTTTGTCCCAGAGCAGCCGGATATGGATCGCTGCTTTCCACAAGCAGCCGGAATCCCAGTCTCCCCAGGAACTCTGCTTGTATTAAATTTCCAACCCGGTAGTCATGCGAGTCTCATGAAAGCACCATGAAATGAGCCCAAGACTGGCTGGGTTTGTGCTCCCAGAACAGATCTCCAGAGCTAGGTATTCAGCAGTCCCAAGCCTTCCACTCCCTCCCTGCTCCATTTCTCCTCCTCCTGCCGGTGAGCTGGGGTCAGGGAGGGGCTCATGTCCCACAGAGCCACAGCTCTGGTATGTTTCCCCATTGGGTGAGGTCTGCTCTTTTCTCCAGGTGTGTGCAGTCTGACGCTGTTCTCTTTCCTGTTGCCCTCTCCGGATTAGTTGCACCAATTAAATTTTCAAATTATATCCAGTTTTAGGAGGAAGCCTCTGTTTCTCCTCTCATGCCACCATCTTTAATCCCCTTGAACTAACTTTTTAAAAGAAAACAACATCTTAAAGAAAAAATATGAGTCTGGCTGATCAGGAAATTTTGATCACATTTCAGGTATTTTCTGCACCTTAAAAGCTATTTGCAGTTCAAGACACTCATTTCTATCTCCCTTGATTCTATTGGCCAGTACTCTTAAAAATAACTTTTTGTGAGCAAGAGGAAAAAATAAGTCACAGTTGCATTTAGGTTTACTGGTGAAAGGAGCATTTTTACGTGTTTTTTTCTACCTTAAAAAAGATATTTTATATTTTATATGATCACAAACCATACAATTTTTAAACCTTTATTTCCATCTGTGAAGAAAATATAGAAATTTTTACTTCAAGCCAAAATGCATGCTCCTGTTAGCCTGATCTAGATATCACATTAGTGATACTATTATTATTGGTGGGAAATTATAGCTATTAACATATCTTCTCTATTTAGATAGGGTGAATATTAGCATAAAAAATGTTTTTATTAAAAAAAATTATGTTTTAAACATTAAAAAACACTGGCATTAATGGGTTTTCAAAAAAAATCACAGCTGACCAATGAAATATAAAAATTGTTATATTTTTGAATTATTTTTGCATAATCAGTAATGTATTACAAAAATGTGACAGTAGTTTAATTAAGAATAAAAATAATCAATGAACACAGAGTAATAAAACCATTACTAAAATAATTGATAAAATTAACATAACTGGTAAATATTTTAAGGATGTAAAGTAGATTGAGTGTAGTGCATACTAGCTTTTAAATTAAACTTTCAGTTTGGGAGAAAATGTAATGAAACACACATTATTAATACATTTCTATTGATATTACAAGTATAAGTAACTTTTGGAAAACATGTTGACAATCAAGATTTAAAATCTTAAATAATTTATTCCATTTAGACTGAGTATTTGTATCCTGAAAATTCATAACCTGAAACCTAATCCTCAAAATAATGGAATTAGGTGATGGGGCTTTTAGGAGGTGATTAGGTAATGAGGTAGAGGACTCATGCATGTGATTAATACCCTTATAAAAGAGAGTGAGGGGGAGGAGGAGCCAAGACCATATATATTTTTGAAAATACAACAAATACAACTATGCCTAAAAGAGAGACCAAAGTATACAGTACAACAGCCAGGCTACATCTACGTCTGTGAGAACTCAACATCTCACGAAGAGGCTGACACATGTGCCACCTGCCTACAACTACCTCTATTGCCATGAAAAGGCAGAAGAATTTGGTCTAGTCCAGAATCACCCAGACAACCCCCTGAGAGAGGGCCTGGGGAGACAGATATTACCAATCTTCCTGAAAAAGAATTCAAAATAAAGGTCATAATCATGCTGATGGATCTGCAGAGAGATATGCAAGAGTTAAAGGATCAAAGTAGGAGGGAGAATACAGATATAAAACAATCTCTGGAAGGACTTAATAGCAGACTGGATGGGGTGCAAGAGACCATTAATGGAATAGAAATCAGAGAACAGGAATACAGAGAAGCTGAGGCAGAGAGAGATAAAAGGATCTCCAGAAATGAAAGAATATTAAGAGAACTGTGTGACCAAATGGGAAAATATTCGCATTATAGGGGTACCAGAAGAAGAGAGAGAAAAAGGGATAGAAAGTGTCTTTGAAAAAATAATTGCTGAAAACTTCCCCAGACTGGGGGAGGAAACGGTCTCTCAGACCATGGAGCCCACAGATCTCCCAACACAAGGGACCCAAGGAGGACAACACCAAGACATATAATAATTAAAATGGCAAAGATCAAAGACAAGGACAGAGTATTAAAGGCATCCAGAGAGAGAAAAAAGGTCACCTCCAAAGGAAAACCCATCAGGCTATCATCAGACTTCTCAACAGAAACCTTACAGGCCAGAAGAGAATGGCATGATATATTTAATGCAATGAAACAGAAGGGCCTTGAACCAAGAATATTGTATCTAGCACGATTATCTTTCAAATAGGAAGGAAGGGTTAAACAATTCCCAGACAAGCAAAAGTTGAGGGAATTTGCCTCCCACAAACCACCTCTAGACGATATTTTAAAGGGACTTCTCTAGATGGAAGCACTCCTAAGGTGAAATAGATGTCACCAGAGAAAATAAAATCACAGCAAAGAAAGCAGAATAACCAAATATTAACTAAAGGCAAAAAATAAAATCAACAACTCACAAAAGCACTCAAAGGAAACACAAGAGTACAGAATAAAACACCTAACATATAAAGAATGGAGGAGGAGGAACAAGAAGGGAGAGAAATAATCATTAGACTGTGTTTATAATAGCTTAATAAGTGAGTTAAGTTAGATGGTTAGATAGTAAAGAAGCTACCTTTGAACCTTTGGTAACGATGAATCTAAAGCCTGCAGTGGCAATAAATACATATCTTTCAATAGTCACCCTAAATGTAAATGGACTGAATGCACCAATCAAAAGACACAGAGTAATAGAATGGATAAAAAAGCAAGATCCATCCATATGTGGCTTACAAGAGACTCACCTCAAATCCAAAGACATGCACAGACTAAAAGTCAAGGAATGGAAAAAGATATTTCATGCAAACAACAGGGAGAAAAAAGCAGGTGTTGCAGTACTAGAATAAGACAAAATAGACGTCAAAATAAAGAAAGTAACAAAAGACAAAGAAGGACATTACATAATGATAAAGGGCTCAGTCCAACAAGAGGATATAACCATTATAAATATATATGCACTCAATACAGGAGCACCAACATATGTGAAACAAATACTAACAGAACTAAAGGAGGAAATAGAATGCAATGCATTCATTTTAGGAGACTTCAACACACCATTCACTCCAAAGGACAGATCCACCAGACAGAAAATAAGTAAGGACACAGAGGCACTGAACAACACACTAGAACACAAGGACCTAACAGACATCTACAAAACTCTACACCCAAAGCAGCAGGATACATGTTCTTCTCAAGTACACATGGATCATTTTCCAGAATAGACCACATACTAGGCCACAAAAAGAGCCTCAGTAAATTCAAAAATATTGAAATTCTACTAACCAACTTCTCAGACCACAATGTAAAAAACTAGAAATAAACTGTATAAAGAAAACAAAAAGGCTTACAAACACATGGAGGCTTAAGAACATGCTCATAAATAATTAATGTATCAATTACCAAATTAAAATAGAGATCAAACAATATATGGAGACAAATGGCAACAATAGCACAAAGCCCCAACTTCTGGGGGATGCAGAGAAGGCAGTTCTAAGAGGAAAGTATATAGCAATCCAGGCCTGTTTAAAGAAGGAAGAACAATTCTAAATGAACAGTCTAAAGTCACAATTATTGAAATTGGAAAAAGAAAAACAAATGAGGCCCAAAGTCAGCAGAAGTAGGGACATAATAAAGATCAGAGAAGAAATAAATAAAATTGAGAAGAATAAAAAAATATAAAAAATCAGTGAAACCTAGAGTTGGTTCTTTGAGAAAAAAACAAAATAGATAAGCCTATAGCCAGACTTATTAAGAGAAAAAGAGAATCTACACTCATCAACAGAATCAGAAATGAGAAAGGAAAAATCATGACAGACCCCACAGAAATACAAAGAATTATTAGAGAATACTAAGAGAATCCATATGCTAACAAGCTGGAAAACCTAGAAGAAATCAACAACTTCCTAGAAAAATACAACCGTCCAAGACTGACCAAGGAAGAAACAGAAAATCTAAACAGACCAATTACCAGAAATGAAATTGAATTGGTCATCAAAAAAACTATGCAAGAGTGAAACCACCAGGCCAGATGTATTAGATATTGAATTTTATCAGACATATAGAGAAGACATAATACCCATGCTCCTTAAAGTTTTCCAAAAAAAATAGAAAAGGATGGAATACTTCCAACTCATTCAATGAAACCAGTATCACTCTAAAATCAAAACCAGGCAAGACCCAACCAAAAAAGAAAATTACAGACTAATATCCCTGATGAACATAGATGCAAAAATACTCAGCATTAGCAAACTGAATTCAAAAATACATCAAGAAGTTCATACACCATGATCAAGTGGGATTCATCTCAGGGATGCAAGGATGGCACAACATTCAAAAATCCATCAACATCATCCACCACATCAACAAAAGAAGGACAAAAACCACATGATCATCTCCATAGATGCTGAAAAAGCATTCGACAAAATTCAACATCCATTCATGATGAAAACTATCAACAAAATGGGAATAGAGGACAAATACCTCAATATAATAAAGGCCATATATGACAAAACCACAACCAACATCATAAGTAAGTGTGAGAAGCTGAAAGCTTTTCCTCTAAGATCGGTAACTAGACAGGGATGCTCACTCTCCCCACTGTTATTCAACATAGTACTGGAGGTTTTAGCCACGGCAATTAGACAAAACAAAGAGTACTAGGCATCCAGATTGGTAAAGAAGTCAAACTGTCATTATTTGCAGATGACATGATATCGTACATAAAATCCCTAAAGACTCCAGTCCAACACTACTAGAACAAATACCTGAATTCAGCAAAGTTTCAGAATACAAAATTAATACACAGAAATCTGTTGCTTTCTAATACACTAACAATGAACTAACAGAAAGAGAAATCAGGAAAACAGTTCCATTCATAATTGCATCAAAAAGAATAAAATACCTAGGAATAATCCTAATCAAGGAAGTGAAAGACCTATAACCTGAAAACTACAAGACACTCTTAAGAGAAATTAAAGAGGACACTAATAAATGGAAACTCATTCCATGCTCTTAGCTAGGAAGAATTAATATTGTCAAAATGGCCATTCTGCCTAAAGCAATGTACAGATTCAATGCAATCCCTATCAAAATACCAATAGCATTCTTCAACGAACTTGAACAAATAGTTTTAAAATTCATAGGGAACCACCAAAGACCCCAAATAGCCAAAGAAATCCTGAGAAGGAAGAATAAAGTAGGGGGGATCTCGCTTCCCAACTTCAAGCTCTACTACAAAGCCACAGTAATTAAGACAATTTGGTACTGGCACAAGAACAGACCCACAGACCAGTGGAACAGAATAGAGAGTCTAGATATTAACCCAAACATATATGGTCAATTAATATATGATAAAGGAGCCATGGACATACAATGGGGAAAAGACAGCCTCTTCAACAGCTGGTGTTGGTAAAACTGGACAGCTACATTTAAGAAAATAAAATTGGATCATTGTCTAACCCCATACACAAAGTAAATTCAACATGGATGAAAGACCTGAATGTAAATAATGAAACCATAAAACTCAGCCATAAGAAGAAAACAAATCCTGCCATTTGCAACAACATGGATGGAGCTAGAGGGTATTATGCTTAGTGAAATAAGCCAGGTGGAGAAAGACAAGTACCAAATGATTTCTCTCATCTGTGGAGTATAAGAACAAAGAAAAGAACTGAAGAAACAAAACAGCAGCAGACACACAGAACCCAAGAATGGACTAACAGTTACCAAAGGGAAAGTGTTTGGGGAGGATGTGTGGGAAGGGGGAGAATAAGAGGGGGTGGAAAGAAAGGGGGCATTACGATTAGCATGTGTAATATGGGGGAGGCACGGGGAGAGCTATACAACACAGAGAAGACAAGTAATGATTCTACAGCATCTTACTATGCTAATGGACAGTGACTGTAATGGGGTATGTGGGGTGACTTGGTGTTGGGGGGAGTCTAGTAAACATAATGTTCCTCATGTAATTGTAGCTTAATGATACCAATATAAAAATAAATAAAAAAAAGATACTGAAAAGCACTTCCATTTTAGCCACTTGATGTTACAACCAGAAGATGGCTATCTGTGATCCAAGAAGTCAGTTTCACAGACATTGTGTCTGCCAGCACTTCATCTTGGACTTCCCAGACTCTAAAAGTGTGAGAAACAGATTTTTGTTGTTTACAAGCTACTGGTATATATGGTATTTTGTTATAGGAAACCCAAGTGTATCAAGAGAAAAATTTTGAGAAATAATTCAAATTTAATAATAATCAATGTAATGTGACACAGGAACTAACATAACTTAAATAAAAAGACGCTTATCTGCAATTGCAAATATACAGGAAAAATCCTTATGTCCAACAATAAGAAAATAGCTCAATGGATCATAGTATACCTACTTAGACTTGGTTTTCATTCATTAAAATCACAGTTAATAAAGACTGGGTGGCAACATGTGAAATGTACATATAGGTTACTATGAAGCAAAAAAAAAGTATACAAATTTTATATTCTGTGATTACAACTCGGTGAGAAGGGAAAAACTGAGAGGAACAATTATTCACTTTTGTGCAGTAATACTGCAGGTGTAGTGGTCTTATGAGTGGTTTTGTTCTTATGTTTGATTGCTTCCATATTTTATACAATGTGATGATATTTTTATAGTGAAAAAATAATAATTTTTTTGACATATAAAAAGCCCTTAGAAATTTAAGGTTAGGAAGTAGTTCTATTTTACTTTAATACTTGTTTTTAGTTTCCTATCATTTGAATTATTCCATACATCATCTTTTAAAAACATATAGTGGAATAATTTTTTTCTCTTTCTGCCTGGAACTTTATCATGTCACAACTCTGGATTAATGATTTTCTTTTAAAATAACTTTATTGGTTTATGCATTTGATTAATCTATCTTTGACACTATAAATGCACTGCAAAGTAACCCAGGGAGCATTCTTAAGTTGATATATCACATTCAGCCTCAACAATTTGCAAACCCAGCAAGTTAAACTACCAAAGAAAAATTAATAAATGTAGGGGTTGAATTATTTTCTTTTTCATGTTACCCTTGCTAATTTAAAAATTGAATTGTGATGGAAGTAAATTTTGCTTCCTTTTACCTGAATAATTCAAAGAGGAATTGATGAGAAGACATTTTTGTTAATCAGATATCCTCATTTTTCAAAATTCTACCAGTTTTCTTTCAATTTGCCCTTGAATATAGTATATATTTGCAATTTCTAATAAAAGTAACCCATAATATTTTCCATTTGTATTGCTGTAGAGTTTTTTCCAAATGATAGTAGCATATACAATTTATTACTCTGGGAAATACTATTAGTAATGTTTAATTCACAGAAATATTTGTTTTTCTTTCAATGTTATTTTTAGCATAAAAGCATGTTTATTTCAAATGATTGCTAGGTCAGGGAAAATATGTCATATTTTATCAATGAAATTTGATAGAAGCAGGCACCTTGGAAAAAAATATGTACATATGTAAATCTAAAACAAAACAAATACATACATACACACACACACTTGAAATTTTATGAAGAGCATATATTCTTCCAGGTAATTTTTTCCATCAGATTTTATACATATAATTTTTTTTCTGACTTTTCATGCATTTGATATAAAGATGTGTGTATTTTATAAGATATATATATTAAATGAATATGTGTCACTGGTATTTGAACATTAGTATACCACCATACATTCACATCTTTAAGGCAGAAAGTAGTTTATATGTGAAGATATTCAGTATAATGTATATTTTATAATTTATTTAAGCCTTTATCAATTGCATGATCATTAAATATACTTAATCTTAATTTGGCATATATATCAGAGAATGGAAATAGGTTGGTATAGTCATTGAGCAGAGCAATTTGGAAATACTGTGTGTGTTATTTACTTATATATATATATATACTCTTGAATAATACCCTGAAGAAATATTCACATACTCATAAAGTATTCCTATGTGAAGATATTTACAGCAGTTTTTATGGTGGTAGCTATGTGGGTTTCAACCATGCAATACATGTACTTAGTTGAATCAGTCAACTTAATGCATTTAACACCATGCATATAATTTAATTGCTGAATGAAAACAAACAAACAAAAATGAACTGAATGAGATATATGGATTGATATCACTGATTCTGGTTTAAAATAAATATTAACCAAACAACCCAAAGGGAAGGATGCCAACTAGGACAGTGAAAAATCTGTAGGAAATGGGGACATAAAGAAATGATATAGAAACTAGAAGTCTTGCCTATTGCAACTGAACTGAAATTACAGTTAGTGAAACCTCTTTCAAAGGCCCTGATGGAATCCTAAGTGAATCTGTTCATCCAAATAGATTCAACAGAGAAATGTGATAAATATCACATTACATTGTCAATACATTTCTTAACTACATTTACCATCAGTTATTCCTTATCTGTCGAGAAATTCTCTTACAATACAAGCTTTCTAATGAAACATTTTCAAAACATGTCTTAACTGAGATTAATAAAGTGACCTTTGAACTGGAGTCCTCCAAATTCAATGGGATTTCTTCCTGGGTACAAAGGACAAAATTAAATTTCAGAGGACTCTTTTGGTTGGTTTCTTGTCCTCTGCCACCACAAATACTGCCTTAATCAGTTAACAGTGGTGTTTCCTCAAGCTGTGGGGGATAACAAGGATGCAGAATTGGGTGTACAGTTTCCTTTCAAGGTTGTGCAAAGGCACTTGCGGATTAAATTTTCTTAAAACTGTGCCTGGGGAGACACACACTTTGGCCTACTGAGCAGACTAGGTAACAGTGTCAGTATTGGGGTTGGCATGCTAAAAAAAGTCTTATGAGGAACAAATAATCTTCATGTACACCCAGCAGTATTACCAGCCCATAGCCATAGCCACTGGAAAATAAAAACCTCTTTAATAACTGAAAACAAAGACAATTGGTTTTATAGATTTGCCATAACTAGAGAGGAGAAAAGCAAACAGACTACGCGTAAAAGAATGGTGGTTTGTTAAAGTATGTCTATAAAAAAGGTGCAATATTTGTTATCCTTTGAGATATCTAATATCAAATTAAAAACCATAAGATCCAGAAACCTTGAGGAACAAGATTTGTCTTTGTTACTTCTTAGTCTTTATTCCCTCTTTATGTCTCAAGGGAAAAAAAGTGAATTTGATGTTGTTTCTTTCCATATCTACCACTTTGAATGTAAATTATATTATTGTGTTATAACTTTTGCATTAAAAAAGGTAGCATATCTAAACCTTGCTGGGGGTTATAATCTTTTCTTTTTTGCTCTAGTGTCCCCCCCATTGGTTGAAGGAAAAAGGATAAGGTCTATATTCCAAGACTAGGTTAACTCTCAGATGACACTTGAGGAGAATTTAGAAATTGCTTGAGTAAGAAGAGATGCCTCCACAATGTAATCACTGCAGAGACTCTTAATCCATTTTATTCAGGTAGATAAGGGCATTTAATTTTTTCACAATATTTTAGCTTCTGCCAATTATGTCCGTAATACTTGGAAGCTACATCTAAGAGACTTAGTGGCTATTGCCTTGCTGGGACCTATTTGTCACCTGGGAAGATGATACTTAGTTTTTACCCAGCAGGGAAAATAACAACAGCAGTAAGAGTAAACCCCCGCTGCTAATCTCAAAACACACTTTATCCAGGATTACAGTTTACGAGTCATAAAATTGCTTAACACCTGTGAAGGCAACATAATCTCCTTTAGCGCATGCCCCAGGACAGAACTGCCTAAGACCTCTGGCCTCTCCTCAGCAATTGGAGTCCTTTGGAAAATCATTCATATTTATAAATATTTTGGGTTAGAGAGCACTAACTAAAGAGTACCCATTTCTAAGAAAGAGGATGAAAGATGCTCTGTTAATTATTTGTCCACCTTAGTTTTCCTGTAGTGCATAAAATATGACTGCTAAGTAGTGGTGAAATTCTGAGATAAAAAGTATGAGAAGAACAGAAATCATCCTATCCAAAATTCCACTATTAGTTTTATAAAATATGTTAAAACACAAAGTAAAATCAATCTATCTGTTCTTAAAAATTGTTTTTTAAACTTTCTAAACCCACTTCAAAAACAAGGTCTGTGTTATATTCTTTCCTTCAGTAACCTGAAAGCCATCCGTTGTCTGGGGAATGGGACTGTTTTGATTGGCGCAGGTAGGCTAAACTGTATTCTGCTCCTGGAACCAGAATGGCAGCTAATAAAGATGTGATGAATGGTGACAAAATAACCACAAAGTTTTCCACAAGCTGCTATCTTGGCAGAAATGTTCTGCTTCTCTTTTCTTTTGTTCATTCATACATTCAGGATGTAACATGATGTGGCAGATTGTATTTTCCAATCATCAGCATTTCAATGGCAAGATGACCCTTTATATTTGCTTACTTTTGTGGTCTAAGCCAAAAAAGGCTCAAATATATACTTTTCCCTCCTCTATGTGAGATTAAAATGATGGAGAAACATAATTTAAGAAATCTTTGCTAAAATTTCATTCAGCAAAGTTTGATTTTAGAACATGCCAGTGAGAGATTTTTCATGATGTTACAGTATATACAGAGAAAATGACAGCCTCTGCCGCCAAAGAAAATGACAGTATGCAGTAAAATTGTTCCTAAAGCAGTGTCAAAAGATGTTTAAAATGGAGTGTTAAAATAGTAAAGTGAGGGAGTGACCGCTTCATACTGAGAGGATCAGGGAAGACTAGGCAGGTCCTGATATTGTACCTGGGCTTTAAAATCTTGGTATGATCTGCACATATGAATATGGCTGAAGGACATTGGAGTCAGAAATTATGCAAGCAGGTCATAAAAGAAGAAAGCGCTACTGGGCAAGTTGCGGTATTGCCAATAGGGTGTATGAAAAGGTAGTAATAAAAGGCAGAGATGACTACAAGTTGGAAGATCTGAATGAGTAAAAGATTATGGTACTAATAAAAATGTAAAATTCATCTTCAGGAACTGGCTTGTGGAAAAAGATGATGAGTTCAGGTTAAGTCTGTGGGGTTTGAGATGCAGACTGGGTATCAGGTGGACAGAGCCTTGCTGGGAATTGGAAATGCAGAATTACAACTGAAGAGACTGGTTGTAGATAGAGATGTGGATTTAGGACTTACAGATCTATTTAGAGATAGGTAGATGAGAGATAAACACACGAGGATATATATTACAAACACAGGTTAGATACAATAGTTAAAGGAGATTTTTGGAAAATAAGGAAGGTCAAAAAGACAAGATCATTTTGTCTCCAATATTTACATACAAACCCATTTTCTAACCATATGTCCTGAAAAGACAACCAGCAAGATAAACTGAGTTTGAAGCAGTATTTTGTTTAGCTAGCATAGTTTTTAAAAAGCCAAAATTTGACTAACTTTAAATGTCTTGAACACTCCATTTATCCAGTTGCCTATAAATCATCCTTCATCCCAGCTACTTTACAAATTTATGATTCTTTCCTGCTACTTGATGTAACCAGAACTCAAAACTCCCTCTTGTAACCGTTTTTTTTGTATTAATTGCTTACTGCAAATGCTTTGGAAATATATTCACTCATTTATTCCTTTGCAAAAGCATGAACATGTAGGGTCTACGTTACCAGTTCAGAGTATATGAAAATGGCTACAGTGTAGCAAAGAAATAAGACAAATATACATATTACCACAGCACAGAGAAGGAATGAGAGTAACTCAGTGGTGAAAGATCATTTTCTCTCTGTCCTACTGATACCTTTATAAAATGGAAATCAGTTATAAGAAAAATGAAATGAGTTTAAACAGGCATATAAAATAGAAGAGCTACTTTTTATTATTGGAATCAACAAACATAAAATTACATTTCAATAAATACAATT
Source organism: Manis javanica (assembly GCF_040802235.1). Lineage (NCBI taxonomy): Eukaryota > Metazoa > Chordata > Mammalia > Pholidota > Manidae > Manis > Manis javanica. The sequence continues at coordinate 40,033,996 of NC_133164.1, forward strand.
TGAACAAACCTGACAGGAAAAAGGAAAACAAAGTAGAACCTGTATCATATCTGAACTGGTTTGCTTTGTTTAATAACAATCAAAGCACAAAACCAACCTACAGTGATACATCAGTGGGGATGAAAGAAAATATTTTAAAGCAAATATGGTAAGGTTAGTATCATCAATTTCAACTTTTATCTAAAATGAAATGTATGATGTATTTCAATCTTTTTTTAGAAGTAGTTTCACAATTTATCCAGAAAAGTTAGGATTAAATTTAAATCTTTCAATGAAATAAATTGATTCTTCAGATCATAAATTCCTAATATGTGGATGCTCCTGTTTAAGTTTGAAAAAAAATGAAAAATATTGTATTAAACAGAAAACGTTTAGGGTTCACCATTTACTTCTTTGATTATTATGATCAATTTGTAGACTATCTCAATAATGTCATAAAAATATGAAGAAACCCTGGTCTTTCAAACATCTGATTTTATTTCTGCTACTTGATGTAACCAGAACTCAAAACTCCCTCTTGTAACCATTTTTTTGTATTAATTGCTTACTGCAAATGCTTTGGAAATATATTCACTCATTTATCCCTTTGCAAAAGCATGAACATGTAGGGTCTACGTTACCAGTTCAGAGTATATGAAAATGGCTACAGTGTAGCAAAGAAATAAGACAAATATCCTTTTGATCTTTGCTTTTGAAAATCATGTTGTCTTCCTTTCATGAATGGAGGTTATACATTCATTAAAATTATTGACTATATCAATTAATAAGCAAGTCCAATTGTCCAGTTGATATATCTGAACTGGTTTGTTTTGTTCAAATTTGGGACCAAACTCATCTATTTTTATACAGGAGATTCATCCCAGAAATTTCTACTTAGTAACCACAGTACCTAAGCATGTGATAATAGTTATGAAGGATCATATGCTAATCATAAAAGGAAAAGTCCAAATTTAATATATTTGTTTTGCAGTTTGCTAGGTTCTTCTTGAATTCAGCTGATGTTTTATTGTTTGTTTTTATCATGATTTTCTTGATCAAGGAAGAGATATATTGATTGCTCTGAATTTTCAGCAAGTTTCTTGAACTGGTAACTACCCAGAATATTTTCTTACCATTGCAGCTGCATTATCAGAATATTTTCATTCACAAAATTTACACTCCGAACACTTGCTGGTAATGTAAGCTTTCATTATATAGGTCAAAGATAGTTGTGTTTGTTGGCACTACAATGAGGAAAAACTAATTTTTTTTCTGTAAACACCATCATACCTAAGTTACATAATTACCAAGTATTTTGTTAAGTTTGTTTGTCCTGTATATCACTCTCTCATGTTATTAGACAGCTCCTGAATTGAGCTACAAACTCATTGGAAAATAGGACTTGAATTAGCCCCTTTGCCACAGTCATTATGGAACATTTCCAGGAATATTTCTTTGATAGAATTTCTTAGTAATGTCTCAGAAATTGTATATATATATATATATATATATATATATATATATATATATATATTCCTTCTTAGAAAAGAAAAGTTGCTTTATAAGAAAACTGCAAAGCATTAATATTACATGTTAAGTAGTGAAGATATGCTTCTGACAGATTTTCAGCATTCATTCTTTCAATAAATCTACTGGCTTTAAGTCTATTTGTATATTTTGTATCTAAATACTACCTCAGATCTGATGATTCTATTGCACAATTAGCTAGTACATCCTGCAAATAACAGTTTTAGCATTTCATTACAAGTTATGGCTACAAGAACAATACTTAGCTATATGAGGAAAAAAACCTTCCAATTAAAACTAGTATGAACTACTTTGGTCTTCATTTATTAGAATCATTTTCATTATCATTAGTTCGTTTACTTCTGTTACATTCATAAGGACTGTATCTTTCCTCTGAATGAAAAGTTTTGAGAAGCTTTTTTACCATCAGTAAATTTGGGCTAAAAACAATAATACAATTTTGCTTCCCTATTCAGCTCATAATGTTAAAACACACATTTAAAAACAATAACTTGATTAAAATAAAATAATTAGAAAAATTGAGTTAAAAAAACAAGTTGCTTACTCTTCTCATATTACAATTTTAAGTAAATGTATATAATCTAACATTAAAACATCACTCATACACTATAAGATAGTCCTGTGCACATAACTGGACCTCAACTCACACCACATGCGACATCATCTTGTCAATAAGAAAATCCACTAATTCCATGACTGAATATAATAGCACCACCAATTTTCCATAAAAGTTCCTAAATATTATCAATGATGATGCTTACTGTGGACAGGTAAATGGCAGATTATGGACTCACTCTAATCCATGGCTCAAAAACTGCAAATGAGGAAAGATTATATTAAGTAAAATCAGCTTCAGTTGTTGACTATTTATCAAAAAGGAAATTATTGAATACAATTACTTAAGCTAGGCACTGAGGGATGGTATGGATTTTTAAATCATATGATAAAGGTCATTTAGATCAAGAATCACATGAGAAAAGTTATAGAGATGGTAGTGATAAACATATTCTGTGTAGAATAAAATAATCTAAGAAAGTGATAGAGATAGTACTGTAAAACATACATCTTACATTTTCTCCTTTTTCATAGGCAATGGATAAATATTGTAGTCTTCTGAGGATAGGATACAGTTTGTTATGTCATGAGTATGATTAATGGATATAAATAAGACATAATCAGTACAGAAATCAGTTAGAAGTCCTCCCAAATGGCCAGCAATTGATGTATAAAAAGGAAGGTTGATGTTGACATAAAAATGAAGAGATGATGTAAGAAAGATTATATAAGTAAAATCAGCTTCAGCTGGTGACTGTTTATCAGTAGGCATTCCATTTCTAAACAAATGATTCCAACTTTGATATTTAAGCAAAGAGGGAATTATTGAAATGAATAGATTTCAACAGATAGAGATAGAGAAACAGGTTCAAATGTATAAATAAAGTGAGGCCATGAATTCTTACAGGCCCTCAAAAAATAAACCAAATCCACACCATACTACTAGTTCACTTAATATGATCAAACAATTTCACAGTATTGCTATGAATATGAAATGGACAAGCAACACAAATTTACTCAATGTATGAAACATAACTGGTCCTCAATAAGTGTAAATCTGAATCTATTAGTATTTATTCAATAGTACAGAATTTCTTCAGTCTGAAAATAATCCAGTCCCTTTAATATTCCTTTAATTTCACCTTCACTAGTGAAGATTCCTTTAAAGAGTATTTTAACAAATCTCTGTATTTGATCTATTCCAGGTATAAATCACTGATTTAACATAAATTTATTAAAGTTACATCTTAGTCATTTCTGATGTAATAAATTACAATCATACAAAGAACTGGGGATCTTGACATAAAAAGTATAAAGAATCCATTTCAACTAATGTGTGAAAGACTTGCATTTTGATAAACAAAGGTGAATTATTTCATGAGATACTTGGAAATGAACTGGGTCATATACATATACAATAAAAACTGCTTTTACAAACTATTATTCTGTAAAATAAACAAAAAAGGTTATTTTTCTTAAAAAGTATACTAAGTAATTTTGTCCAAAAAAATATTATTCTTTTTCAATTAAAAGTCACTTAACAGACACTTCTGATAAAAAAATATGCATATGGTTCTATTTTCTAAACAATCTATTTCTGATAAAAAATTAATATATCAGCCATCATCAGTACCTGTACAAACATATGATTTCATCTTTGAAATCACTTTGCTGTTTTAACATGATGACTATTACTTTTACAAAGACTGTTTATTTAATTTCAGACATAAGTGATTCACATTTTTATCTTCTGCTTCTAGTTTCCTGATATTCGATCTTTTGAAATGCTTATTAACAGTATTTCCACTGTATGGAATGCAGTCAAAACAAATCATGACCATTCCTGTGCAAGAAGATGGATGAGCTCTTGACTAAAATGAACCTTACTTCTGCTTTTTAATTATTTGTGTTAGTGGTAGTATTTTAAATACTAGCTAGCAAGTATTTTAAATATTCATGAGTCATCTACAGTAGTGAAGAGGGTTTTTTTTTTTCTAAACTTTGTCAGGAAAAACATATTTAAGAGTAAATTATGTAAGGACTTCTGTGAAGTCCTACATGCCTGAGTATTGCTGCCACATTAATAATATGCTATAGCAAATTCAGAACCTTGAAGAATTATTGAATTTAACGTTAAACTCAGGCTATAAGAAATAGTGTAAGGAGTGTAACTCAGGCTACACAGGAATGATATAAATATGTTGGCTAAATATTTCATTAGGGCATGTTCTCAATTTTGTTTTAGTTCTCACCAGCTGAATGAATTCCATTTTATCCTGTTTTATTTCACATTTCAACTATTTTATTTTTCATATACTGAATAATTAATTCTGACTCATTATATTGTTGATGGTAGACTTTAAAAGATGATTGTGGCCTGCCATTGATGACCAGGAAATAATGAATTCCACACTTTTTTGGGCCAAGGTCTTTTGTGAAAACCGAAAAGAATCAGTGGGTTACTTTTAGGGTTGCGATGGCCTTGTGGGGGTGACAATCAACAAGAGTTCAACAATCAGAGTCAACGAGGCATCTGTGGGGATAGGAGTCAGGCTCTTTGGACCAAACAAGTCCCAGATAAAGCTAAGAACAGGATGGCTATTGTGTCCCACGGTCCTCATAGCCCCCAAAGAGACATATTATTCTACCCAAAGAGGAATGATAATGTAGTGGCTGCATCGTCTCTTTGGAAGCTACATTCTCTTTAGGATTGAAAGATTATTCAGGAATACAAGGTTTGTTATTATAAGAAAGACTGGATCATTTGAACAAATGAAGAGGGCCAGTGATTGTGGGCTAGCAGCAAACTAAAGTACAAAGAGCATCCTGGGGTTGAAGAACCCTTAACAGATTCACCTGCTGCTACTTTGGCTAACTGGTTTTGTGGGAGCAAGAGACGTCCTTGAGATTCTAAATGCAAAACACAAATTCCCTATGGAGACCCACAGTGGGAAGTTGTTATTCCATGAAATGAAGTCCATGCCAAGTGCTACAGATCTTCTGGTACTGCTGACCTGTCTATTCATGGGCACTTGACCTGATGACTGGCCTCGTGAGTTTTCCATTTCTCTAATAAAGTCATGCCTTGTCAAGTTCTGGAGTTTACCTGGGTTCCTGTTAAGACCCGTGATGGCACTGAAAGAGCTTTCTTAGTAGAACTGAACAGTATATTTGATATATGATAGATTGACGATAGATGTTAGAGATATCTCAGATATAACATATACATTTTATATATATATATACATGTATATATTTATCTCATACCCAATCAATACCTCCGATTTTCTTCTGATAGTACATGTAATTGCTTATTTATAATTTTCTTGTTATATTATTGTGTTATATTCATTGATCTGGTATTTTCTGGATCCAGACTGACATTGTTTTCCCTGAAAGCCGTAGGGAGGAAACAGTGGAACTAGTTAGTCTCTTCATGGTGATCACTATCATTTACCGTTTTTAAAGGTTCTCTTGGATGTGATTTGTTTTCTCATTCTAAATTATTATTTTTTTTAATACTATATTTTAAAATTTTCCTGCAAAGTGGCCCTCAAAATTTTAAAACCTTTAGAACTCACGAAATCCATCTGCCACTGTGTTGGGAGAGAGGAGTGTAGGAGGTAAGGGGTGTGGTGGTTAGTCTTAGGTGTCCATGTGACTGGGCCCAGGTATTTGGTTCAAATTGATTGTGAATACGCCTGTGAAGGTGTTTCTGGGTGAGATGAACATTTGGATCGGTAGGTCATACAAGGCAATTTGCCCTCCACTATGACTATGAATTTCATCCAATCTGAAGGCCTGAACAGAACAAAAGCTGAGTAAGGGAGAGTTTGCTCTCTCTGCCTGGCCGTCTTTGATCTGGGGCAACTGGTTTTGCTATGATTCAGGCTTAGGCTGGAAGTAGACTATCAGTTCTCTTGGGTCACTCACCTGCACATCTGCATCTCATGCTCAATAATTGAGTGAGCCAATTCCTTATAATAAACATGCATGTATACATACATTTGTTACGTATTCGTTTTGTTTCTCTGGAGAACCCAGACTAATGCAAAAGGTAAGTCTGTGCTTCTTGATGGTTTAAGTAAAAAACTATTTAGGCAATTTGTTCATAAACAGTATGGGCACCAGGCAGACACTCAGAGATGCATGCTTCTCCAGATCAAAAAAGTAAATTGAATTTATAATCATCATTTATATAAACATTAATATAAAATGCAATTTATCTTCCTTACGGGCAACTATCATGTGTCCCCCTCCGCCAAAATCCATATGCTTAAGTCTTAACTCTCAGGACCTCAGAATGTGACTGCATTTGAATATAGGGTCTCTGAAAAGATAAAAAGATAATCCAGTTAAAATGAGGTTGTTTAGGATGGCATCTAATCCAGATGACTGGTGTCCTGTAAGAAGAGGAATTTGTACATAGACAGTGACAGCAGGGTGACCATGTGAAGACATAGAAGTTGCCTTCTACAAGTCAAGGATAGATGCCTCAGAATAAACCAGTCCTGCCAACACCTTGACCTCAGATTTCTAGCCTGCAGAACTGTGAGAAAATATAATTTAAGCTCTGGTCCTTTGTTATGACAGCCCTAGCAAACTAATATGCAGCTCAGTTAATTATAACTAATTTTGACTCTCTGTTCTTTATGTCATAAAACTTCCAGCCTATCTTTGTTAAAACTAACTAAAATATTTATTTTCAATAAAATTAATATAATCAATATGCAATAATGACTTGATGTTTTATATAAAATAATTTTTATGTAGCTTTTAAGTTTACAATGTTCATTCCACTTTTCACAGTTTGGTCATGGCATATAAAAATGCCTTATAAATACATTGTTATAGACTGATATATAAAATTGTACATGCAATAAACCTTGATTAAAATAACTGAATGAATTAAGTAATGATTCAGTTTCTTGACATGAAAGAGAGTTTTTCCTTTTTAAAAATTTTAAGAGTGCCATGAGACATACCTCTAAAATATTCATTAGAGAAATCTAATAGCTTTAAATGAGATTTAAAATAATCTTTCACAAAAAAGGCATTAAGATTCCAGAAAAGAAATTTGGCATTAGGAAAAAAATATAAAAATGGCATTCCCTAAGTGATCTTTATAAGACTAGTTAGTTCTGAAGCAAAATGAACTGTTTAATTATTTAGCTAGTTTTATGGTCTCTATCACCACTGGATAAAAATATTTTATGGAGCTATTGAGCTTAATTTATAGTGTGTAAGAAAAGCATAGACTATTTTGCCAAAAAGCTCATAAATGCTTTAATATAAAACAAGCCACTTTGTAACATGGGTGCATCAGATTATCTGAGGAATTACCCAGTAATCAAACTGTGGTTTTAATTTTGTATTATTTTGAATCTGTTAAGTTTTAAAAATGTTTCATCATATTTGTTATATTTGCTTAAAATATTTGTTAAAATAATTTATTGTATATAATATTCAATAATTAGTAATTGGTCAAAATTATTTGAGGCTTCTCTGTAGGTTGTATTCTGCTACTCTGACTTCTTGTGAACAAATCAGAGATTTTCACTTGCTAAAATGAAGTTTGATTAGCCACCAACCATAGAGATGAATGGAAATGTGTTTTGGCTGTTCACAAAGCTGCCAAATAGCCTGAGAGGAATACAGTACAACATGCGACGTGGTTCCTTCAGACATGTTGTGACCTAAATAGCAACGCTCACCCTGAAAAAATTGAATGAACTTCTTAATAAAGTGAAGAGGTTGGATTAATGATAACATAAATAATGTGCTACAACAATATATTAAATATGTATAACACATTACATTAACACAGACCTGTTTTGTGTTACTTTAAGAAAAAGTAATTAGGATTAAAAAAAATACAGGCTGCAATATGTAGCCAGGCTTCAAATTTTATTGGTTTGAAAATAAAAATTTCAACTTAAATTTTCAATAAAATGTGATAAAAATAGCACATTCCTATTAGTATTTTCTAAAAGTACCACATCTAAAATTGTTTTATGTATCTCTATACATACTATATTTTATATATAACATATAAAAAATGTAATATATATTTGCAAGTCAGTACATATATGTATACATACACATATGTACATATATTTGGTATATATATATGTGTGTGTGTGTGTATATATATATATATATATATATACACAGAAAGAATCATAAACCAGTAATCTGAATTTGAACTGCATGGTTTGGTGAATATATTTAAAACAGAGCAAGCAGCAAAGGGGCAGAAAGAGATGGGTCGGCTAACATGTTTAGGATAGGTGTAAGCAGGTTGGAAGAACCACTTTTCCTGACTTCTATATTGTGTAGTATCCACATGTCTTGTTCCTCTCTCTGCTGCATCAGTTTTCCCCACTAATTGTGTGATTTTGAGGATTCAAGCTTGTGGTAAACGAGAGGCCTTAGTGGCTGCAGATGTATAAAGCCAATCACACTTGTTCAGTTGAAAAGACACCAAGCCAAGTGCATCTGGCTACAACTGTAATCTGCAAATAGCCTGAGGAGTGGCTATGATGTTAGAGCTGTGCTTCGGGCAGGAGACATATGGGCCGAATGGATGTAGCTGCTGGGTGGCTAATTTAGGGAGGTACTAGCTGTCACTATGAAATGACATGAACTGTCCCTTACGAATATTTAGGATTTTTTTGTTACTACCATCCCTTCCTAAATATAATTCATTACTTTGCTTACACCTCAGTTTTACTCACATACAGTCTATTTATTTCATCTGTATTATAACTTGGAGATTACATTCTATGGCACTACTTCATACATTTTATAAGGTTCATTTGTGTCTTAAAAGCTATTTGCTTACATATTACATCATATACTTAGTTTTATCTTTTCTCTTTATTTTTTCCTCTTACTTATTTCTTTTCTATAGCAGACTTGAATGTTCTTAAATGTTTTGGCAAATATACATTATTACATTACACAGCAATTGACAAAGAACTATAGAGTGGCACTTTAAAGATACTCTTTCCTCATTTTGTCTCTCAACCCCTTGCTTTAAACATAGAAGTTGTCAAAAACACTTTATACCTTCTTAGGAATCTCCACCTTAAGCTGACCTACCTTTCATAAGTAAAAAATATTTCAAGTTAGGTATTTCTTTTTGAACTTTTCTAGTTTGGTCTAAAGTAAACACTTACAGATTAACAGTCTCTACAAAGCATTTTTAAGTGCTTTTAAAAACATCAGTGACACAAAAGAAAAATTTTGAATGGTTTTTCTACCAGCAGTTAATTGTGGGTATTTTGGTTCTTGACTTTCAAAAGTTGGAAAAGACAATTGACCTACAGGAAAAATATCCATGATGCCAAAACAAATAAGGGAGGTAAATACTGAAGGTATATTATAAAAATACGTATTGCCACTTCCCAAGAATGTTTACCAGCACACACTGAAAATTAGATTTTAGATCAATATAATATAAAAAATTAGAGACATGTACATTTTTACATCTTATCCCAAGTTAAATTTTAATTATAGCTTTGTTTATCAGATACTATACATAGTAATACAGATATAATCTATAATGGTTTCAGTGATATTATTACAAGAAGCTGAACTTCCCTATATACATCACAGACATTATAGATTACCTCAATAATAGTACAATCTCTATTACTTAAATGTAATTTGCCATATAACTTACTGGTTGTATTATTTCTGTTATTTAATTTAACTCATTGATTTGCAAAGTATATTTTATCAATAATTCACTGTGACTCAAAAAGTAAAATACTTGGTCACAAAACCACTAAGTGACTAATGTAGTAAAAATGTGTACTTTGCTGATCTTAAAGTCTCTACATTCTGCCCATAATGTTATCTTTCTCAGAATGTATGTGATAATAGAGTTTGGGTTCTGCTACCCTGTGTACTACTTGAGTGACCATTTCTGGCTAATGCATATGTAGTGTTCCATGATAGCAGCAAATATATCTCTTGACCTTTCCTGTCATTCCACTATGGATTTTGCTTTATGAGTTTATTACAGAAATTTCTACTGACATTCAACATAGAAAAAATAATATATCAGATCTCTGTATACTAACCATCCACTTCAACTTATTTGTATACTTGTTTGAAATGGTTTCTCCCCTCCCCAACCACATCATCCATAATTATTAGATTGTATATATAAAAGAGAATAAATATTTAATGAAGACAACTACATATTTTCTCATACCTGGGATAGTAGTAATTAACTTCATTGAATAATCAATCAGTGTTCAAATTTCCCTTATTGTCTTGTGATTATTGTCTTTACTTTCTTCTTCTCCTTCCTTTTTTTGCTTCTCTTCTAACCCAGGATCTAAATAGTGTCACTTGTTTTTGCTTATGTTTCACTGTATCAGTTACTATTGCTATATAACAATCCACCACAAAACTCAATGACTGTATTTTTGGTTGAGTTCAACCAGCCCTATGTGCTCTTCTTAAATTTGACTAGGAGTTAGCTCATCAAGGTTGAGCTCAGTTAGTTTGGCCCTATTCTGGTCCACAGTCCCTTATCCTCTTCCAGTAAGCTGTGGCCTTGGCTAGGAGGTTCTTATTTCAGTAACAGACTTGCAGGAGGGTAAGTTCACAGTACCTGTGATTCTTTTAAATCCTCTGATTTCATCAGATCTGCTAGGTTCTCATTTTCCAACTAAAGTCCCCTGGTCAAATTCAGAAACAAGGAGAGGAAAATTCAGCTCCACTCACAGTGAAAAGGATACTGTAAGGTCCTGAATTACAAGATTTTGTAATTGTTGGGTAAATGAAGTTTTTGAACAGAATCCCCACTGGCCTTGATAGTGATATGCACATAAGGACCTGATTGCACATCAAAGTTTACCAGCAGAGCCACCAGTCCCTCCTGGAATTGCCAGTCTGGGGCAAGGGGTGGAGAGCAGAAGCTATTTTCTCCTCCTCTGTGTTCCTGGCAGGTAACTGGTGAGGCACCCACCAGTCACCAGGGGCCTGCCCATGGAGTTCCTCCCAGAAGGGGTGGGGAAAGGGGAGTACCCACAGTTTGAGAGGGAGGACTTGGGAGTGAGCTGAGGGAGAGAGAGCTGAGCAGCCAGGGCTAGGAGAGGGAGCAGCATGGGGGAGAGAAACTTAGCCATGAGAAACAAACCTTTAATCACCAACCGTCCCTTTCCCTTGTCTCCCTTCAGTCTCATCAGATTCCTAAGGAATTTGCCCTGAGTGGGGAACTCCCTTACTCCCAGAGCCATAGTAATAAAATGTTAATCTAGTAAGTAAAATGTTTCTCTGAGTTCTGTAAACAGCTCTAGGAAACTGATAGAACCCAAGAAGGAGGTTGTGGGGGACCTCTGATTTATAGGCATAGGTCAGAAGCAAAGTTAACAACCTGGTCTTGTGATTGGTGTCTGAAGTGGAGGCAGTCTGTGGGACTGAGTGCTTACCCTGTGAGACCTGATGCTGTCTCTAGATAGGTAACATAAGAATTGTGTTAAATTGTAGGACACCCAGCTGGTATTGGCAAACTGCACATGCAGGGAAGAAAACCCACATAATGGAACTAATGCCTAACACAGTGATCAGAAATGGGATCAGAATCTGAATCTTACTGGGAACTGTTCTTCCTTTAAAAGTAATGTTTAGTTCTGATCCATATTGGATAGAATTATATTCTAGTCAAGGCCATGTTATTTCCATATTATTAGGAAGTACTTCATTTTTAGCCTTGGTACCATTGATAAATATCTTACAAATCTTGAACAACAGAATCTGTGAATGAAGCAGAAATTGGTTCAAGAGGTTTGGAAAAAGAAGGAAAGATCTCAAAGATTCTGTTGCCTTTTATTTTTTCAATTTTTACTGAAGCCTGCCATTGTTTTTATGGAAAGAATAGATGTTCAACTTTCTCTTAGCTATCAAGCCTTCAATGGTAAGCACAAAAAAATAGAGCTTTGTGGAGGCTTTCTGAACCAGTGTGGAAGGTAAGACTCAAATTCTACAAATTATTCTTATGCAGTGCATTTATCAGAATCAAATATTATCTTTAATTTTAAGAAATTAATTTTTAAGAATTTTTTAATTTTAAGAATTAAAAAGCACATTTTACCTTAATTTTAAATTCCATATGTATTTTAAGGTGAATACAATATATTTTGGATATATATTTTTGATTTTTTTTATTGAGGTATAATTCACATCACATAAAATCTACCATTATAAAGTGAAAGATTTTGTGGCATTTAGTACATTCATAAGGTGGTGGAACCAACTACCTCTTTCTAGTACAAAAGACTTTCATTACTCCAAAAAACCCCTCTATCCATCAAATAGTCATCCTACTTCTTGATATTTAAAGGTATTTGGAGGACTTTTGGGAGTATGTTTATTGTTCATTTTTATAGGTATACTTTTTCAGCTAGATGATTTTATTTTAAATATTATTCCTACATGGTCTATAAAAGAATCAAATTTTAGTTCAGATTTGTTTTTTGATTTAACATGTAAATTACATAAAACTTGTCCAGATACTATGCATGTCACAAAATACCCAAAAGGAATATATTAATTTTGTGCATTCATTACATTTTCTAATTGATATCTTAATATTATTTACTTTTATAATTCTTATGTATAATTCTAGGGTTTTTATAGAAAAGGACGTATTTTAGCCAGTAAATATTGGCCGAATGAATATTCACTTTTGAGGTGGATTGAGAAAAAAGCTATTCTTATTGTGCTCATTTTATCTGAGATAAGTAACTTCAATTATGTAATGAGAGAATGGTAATATTAAAGGAAATATTACCAGTGAGAGACGTCAAATATTCTTTCTGTAACTGCAGAATATGGTAAAAGCGATCAGGCTGCTGATGACAGTTTAGCCAAGGGTGATAATCCCTATTTCATCAACTACATTTAAACAACTGGGTTTCACATTTTCTCCAAAGCACTTTGCACATGTCACAGCACAAATTAGTGGAGTCTAAATTTCAGCTTAAGGCTCCATGTGTCATTTAATAGCATACATTTGCTAACTGTAGCCAAAAAGCAGGCTTCCATCAGGGACTCTGAAACCCTTCATTTACATAAGAATGGGAAGTTAATTGTGTTACAGATATTCTGGTCTCCCCAAGGAGTTCATTAAGCATGCTGAACATGCTGAGATTATAACTTCACTGTCACTTCTGAGAAACTGGGGAAATTCAACTTCAGATACAACACCTTTGGCAATAACAAGCATAATTTAATATATACATCTCTCTGAATCAGAGCTGGGCTTCCAGGGAAATTTATAGTATTTCTGATTTCTGTATTCACTGCTAAAATAGTATATACTATCTTGGAATTAAGAGATCTGGAGACATTTCCACCCACCCGACTCCTGTCCCAAAAATATAGGTACATTATTACTCACAGGTTTCAGTTACTCAAAACATTTTGTGACACTGTGGGGTCAACTGAAATGCCTCATTTGCATTAATGAAAGTTGTAAGAGTAAATATGAAGCAAAAACAGAAAAAAAAGATATTAAAAATAGAACAAAATTCATTAACTTTAAATAAAATTGACATGTATAGGGTATATATATATATGTATATATATGTACACACATATATATATATATGTATACATATGTATGTACAAACATAAAATACATAATAATAATATTAATGACTTGGAGGCGAATTTGATTTTATAAACATTGTTAAGTAAGCATAAAGACATGAGAACCTGGGATTGTTTTGTACTATACCAAACTGTCTGCACTAGGACATTGGGGACCTACTTGGATGCAATAAAAAAAGTCCTCCTCTCTGTAAGGTACTATACCCATTTAGGAATACAACATTTTAAACACTAGGGAAAAAGTATTTCTCTCCATGAAACAACGTTTTAGTGTTAACCAAATGTCACTCGAAAGTGATTTATAGAACTATACTGCCAGCATTTTTTTTCTAAGATTTCTTCACTTTCTGTATTTCACCTCATTTTTCCCCTTCTTGATACAACCAATTGATCTTTCTATTTAATGTGTTCATACAGGCTAATAGTGGTGAGTAATAATCAGAGCAATATGAATATTTTACTATTTTTCTACGTGTCCTTGATAATCTATTAATGCCACAATGACTCCATTTATTTGATGGCTTTCTACCAATCATTCACAAATATCACTATGTCATTCCTTCATCTAAAGAATTCTCTTGTTACATAGCTAACTTTTTAGCATTTATCACTTTCAGGTATGTTCATGTTTGTTTGATAACTTATTTTCACCCTCAAAAAAAAAAAAGGCAAATTCCATGAAAGCAAGTACTGTATCTGTTTAATTCAGCACTGTATCTCCAGTGTTGAGGGTGATGACTAACACATTTAAGGCGCCCAGTATAATTCTTTATTGACCTCTAGCATGGCTGAGAGCAATAGCAGTGAAGAAAGTGAAGTCCCTTCTTTCATGTAAATTATATTCTACTGGGGGTAGGCAGGGAAGATAGACAACCAACTATGCCAAGTGGTGATGAGTACAGAAGAAAACAAAAGCACGATGCTAGAATAGATACTAATAGGGAACACAAATCAAGCAGGGGAAGAAAAAGGCATTTGAAAATGACTGATATAATAGATGCTGTTACACTTCCAAATGTAGTGTTCTCTGCCTATGTACATCCGTGTTGATATAAATTTATAAACTCAGAATTTGCAAGCAGTATTCAGTTAGTGTTTCACGAACATATTTTCATAGTTACTATATAAAGTAAAGCAGATGTGATACTTGACTAGTAATCTTTAAAAAACTAAGATTTTAACCAGTTCACTAACTAAGAGTTAGTGAATTTGAGAGGCACATTTCACATCCTTCTCTGAATTTACTATGTGGTTCTCTTGCACCACTATTGGAATTTAGATTCTGAGAAAGCTAATATAGACACTATATTTGGGCTTCTCTTCTGGTTTATTTCTAGAAGGAGCAAACTGAAATATCCAAAAAGGAGAAATATTTTGTGTAAAATTCTTATCTGTAAAGCTGCCTCCTCTCTCAGCTCTGATGCAAAGCAAATCAATTAATTGTTGAAACTATAATGTTCCATAGACTGACAACAAAGTTAAAAATCTTCAGTAGCTAAAAGCTAAATTTAATTTATTGCATGCTTTTCCTGTGTTTTAATGCTCTACCTCCCTTTTAAATATTCTTTACTTAATATGTGGAGCATTAACTCTTTTTGAAATCTTATCTAGTCTATTATATTTGTATGAGTGACTGATTTATAAGCAAAATCCTTCTAAAAGAACTTCTCTCCAGGCGATTATGATGGTTTCCTCTTGTGAACTACCAAAATGAGCTTCTCTCCTTTGCTATGTATCATAACATCTCAATGTATAATTTTGTTATCATCTCTAGAGACAGCAGATTCCTTGGGATGGGCATTAAATCATCTCTGTATTCTTCAAGAATATCCATTCTTCAACTGTTCTTTTTCCAGAGCATTAAGAGTAAATCTGAACACTCAGTTAATAAACAAAAATAGCATTTCCCTAAATAATACTAATATTATAATAATATCCATCAGATCTGATTACTGAAACACCTCATTTAGTGTAACATTGTAACTGTTTTCTTTCCAATCTGTTTTTCTTCCTATTCACGGCCTCACTATCCCAACCTCTTGGGGCCCTATTATATATTTATGGTATATGCCTCATTACTTTTGCTTACCCCCCCCCCACACACAATGTCATATTGTAAGCATACATTTGTTACCAAAATTTCAGTGGATTTTGCAACTGGCTTTTCATAAACATTTTATTTTTAATGTTTTCCATGTGGTTAATCATAGAAGGACTTAACTACCATATAGGACACATTCTTATGACTACACCGCACTCATCTGTTGGGGAAGAAAAAGTTTCATATGTACGGGAATCCCCCATACATGAGAAGTTCAAAGACAGGAAGCTAAACTGAGGCACATATGCCATTTGAGCTAAGGAGTGGGATAGGGGCCTGGGGCCTCAGAGGGCAGGAGGGTAGTTCACAGGGCAATAAGCAGAACAGATATTTGGTAATTAGATGTTTGCTCCACTATATGGATGTGTCGCTCTGATGACATTTATTTCTGGTACAAACTCTCATTCTTGTGAAGACCCCTAGCTGAGGTTCTCCCAGCTAGTTAAGGGAGGGGCAACACTTTTCTTGAGTGCTCAGGGTCTTGATTGCCTTCAACTTAAAAACTGTCCACACGCCAAAGTGGCACACATTTTGGGGAGGCTTGTTCTGAATCCCTTCATATCCATCCATTACTAAACAATATTTTCACTATTTCCATATTTTAATTATACAGCCAGTGACACAGTGTGTAGTCTTGTATATCTTCCCTGTACACCAGTGTAAAGAAAGCTCTGCAGGCAGCGTGGGTGGACTGACGGGCTCTGCCTTTCCCTTCACCAAGACGGCCTCACGCCTCTTCGTTATGATTTGTTACTTACATGGACACCCACGTACATGAGCGGTTTCCCTTCATGGTGTACTGCCTCTAGATTTTAGTTCAACTTTTAATTGTCTTCAAGTTTATTTGGGTAAATACAGGTAGTTTATCATTAGTGTCTCTGATCAATAGTGAGATTGAACACCTCTTTAGGCTTACTGGTCACTCACTAACATATTCTGTAAATGCCCTATTTCTTACTTTTATCTAATATTCCCCAGATTATATATATTTTCCTTTCAAATTTCTGGGAACTTACATATATTCTATACTTAATTTATTGATATTTGTATTCATTGTATGTCTTAATAAAATTTTTATCTGTTTTATGGGTCATAAATTGCAAATATCTCTTCTCAGTTTACCATTTAATTCTAAAGTTTGCATATGATCTTACATACCATAAAAAGGAGTTTTACACAATTCACCTTTTAATCTCTTTTCTGCATGTTTGCTTTTAATGTTATTCAAGAAAATCTTCCTCAGCCTAAAGTTGCATAATTCTCAGTATCAAGTGTTTTGAATTTATTTCTCTCATACATTTTTCAGCTGCTCCCTTAAGTCCACATAAGGATATATTTTAGTATTGTCTATAAATGTTCACAATATTGTTACTTTGTGCTGAGTTGTTTTGGGTTTAACACATCAGTATTTCATAATATCCTGCAAAACACTGAATATATATTTTCATGCACTCAAAATTCTCACTGAGAAGCTATGAGAAGATTCTGGGATATTTAGGCAACTTTGGGAATGGAAACAGAGTATGTCCTAGCAATACATATGAAATCTGAGGATCATGAAGTCTTTGGGTTAGAATTAAAAAAAAAGAGATTTATAGATGGATATAAATGAAAGAAGAGAAAATAAAATACAAAGAAAAACTCTGAAAATTTGTTTCCACATACTGCCACAAATTAGATTTATCTCTTTTAACTTTTTTCCCCCCAAAAAATGGCATCATTTTTCACCTGCTTCACAGGCAAAGTGATTGTATGGCAAAGAGTGAAGGAGGTGTCCATAGTATTCTGCTTAGATACATAGAGTAAAATCTGTTTCACAGGTAGTTTCTGGGGAAATTCAATTTTACTAAGAGATTCTGGCAAATTTCCTCCTTGTTGCCATTGTTACTATCTCTAATTGCTCCTCCAATTACTAGGATGAAAAAATACAAACATCTGCCTGTAAAAAAAAAAGAAAAAACAAAACTGTAAAACAAAATGTATTCCCACATAACAGATGCTCATGAAAACAAACAAAACAAGGCATGGAATAGAATAATTAGTGTCTTCAGAAACATTTGTCTGACTTTCTTTAGACTGAGGCTGATTTCTTTGGGATTCTGATTCTTGCACTTGTGCCTATTCTCATGGGTGATTATATCTTATTTTGATTATTATTGTGATTACTGTTGTGCGAAATGAATTTGGCAGCCCCAACACAGTGTTAATTTTCATTGTTCTTACACAGTGTGACACACTGGAGTCAATGGCAATAGAACAACTGAAATTAGATAGAAAAGTCAGAGTGGATTTATTTTCCCTGAACACACATTTCCTATTTTACCAGCAGAAAAAAACTGAAGTGGTTGCTGACTTCCCTAGTAAATTACTGAAAAACATGTGAAACAAGCAGATGATTTTAATTCCTTAACATTAGCCTCCTAGAAAAATACAACGACTTGCATATATTTTGCTGGTATAAGGAATGTACTATGCAATTCAAAAAATTTTAAAAGTCAGAAAGAGTAAGGCAAGTATCATATGATTTTACTTATATATAGAATCTAAAAAACAAAACAAATGAACAAGCAAAGCAGAAATAGTCTCACAGATAATACAGAGAACAGACTGGTGGTTGCGATAGGGTGGGGAAGGGCTATGGGTGAAACAAGGGAGGGGGTGGGTGAAATAGGTGAAGGGGGAAAAATTAACAAGAATGTTTGGTATCTTGATACAGGTGATGGTTACATGAATGTACACACATGTCAAAAGTCATCTGTACATTAAGGTTTGTGCATTTTATGGTATGTACCTCAATAAAAATATTCAAAGGACTTTTTATTTTTTATTTTGTAAAATATTTATTTTGTAACACACATTGTTTTGTTTTATATACCTAACAGTATTTTCAATGTTGCATTTCCTCTATGAGGTTTATTAAAATCTGAATTAAAAATAGAAAATATTCAAGTTTAAATGATGCATTTCTTTAAAGTTCTCATTTGAAGTGTTTAAATTTGATATGCAAGAATATAACCATTATAATTGTCTAGATATCCAAATAAGTAATTTTGGAGATTAGCTACAAATAATCTATTTGTCCCAATACCAACATTAGAAAAGTTATGTAATTGTCATCTTATTGATGATTTTATGTTGTCTGTATTGACAAGCAACCAGTTGATTTTTGTTTCCTGTATAACTTTTTTTTGACATTACAGAGACAAATGATAAGTTGTTTTATTTAAGGGAGAGAATAAATGGCAAGGCAGTTAAGTAACCGAGTGAAAAAGCCGAAAATTGGATTTAAGTCATTGTTTTGGTGGAACATAATTCCTCATTTCCAGGGCTGCCTTATAATTGTTCACTTACACATCCTATGAAGTGAAACAACTGTATTTTCCCACAGTATTATCAATTAAATTGTTTAAGAAAAAGACCTGGTGATAACATATCAATGATAAATGTTCTTTTAATGTATGTAAATGTACATTGGATGTCCTTAATTGCAACCTTCAGTTTCTTAGAGAGTTTTGTCACCTTGCTACTTTTGAATACATTTCTAGTTCTTGCTCACAGGTGCTCCACAAAAATCTTCACTTTCCAGTCCTGAGTATTGTTTCAGCAGGTATGTCAGCATAAAATTAATCTCATTTTATTTAGTAAACAAATTTCAATTTTCATTAAAAAATTATTATTGTGAATATCAGCCTCCATACAATTTTTGAACCAATATTTATTATGCATCTTTATATTTCAGGCATTGTCTCAATGGAAGGAGTGTAGCACAGAAACACACGTGCACTCCCTGGCTTGCGGAACTTACATTTGAACAAGGCTTGGCTCTCAATTACATTTAAGAAAAATTCAAGATAGAAGTGAGCTGACCATGTGATCTGTTTTCTAGTTCTCTTCCTACATCAACTAATATGATGCTGGACAATATTCAGATAATATGGTCCTCAGTTTTCCTTTTTGTAAAGTAAATCTGCTATAACCTCCAAGTATGCCAAGATTCATGGATGTATTTACATGGCTGTGAAATGGAACCAGGTACTGCCTGGGGCTGAGGGGTACTGTGCTTAATGAGGGATTTTGATTGTGCTAAATACTTCAGAATGTCCCAGAGGTGATGAGAGGTGTGATGAAGTGCCCATCATAATCAAATATGGTTATTCCAACTTTTGCCTTGCAGTACTGAATGAATGACCTTGATCATATTGTGTATTTTCTAACTGAAATACCTGACTTGAATTCTGGAGACCTAGTAGTTGATACTATTATATAATTTTAACAATGAACCAGTAAATGTTTTCACATGATTAGATGCTGCTGCTATGTCCCCACCATCCAAAACTAGATCTACAGACTATTACTATTCCAGCAGACTTTAGACAATGTTTACTTTGTTCATAAACCGCAAGGAAATAAGGGAAGATAGTGGAACACACTCAGGACACCAACACTGCAGCCACACTGAATGGCAGTGTTGTAGGTAGTCTCTCCCCATTTATTACATCCTCACTGTATGTGATATGTCTTTGCTAAGGTGGAATAATGGTAGAAGCATTGTTTTCTCCCAAGTACTCGGTTTATTTAATACCAAGGTTCCCATTTACTAGTTACTGGGACATTACAGTTAGGAACTGACATTTACAAAAATCCAATTTAGATCCTAGTACAAGCTTTACATATTGTCTATCATCCTTCTCTGTTAATGCCCTAAGTGGTACTTTATCCCAACTTTTTCATTCTATTACCCTGTTTTCATTTATTTTTTTTTGCCTCTGGTAATCTCACCCTTTTGACTGCTATCTTTCTTACTAAAACAGTACTGTTATAGCCTTTCTATCACGGTGGTGGTATGTGTCAACCAAGGCAAGAGTGATCTGCTGCCACTCACAGGAATCATGAAGATTTAGGAGAGGGTTATAAATTTCACTTTTATATCTCTCCTGTTAGATTTATCAGTGAAACAATACCAGAGGTAATGGGAATGAGACTGTAGAATGTGTATCCATAAAACTTCATCATCTGCCCAACAAATGATACCGAAAAGAAATACTTTGCTATTATAGGAAATAAAAGAATAGGAATAGTAGCTCCAATCTGTGGGGATTATTAAATCTTATTAAATGATCATCTTAAATATCACTGTAGCCATTCCATTTGCTAGTTACCAATTACTCTCTCTCTGTAAATAAACATTAACTCCTTAAAAAAGGTTTGCATAAAAGCAGAACATATTTAATATTAAAGATGTCTTCATAAACTGATATTTAGAAAAGTGACATAAACAATTCAATTTCTAAGTATATTTAACACAAATACTTTCCTATTTATTTCTCATAATGTAAATTTTCCAATTAAGTAAGATTGAGTTTACCATCTGTTCACAGTTTAGTAGGCCAGTTAGAGAATTAAAAATGCATCCTAATCTGCAGTCTTCTAAATATCAAATGTTTTATTATGTGGCACTAGAAACAAAATAAGTACAGAACATGTGAATCTAGTGATTCTAGAATTATGAAAATAATATTGATGTAGTTTAGGATTTTTCCCCTGAAAATTATGTGCAATTCTTAAACATTTACTTCTGAATCACACATTTTAAGTTTCATCCAAGTGCTCTGAATCTCCTAAATTTTATTCATCACATTCACACATTTCACCAGTAGCAAGGTTACAAATAAATAAAGAACATGAAATTCAACTCTGATTTTGTCTAATGCAACACAATACCTTGCTGTTACAACTAGGCATTTGTGACATTGCTGTGTAGTGTAATAATCTAAGGGATTGAATATTTTTTTTGTACATTAGACCTAAATGCAGATGTCAAATGGGCTAAGGAGAAATCTAACCATGTGTATATATGATTCAGTTAGGAAAACTATGTGGTCATCTAATATCTTACCAGTTATAGTGGTTTCTAAATTCAAAATAAATGCTAGTTAAGGGCAACCCATTGAACATTGGTAAAGGAATAGTTATAAGGAAGGTTAAGTGGCCGTCTTAGGCCACTCTCCAGGACTCTTACCATAGGATACAGATAACTCTTGGGAAAAAGGAACATTGTGTATTGTTTCTGTACTTCCTGAATTTCTAACACAATTGTAGTGACAGTATTAGAAATGAAGGCTTTCAGTCATTTTCTCTGCATTTTAATTAGTCTACCTTCTCCAAAGTCTCTTCTTATATAATCCCTGCCTTTAATCTGTAAATACTGGTAACTTTCATAGACTCAAGGTAAAAGTACAACATTCTTTTAACTGAGTCTACTCTCTCCAGAAGAATGACATTTCTAAAATTCCCAAGAATGTTTACAAAATAAAATTTATGTTGTAATATAGTCTACATTAATTTTGTAATTATCTAAAAAATGTGAAAGATACATAATTTGCCCATCAATTATACGTTTTTAACATTTACCTTAATATTTACATGACATTTCAAAGCTTTGTTGGTGATGTTAGACCTATGTGGGGTGGAGCACATGCCATAGGTATTTAAGAAAATAGAATTTGGAATCAGAATAACAGGAGTCTAGATTAAAAATTTTGTTAGTATGTAATCTTGAACAATTGTGTATCTGATCTGAATGAGCCTCAATTTCATAATCTCAAAAAATGGTAATGATATTATGTCCTAGGATGGTAGGAAAAGAGCAGTGAGTGGCCTAATGAATGCAGAATGCTCAGCAATGTGTGTAAATAAAGAAATGTTTGCTTAGGGGAAGCTATTTTTACTAAGGCTCAATATATATCTTATTAAGAGAATTTGGTGTTCAAACATTTAAAGAACTTATTAAAAGAAGCACTATTAATGCCATAAAATTCCTAGGGAGTATATTCCATTCTTGTGTTCTATAGAAGGGAATTGGCTTCAATTTTCAAGACAAAATGTTAAAAAAAACTAGCTTTAGTTTCCACCCAATTCCAAGTCTCTCTAACTTCTCCATATAAAAACAAGGCATGCAGCACAAAACCGGGCAGAAGGGAGTACATGTGAGAGAGCAGCTTAGGGACTTCTGAGGTCTGTCTCTGGAGAAGCTTATCCTGGATGCATGCATGCGTTCACCTCTGTCGGGAGGTCAGTGATCTATCACCTGGGTGGAATCTATAACTATCTCTCTGTACTGGCATCTATGTAATAGCAGTTTAGTGTCAGTGTAAGTGGAAGGAAGTGTGGAAGAGTAAGGAAGCATGCTTTGTCTTAAACATGAGCTATACTATTAATCAGGTTATCAGTAATAAAAGTATATTTAATCTTCATTTATTCAATCCTGTTTCTTACTTCTCAATTGATTCTAACTTTGGAAGGGGTGAAGCAGAGGTGCTGTTTTTGTCACTTCCAGAAAGACTCCAATAAACGTTTTAAAAATATTTATTCTTATACCCACCAAGTATATCATTCTTTAAGAAAAAAGCTCACTCTTTTCACCAAATTATTGTTGGAAAAATATAAAATTTCTATCCAGTTTTAAATTTTGAATAATGTTAACACTGACAGGATATTGGATAGGGTAGAAATAGCGTAAGGATTTAGGAAAATTTTTGCCTGCTAATCAATATTTTATTTTAGTCAGTCTATCAATATTTTGAAAAATATATATCTTAATTTTGTATAATGCTAAGAAGTAGTTAATGTTGAAGAGTTCTACAAGAGATATATGCTTGTCTCCAGCATTCTTTCTTATGAAAATGAGATATAGGATACTGAGAACAAATAAGAAAATTCCAGAACCAACATAATACTCATTGAATCATCACAGTGATTTGTAATTATCACAATATACATTTCCCAGTGAGTCAAAATGAATGAGTTTAATATGTATGAAGAAAAATGCTTATCTATTTCCAAATAAGTAATGATTATAGCCTTCTAAATCATGATTTATAATTGAAATTAATTAATTTGAAGAAATGATTAGTTAGTAAATTACTTGCTCATATGATCAGAACATAAATTTTTCTCAGAAGAAAAAAAACCTGTCTTATTTCTATTAAATAAAATAATGCTCATTACTCCAAAGTTTTATCAGACAGCCCTAAATATATATTGATAGAAAGCTATATCTGAAGAGCCAGAATCTCTTGTTTTACTTTCCCATACTACCACAAATCCAGTTTTGTTGGAAGAACAATTTGCCTGACTAAAAAGCTATATTTTTCAGTGTCTGTTGCTAATAAGGGTGGCTAGTTCTCTAAACTGTAGTAAAAGAAATATAAGTAGAAGTTGGGTGGTGCTTCTAGAAGAGTTCCTTAAAAAGAGGGCTCTGCTTTCATGCATCTTTTCCACTTATCTCATTGCTTTTCAAGCTTACTGGACCATGAATATGTCTGAGGCTTCAGCCATCATCCTGTAAACAGAAAGGACAAAGGGTGAAGAAAGCTGGAAGGAGCCTGGGTTGCTGATGACTCAGTGGAATCATCAAAGCAGCCTTGAACATTTCCCTTAAGGCTTTTCCATTATATAAAAGCAAAATAAAACATTCATTGTTTTTAGTTTTTTTCTTCAACATATTCTTTAAATCGATTCTTTTAAAAACATTAAAAAAATCTATTCTTAATACACAGGGATTCTAAACTACCTTTAACCAAGTTTAGAATGGTGAGAGATTGAGATACATAAAAAAATGTTTTGGCAAGTATATTGGTTGCATATATTGCACAACAAATTACCACAAAATTAGTGGCTTAACACCATAATCATTTATTATCTCACGGTTTTCATGAGTCAGGAAACTGGGCATAACTCAAACATGTGCTTCTCTTCCAAGCTCATCTTCCAAGATGGTTACTGGCATGTTTCAGTTCCTTGACATTGTGGGACTAAAATAAAATACTTCAGCTCTTTGGGACAGCTTGTTACCATATTGCTCTCACTATGGGTAGATCACCTCATAACTGTTTGTTCATCAAAGCCCCAGGAAAATCTAAGTAATGCATATATAAAGAGAATCATATATAACCAAATCATGCAGATGACATTCCATCCCCATCACTTTTGCCATATTTTATTAATTACAGGTGAGTCACTGGTCTCACCTAAACTCAAGGGGAGTATTTAAAGGGAATAACACCAGGGGTTGGGGAACATGCAGCCCATATTAGCATTCTGACTAGCACACCAAGTATACAAATGTGGTCTTACAAACAGATTCTGTTTGAGTTTCTACATTTAAATTTTCTTCATTGGTGCACTAGATATGGTATTCCAGATGATATTCAAGATGACTCTTTATAGAATCCCTTCAACACAGATCTCAGAATAAGGCCTCCACAAAATATATTCACTAACTTTGGGAGGTCTAAACAATGGTTGATTCTAACTTTCCAGAGATAAAATTTACTTCTCAAGAAAATCACCCAGCACAAACTGCCTTTCATCAAAAGTTTTCAAAACTCTTTACAGATGTCCAGACAAAATTTACTTCACAAGAAGAAGAAAAACTCACTCAACACAAAATGCTTTTTATCAAAAGTTTTAAAAAATCTTTATACTTTCTAGAGGTCAAGATTTCTTTAAAACAAATCCAAATCATAGATATTCACAATGAAAAATGGAGTGACATCTCTCCATTTTTACCATTAAGACACTTATTTCTCCTTCCTGTATTTATACCATTGTTACTTGAGGTGTATATATCAGGGGTAGTGGGTGAGAATAAACATGCTGGTCATACGTTTACCTTTTCCCTGTGTGTGTGAACTTGAGGAACTCTTCTTTTTTTCCTACCTTGATACTCATCACACTGTGTTGTAAGTACGAGTTCCCACATTTACTGTCCCTACTAGGCTAAGAGCTGAGATGTTAAGTTCTCCAAGGAGAAGTAGTTCATTCCATCTCTGCGTGTACTTCAGTGCTTATCCAGGCTGAGGAGTGCTCCCACTGCAATTATTTCATTTGAACTGAGAGGGAGAATGATGTCTTTTTTTCTTAAAAAATGTTATGTACTTTAAAGTGTTCCTAACTTGTTTACCAAAGATTAAAGGAAAGGTCACGTTATACCAGAAGATATTTTAATATTTAGAAAGAAAAAATAACACAGTAATATCTGTGTTCTTAGAGGCAAGGACCCAGTGAGAGGACTGACCTAAAATCCACACTAGATACTTGAGGATAGTTCATATACTTAAGACAGATTAGTTAACAGGACTACGGTACTTGTGTGCTTGCTTTACCTGAATCCTAAATGAGTTAGGATTTGAAGTTTTAGAATATGCCATGGTGATTCACTCCTGTTCTTTTAGAATAAAGATTCTTGTGCTGAGGCATTCCCATCAAATGGTATTCTATGCATTCAAAAGCATCAAAAAGGAACAACATTCCTTTTAGAAATCCTGGCTACTTAACGCCCTACCAAAATAGAAGTTAAAATTGTGTACATTTTTATGCTGGAATCTCAGAATTTCATTTTGTTTGAATGTCAGAATCTAATAGTGCAATCCTGCTGTGAATTAGGCTGGCTACTTTAGCATATAAACACCCAGGAGCTTTTATAAAATATGCTGTTCTCAAAACATAAAAATAGGTGAAAGTATATTGTAATGCATAAAGATTTCCCTCTCCCTTTCCTTCTCTTTCTCTCTGAAACACATAACACAGATGTATCAGGATATTTCAAATGATTAATTTATATATGCATATAAATTTCCTTATGAGTTTGTTTCCTTATGAGTTTAACTTCTTAAAATGGGTATAAGTTTTCAAAGCAAAATAAAATCATACACTAGGAGAATATCCATGAACTTCATATTGTGTGGGTATAAGTTATATTTTTAACATGTGCCAAGTATAGAAAGAACTGTATACTTTAATGGGGTGAACCAGATGATATGTGAATTATATCATAATAAAGTTGTCTGTTGTTTTAAGAGCTCTAAGAGAATGAAAAGACAAGTCACACTCTGGAGAGAATCTTTGCAAACTCAAATCTGAAAAAGGACTGGTGTCCAAAAATAGACAATGCTTAAAACTCAGTAGCAAGAAAACAAACAGCCCAACTTTAAAATAGGCAAAAGATCTAAAGAGACACCTCACCAAAGAAGATACATAAATGGCAATAAGGATATGAGAAGATATTCAGTATTGCCTTCATGAGGGAAGTAAAAATTAAAACAATGAGATATCACTACACACCTATTAGATATCACTACACACCTATTCAGAACACTGGTAAGACCAAATGCTGGAGAGGATGTGGAGCAATAGAAATTCTTATTCGTTGCTGGTGGAAATGCAAAATGGTGCAGCCACTATGGAAATAACTGGCAGTTTCTTCCAAAACTAAATATATTCTTACCATATGATCCTTAGTATTTTCTTAAATAAGTTGAAAACTATGTCCACACAAAACCCTGCATATAAATATTTATAGCAGTTTAATTCATAATTGCAAAAATTTTGAAGCAACAAAGATCTCCTTCAATAAGTGAACAAATAAACTATAAACTGAATTATAGAAAGAATATAATTCAGTGTCAAAGCAATGTGAGCTATCAAGCTATGAAAATAGTATTCTTAATTTCATTTGTTAAGTGAAATAAGCCTATCTACAAAGGCAACATACTGTATGACTCTAATTATATGACATTCTGGACAAAAGAAAACTAAGAATAGAGTAAAAAGTCCATAGTTGCTGGCAGTTCTTGGGGAGGAGAGATGGTTGAATAGATGACATACAGGGAAATTTGAGGGTAGCAAAACTTTCCTTATGATGCTGTCATTGTGGGTACATGTCACTATACATTGTTAAAACACGTAGTATATACAACAGAAAGAATGAATGCTAGTGTATTGTTAGTAAGAAAAACAGACATGAGGGGGTGGAGGGAAAATAAAGCCAGTGGAGACCAATAAAAGGAACTCAAAGACTTAACAAGATAAACCAGAGCCAGGAAAGACTCAGAGAGTTAATGAGTTAATTAGTTGAAGTTCCAAAAGCCAGCAGTGACTTGAAATGTCCAGATATTCCCCAGATAAAGAAAAGTATCAGAGCACAGCCCATGTATTCATTGTAGCAATTAGATCATGCCATTGTAAAATCTACTTAGCCTGCTAAAAGGCCCAGTTTATTCTTTAACTTAACCTATATGCTGGTTTTTACCTCTTTTTTCAAGCCCCTTAATCAAGTCACTTTGTAACCATGGCAGGAGACAGACCTCTGAAGTGTAGATAAACCTATGTGGACAAAGAATGCTGATGTCTGAACCAACACAGTCAGCTAAATAACCCTATTCTTAGATAAAACTTCAAAGGAATTATAAATCACCTGTCTACATCATGCCTTATGCCGACTCTTATCCGAAGAGCCCTATAATCCCCAGATCCTAAACCCTTAGGCTCCCTGAGGTTGCCCACACTCCCCTTTCTTTGAGTGTGTCACTCTCCCTGTTCTACTCCAGATAAGCAGGAAGGGGCTATGGAGAGCTCTGATTTGGGCTTCAAAGTTCCCATCACTGGACAGGACTGGGTGACTCAGACGGAACTGCAGCTGTACAGTCACGCTCTTTAGTAGCCCCCAAATCTCCTTTCTTTGCCTTTGGGAAATTCTCACTCCATCCAGTGCTCTGTGGCTTCCCCAAATCCTGGAATAGTAGTGACTCAGTTCCCACACCATACAGATTTAAGCAGACACTGCATGCCAGGTGACACTGTCTTTAGGAGCTGGCAAGGGATATGTCCAGTGCTGAGCAGGAATTCAGTGCGCTTAGCTTTCCTCCCTGTATTTTTCCTTCCTCTCTGCTTTATTCAAATAAACCTGCCTTTGTCTACCTTGACTCTGGCCGGCTCCTCCCTTGGAGTGTATTCAAATAAAACCTTAACTTTGCTTCACCATGGTGTCTCTGCCCTTCAGTTCTTTGTTGTGGTGGGGCAAGAACTGGACAAACTCAACCCCTGACAGTATGGACTTTAGTTGATAATATGGTGACTCATTGATTGTTACCAGTGTACCACACGGATGGAAGACGTTAGTAATATGGGAAAGTGTGTGATATGTTTGGGGTAATAGATGAGGTGGTGTACTTCTGCTCAATTTTTGTGAAAACTTCAAACTTAAAAATAAAATTTATTGTTAAAATTAAATTTCATTAATAATTAAAAAAGAGTCAATTGATTATAGAAATGAAAAAAATACAAAGAAAAAAGAAATAAAGTGAATTGAAGAGCTCAATGGATCACAGTTGAATGAGTCAGTGAACTTACGAACAGAGCGACACACAACATTCACCCAATCTGAACAATGAAGAGAAAACAAACAAAAAATGAATGGAGTTACAGGGACTTGTATATCAACAACAAAACTTCCAATATCCCTTTCGTCACTATCGCAAAAGGAAAGGAGCAAAAGAATGACACTGAAAGACAGTTTGAAGAAATAGCAGCTGAAAACTTTCCAAATTTAGCAAAAGACATATATTTACAGATTCTGAAAGATGAGCAAACCCCAAAAAGGATAATCCCAAAGAAATCCATGCCAAATATATATCATAATTACACTTCTGAAAACTAAAGAAGAAGAAGGAAAAAAAACCCCAAAACTTTAAGAGCAGCCATTTAAAAGAGAGAAATGATGCATTGCTTGTGCTGGAACACCAATTTGAATACAAAATAAATCACCTGAAGCCATGGAAGCCATAAGAACCTGACACACAATTTTCCAACTACTGAAATAAAATTGTCAACTGGGAATTTTTTTTTTGTAGATAATTATTTTTTATTGAAGAGTAGTTGACACACAGTATTACATTAGTTTCAGGTGTACAACACAGTGATTCAACATTTATATACATGATAATTCTAGGTACTAGCTATCACCATACCAAGTTGTTACAATATTTTGACTATATTTCTTATGCTATACATTACATCCTGGTTACTTCTTTATTTTACAATTGGAAGTGTGTACTTTTTTTGTTTTTGTGAGGGCATCTCTCCTATTTATTGATCAAATGGTTGTTAACAACAATAGAATTCTGTATAGGGGAGTCAATGCTCAATGCACAATCATTAATCCAACACAAGCCTAATTTTCCTCAGTCTCCAATCTTCTGAAGCATAACGAACAAGTTCTTACATGGAGAACAAACTCTTACATAGTGAATAAGTTACATGGTGAACAGTACAAGGGCAGTTATCACAGAAACTTTCAGTTTTGATCATGCATTATGAACTATAAACAATCAGTCCAAATATGAATATTCATTTGATTTCTATACTGGATTTATATGTGGATACCTCATTTCTCTCTTTATTATTATTATTTATAATAAAATTCTGAAGTGGTAGGTAGATGCAAGATAAAGGTAGAAAACATAGTTTAGTGCTGTAAGAGGGCAAATGTAGATGATCAGGTGTGTGCCTATGGACTAAGTATTAATCCAAGCTAGACAAGGGCAACAAAACATCCACAGATGCAGAAGATTTCTCTCAAAACAGGGGGCGGGGGTGAGGTTCTGAGCCTCACCTCTGTTGATCCCCAATTTCTCACCTGATGGTCCCCCTGTGACTGTGCCTGTCTTAGGTTGTTCCTCCCTTGAGGAATCTTACCCATCTCTGGCTAACCAGTCATCTTCCAGGGCCATACAGGGAAATGTAAAGTTGGTAAGTGAGAGAGAAGCCTTATTGTTTGAAAACGTTAGTTTTTTACTTCTTTGCATATTTATGCCCTTTGGCTTCTATGCCCAGCATTTGTCTTGAGGTATCTTTACCACTTAGAAGAATTATGATACATGGTAAATTCGATATGAGGCACGAATTCTATTTAAGGGTTGTAATTAGGAAGGAAGAAGAAAAGCTATAGAAGTAGCAGGCGGAAGAAAACATGGGAAGATTGATTATTTCTTTGACATATCTTCTTGTAGAGTAACATAAGCATGTATAGGTTTTAAACTACTAATTAAATTGCACACACACATTAACATAATAGGAGTAGAGTTACATAACCAGAGCATACCTATAATTACCAGCCATCTCCAGTGAAACCAAGAAAACCAGTTAGGCACCGTAGGCATTTGTGAAAACTTATCTATGATATGGTGGATATTGTCCAACTGAACTTGAACAGTCTGAGATAAATCAGACAAATCAAAACAGCCCATTCCCGGGGACTGTTCACATCCCATATGTTCTTTTAACAGTAAATAGTCTGTAGTTGTAAGATTTTGGAGTGCTACAATTTGCACTTCTACTAATTCTTGGTTGAGTTCCGACAGCATGGATCCAGTCAAATTTGCTGTTTTACTGTATGCACAGGCCAGCTTAGA
Source organism: Manis javanica (assembly GCF_040802235.1). Classification (NCBI taxonomy): domain Eukaryota; kingdom Metazoa; phylum Chordata; class Mammalia; order Pholidota; family Manidae; genus Manis; species Manis javanica. Next base: position 40,065,061 of record NC_133164.1, read on the forward strand.
TATCTCCTTCTTCATTCCAATGGCAAGTCCAGGAACTGGGGGGATGAATGCATCTACACCTGTAGCAGCGCATGGATCTTTGCTGGGGTTTTTTGATGATCATCTTCTGGCATGAGTCTTCCAGAGAGTGCTGATGTTGGAAGTTCTTTTTCATATCGTATCTTAGTACATTTTTGGGGTAGCCAAATTAGGCTTTGATCCTCTGTATAACCAGCTCCCCCCTATAAACCCCTTTATAGTCACTGTCCATCAGCATAGCAAAATGTTGTAGAATCACTACTTGTCTTCTCTGTGTTGTACAGCCCTCCCCTTTCTCCCACCCCCCCATGCATGCTAGTCTTAATACCCTCCTTCTTCTTCCCCCCCACTTATCCCTCCATACCCATCCATCCTCCCCAGTCCCTTTCCCTTTGGTACCTGTTAGTCCATTCTTGGGTTCTGTGATTCTGCTGCTCTTTTGTTCCTTCAGTTTTTTCCTTGTTCTTATACTCCTCAGATGAGTGAAATCATTTGGTATTTCTCTTTCTCCACTTGGCTTATTTTGCTGACCATAATACCCTCCAGCTCCATCCATGTTGCTGCAAATGGTAGGATTTACCCTTTTCTTATGGCTGAGTAGTATTCCATTGTGTATATGTACCACATCTTCTTTATCCATTCATCTATCGATGGACATTTAGGTTGCTTCCAATTCTTGGCTACTATAAATATTGCTGCGATAAACATAGCGGTGCATCTGTCTTTCTCAAACTTGATTGCTGCATTCTTAGGGTAAATTCCTAGGAGTGGAATTCCTGGGTCAAATGGTAAGTCTGTTTTGAGCATTTTGATGTACCTCCATACTGCTTTCCACAATGGTTGAACTAATTTACATTCCCACCAGCAGTGTAGGAGGGTTCCCCTTTCTCCACAGCGTTGCCAACATTTGTTGTTGTTTGTCTTTTGGATGGCAGCCATCCTTACTGGTGTGAGGTGATACCTCATTGTAGTTTTAATTTGCATTTCTCTGATAATTAGCGATGTGGAGCATTTTTTTCATGTGTCTGTTGGCTATCTGTATTTCTTTTTTGGAGAACTGTCTGTTCAGTTCCTCTGCCCATTTTTTCTTTTTAATCTTTAATCTACACTTACATGAAGAATACTATGTTTACTATGCTCTCCCCTATACCAGGTCCCCCCTAAAAACCATATTACAGTCACTGTCCATCAGCAGAGCAACATGTTATAGAATCACTACTTGTCTTCTCTGTGTTGTACAGCCCTCCCCTTTCTCCCTCCCCCCCATGCATGCTAATCTTAATACCCCCTTTCTTCTTCCCCCCCTTATCCCTCCCTACCCACCCATCCTCCCCAGTCCCTTTCCCTTTGGTACCTGTTAGTCCATTTTTGGGTTCTTTAATTCTGCTGCTGTTTTGTTCCTTCAGTTTTTCCTTTGTTCTTATACTCCTCAGATGAGTGAAATCATTTGGTATTTCTCTTTCTCCGCTTGGCTTATTTCACTGAGCATAATACTCTCCAGCTCCATCCTTGTTGCTGCAAATGGTAGGATTTTCCCTCTTCTTATGGCTGAGTAGTATTCCATTGTGTATATGTACCACATCTTCTTTATCCATTCATCTATCGATGGACATTTAGGTTGCTTCCAATTCTTGGCTATTGTAAATAGTGCTGCGATAAACATGGGGGTGCATCTGTCTTTCTCAAACTTGATTGCTGTGTTCTTAGGGTAAATTCCTAAGAGTGGAATTGCTGGGTCAAATGGTAAGTCTGTTTTGAACATTTTGATGAACCTCCATACTGCTTTCCACAATGGTTGAACTAATTTACATTCCCACCAGCAGTGTAGGAGGGTTCCCCTTTCTCCACAGCCTCACCAACATTTGTTGTTGTCTGTCTTTTGGATGGCAGCCATCCTTACTGGTGTGAGGTGATACCTCATTGGAGTTTTAATTTGCATTTCTCTGATAATTAGCGATGTGGAGCATCTTTTCATGTGTCTGTTGGCCATCTGTATTTCTTTTTTAGAGAACTGTCTGTTCAGTTCCTCCGCCCATTTTTTAATTGGGTTATTTGTTTTTTGTTTGTTGAGGTGTGTGAGCTCTTTAAATATTCTGGACGTCAAGCCTTTATCGGATCTGTCATTTTCAAATGTATTCTCCCATACTGTAGGGTTCCTTTTTGTTCTATTGATGGTGTCTTTTGCTGTACAGAAGATTTTCAGCTTAATATAGTCCCACTTGCTCATTTTTGCTGTTGTTTTCCTTGCCCGGGGAGATATGTTCAAGAAGAGGTCACTCATGTTTATGTCTAAGAGGTTTTTGCCTATGTTTTCTTCAAAGAGTTTAATGGTTTCATGACTTACATTCAGGTCTTTGATCCATTTTGAGTTTACTTTTGTATATGGGGTTAGGCAATGGTCCAGTTTCATTCTCCTATGTGTAGCTGTCCAGTTTTGCCAGTACCATCTGTTGAAGAGACTGTCATTTCCCCATTGTATGTCCATGGCTCCTTTATCAAATATTAATTAGCCATATATGTCTGGGTTAATGTCTGGATTCTCTAGTCTGTTCCATTGGTCTGTGGCTCTGTTCTTGTGCCAGTACCAAATTGTCTTGATTACTATGGCTTTATAGTAGAGCTTGAAGTTGGGGAGTGAGATCCCCTTACTTTATTCTTCTTTCTCAGGATTGCTTTGGCTATTCGGGGTCTTTGGTGTTTCCATATGAATTTTTGAATTATTTGTTCCAGTTCATTGAAGAGTGTTGCTGGTAATTTGATAGGGATTGCATCAAATCTGTATATTGCTTTGGGCAGGATGGCCATTTAGACAATATTAATTCTTCCTAGCCATGAGCATGGGATGAGTTTCTGCCACACCAACTCCAGTGGAGTCTGTGCAGCATGGAATTCAAAGACCTTGAATGGCTGCCAGTCCTGAGGTTCATGCCAAGAGCGGCTAGATCTCCTGGAGGTCCCTGGCAGATGCTCATAAAAAGATATCTCAGAAGTATGCTTTCCGGTTCAGGTGTATTGTGCATGGGGGCCAGAATGCGCCTTGTATTATTGATATTTGGCATAACAGTCTGCAGCACTTCCCCTGCTTCAGTGAATTGAGATGTACCATTAGATATTCCAGGAACTGAGGAACCACAAGTTCTGGACCAGCAGACAGTGAACTCACTGTTCTTGAGCATGGTAACCTCAGACCCATCCTCCTTCACCCAGATAGAAAAACGCATAGAGAATAAATTGCATAAGCTTGCTTTGCTTGTTACCTTGCCAGATGATTGTTCCCATATAGCATATCTTTTACTGCAAATGCTGTAAATCCCAAAGAACACATTTGGGGATATTTTTGATGAGTTACAAAGGTTAGAGTTGGGGATTCAACGAACTTCTAGGAAAAGAAGGGACCTTCCAGAAGATAAATTGGAGGCAGAAAAACAGAAGCTGCTTACCATGGGGTTTGTAGTCAGGATTAGAAATAATAGCATAGAATATCTTATAAACAACAGATGGTGGCAACCCCCTAGATATAGAGGTCCATATAGACCTAGGCCTACCGATGCCCCAACCCCATGGACAGGAGTATATGACAGTAATTTAGACAGATGGGTAAATAAATACGGGAAGAGAATAAAATATCAAGATCTTTCCCGGTGGGAAAGCATAAAAAGAGCACGTGCTCCATGATGCACATTGACAGCAGAACAACAATGGCAATTGAGATGGCAAGTGTTTATATTTCTGGCTAATTATGGAAAAACTACTCATCCTATAAAATATAATGTTTATGGTCATCCTAGAACTATGAGAGAAATTTTACAAGTTTTAGAAAACAATCTAAACTGGCTTTGAGAATGCACGTCATAATGTATTAACCACAATGTCTAGCATGGTAACCGCAAATGGTAAAAATATCCCTTTCCTGTACAATTTGAAACTGAGAAGGTCCTGTTATGATGCTTATTGCTGAGATTGCAATCCTCTGAACTTTTGCCAAAAATACTTATGTTCCCTGTTCCACAAAAAGGAACAATATATATCTTGGTGTTTGAATAATAAATTTTGCAGCAGCAGCTTGAAACCTCCCTTGCGTTTGGGCTCTGTCTGTCATCCGCCGAATCCGTGCCTGATCTGTTCGTCTAAGTCTGGGTCGTCTCCATTCTCCCCCTGCAGCAGCCCACGGCAAGTTTCCATCTGTTAGTGTCCCCTTTAATTTCTCTTAAGAGTGACTTGTAGTTTTCAGAGTATAAGTCTTTCACTTCTTTGGTTAGGTTTATTCCTAGGTATTTTATTCTTTTTGATGCAATTGTGAATGGAGTTGTTTTCCTGATTTCTCTTTCTGTTGGTTCATTGTTAGTGTATAGGAAAGCCACAGATTTCTGTGTGTTGATTTTGTATCCTGCAACTTTGCTGTATTCCTATATTAGTTCTAGTAGTTTTGGGGTGGAGTCTTTAGGGTTTTTTACGTATAGTATCATGTCATCTGCAAATAGTGACAGTTTAACTTCTTCTTTACCAATCTGGATTCCTTGTATTTCTTTGTTTTGTCTAATTGCCATGCCTAGGACCTCCAGTACTATGTTAAATAACAGTGGGGAGAGTGGGTATCCCTGTCTAGTTCATGATCTCAGAGGAAAAGCTTTCAGCTTCTCGCTGTTCAATATCATGTTGGCTGTGGGTTTTTCATATATGGCCTTTACTATGTTGAGGTACTTGCCCTCTATTCCCATTTTGTTGAGAGTTTTTATCATGAATGGATGTTGAACTTTATCAAATGCTTTTTCAGCATCTATGGAGGTGATCATGTGGTTTTTGTCTTTCTTTTTGTTGATGTGGTGGATGATGTTGATGGACTTTCGAATGTTATACCATCCTTGCATCCCTGGGATGAATCCCACTTGGTTATGGTGTACGATCCTTTTGATGTATTTTTGAATTCGGTTTGCTAATATTTTTTTGAGTATTTTTGCATCTACGTTCATCAGGGATATTGGTCTGTAGTTTTCTTTTTTGGTGGGGTCTTTGCCTGGTTTTGGTATTAGGGTGATGTTAGCTTGATAGAATGAGTTTGGGAGTATTCCCTCCTCTTCTATTTTTTGGAAAACTTTAAGGAGAATGGGTATTATGTCTTCCCTGTATGTCTGATAAAATTCTGAGGTGAATCGATCTGGCCCGGGGGTTTTGTTCTTTGGTAGTTTTTTGATTATCGCTTCAATTTCATTGCTGGTAATTGGTCTGTTTAGATTTTCTGTTTTTTTCTGGGTCAGTCTTGGAAGGTTGTATTTTTCTAGGAAGTTGTCCATTTCTCCTAGGTTTCCCAGCTTGTTAGCATATAGGTTTTCATAGTACTCTACAATAATTCTTTGTATTTCTGTGGGGTCCATCATTATTTTTCCTTTCTTATTTCTGATACTGTTGATTTGTGTTGACTCTCTTTTCTTCTTAATAAGTCTGGCTAGAGGCTTATCTATTTTGTTTATTTTCTTGAAGAACCAGCTCCTGGTTTCATTTATTTTTGCTATTGTTTTATTCTTCTCAATTTTATTTATTTCTTCTCTGATCTTCATTATGTCCCTCCTTCTGCTGACCTTAGGCCTCATTTGTTCTTCTTCTTCCAATTTCAATAATTGTGACATTAGACCATTTATTTGGGATTGTTCTTCCTTTTTTAAATATGCCTGTATTGCTATATACTTTCCTCTTAAGACTGCTTTTGCTGTGTCCCACAGTAGTTGGGGCTTAGTGTTGTTGTTGTCGTTTGTTTCCATATATTGCTGGATCTCCATTTTGATTTGGTCATTGATCCATTGATTATTTAGGAGCGTGTTGTTAAGCCTCCATGTGTTTGTGAGCCTTTTTGCTTTCTTTGTACAGTTTATTTCTAGTTTCATGCCTTTGTGGTCTGAAAAGTTTGTTGGTAGGATTTCAATCTTTTTGAATTTACTGAGGCTCTTTTTGTGGCCTAGTATGTGGTCTATTCTGGAGAATGTTCCATGTGCACTTGAGAAGAATGTGTATCCTGTTGCTTTTGGATGTAGAGTTCTGCAGATGTCTATTAGGTCGATCTGTTCTAGTGTGTTGTTCAGTGCCTGTGTGTCCTTACTTATTTTCTGCCCAGTGGATCTATCCTTTGGGGTGAGTGGTGTGTTGAAGTCTCCTAAAATGAGTGCATTGTATTCTATTTCCTCCTTTATTTCTGTTAGTATTTGTTTCAGGTATGTTGTTGCTCCTGTATTGGGTGCATATATATTTATAATGGTTATAGCCTCTTGTTGGACTGAGCCCTTTATCATTATGTAATGTCCTTCTTTGTCTTTTGTTACTTTCTTTATTTTGAAGTCTGTTTTGTCTGATACCAGAATTGCAACACCTGCTTTCTTCTCTCTATTGTTTGCATGAAATATCTTTTTCTATCCCTTGACTTTAAGTCTGTGCATGTCTTTGGGTTTGAGGTGAGTCTCTTGTAAGCAGCAGATGGACAGATCTTGTTTTTTTATCCATTCTATTACTCTGTGTCTTTTGATTGGTGCATTCAGTCCATTTACATTTAGGGTGATTATTGAGAGGTGTGAACTTATTGCCTTTGCAGGCATTATGTTTGTGGTTACCAAAGGTTCAGGGTTAGCTTCTTTACTATCTTACTGTCTAACTTAACTCACTTGTTGCTATTATAAATGCGGTCTGATGATTCTTTATTTCTCCCCCTTCCTATTCCTCCTCCTCCCTTCTTCATATGTTGGGTGTTTTGTTCTGTGCTCTTTTTAGGAGTGCTCCCATCTAGGGCAGTCCCTGTAAGATGCCCTGTAGAGGTGGTTTGTGGGAGGCAAATTCCCTGAACTTTTGCCTGTCTGGGAATTGTTTAATCCCTCCTTCATATTTAAATGATATTCATGCTGGATACAGTAGTCTTGGTTCAAGGCCCTTCTGTTTCATTGCATTAACTATATCATGCCATTCTCTTCTGGCCTGTAGGGTTTCTGTTGAGAAGTCTGATGATAGCCTGCTGGGTTTTCCTTTGTAGGTAACCTTTTTTTTCTCTCTGGCTGCCTTTAATACTTTGTCCTTGTCTTTCATTTTTGCCATTTTAATTATTACGTGTTTTGGTGTTGCCCTCCTTGGATCCCTTGTCATGGGAGTTCTGTGTACCTCTGTGGTCTGAGAGGCCATTTCTTCCCCTAGTTTGGGGATGTTTTTGGCAATTATTTCTTCAAAGACACTTTCTATCCCTTTTTCTCTCTCTTCTTCTCTGGTACCCCTATAATGCCGATATTGTTCCCTTTCAATTGGTCACTCAGCTCTCTTAGAATTCTTTCATTCCTGGAGATCCTTTTATCTCTCTCTGCATCAGCTTCTCTGCATTCCTGTTCTCTGTTTTGTAGTCCATTAATGGTCTCTTGCATCTCGTCCATTCTGTTTTGATGTCCTTCCAGAGCTTGTTTTATTTCTGTATTCTCCTTCCTTAGTTCTTGCATATTTCTCTGCAAGTCCATCAGCATGGTTATGACTTTTGTTTTGAATTCTTTTTCAGGAAGACTGGTTAAATCTATCTCCCCAGGTTCCTTCTCAGGGGAAGATGTAGCAGATGCCAAAGCTGTCTGGGTTAGTCTTGTTTGGATCATTTTTTTTTTTGCCTTTTCATGTTGACAGGTGGTATTGACTGTCAGCTGGGAGGGCCAAACTTTTCACTTGCTACTGGCCTTTCTTTACTGGGACAACTGTGACCCTTAGTGGCTTGTGTTGAGTAATTGTGTGTAGACTGGGTCTGTGTGTCTTGTCCGGCTGATATGGAGGAATTTCCCTTTCTGTGGGCATGGTCTGCCTTAGGCTGTTTCTCTGCTTTCACAGCGCCCAGAGGCGTAATGGACCAGGGGGCTCTTTGGCTGTTTCCCTCCATGAGGGGTCTCAGAGCTGTTGCCCAGGGGGTTAGTGCACCCCGTTTTCCCTGTAATTTCCAGCCACTGGGCTGTGACCTGTGTTGTATCCGTCCAGCTGTTATGTCCCTGTCCCTTTAAGACTTTCAAAAAGCACTCGCTTTTCTTTGTCACAGGGGCATCAGCTTCGGAACCCACTCAGAGGTCTTGCTACCCTATTTCCCTAGTTTCCAGCCCTCCACGCATGCACTGTGTCTGCGCTCTGGTGCGGGTGGCTGGCGCTGGGTGTTTAGCAGTCCTGGGCTCCCTCTCCCTCCCACCGGGAGCTGGGGGAAGGTGTGCTCGGGTCCTGCCCGGCCGGGGGTTGTATCTTACCCCTTTCACCAGGCGCTGGGCTCTCGCACGTGTGGATGCAGTCTGTTGTCCTGTGTCTTCTGGTCTCTCTTTTAGGATTAGTTGTATTTGTTGTATTTTCAAAAATATTTATGTTTTTGGGAGGAGATTCCCACTGTCCTACTCACGCCACCATGTTGGCTCTGCCCCCCTCAACTGTGAATTTTATATGGTGAAACTATATCCTCAGTAATTAAGGGGACATCAGAACACTGTTAGATGAAGGAACACTATAAGAATATTTTGCTAGAAGACCAATGCTTAAGACTGGCTAACGGAAGTTCTTTGAACAGAAAAGTCAGAATGAAAGAAAGAATTCTGGAGTATCAGAAGGAAGAAGAGTGTAAAGAGCTCAAGCAAATATACATACAGCAGTCTACCATTTTCCTCATGAATTTTATGTCATGTCTGATGTTGAATTTAAATTTGTAACACTATCTGATCCCCAATGTTTTACTGGACAATGTACAGGGACATAAATAGAAGTGAGAGTTTTACATTTCACCTAAAGTGATAAAGTACAGCATCTGTGTGACGTCAGACACATATTTTAATACCCACAGAACCATGATAAAATCAATATGAAACAACACTCAAAACCACTATCCAGAAAGTCCCTGGCTTATGATGGTTCGACTTAATGATTTAAGGTGGTATGAAAGTAATTTGCATTTAAAAGCTGTACTTCAAATTTTGAATGTTGATCTTTTCCCAGGCTATTGTTAGGCAGCTCGATCCTCCCTCTGCTTGTGGGCCGTGGCAGCTCCCAGTGGGCCATATGACTGGGAGGGTAAATAACAAACACCTTTAAACCATTCTGCACCAAACAACTATTCTGTATCTCAGTTTCAGTACAGCACTCAAAAAATTATATGAGATGTTCAACCTTGTATTTTAAAGTAGGCTTTGTGTTAGATGGTTTGCCCAACCATAGGCTAGTTCTGAGCATGTTTAAGGTAGGCTAGGTTAGGCTATAATGCTTCCTAGGTTATGTGCATTAAATGCAATTTCAAATTACTATGGGCTTCTCAGGATGCAACCCCACTGTAAGTCTAGGTAGATCTGTAGATAAAATAAGACAGAATCTTTAAAAATATTCAATGAACACAGAGGAAGGCCAGAAAAGATAAACAGAGGAAACACACAGAAAATCAGTAATAATATAGCAGAGCAAAGCACTAGCATATTAATAATCATTTTAGATGTATAGGATCTAAATACAAAAATCAAAAAACAGATAATTGGATTTAAAATATTGAGCTATTTTTACAGCTTATAAGAAGCTCACTTCAATCTCAGTGACATTGATAAATTAAAAGTAAAAGTATTGGGAAAAACAGATACCACATGCAACATAAATTTAAACAAACACAAGTGGCTATATTAACATCTGATAAATTAGAATTTGGATCAAAGAAAGTTACTAGAGACAAAGAGGGATATTACATAGGATGAAAGTTTGATCCAACAGGAAGACATATAAATTGGTTTATATTAAATTGGTACACACTAAAAAATAAAGCTTCAAAATAGATGAACAAAAACCAATTGAGCTGAAAAGAAAATTAAAGAAATCCACACTTACAGTTGTAGACTTCCACACCCCCAATCTGAACAACACAGTCAATGAATGAACAATATCTAATTAATATACATACTGAGTACTTCATCCAACAACAGAATACACTATTTTAAGCACCAATGGGACGTTCACCAAGATGAGTCATATTCTAGATCATACAACAAACCTCAATAAACTTAAAAAAGAATTGGCATCCTACAGAGTATACTCTCTGACCACAGTAGAATAAAACTAGAAATCAGTAAAAGACAAGCCACAAAAAGATACTGTATGTTCTGTATTATTTATTGATTAAAAACAGTATTTCTGAGAAGCCACTACTTCATTGTGTGTTTCTGTGTGTATTTGTGTGTATATTGAGAAAATTTTTAAAAAAATGAATATGAAAGTGTTCAGGATGACACTTACAAAAGAGTAAACATAGAGTTAGTCATTAATATAATGATGGTTAAAATTATAAACTTATTGTTTATCCTCTCTCTATCAAGAGATCTAATAGTTCTTGTTCAGGTAAGGTGATTATTCCCACGTGTGCCTAATTCAGAAAAATAGTGTAAGTTAAATTTTATATTAAATAGGTTATTTTAAGACCACCAGTTGGAGAAATTGGAGAAGAGTTGCCAGGAAATACTGAGTATTAGTGATGTGGTGAGTTTAGCTCACACTGCTGCATGGTAGATAGGACATTTGGTAAGAGTAAATCCTGTGAGTTCTCATCACAAGGAAATTCTTTTTCCTTTCATTCTTTTCTTCTTTCCTTTATTCTTATTGTATCTATTTTAGATGAGTGTTAGCTGAACCTATTGTGTAATCCCTTCACAATATATGTAAGTCAGACAGTCATGCTGTATGTCTTAAACTTATACAGTGATGTATGTCCATTATTTCTCAATACTATGCAAAAATCCCATCTCTCTCCTCCTTATATGTATCTCTTTTGCACACACACAGAGACACACACACACACACACACACACACACACACACAAACCACCAGTATACTAGTCCTGCAATAACATAAAAATTGTTACAATTAATTTGAGATGATTTTATAGGAATTATAGAGTAAGATTACAGGAAGTGGGTGTTCATGAATGCATACATGTATGTGTACGTATATGTGTATGTGCATGCTAAAAGTACAGGTGCATTTATTTAAAGAAGTGAATGAATGTAATTTGAAGGGTTGAAGATATGTATTTCTAACATTTAATATGCAATCACAATTTTTAGTTTGGTTTAAATATGATAGAACTTCATTTTCTTTTAATAGTATTACAATTGGCTTATGGCAGGTATGGGGAGATTGAAACATATTCTGGCCAGGAGCTTGGAGGTGCCATGAAGGCAGTAAGAAAGGCCAGCACAGAAGCTGTTGCAGAACAGAGTGTGAGAAATGATGGTGTAGGTTAGGGTTATGGTATTGAAGATGGAGTTCAAAATCTATTTATTAAGTAGAATTGACAGGATTTCCTGATAAATCAGACTTCAGAGATTTTTATGAGCAATGAGATGATTGGGTAAATCCTTAGTAAGATGGGAGGCTGGGGGAGAAGCAGATTTGGGAGGGAAAAGTGGGCTCCAATTTGGACATGTTGAATTTGAGAGATGAGTTCTGGCAAAGACTGTCTTACTGACCGTACTTTAGACAGGCTTTTCTGAGTTCTCTTTTTCACTAGAATCAAAAAGAGATCAAAAAAAGATCCTGTTTCAGTCCATGCAGCAAGAATCTCCCTACCCATGATGTCTTCTCTTAGAAATTGTCCATCCATTGACCCTCTCACTTTGTTCTTCGGCTATAAATTCCCAGATGCCCTTGCTGACTTTGAGATTGAGCTCAGTTCTATATTAAAATCTCTTCTTCCTATTGGAAAAAGACTGAATAAAATCTGTCATTACTACCTTTAACTAGAGTCTGGATCTGTTTCTCTTCAACAGTTTGTATTATTAGATTGTCTCTGATAATCAAACACAAATGTTAATCTTCTCTACCAAAAACACATTTTCTCTAAAGCAGAGAGCCAGCTTCTATGGATTTCCCAATTCTTCTCTCCCTCAGAGAAATAAGTGCTGGCAAAAATGGCATCACCAGATCCAGAAGTGTGTCTGTCACCATTAGAAGTTGCTCATAAATTTGTAGATCTAAGTGCCAAGCTGAGAGATGGCTCTGAAGGAAGCCAACTGCAATCACTCCAGTTTAGTGGAAATATTGCTTCCTGTGGATACACTGGCTACCTGTGCATTTTATGTAGATGGGATCATTTCCTTTCCAGTAATGACACTATTTTGTGCTTTCACCTCATGTACATCCTCAGCACCAGGAATCCCAATAAAATTTCCCAACCTGTTAAAATTTACTGTAATTTAAACTTAGCTCTAAATGAAAAATCTGTTTATGAAGGAATTATTCTTTAAGGTACAGGAAACATCACTATGTACAGTATATTTTTTGATAGTAAATGCTGCCTTTGCAGGTTCAATGAAATTAGTATTTTTAATTTATATTGGCTTACTAAGCATAGGTTAATATACAGAGAGATATAGATACACTCATAAGATAGAAATCCAAAAGCTGAAGCATTTTTTCTTCAATTATACTGCCATTTGTTTGTTTTTATTTTTAATGAGAAAACTGTAAGTCCTATAACTATTTCATCACTTGCAAAATGAGGCAGCAAGTTAAAAATTATACTGTTGTTTCTATCAGTAGGTATAATGTGAAGGACAGTGTGATAGAATAGGACATCAGATTTCACCAGGCAAAATACATTACCTACAACAGCTGTCCAAAGCTGCCTGCCTCTACACGGGGGTGATACTAGCCCATATTGGTAATTGGTATGTTTGCTATTCAATCTGACATATACTCTTTGCCAGTAATTAGATTTGGGAAGGAAATCTAATGACATTTCCCACCCAATATACCTGATGGCAGCAGAGTAGAAGACAACGCTATGTAAGGAGTTTTTCCCTCTCTGTGAAGAGTAATACCACAGCAGAAATCTATAGCACGGAAGCTGCTTACACTAGACTACATCACTTCGAAACAACAACAAAACAACAGTAATAATGCTAATTCCATGACTTACAGTGACTATTATAGCAGAGCAATTGTAGAATAATTTAAGTGACAAGTGACAAACTATTCAACTTGCAGTTTTTGTTAATTTTTCCTCCATAGTAAGAATTGAGTTTCTTGGCCCAAATGATGTATTTGTAGTTTTTTAAGATAACAGATTCTTTAAAGGTTCATATAGTAATAATAGAAAAAAATTAACTGCCCTAAATCATGGGTTTTTCATTACTTAGATGAAGTGGTGAATGATTTTTATTCACGTAGAAATGTTCCATTCACTGTATAACAATCAGCCTAGAAGTCTTCAAACCTATTAGCTTTATCTGGCTTCCTTTTTCAGAGTAACTTGAGGCTATTTTTCCTCAAATTGTTCACAAATATCTGTATTTATTTATTTAAATACATTTATTGAGTTCAAGCGTTCGTTTTCAGAGAGGAATTATAATGGCAAGAGAGATATGTTCTCTCTAATGGTATTCACTTGTAGGGGGTAAGGAGGCCTGACAGCTTAAGTGAATAAACAAGGTAATTACAGATTGTGAGAAATGCTATGAAATAAATACAGTACATGACCAAATATGTGATGAGGTGAGGTGTTTTGGAAGGATGAATTTAAATAAAATCAGAAAAGACCCTGCTGAGGATACATCCTAAGACAAAGGATAGGCATATGGGAGAAGGGATGGGATCCAAACACAGAGCATTCCTGGAAGGGGGAACAAAAAGTGCAAAAATCCCGAGGCAGGGAAGACTTTGTTTTTCAAGGAACAGAGAGGACCTGCACGACGAGCTTGATCTTTGAGAGAGGGGATGCTGAATGTAATATATCTTCTGCCTGCTAATCTCTAACAAACACCTTAAAAGAAATACTACAGAATTGTTTGGTTTATAGAAGAGTAAACAATTGAGACACATTTTTATGATGCTATAACAGGTTTTAAAGGAATTATCATCTTGCAAAATGACATTAACAAAAACAACTAATAATAACATAAGATGGTATATAATTTTGCTAAAGGGCTATGGTAGAGGCAGTTGAAGTAATTACAGGACAAGGGAAATTGATATTGTTTTTAATAGTCAAAGGATACCTCATTATTTTTGAATAAAGAAATGGATGTGAGCTTATAATAATGAATTAATATCTCTTCTAAAGTAAGACTGAAAATGTGAGCTGCCACTAATAATTTTTAAGTAATCTTATGCTTTTTAAAATGGTGATTGAGTATGTTTGTATGTCTGTCTTATGTTGAGAAAAATAAAGGGGAAAATTAGTTAATGCTGACAAACTAGATCTAAGGAGGAGGATATATGTTTCAGATAAAAACATAAGCAAATAAAAACTTGAGTGGTTAGAAAGGTTTTTTATTATCAAGATTGATTTTATATGTCTTTCAAGAATTTATCATCATGCCATCTTTTTACATTTATGACATATTTATGAATTTTAATTTATATGACACTTTCCCTATGAAGAACAGATAAATAAATCTGGACCATTTTCAGGACCAGTAAGAATTTTGGAAACAATTTGACAGTTTTTGTTAAAACACCATAGTCTTCTATGCATGCTAAAGAAGACACTCTCTTGGAATTAGTTAATTAAATAAGTCAAAGACTTTCTTACATTAGTAATATTTACAGGACTACAGATACTAAAATAATACATTTTTTGAACATTTTTATAACTGAAAAATCTTCTGATATTCTTAAATTTACTTTTGAGCAATATAGGTTCCAGTGAAGACTGGGTAACTAATTGATAAACATCTTGCTATAATGCTATGTATTTTCATTCATAAAGACTTCCAATATAAATCATCCAGTTTTAATGTAGTACTGACTTATATACCCTATAAACTATAAACAGCCCCAAAGAAATAATTCTGTTGAGGAGTTAAGGTTTGTGTTTAACCTACTGAGACTCTCTATGTATTTACTCTGTGGATATATTTAGCAGAATAAGCAAGACATTAGGAAAAGAGAAGAGAAATAGTTAACTTTTTAATAAGATGCTTTATATCATTCTCCATGAACAATCTCTAGCAATGAAATTTTCACATATCTGGAGAATTCTGAATATAGCATCCTATATAATTACTTTTAAAAAGTCATAGGCCTACCTTTGATTTTTTTTATTTCAAATGACTTTATTGTGAGGTTTATTATTTGCATGTCATATTTGTGTTCTTCAAACGAGTATTTTTTTATAATTAATCATATAGAATAAGACTTTTCATGCCAAAAGGCCTAATTCCTAGACTAATTCCTAATATGTAAGCTTTACCTCTTCCAGGTAATAATTTTATTGTTTATTTCACTTATCATAGTTTATCTTTTACATAGTTATCATGTACATCTTAAATTCCCTAAAATATTAAATATCTTCAAGGAAATGGCATTTATTTTTATCTTGATTTTCCCCATAGCTTTTAGCAAAGCTATAGCAAATGTGGCAGGCATTTGAAAAATACTGTGTCAATTGTGACATACTTTAAAAATCTTTTTTTATTGGACAGCTCACCTTTAGCTTTTGATTCCAGATGTAGACTACAGACCAATAACTATTATTACCTGGAAATGGAGCAAAAACAATAGCTGTTTATTGTCGGGCAAAAGCCCATGGACATATTCTGTATTCATTAACTTAAAAAAATTAAGACCAGATTTAAAATATTTAATTGCTGTAAACATGAAAATCTACCCCTGAGACAGAAGAAACTAGATTTGCATTATTATGGATTAAAAAGTATAGACTGGATTGTATTTTAAATAGCATACTAAACTATATTTACTATGTAAACATTGACAATTAATTTATTCTTCATTCATTCATTTAAAAATAATTTCTTGATTTTGGCAAAGACTGTTATTGGTACTGGGGACAATGCTCTGAATAATAGAGACAATTTTCTTAGTTTCATGGAGTTTATATTTTATTTGAAATGGGAAATAGGAGAAAAGCATAGTGAATGAATGAATGAGTAAATGTATAATAAGCAAAATAGTGAAAATTTCTAAAATGAAAGCAAGCTAAGGGAGATTATGAGTGCCAAGTGTGGGAATGTTGTGATTTTATGTGGAGTTTATAAGTATTGTAACCTGTGGTAAATAGCGTAGTCAGAGGAGGCCTCATTGCAAGAGTGTGGTGTGAGCCAACGTCTGAAAGGAATGAGGAGGTAAGACATTTGGCTTTACGGAAACAGAGTAGTGAGTGCAAAGGGCCTGTGGAAAATGAATGCTTAAAGTATCCAAGAAGCAAGCATTCTGGCTGGAGTGGGAATGAGTGAGTAAGTCATTGATAGAAAATGAAATTGAAGGGATAATTTCAAAACACTAGGCAATACTTCTTCTTTCAGAGGCATAGTTTTATAATAATACATGCATTTTCTAAGTTGCTTTGTGGTATCTTTTATATACAAGCATGATGCTAACTGCTTAAAATGAATAATATTTAATTCTCCTAATCATCCTGTAAATAAACCTTAGAGAGGTCATATAATTTGACAAAGTTATAAAACAGGTTTCCTGAACTTGGGCTATTTTTATAAGCAGTGTTGGTCTTGTTTTCTTTTTTTCTTTTTTCATTTTTTATTGAAGTATCATTGATATACAGTCTTACCTTGGTTTCATAATGTACAATGCAGTGGTTCAACAGTTACCCATATTATTAAATCCTCACCCCCTCTAGAGTGGTTACTACCTATCAGGTTCTGTTTTCATTTTTATTAATTTTGAAAATTACTGATCATTAACTAATTTTATTTGCTTTCTTTTAAATGCTTATATTTGAATTGAATGACCTAAGAGCAATATTTACTATGCAACTAACAGCAACTTTATCTTTTCTTCAGTGGCCAAAGTACACAGCAAAATAACATTCTAATATCCAACTCACTGAGCTGCACCTATTTGTCACGGCATGAGATAAGTATCTAGCAATACAGCGTATGCACTTGTGACTTGTTTGAATTTTATATCCTGTACAAGTGTTTGCATGCTATATAAATCCAGTTGCAAGTCAAATATCTGATCTCACAGTTAAAAATTAACAAATTAATGATCTGAACTCACAGTTAAAAAGTAATGATCCTTCCATGATAGAGGAATAAGCACTAGCTAGGTGAGAAAACAGAGTATAAATTTGATTCTGAATTCATATGTTAACCAAATATAGTTGCTTTTGAACACACCAGTAACAGAAAAAGTGCTTTTCATTCAATGCATCTTCATCATTCTAAAATACAAAGTGAATGGAAAAGTGGAATATATATTAGTGCTTAAACAAAATAAGAACATGAAGAAGTTAGTGGATCTTAAATAGTTCAGATAGATTGTTGATGAACTGGAAGGTTCTTTTGAATTAAATCACCAGTCATCTGACACTCTCTCAGAAGTTTAGGCAGCAGCCGTGACTTGCAATTTTTGATACCAGTGACAAATGACCTAAATCAAAAATACTGGATTTGCATATTCATAATGCAATTTGAGAACTAATGCTTTTGACCACTAGGGAACTCTTGATACAATTATGTTAATTTCCAATATGTTTCCCAATGTTCTCACTGTAGTATGATTGCTTACAGGAAAGTTAATACTTTACATTTAAAATGAAATATGAAAATAAATAGCAAGTTTGTTTCATAGAAGCTGTATTATATTAGAAAATATATTCACATAAGCAAATATAAAGATAATTGACAGATTGTAGCTGAATTAATACCAGGAGTTTTGTTATATTTACATTGCCTATAGATCAAATACACTCTATCACATTTCTGTGAAAAATGCATTGGTTATGTCCATATGAAAATACTGCAGTTCATTTGGCCACCTTAACAATTGATGCCATGGTTTCTTGATCAATCTGACTGCAACAACATATATACAGCTGAGGTGGACAGACAAAACAAATGATTAGACATGCTCTGTGCAGTGTTCCTCAGAATAAAGCCATGACAATTATTAAGTAAACTTTATTTCATGAGTAAACAATTAATAATTCATGATGTTATACACACAGGATCTGAGAAATAAATAATATAAAACCCACCTTTTTTCTACCTACCAACATAATATGAAATTCAAATCTGATCATTTCCATCACATTATAGGAAAATAGATATGCACATCTCAATGAAAACATATTTTTATGTTCTCTTCTTTTTAAATAATCTGGGTAAACTCCTGTTATGGAAAAGTTAAACTTTCTCCCATTTACCTTGGTTTCACCCAAACAAGAACATCAAATATATCTAACTGTAGCATGTGAAATATTTAAGACATTCAAAACACTATGTGACACAGTAAGGAATTACACTAAATTCCTCTTCTTAAATATGATTAAGGATAGGCACTAGAGGAACAATGAACAGAACAAATACATGTAAGACATATGAATTACAGAAACTGTGGGGTAATAGTGTATTCACTACAATGATTATCATAATGTTAACTTTAGAAGATCAACTTTACTGTGCAGATTTATTTAAATAAAAATAGTAAAAACCTTCATAAATTTTGGCTATATAGCAAATGTTCTTACTGAACTAAAAGAAAAGGATTGCTGATTGGGAGCTCAGAGTTCTGAAGCTCTGCTTTATACAGGTGTCTGGGAATGTGCACAGGGTAACATGTGAGTACCTTAGTGGTAACCTTGAGAATAAGGGGGTATTGCTGAGGTTAAGAAAAGGATATTCATGTTCAGCATGACCAACTAGAGTGAATAACAATTAGCTCATTAATCAAAACAATACCAATTCCAAGATATTCTTAAGATTTAGAAAGATATTTCTGCATGAAGGGCCACCTATCAAAGATAGCAATAAAAAAAGGACCAAGAAAGAATAAAAAAGAATCACAAGGAACACACTGTGAAATAAATTTACATAATGTTTCATTTCACCTTTTCCAGAAGGGAACATTTGACCTAATCTTGCCATCCTTTATAAGCATTAATGATTAAATCTAAAATTAAATAGCATAGTGTATATGTGTGTATTTATTTTTCTTAATGTACTAAACACATCTTTCAGAGTTACAAAACAAAAACAAAAACCTTTACAGCCATATTACTTTGTATCAATCCAATGAGTTGTGGCTGGCTATTACTGCTATGTAATACTATGCATAGCTTTTTTCCTAAAATATTTCGACTGAGGATAAGGTCTGTAACCCCAGACTCCCAGACTATGAATATCTACATTTTCTACCAAGCTTGTAGGATCTATAGATAGTCAGTTCGCACACTCAGTGAAGCCTAAAACAGGTATTATTCTAAATGCAACCTTTCCTGCACATCAAAGAGTCTATTTTATCTTCTTCTCATAATTTCTACAATATCACCCAGTCTTTCTGATGAACTTACTTCTTCACTTTTCTAACTGCTCAAATAAACTTGCCAAGATGGAAAGTCCATGGGTGAAGTGTTGATTTTTTCTTGCTGTGCCTGCTCACTGGCCTAAATTCTATAGTGTTTGACCTCAGTTGGAGCTATTAATCAGTTTTCCTTGTTTTCTCATATTTCTCTCTCCACGGCATTGTCTTTCCATTGAGGATAGTTGCAGGTCTTTATACCAGATGCCCACATGCTCAGTTATGTGGAGGATGGTAAATGCCTAAGAAATGGGTAAATGTCTCAAAACCCATTGCTAATCTGTACTTGATGCCACTATAGCTCATATTTGACTGGCCAAACCACACTTTATATTTTAAAATGTGTTTTCATTCCAAAGCAGTGTGTAATTAGAGTATTTTTTGAACTGTTTTTTTCTGTTGAAGAATAACTGACATACAATATTATATTAGTTTTAGGTATACAACATAGTAATTTGATATTTATCTATATTATGAAATGGTCATCATGGTAAGTCTAGTTACCATCTGTCACTATACAAACTTGTTACAACATTAACTATATTTCCAACACTGTACATTAGAGCTCCGTGTCTTATTTATTTTATAAGTGGAAGATTGTGCCTTTTAATCCACTTCATCTATTTTGCTCATTCCTACCCCCACCACCCCAATTGGGAACAATCACTTTATTCTCTCTATAAATCTGTTTCTATTTTTTTATTTGGTATATAGTACAGAGAATTTTAATAATATTCAAGTAAAGGAAATGGAAACAATCATCTCCCCTATATTTTTACAATAGTTCATTCTAAACCACAAGTAATTTGGGGAGAATGTGTATTTCGTCAGGCTTCTTAATTTACTGAATTATGACTTTAAAAGTTCCTTAAATTCACTGCAATGTCTAAATTGAAATAGTTGGTAGAGAGTGAACTAATCAGTCTTTTCTGAGGATTTATCTGCCACTTTGCCTGTGAAGACATTCTTCCTATAAATCAGTTTCTTCAACAAAGGTAACAAAACAGAAAAGGTTTTAGAGATAAGAAAGCAACCAAAAGCAATTATCTGAGTTATATCTTCTAAGATAAAGACATAGAGTGATGAAAAAAGTTATTTGCCCTGAAAAATTCAATTGATTGTGAATGTGGAAGTTGGATCATTAACACATAGATGATGAAGTCACATTTACTTCCTTGTATTAGTAGTAACTGATCATTCTTTTTAAGTCAGTGGATGAAGAAATGAACAAAGTACCACGATCTCCTGTTTTTATTCACATACATTTCAATAAAATATATATTAGACAATATACTGGATGACCAAGGGCTTCCTATAACCATAAACTAGATTATCTGTGTGAACAGCTTTATTATATAACTCTTTTGCATTCATTTTATACATTTGTTAGAGCACAATGATTCATATTTTAGCTTCACATACTTAAGAAAGGAGGGTGTAATCATGTTTTGAAAGAATAGCTTTTATTTCTTCATGCTGCCTCTGTTTAGATAAATTTAGAGCAGTGTATATATGGAATTGTCAAGTTCAATTCATTTGCTAATGACTTCAGTATCATTCTCTGATGGCTTAAATTTGATTAAATGTCTGTTGAGTACTGTTGGATACACAGGCAAGATTCATTTCCAGCATGTCACATTTCTGACAACAAATAATCTAAACACTCATCATTCTCTACATCACATTCTACTCTGGATGAGGAGATTTCACATTGTGAGACCACATCAACTATGTGTTAAACTGACAGCAGAAGTTCATGGATTAAATTTGCTGAAGCCATATATTTTCAAAAATTGACTCAGCTACGGCAACTTCAATCCTCAGTATATAAAATATCATGAGCAAGGAGGATTGTATTATTGCATCAATAAACTTGGTGCTGACTGGATATGTGGCTAAAACTCTTATAACCAATATTAGGATGGGAAGTTATCCCAAGACCATTTATATGTGCATTTGCTTTAACTCTCCAAAACAAATAGATAAAGGTGCAAAATCACACACGCACACATGCATATTTACTAAGTAATATACGAGATGATGCATCTTACTCTACTTAAAGAAAGGTCATTGCTTACTATTCAGAGGCAGATAATCATGATTTGTGGAATTAAACTATTTTTGTTATACAACATAAATTCATTTTACGGTTTTAAATAGAACAAATACTTCTACAACCTTAAACTTCTCCAAAACAGAAAAAAATCATAAATAAGATTTTAATGTATCCATGTCTCTTTCTCATTTTCTACTTCCATTCTACTTTACCAAACTTGTTTTAAAATCTCAAGTGTGGGTGGGGAGCAAGCATATCCATGAAGGAGATTCATCCTAAGATGTTTCCAATTAGAAACACCTTCACAACACTCATTTTGGTCACCACCACCTTTCCTTCTTCCTGAAATTTTGTGCCTTTTCTATCATCTCAAAAACATTTTAGCACCATGGATCTAAGCTATGGTTGGCTTTTAATCTTATACCCTATTTCTTTTTATGCTAAGAAACATTGATTTTCTTAATGTGTTCATTCTTAGCAGCAACATTATAAATTTTATCCAAAACATAATTTAACTTCTTTAAAAGATTGTATGCGGGGTGTGTGTGTGTGTGTGTGTGTGTGTGTGTGTGTGTACATCACACATAAAAGAAAATAACTACCTAACGCCAGATTCAAATGAAAGTGCTAAGCAATCAGCAGGTCACGTAAGTGACTCACTCGTACTCGTGGAAAATGTAACACAAGGTGAGCTTACTTTGAACAGTATACACATGACATTTTTCTTGCAAAAATATCAAATGTGCATATATAAATCCCAATATTTATATGTCATTTAAAATATTTTAAATATGAATAAAAAGGATGTTCCTTTCTAGATACCCTCTCCAAATCTCTAAACATCACCTTCACAAATTTGGAGCCAATGAAAAGTTTTAGTTTATCCACCTCTGAAAATTGTCTGTGTTCAAGCTTTCACTTAGTTTTGATGTCTGTATAGTATAGATTTTTGTGTGAGTTTGTGAAACATTGAAGCCTGAAATCAGACTTCCGTATGAGAAGGAAAAAAAAAATCACCAGACGATATTTGAAGAAAAAAGGTTTGAAATAAGTTAAAAATTCTAAGATATTCTGATCCATAGATACCAACAAAACTCACGGAAGACAAATAAGAATAAATCCACACAAAAAATATCAGAATAAAACCACAGATTCAAAAAGAAAAATAACTCTAAAGAGCAGATTGAAGTGTTTGGGGGCTGGGAGGGGGAGAACAGAATATCGTCCCATAAAATGTCATATTTATGGCTAACCGGCTTTCTCACCGGCATTCTGAGGATAATGGGATAAGATTTTTCTTTAAATTGCTGACAGAATATGACTCTCAACCTAGAATTTAATTATCTTTCATAGTAGAGCAACTATAAATTTATTTTCAGAAAAATGGAGAGTATTTTGTCATCAGCAGACCTCTTCAAAGAACATTTTGAAAATTCTATTTTTGCAAGAAGGAAAACTATTGAGATGGTAAATTTTGGAGAAAAGAAGGAATGAGAAGCAAATGAATAATAAATGTGTGTTGTATATAAGTGGCTATTAACTGTAGAAATAAAATCAGGTTTTTGTTTTGAGTTATAAAGTGATCTGAAGTGCCCAAAAGTGATATCCTACAAGTTATGCTGTCTGCTAGCTCCTTGTATTTTCCATAATCAGGGAGGTTTTAAAGTTGGTTTGATCCAATATCTCAATAACATCATGAACAAAACTTTTTTATAGCTATAAATATGGATATAGAGATGAGTATGGATATAAGTGTAGGTAGAGTTATGTATAACAGTGTTAGAGATTTCAGTTAATCACATACATTGTTTCCCTATGTAACACTCATCTAAGATATATTTTTTCATTTTAACCCGATTTTTGCCCTCCCATTCCTTATTTTGCACTTCCTATTCCTCATTACAAGTAGCCATCTTGTTTTATGCACCATTTTGTTTTTATGTACTTTTGCACAATGAGGTCTGCTCCACATGCATGCATTTTTAACTATGGCAAATTGCATTGTTGACCGAATGCTTGTCTATCTCACTTATCTACTTGCTGCAATCACAGCTTCATTCTAAGGTGGCCTCACTTTCTGGTGCCATAACTTCTAGGGATACATTTTTGTATTTATGCTAAAAGAGCATCCCTTACCATTACAAAATAAAGAAAATATTCTGAGTTTTATTTTGATAGAGTCAATTTAAATTGAGCACCTAAAATTGAACCAACACTGATGACTAGAGAAGGAATTACACCGCTTGGCTCAGGCCAAGTTAGTTTTTGAGAAATAGTTTATTCTACTCAAACTATACATTTTTTTCTAATGAGAGGAAATTATTGTTCTCCAGAGGAACTTTGAATGTGAAAGTGAGAGAGGAGCATGGAAGCTGGAGACCAACAAATAACTGTGTTTTGCATTGGTGCTATTACTCCAAGCATGCTTTGAAGACTAGTGGCAATCCAGTGGGTTTTACTAAACCACGAAGAATATGTAAAAAAATTAGGAATGTGTATTTTTAAACTTGTACAGCAATTTGACTTGTTGGAACTTGCAAGCCTTTGATGAAGGACTGTGTTTAATTGGACAGGCGAGTTTAGATGTTTTCTAACTTGTCTCATGAGTCATAGATGTTATGTGCAAATTAACCATGTGTGATAGACCCATGTTAAAACATGTGATATTTTAAGGTTAATTTGTAAACTATGACCCATTTCTCTCATTGAAAAATCACTTGAATCTAAATATAAAGCAGAACAAACTAATAGCACAAATACTGATGAAGAATTAAAGAAGTTCTTGAAATTATAATTCTTGCTTCACTTTAGATAAAATGAAAAGTAAAAATCCTTACTTTGCTTGCATTGCTTTGATAATTGTTCTCCCAATCCCACAGATAGGTTTCTCTACTAATAATAAGTTTTCTAATGAGAGTTATTAGAAGAAAACACAGAAACAGTTTCAATACCTATTATCCCTGGTAAATAGTATTGTCATGATTTCATCCTAAAATAACTAATGCAAAAATTAAGCTTATTCATCATATGACTTTTATAGTGATATATCCATAGTTTTGGTCAATGTAAACATATAGACCTTCAAAATACAAAACAAAATGTTATGTATATAATAATGATTTTTTAAATTATCCATTTATTGATACACTTTCAATAAGCCATGCATATGATTTTTAAAATTATCTTTCCACTGTGCTGTTTTCTCATTTATTCATTTAAATATTATGTAAGGTTTATTAAGTCTAATATTTAGAAAATTGAAGATTTAAATGTTATCTTTTTTTTTCATTGAGCTTTTCTAGTCATTAATTTTTCATTTTATTTTACAAAAACACTAGCCTGGAAAAGCAAAGAAAAAAAGCTAAAACAAAAACTTGGTACATCACTCCAGATAGTTGGAGAAGCGCTGTTCTACCAGATTAAACTAAATCAATGGTTTCAATCATGTAGCGCCAAGTGCCCCATGTATTTCAAAAAGTGTTTTTTATCAGTTTTGCTCATTGAATAAAGGTGTCCAAAGACTGTGAAATATAATTGGCAACCCCCGGAATATGATGCTATCCCCCTCATTTGATCTCACTTAAAGCTTTACAAGTAAGTTCCATTAAAAGTAGCTATGCTCTATGGGATTTTAAGATTTGTCTAGAGCTTAATTTCTTAAAATTGGAGGAAATTAAATAAAGCAATACAAAATATAAAACTACAATGCTCTTAAAATATTAGGAACAACCTCTACAGATATATATAGAAAGAGGCCTGGAATAGTTCCATTAGCTAATGAGTAAGAGGCTGCCATGACCTTAGCCCACCTGGCCTTCAGAGGAAGTCCAGCAGCAATGAGGTTATAGCCCATGAATAAAAATTAGCACTCATTCTCCTTTATTTCTTTTTCTATATATTTCAGGTAATAATATTGCTTGATCCTTTTCATTTACTACTTTTGTAAATAATCAAAAAGGAGACATTAAAACATGCTTATTAAGTGAAAAATACATACACATATAATGTGGTTACATTTTATAAATAAGTTTTCTTGATATCTAGCAATTTACCTTCAGATGCATTGAAAATGTTTTAATTATTTGTCCTCATAAAACTATTATTTCATAGGCTTTAATTATTCTTAATTATCCTTAGGTTTAATTAACCATGTGGAGCTAAAAATAACCATACATTTATTTTTTTTCTTTCTTACTGTTTCCTCTAAAATCATTTTTAAACTGTATTTTGATTATCAGAAGAAAAATTAACTGACATTTAAAATAGGAAGTTAAAAGTTTAATGTTGTTCAGCATACTTCTAATGAATACTGGACTTTTTAAAGTCTCCTTATTTTCCTTAGGACATCTGATTTCATGATATCCATAGGCAGTGTTTTAATTTAGAATAGAAAATATGAAATATTAATGTTTTAAAACTGTATCTCAAAAATCAGATCTCATTGATACTGACTCACTGAAAGTTTTTTTTTATGCCAAACAAAAGTGGCTTTAACTTGAAGTTTGCTCATATGCTTATAGCTCATTTTATATTTCTTTTTGTGCATGATTCTGTTTTTTTTCCTACCCAAATAAATTTTAACATTAGGCACAGGTTTTACAAAATAAAACAAAACCAGGGTATATGTTAATATATGTATCTTCACCAATTATAGTCAAATTGTGTGAACATTTTTACACACTGTAATTTTAAAAGTATTGGGAAATTCCAAGGACTATAAAGAAATGTCTATCTATATTAAAATTTGACTTTTTTAAAAACACCTTTCTTTTTTTGTTAGTACAGCATATTTTAGAAAACTTCCTATTTATGTCCATGTACTAAGCATATGATTGAACTCAAAATAAGATTTATGGATGCATTTAGAATTATAGAATTATTTCATAATTTTATGGAGGATACTTTATATCTTATGACTTTAATGTACACAGGTCTGGGAAGATCAATTACATGGTGCCAGCAGACAGACTAAAAAATGACTATGTATTTATTCTAGAATTAGAGAGAGAGGGAAAGAGAGTGAGAGAGAACCCTAGTTTTCATTCTACTCTTAATAGGAAGCCATTTAACCCTGGGCAAGTCTCTCAATGCATGGACCTCAGTTTATATGTTTGTAAATTGAACTAGAGGAAGGTCCCTAGGCTCTAAATTCTGTAATTTTATGAAATAGGTATTGGAGATTAATAGAGTAAGAAAGGACTCAGTGAAATCTCCACTGTTCTGAAGTTTAGTGAGCTGAGTGTGTGTTTTAAACGGGTGCCAGGAAGCATATTCAATCAAAGCATGGTTTGACATTTATGCAGAGGACACTCCAGCTTTCTGAGTTATTCTCTTATCAAATGGGCTGGAGGTAAGAATTCAGATGAAATGCTTCAGATTCAGCTGTGGAAAACTGTCTAAAAGCAGTGACTTCACTTGAATAAATTAAAATAACAATCTATAGGTACATCTGCAAACTATTTGACAAATTGAAACATTGTTCTATAAGGTGATTATTTTATTTTTAAAGAAAGGAATTATATCTTTCATTTTATTATCACTTAAAAATTTCTGTGAAAACATATTCTGGTTCCCATCTAAAGTGTTATAATATTTTGATATGCGACAGTGTTTTATATTTCTTACAATCCTCTAGGCAGTATGAATTGGAGGATGAAGAAATGACAATGAGAATTTAAGAGCTGCTTGAGTTAGGTTTCCTTTTTGTTTATTTTGTTCTTCAAATGTACTTTGTGCTAACAGATCAACAAAGAAGTGAAATAATTAAGCACGCATCAACTTAAGAGCAGTGTAAAGCTAATTTTTACTATAGTGTCTAAGTCATAATGAAAACTCAAAAAATATTTCTTGAAGCATTACCTATGGCATTTTTAAAAATAGCTTCATAGATCTCTAATTTTTTTTGTGTTTCTTTTTCCAAGCCTATTTTTCTCTATTAGCATATATGGTCTTCATTATGAGAGGTGTTGAGATTGTAAAACTAATTTTGTTCTTCTCAACCTAACCATCATTTTCTTGAAAAAAATTAAAACTCATAGTGATAATTTTGAACATGCTGCTGTTAAATCACATTAATTTTAAAGGGATTTATAACATATATACTTACTGATTTTTGTATATAACCTAAAGCTACCTAAGGGAGATGAAGTATTTATTACTGAAGTTCATTTAGTCATTCAGTCTTTATTCAATATAAATATCTCACAAGTGATTAGTAAGTATAAAGACCAGTTCTTCACTTTTACCTTTACTCTTGCTTTAAACCCAAAATGACTTATGTAGGCCCAATGGTAATAATAGACAATGAACCCTAAGAAAATCACTTTTTCATATAGAAGATAAGAACCAAAGATTAAAACCTAGGTCAACTATCTCCCATTGATTAACATTTTCCAAATTGTGTTAAGAATTATTTACATTATCAAATATTAATGACATCAACATTACTATTATTGATAACTATTACTACTTATGTGATGATTAACACTGACAGCATAGGATTTGGCTAGCCACAGGAGCAAAAGTAATAGTGACAGGTTCACATTTGAACCTGTTGAACCTCAAGGTCTAAGTCTAAATCTAATGCTTTCTGTATTACAGCATAGAAACCTCAAAGGATCATTTCTGTTACAGGTGCACACAAAAGCTTGTATTTATGAGAAAGTCTATCAGTAGGACTCTACTGAGGAAAATCTTACAGCTACAATATAATGTTGTACCTAACAAGGAGAAATGGGATTTCTGCTTGGAGAAATACATTGCAGAATGAATGACAAGAAAAAAAAAGAAAGAAAACAGAATCAGAAATTTGAAGGATAAAGGAAGTATTGTTTTTACCTTTAAATGGACTATTGAAATATACCAGGAAATAATTAGGAATATTGGAAAACTAGATACGCATTGAGTATGAGTAAAGAGTACCTTTAATAGCAGGTTAAGGTTTTTTTTTTTCTAAATGTATAGGGGAATCATTAATATAATTAGAGAATAGTAAGTTTGGAAGAATGACTCTTATAATTCATTAGGAGCCTGTTTTAATATAAATTGGAATGGGCAAGGAAAAAGAATAAAGATGTTGATAAATTTAGGTAGTATGACAAAATGGACTGTGTAGTGACAACAGAGATAAAAAGAGTGTGTGAGAGGGGCAAGTGACTAATAAGTGAGAAGAAGAAAATAACTCTTGAGTCTTCATGCTTTGGATAGTAGAAAAATGACAGAGATGTAAATGTAGGAAAATATTTAGGAAGAAGATAAGCTTAGTTTGGTACATATTGATGTTAAGACATTAGTAGATCATTAAAAAAGAGACGATCAGCAAGAACTTGGAAATGTGCTAAGATCGTGTGATCCTGTCAGTGTGTGAGTTCCGAAAGTGCATGGCCTTTTTTATTCTAAACAATACCCATATAGCCTCAAAGTGATTTTTGCCTAGTATGTCTTTTATAGAATAGATTCTAGACAGATCATAACTGACAAGTAAGCATTACAACAGCTTTCTTTATGCCCTGTATATATTATGCATATTTCTAACTTAGCATCTGTAATCTTATTACAGTCATATATTTAAATAATTGTCTCTTCCTAGTAAGCTATACCCAATTTGAAGGCAGAGGGCATTTCTGAGTCATTATTTTTCTTGCACATTACTTAATGCTTGACACACAGAATATGCTTAATAAACAACTCTTTGTGAATAAATAAACAAATGAATGAATATCAAATCAGAAAAATATCTGAGATCTTGTTGTAAACTTGACCTAGGAGGATTACAAAACATTTTTAATTAGTACTGTTTTTTTATATTGTCACAATATGAAATGCCCAAACTCTCTAGTACATGCATAAATAAATAAAACTGATTAGTCCTTTTTTACCTGCTATTGTATCAGAAACAAGATTCTTATAATTAAGATTTTTATATTTTAAAATGGCCATTGATTGATTTTATGACTATTTTTAATTATAAAAATAATTCTTTTTATGCATCATTAGTTTTTGAAGTTATACTATCCACTTAAATATGTAAAAGAAATATCAACATAATTAAAGGGAGAAATAGAATGCAATTCAATCATATTGGGGTACTGTAAAACACCACTTATATCAAAAAACAGATCATGACAGAAAATAAACAAGGAACAGACACACTGAACAACACACTAGATCAGATGGACTTAGAAAATATATACAAAACATTTCACCCCCAAACAGCAAGATACATGTTTTTCTCAAGTGTACATGGAACGTTCTCCTGAACAGATCACATATGAGCACACAGAAAGAGACTCAATAAATTCAGGAAGATGGAAATTGTATCAAGCAGCTTCTCAGATCACATTGGTATGAAACTAGAAATAAATTACATGAAGAAAACAAAAATAACCCACAAACACATAGAGGTGAAACAACATGCTTCTACATAATCAATGAATCAATGAACAAATCAAAAGAGAAAGAAAGCAATAAATGGAGACAAATGAACACACACACACACACACACACACACACACACACACACACACACACACACACAAACCAGTCCAAAATATGGGATGCCACAAAAAAGCAGCATCTAAGAGAGAAGTAGCAATACAGGACTACCTCAAGAAACAAGAACAATTCCAAACAAACATTCTAAAATCACAACTAAAGAAACTAGGAAAAGCCAAACAAATGAAACCCAGAGATAGCAGAAGGAGTAATATAATAAAGATCAGAACAGAAATAAATAAAATAGTGAAAAATAAAATTGAAAAAAATTGATAAACAAAATAGACAAATCCCTATCCAGACTTACCAAGAAAACAAGAGAGAGGCACAAATAAACAAAATCAGAAATAAAAAAGGAATAGTCACAAATGACACCAAAGAAATACAAAGAATTATTAGGGAATTCTATGAAAAATTCCATGTCAATAAATGGGACAACCTAGAAGAAATGGACAAATTCCTAGAAAAGTAAAAACTTCCAAAACTGACCCAGGAAGAAGCAGAAAACCTGAAAAAAAACATTTATCAGTAATGAATTTGAAATGGTAATCAAAAACTCCCAATGAACAAAAGTCCAAGGCTAGATTGCTTTACAGCTCAATTCTACCAAACATTTGAAGACTAATATCCATCTTTCTTAAACTGCTCCAAGAAGTTAAAGAGGAGGGAATACTTTGAAACTCATTCTATGAGGCTAGCATCACTCTAATACCAAAACCAGACAAAGACACTAGAAAAAAAAAACAGAAGGAAAATTATACACCAATAACCCTGATGAACATAGATGCAAAAATCCTCAACAAAATATTAGCAAAGCAAATTAAAAAATGCATGAAAAGGATCATCCATCATGACCAAGTGGATTTATTCCAGGGATGCAAGGATGGTATAACATTTGCAAATCAACCAATGTGATACACTACATTAACAAAAAGGATAAAACCATTTGATCATCTCAATAGATGCTGAAAGAGCATTTGAAAAAATTCAACATCCATTCATGATAAAAACTCTCAACAAAATGGGCATAGTGGAAAGAACATACTTCAACACAATAAAGGCCATATACAACAAACCCACAGCTAACGTCAGACTCAATGGCAAAAACTGAAAGCTTTTCCTCTAAGATCAGGAAAAAGACAAAAATCTCACCACTTTTATTCAACATAGTTATGGGAGGTCCTAGACAGGCCAATCAGAGAAGATAAAGAAATAAAAGGCATTGAAATTGGTAAAGAAGAAATTAAACTGTCACTGTTTCCAGATGGCATGATATCATACATAGAAAACCCTGAAGACTCCACCAAAAACATATTAGAGTAACTGGGTTCAGTAAAGTTGTAGTATACAAAATTAACATGGAAATCTGTTGCATTCCTATATACTAACAACAGACTAGCAGTCAGAGAAATCAGGAAAACAATTTCATTTACAATTGCAGCAAAAATAATACTATACTTAGGAATAAACCTAACCAAAGAGGTAGAAGCCTTGTACTCTAAAACCTGTAAGACACTCACAAAAGAAATTAAAGAAGACACAAATTAATGGAAATCTATCTCATGCTTATGGAGAGGAAAAATTAATAGTGTCAAAATGACTATCTGACCAAAGTAATTTACTGATTCAATACATACCCAATCAAAATATCTACCATATTTTTAAATGAACTAGAGCAAATAATTCTAGAATTCATATGGAATCACAAAAGACTCTGAATTACCAAAGCAACCCTGAGGAAGAACAAAGCTGGGCAGATTACACTCCCTGACATCAAGCTATACTATAAAGCTACAGTAATCAAAGAGTATGGTACAAAAAACAGACCCATCAATCAATGGAACAGAATAGAGATCCCTGATATAAACCTACACATTTATGATCAATTAATCTATGATAATGGATCCATGAATATACAATGGGGAAAAGACAGTCTCTTCAATAACTGGTGTTGGGAAAACTGCACAGCAACATGCAAGAATGAAACTTGATTGCTGTTTAACTCCACATGCAAAAATGAATTAAAGATGTAAATGTAAGATGGGAAACCATAAAACTCTTAGGAAAACACAAAGTCAAAAATCTCTTGAAAATAAGCATGAGCAATTTTTTTCTGGACATATCACTCCAGACAATGGAAGCAAAATAAAAATGAACAAGTGGGACTCCTAACTAAAAAGCCTCTGCATGTCAAAGAACACACCATGAACAAAACAAACAGGCAGCCTACAATATGGGAGAATATCTTTGTAAATGATTTATCTGATAAGGGGTTAACATATAAAATATATAAAGAACTCATATGACTCAACACCAAAAAACAAATAACCCATTTAAAAAAAAATGGGTGGAGAACCTGAACAGACATTTCTCAAGTAAGAAACACAGACAGCCAACAGGCACATGAAAAGATGCTCTATATTGCTAATTATCTGTGAAATGCAAATGAAAACTACAATGAGATATCACCTCGCAGTAGTTAAAATGGCCACCATCCAAAAGACAAGAAATAACAAGTGTTGGTGAGGATGTGGAGAAAAGGGAATCCTCCTATATTATTAGTGGAAATGTAAATTGTTGCAGCCACTGTGGAAAACAGTATGGAGGTTCCTAAGAAATAAAAACAAAAATAACACGTGACCCAGTAATTCCATTTCTAGGAATTTACCTGAAGAAAACAAAATCCCTGATTCAAAAAGATGTACTCACCCCAGCTGCATTATTTACAATAGCCTAGATATGGAAGCAACCAGTGTCTATCAATAGACGAATCGAAAAATACGTAGTACATATACAAAAAGGAGTAATATTCAGCCATAGAAAGAAAGAAATCCTGCTATTTGTAACAACATGGATGGACCTAGAGGGTATTAAACTGAGTGAAATATGCCGGGAGGAGAAATATAAATGCCATATGACTTCACTTATTTGTGAAATCTAAAAACAAAACAACACAAAATGATAACATAGCATTAGACTCATAGACACTGGGAAGTGACTCGTGTTTTCCATGGAGGAAGGGTTTGAATGGGTGGGTGGGAAGAGGGAGGGGGATAAAGGGGCACAATAATTCTTAATCATAATATAAGTTGGTCATGGGAATGGTAGTATAGGATGAAGAATACAGCTAATGATTCTATAACATCTTTCAGTGATTGCACTAGTTGGGGTGGGGATTTAATAATGTGGGTAACTGTTGAACCACTGTGTTATATACTTGGAATTAATATAAGATTGTTTATCAATTATTCTTCAATACAAAAAAAAACATTAAAAAAAGTTAAAATTACATGGGCAACCAAGATTACTCAGTTTTTGTTCCTTGTTACAAATATTTTAATTCCCAAATTATTATTTGATTTTGTGTAAGCCCATAATACACAGTTCCAACACTAAAACATTAATTTTACTATCCAAAACAAACTTTATTTTTATTTTACCTTACTGAAAATGAAGCTAAAAAGACATTTAAACTGCTAGTGATCTTTATCTCCTAGACCTTTTGTGATCTCACTGAGAAAAGCATTAGTTTTATCTTTTTCTCTGGCTTTATCACAAATTTTTAAAGTTCTTTTCAAAAGCAGCAACAATAGGAAAAATTCCTGTAACATTAACAGATATCTTCTCCAGATGGCAGTGACTCTATTAACAGCAGGGAAACAAACTTAAGCACCCAGCTTGCATCCAATCCAGTACAAAGACACTCTAAGAGAATATCTAAGTTGAGTAATCAATTAAATTCACTCCGAGGGGCCATTAGGGTGTAATATATTGTCAGTTCAGCTAAATTACAGTCCTAAAAAAAAATCAGCTTCATTTGTCTTCCATGTGTAGCTCCCCCTGTTGGCAATATCACGCTGTTTACCCGTAGCAGATGGAATAACACCCAAGAGCAGTAGCAAATAACTTACCAGCCGCAAGGTCAAGCCATCTTCCTATTTATATCCAGATGCTTGTGGCTTCCAAGTTCTTATACCATCTCTCACAATGGAAATATATTGGTAATAAACACATTCAGGGGAAGTATTGCCTCATTTAGAAGCCTGGTGAATTCTCTATCAGCATCTTCTTATTTTTCAGATCAGCCCTTCATATAAATCTTCATGAAACATGTGTGCAGTTCATCTTTCAGAGAGTTAATGGCTAGCTGTGGCTTAAAATATTATATTGTAAGCATTTTATTCAGGAGCTTTTGCAGTTGATTAATTCTTCAAAAAACTTTCAGGGAAGTTAGTAGGGATGAATTTAAATGTAGTTGAATCTCCCTTGTTTTTTCAGGCAAATTCGAAAAATAACATGAACATATGAAATGATGCTTTAATTGTTAGAGGTTTATGAAATACAGATATTAATGCTTTTTCTTCACCTCCTTAGTTATCTGCCAGATACCTGTTTAAAGAAATGTATTGACAAACATCAGAGCTCAGATCTGAGCATTACACACAGTTCTCCATGCAAGGATAATTAAAAAGGAATTCCATTCTTAACTCACATCTGTCACAGAACATTAAAAACATCTAATTCATAACCACAGCAATACTTCTGAATAGCTGCATTTCCCCCAATTTTCTCATAAATCACGTCCTAAAGAGCTTCTCATTTGCCAACTGCTCTCAGCAAATCTCTATTCCCAAGCAATATTCTTCAAAATTTTGTGGATGTTTTATCTTTGCAAAAAAAAAGAAAAGGTAGTTTTCCATCCCTGTTTCTCAGTTTAGAAATTACTCTAGATTAAGTTTCTTCTACCAAGGCCAGTGGTATGAACAGGGTTTGCAGTTATAACCTTCTTTATTGAGGAAAAATAGACATTTTTAAGTGCTTAATTTAATATTCCATTCTACTCAGATGAGTACATATGCTTTGGAATATTCTCCCAAGTTAAGGACAATGATGCTTAAACTTATTACCTTTGTCAGTATATTTTTAAACTGAGGTGATAAAATATATCATATGATAAAGGCTGATTTTGAAAATTCTGTTTTCCTTAATTCTTATGTTTCATCTATCTTTGTTTTTCTGACTTGAAATGTTTGAATTTTACCAACAAAATGTTTTTAGCAGCTTGAGATGCCATTTACACAACATATATCCCACCTATTTAAAGTGTTCATTTCAGTGGTGTTAGGTATATTTCCAGAGCTGTGCAACCATGACCATAATCTACCTTTAGAAGTTTTTGATCTTCACTAAAAAAAACCGTGAACTGTTTATCAGTCATTTCCCATTTTCCCCTTTCTACCAATTAGCAACCACCAACATATTCCCATCTCTATAGACTTCCTATTTCTCATCACAATATCTAGTCTTTTGTGTCTGGCTTCTTTTATTAAGCCTATTGTTTTCAAGATTCATCTATGTTGTGGAATATATCAGTGTTCTATTTCCTTTTTTATTGCTTAATAATATTCTATTGTATAAATACATGATACTTTGTTAATCCATAAATACCTTAGAAAAACAACATGAAATCAATATTGCTGATCATGTGTTAGATAATAACTTAGCTACAACTCCAAAAACATGTGATAAAAGAACAGCTGGACTTAATTAAAATTAAAACATTCTGAGCTTCATAGAACACCATCATAAAAAATTAAAAGGTGACCCCAAAATGCAAGAAAAGAGTTGCAATTCATGATAAGGGACTTGTATCCAAATATATTAAGTACTCTTATAACTCAATAATGAAAATACAACAGAATTTTAAGAAAGATAGATGATTTGAATAAACATATCTCCAAAGAAGAACATATTAATGAACTAATAATAAGCACATGGCAACATTCTCAGTATCATTGGTCAATAGGGAAAGTGAATCAAAACAATGAGATATCACTTGATTTTATTAGATATCACTGTTTATTATTTTTAAAAATATAACAACTTAGCAGTTCCTCAAAATGTTCAATATGAAGTTACTATAACCCAGAAATTCCCTTCCTAAGTATATATTTAAGAGAACTGAAACATACAAAAACTTGTACATGAGTGTATCCTAGGAGCATTATTCATAATAGTCAAAAAATAGAAACAACTCAAACTGCTTTCTAAGAGTAAAATTACTACCACATTTTTAAATGTGATTTTTATAAGAATTTTTAAAAATGTGATAATGTTATTGAAAAGTGGCAGTTTTCAAAACAAATACATGTTAGTTATTTTCATAAAACTAGTGAGAAATATACCCTTTACATCACTTTATTATCTGTACCTAAAGCTATTTTTTTATTCATTGGGTTTAATTGACACTCCAGTGGTTTATCATTGCTTTTCAAAATAAATTAAAATCTTCATTACATGTGACTTTAAAGTACTTCATCACTGTATACCCCCTCTTGAGCTGTATCAAATGCCATTCCCCCTCCCTGCCTTGCCAGTATCCTCCTACAAAAGCATGCACATGCTGACATAACATTATGGAGTATTCTATGCAGAAATGACAGTGTACTTGCATGTATCTTTTCACCACTTTCTAAAATACACATCCTCCCCCTTCCCCCAAATATTCATACTTATACCTCAAAAGCAACATTTTTTCTTTCAATAATCAATTTATTCATTTAGTCTACATTTTTGGAGTATCTCTCTTTCATTAGATATTAATTTAGACTCTGATGATGCAGTAGTTAATTTAAAAAGTCTCTTTCTACAGAACTTAAATTATAATAATCCTCAATAATCCTTAGATAGTATTTTCTCTAGACAGTGAACTATAACCACACACACACACACCACCACCACCACAACCACAACCACAACCACCACACTATTGCCACTACTATGATTCTCTTTAGGTGAATTCAGAGTATTCTGTACTTTTTTCATTGTTTTATATATCACATTATAAATAATTTACCTGATTAGTTGTGTAAAGGAATGCAATGCTTCAGCTGAGACTTGATGGATGAAGAATTTTCTAGGGTGAACCTCTATAATGTTAGGTTCTATCAGAAAATACATAGCAGTTACATAATGCTTAAGTGGAGATGAGGATTTCCATAGAGTGCATGCTCATAAAATATTTGTTGATTTGGATCCTTATTTGATGTCATTATCTGAGCCAATAGGTCTGCCAGTCCTAATGACACAGGGACCATGGATGTAGTCAGAGTAGGGTGAGGGCCTCCGGAGGGGGCAGGGTGGGATATTTGCAGTCAGAGCAATGTAACTACATGCAAGGAAACCCCCTGCTAAAACTCTATGTTAAACATTGAGCTCTAGAATCATTCTTCAGTGGGATCAGTTAATGTTCCCCAGATAAAGAAGGGTAGCACATGTTTTATTATGCTAATCATTTGTAACCATGTGTAAGATTCACTTTAGCAGGCTAAAAGGCTCAGGCCTATGTAATGTCTTTCCTCCTTCAGATCTGATGAGGTAATTCTGCAAACTGAGCAACTAACTTAGCATGCAGACCCAGCTGTAGACCACATGGTAAAAGGCAGGAAGAATTCCATCTTAAAGATAAGATTGCATTTTAACACCCAGGAAGTTCTGGAGGCAAGATTCTTTGGCAAGTAGACAATACCTCAGCCCACCTTGGGGGCTGGGCAGGCAGCCTTTTGATATGCTCCCAGACCAAGGCGGGGGTGTCCCAGAGAGAAATCAAGGCAGGAAATTCCTTACAGTTAACTTAATTTTTAATATTCAGGGACTACTTAACAAGTCCCCACCCCTAAGTTTTTTCATGTTCTCGAAAAATCCTCAACTGCCTATAAAACCCCCTAGACAACGCACCACTACGGACTCTCTTGTCCCCTCCTGGTGTGAGCCAGGAGCTCTGTCCCTTCACTTTATCTCTAAATAAAAGCCTGTACCTTGCTCTCCTACCTTGACTGTTTGTGAAGCTCATTCTTCAGCTCCGCAAACAAGAACCCCGGCATCACTAAGTGCTCTTTTTGCATAGAGATGACTCTTTTGCTCCCAAGTAGGAGGTTTGATGCTCCATTTTTGAAATATTAACAAAGAACTTCACTAAGGAATGCACACAATTCACCACTTCTGCCAAGATTTCAAGAGCTTCAAGATAAGAGTTTTTCATATACTATTACCACCCCTTCTCATTGTCTAGGAGAACATTAAAAGATATAAAAGAAGACTGTCTGTAGACATTTTATTTGCTGAAAAGATGGATATTTGAAGAACTGAAAAACACTATATACTTAAAAATGTTATATGCATACATGATGGATGCCACCCCATCATGAATGTTTAGGCACTTAATGACCCAGATTCTTTCCACTTCATAAAATAGAATAAGTAATGTGCATTTTCATACTCCATTAATTCAGGTGACTCAGGTACCATTAAGTAAATCAATACTTAAGTGCACTAAATTTGATATACTTACATTAGAGTGAATTTGATGAAATAAACATGCATTTGCTTGCTACAGTTACTACCTATCATGTCCTTGCCAGATATCTGCACTACTGAAACCTGTATTTTTTTAACTTGAAAGGACAAGTGCCTCTCATCCTTTGACTCATCATAAGCAGGACTGGATCAAGTTCTAGAGAATAGGACAATCATCATTCATCACAAAGTTTTACTTCATAACAGGGAACAGGGAGGATTTATCAAGTTAAAGAGAATTCTGCCTAAAATTGGCTTAAAGCAAAATATCTAGGGTGTGGGAGAGGATTTATTGACTCATTTAACTAAAAAATACTGATTTAGATTAGGCATAGGTAAACCCAGGATTCCAACTATTTCATTATTATCTATCCCATTTTTGTTGCTGCTCTCCCACTTCCAACGTGTTGACATCAATCTCAGGTAGGGCTGGAGACCTGTGTATACTTGCAAAGACCAGTACTTCCTGTGGCACATCCTGCAGCTTAGCAAACCAAAGGATAGGCATCATGTTTGCCCTGACAGCGTCATGTTTCACAGAACCAGTTACCATGGCAAGTGGGACTCTCACTGATCTCCTGGAAAGAAATGTGGGGGTTCCCTTACCCAACTACAAATGCCGGAAGTGAAGGAAGTGGAAGGCGTGCACTAGAGAATGTATAAGGGATTGAACAAATCATGTCTACCTCAGAATCTAATACACTGTCACATTCTAATCTTACCCATATATAAGAAAGGAAGAGAGATTATCCATGTTATGATGGATGAAAACCTACTTTTGACCCCCTTTTTTTTTTGCCCACATTGACTGAATTCATTTGATGAATGTAAGTTTTATACTTTAAATTGTTCCTTTCCTTTTCACACTTGAATCACAAGTGTCAAATATTCTAGGTGGGAATTCTATATTAGGGTTAAATTAAAAAATACAAATTTGCTTGATACAGATTTTCTAAGCTAGGTAAATAAAAAGGCATTAAAATGATTAAAATACCCCTGGCCCATGATTTGGGATGGGAATAAAGGTGCTTCCAGTTTTATTCATGATCCTTATGAGAATCTGCTCATATATCATTTGGTGAGAAATTTTTCATTCTGCTGACACACTTTAATGTCCCACAAGAAATAAAAAGTTCCATATTAAATGGTAGATTATACTCCTCTGATACTGATATTGATTCCAAACAGCAAAATATATCTGCCATGTATTCCAAGTTAAAAGAATGAGAGCAACAAAATATGTCCAAAATATCTAATAAGTCATTTTCAGTTAGGAAAAGAGTAAACATTGTGATATGATGAGTACAATTTTACCCAGTTCATTGAAAATCTTAAACATTATACATAGGTTCCTCTTATAAAGTTTTGGAAACTTTGATATCTGTACCACATCACCATGATTCCAAGTAAAGCTGTTTTTCTGTCTCAAGGCTTTTCTCTAAAAATTATACAGGAGCTTCTTAAGCACACATAGCAACAACTGTAGTTGGGAGAAGACTTATGTGTCACTGAAGGAAGCTTTAATAAATGAGAGATGCAAGAGGGTGGATAAATATCTCTGCTTCATCTAGGTAAGTACAATGGATGGAGTTTCTGGAAAATCTCAAAAGAAGAATTGCAAGAGCAACCACTAAGCATCTAGAGCAAAATTGTGCCTCTTACAGAGAAAAATCCAATACTTGTAAAAGATCTCCTGAGTCTGTAGTAGAGACAATACCTTCTCATGAGACATGAAGTGATTCTGGGATTGGAGCTGTCAAAAATGAGCTACACAAGTATTTTTGGGTCCAGCAAATTTAATCATTAAGCAATCATTGCAATAACCCATGGACATTATGCTTTGGGGATTAAAGCTAAAATTGGAACACAGAACATGTAAGTTATGTCAGTGACTAGTTCAGACCCCCTGTAACTTGTCTTTGTTACGTTGGTTACACATCTATCCCTCAGTCATCCTTTGGCCTTAAGGCTATATTAGGGAACCCAAGGAAACTAGGTTGGAATAAGCTGCAGTTTCTACTTCTGCAGCTGATCTTGAGGCAGTAATTGTTATTATTTCCTCTTCTACCACTCATTCTAGATTTGGATGGCTGATAAAGAGGGATATCTACATTGAGTAGTAGAAAAGAAAAAAAATGATGAATATCAATTACAGTTTCAGGAACAATTGCATAAGTGAGGACTAATTTTTCCTA
This sequence comes from Manis javanica, assembly GCF_040802235.1. Classification (NCBI taxonomy): domain Eukaryota; kingdom Metazoa; phylum Chordata; class Mammalia; order Pholidota; family Manidae; genus Manis; species Manis javanica. The sequence continues at coordinate 40,105,463 of NC_133164.1, forward strand.
GCATTTTGGTATTGTCTATGTTTACATATTGCATCTAGTTAAAAACTGGAAAAATTACAGTGTGGATTTAACTGAGTCATGAGACCATCTGCACAAAGCAAGAGATGACCTCTAAACAATGCTTTGGTTCACTGTTGCCATCCTCTTAGACTACTTCTCATATCACCCACAAATGTGGAAGAGAGCTCGATGCATACTGACAAGTGATACCTCAAGCACTCAAAATGGATCTCAGGTTTTCTGCCTCAGAGCTCTACTTTGAAGGCCAAGATGCTGCTCTGTTTGAGTAGCCCCAACTCAGAAACTTGGGAAAGTTAGCTCCTGGGGTGCTCTTCAAAAAATAGGGGAAGGCAGCAAAGGCATATATGCTCTAGCCCCTCGTCCTTTAGAAGGAAGGATCAGGGAGGAGCTGTGTACATATCTCAAAGGCCTTATGACAGGGACCTTATAACACAGCCTTCATTAACATTTTCTCTGTCGCTGTCTCACCCTACCTGTTCTATTTCCATACTCCTTTTGTTTAACCTCACAAAGCAAATTCATACAACTAAGACTTTGTTCAAGCTAAACTTTTGCAGGAACCCAAAGAGTAAGAGTTACAGTAATAGCTGGCATGCATTGTCCCTTGATTCCTCATTTCAGATAGTACTTTATTCTTGCTTGGAGGCCTCTGAAAGGGTAGTAAAAAATAGCTGCCTTAAATATATGACTCTCTCTTCTGTATTTTATAAACAGACTGAACTCATCGAAGACTACGGCTGGTGACTTGGAGGGAGTGGAGAAGATAAAAGTGCCTTTGTGAAACTAACAGAAGCAGAGATTCAAAATCCTGATATTTCAGTGGGTTTTTGTAAGAAAAGAGCTGAGAGCTGCTCCGTGGTACTGTGCAAAGGGTGTGGTACCACCTCAGAGAAGGTGTTTGCCTGGCACGGTGAGGCACAGGTATTTGTACACAGCAAACTGGCAGTATTATTTTCTTAAATAGTTTCTTTCTTAAAATATTAGCTTGTCTTGCATTCGAGGTGGCATAGACTAGACAAAACAGAAATCAGACATTATAAGTTTCTTCAGCTTGTGTTATATTCCATTGTTTGGTATCAATCATTAAAAGGCACGCTTCAGAGAGCCAACTGCTTCTATGAAAGGTGTCTAGGACACATTAGTGTACCTGAAATGCTTGCCTTTCACATTGTATGAGTTGCCACAAGCCAAGACGATCTTTTTCTCATAGAAAACATTTCATTCATTTCCAGAATCAGAGGAATATGCTAGTTTTCTAAGTTAGCTGAACTGCATAGGGTATAATTCACGAGAAAATTAAACAGAAGGAAGATAGGGTACTTTCATACTTTTCACTGATAAAGTACCAGTGGACAGTAAGCAAGAGGAGCCTGTGGAACAATGCTACATAGGATGTCAGAAGATAGTTTCTTTTTGGGGAAAAAATTTTGACGTGGTGATACTCATGTTCCTTGTACTACTATAAGTCATTTGTCAGATGATTTAGTTTCATTTTTGGAATAAAATATATTGGGAAATACACTATAGCCCTGCAATATTTTTAATCGGATCATGTAATTTCAAAAGATAAGGAGGCTTTTTAAGATACCTATCAGAAAATAACTAGATTAGAGATGGGAGTACAACTTATATCTTTCCTTACAGTGTAAGCATATTTAGCCACAGACAGCTGCATAGTGACTTTGTGTTTCATAATTCTATTATTTTCTTTTTATGTCTCTTCCTATATATTATTATGAGAAGAAATAATTTCTGGAATGATACTACACCACAGAAGCTTTTTCTATAAGGCAAATAAGTATAATTTTCTACACAAATATCAGACCCAGTATTTTCTAGGCTTTGCTACAAAGCAGTGCAAAACGTTCATTGCTGTGATGTGGGAAAGAAAATGAGTATGTACACTTAGCATAATAAGGAGAAGAAAAATTCACAAGGAGATACAAATAATCTAATAAACTCAGGTTCAGCTGAAATGAGTAGTAAGGACAAATAATGAAGACAGAAAATACAATAAGATGAAAATAGCCAGAAAGTTAGGAAAATAGGCAAGAAGATGTATAAGGAAAGTGAATGATTAGAAATAATAGCCAAAGAATCAATGAGAGTGATATAAAAGGTAAAAACGTCAGCATGTTAAATGGGGAAAATTCCAAAATACTGGGAGAAAAGGACAAGATAAAATCACAGATAAAAGGAGGAAAAATGGAGGCTGAATATATAAGTTAAGAAGATGGAATCTGATAAATGAAGGCTAAACAGCAGAAGATGAACAAAACAAAAAAATATAGGGACCTTATCACTGGAAGGAGAAGAAGAAAGTAAAATAAAGATAAGGGCACAAGAAAGAAAGAGATGAAAGAAATCAATCCCACAAGAAATGTGGCTCCTGTCAGTTACAGGTGGGAGAGATGTTTCATTTTAGACAGTAGGAAATGAAAGCTTGACAGGTCAAAGCTGAATGACCCTACCAGGAGTTTAAATGAAAAAAGTGACCATTTTGATAATAAAAAGAAAAGCAAAGTAGAAAGTTTTATTTATGCTTCAGCTGAGGGTTATTTTGGTGCTCCTGTGCAGCAATGCATCTTCAGCAAAAAATTATCAATATGTTAAAAATACAATTTCAGATAGCATATGAACAAATGTGTAAGATAATATTGCTGTGTTATATTGTACAGTTTTGAGATAACAGGATGTTTGTTGTGAGATGTAAATTGCTTTCCTTGATCTCTCTGGGCCTATCATGCAAACATTTAACATGTAATACCTCAAGACAGAGGCTTACCAAAAGGAGAAGAGAGAATCCAAAGTATGTTCATTCATTTATTTGCTCACTTACTCACTCATATACAATGCTATGTATGTGCTTATTGTTTATTCTTACTTATTACAAACTATATTATGTTTAGTTTATTCTTGCAACTATACTCAGCCCTGGAAATTTAGAAATGAATATAGTTCTTGTCCTTTAAAACTGTGAAGGGAAAAACAGTAGGAGAGAGAGATAAGAAGTCAAGATCATTAGAGAGAATGATAAATGCCGTCATTAGAGTATGCACAGAGCGGTATGTTGAAAAGAAAGGGGTGGGTGGGATGAAATTTCAAGAAAAGAATAGGAGGAGGAAAATCAGTGCAGGACTAAGAGGGCATCTAAAAAAGGGCAAATCTAATTCTATTTACATTTCAATGAAGATCAGGGTGACAATTATTAATGGGCCTTTAAGAATTCTTGTACCTTTGTTCCTTTCTATGTTATATTTACGATGGTTTTCAGATAATTAGTTTTTTAAAAAAGCCTTGTTAAATTGATGATGCTTTTTACTTAAAAAGGACGAATGGGACGAATTAGAGAGAAAATATTTAAGGCGGACAAATACCTCCTTTTCCAGTCATCGCCACATAGATGTGCAAATAAAACAAAAATATACTCTGCATTCCTTAGATATACAAAACACTCACATGCATTTATGTTTTGACATTTTTGTGAAGCCCTTTTTGGACTCTGGGAATAAAAATATATTCAGGTTACTCCCAGGATCAAAGACCGTTATAAAAATATACATAAAAATTGGGAGAATATAAACACTTTCTGGTACTAAAATGTCACTCCTCCGGGTATGGTATTTCTGAATATGTTATGTTATATCTCAAAAGGAACTTTGTAGATATAATTAAGGTTACAGCCCTTAAAAACAGGAGATTATCCCAAATTATCCTGTTGGCCCAATCTAACCACATGAGTTTAAAGCAAAAATCTTTCTCCAACTAGGATCAAAGAGATGTGACAAAAAGAAAACTCAGAGTGATTTCAAGCAGAAGAATGATTTGATGCCCTTTTGTAAGCTCTGAGATGTAGGGGTCTGAGTGTAAGAACCAGAAAGAGGCCTCTACAAGCTAAAGGTAAATCCCAAGTGACAGCCAACAAAGAAATGGGACTTCACTTCCACACCTCCAAAGAAATACTTTTTGATGACAATCTCAATAAGACTGGAAACATTCTTCCACAGGGCCTCTAGATAAGATCCTAGGCCAGCATACAACTTTGTGATTTTAACTTTGTGATTTTGACTTTGTGAGACTCCAAGCAAAGGAACCAATCAAATTAATCTAGACTTTTGAATTACAGAAATGTGAGATAATAAACTTGTGCTATAATCTGATGAATTTGTTTTTTTTACAACAGCAACAGAATCCTAATATAGCCTCATAATCACATTCTCCCAAGCAGGGGAGTGAATTGGTGTGGTTCTATTTAATTGGCAGAATGCTCCAGAGAGTCTATGCAATATGTCTTGTTTGGCCTATAGGAAGCTGCCTTTAAACAGACACTAATCGTTGCTCCATTAAGTTGTGGCCTTGGAAGCAAGTCATAGACCAAAATGCAATGTGATAGATGCATGAGAAACACCCTTAGCCATTTTGCTCAGGAAAAGGTCATTATCATTACAATCACTAAAGATTTCATATTCTTCTCAGTAGAAAATTCCTTACGAAATTTACTTTTATTTCTATGGTAGGTTGAAATATGTCCACGTATTTCTTAAAACTGCCCTGAAAGGAAGGAGTTTTATTCTTCTTCTTTTGAGTGTGAGTTGGACTTGGTGACTCACTTCCAACCAATACATATGTTAAAAAATAATGATAAAGTAGAAGCAACAGTGTACAACTTTGGAGACTAGTTTACAGACATCACCCCGTCTTCCCTGTCTTTCTCCCTGATCACATGCTCTGGAGGAAGATGCCCCATTACAGGGTTACTCACATACAGCAAGAGGCCCATGTCTGAGCAAGGAACTCAGGCCCTTGTGAGGGACCCTCCTGTAAGGGAACCTCCAGCCCCTGCAAGCTTACAGATGGCACAGCCCCACCTGACAGCTTGATTGCCACCTCCCGAGAGTCCCTGAAGCAGAAGAAGGGAGAGATAAGGAGTCACTTCAGCAAAGCGACATATGAATTTCTGACCAAATGAAAATAAGAAAATACATTGTTTTAAGGGCTTTGTTTGGGGCCACTAGAGATAAATAACACAGCCTATACAATCACAATTTGTTTTTCAACTTCACATTTGTTTATTAAATGGTGTCAAGTCATTATTAATGATATCTTACAATTTTTTTTCATGTCCATAAAGTATAAAATATAAGATCAAATTATCTCAGTCTCTCTACCAGAGTGCCTGTGACTTCCCATTTGCATTGCTATATTACATGGTAATAAAACCTGAAAAAATGATTTAAAGATCTGTTAGTTCAAAGCAGACTTCAGCTTTTGTAATGCAATTCATCTTTCTTAAGTCGTTCACTTTTTTTTTCAAACTATGATGTAAAGTTATTAGCTGCTATACACATATCTCCACTTTCATCATTACAAGTAGTTTTATAGAGAGAAAACATGCAGACTGAAAGAACAGGATCAATTACTACTTTAAATTAATACAGCTTAGTGGAATTGAACAAGTTATTTAATCAAATTTTCTTGCTATCCATTGCCTGATATCTAAATTTATTATTTTGAGTTCTTTAAAGGAGCTCAAAAAAGGACCTCTATGTGTATGTCCCCAAAATTAAGTGATAAAATAGATAAGAGTGTAAATCCATCTGCTGCACAGAGGGTAGGAAGGAATGAAATTGTGGTCATAATTCATCAAGAATGAATTATGATACGTGACCTTATTGTTTATAAATTGTCCTCAGAGTTTGAATATCACATGTAGGTCAGTCATGGAGACTACCATATTCTATTCCTATAGCATTCTGATCCACACCAAGTTTCCTACCTGGAAAACAATGTTAGAGGCCAAATTCCATCCTATATTCTTTGGACATAACTGAGTGGACCAGGAAAGATGAGCTGACCTAAGAACCACAATTCATAAACTGGCCAGAAACATATGAAGTAGTCTGGCATGAAAAGAATTATGACCTCAAAGAAAGACACAAGGAGATCCTTTTCTTTGGAAATTTTAAGTAGGAAATATGAACAAATCCAGCAATTGCTAGTCAGAACAGACAATTATACTGGGTATAGATGTATGGCATGGAACAGGAGAGGTACTTATGGACAGTAAGTGGGCCTTAGTTGTGAGTAAGCAGAAGCTTCAAATAAGCAAAAGCCATAGGTCAAGAAACTGTAGAGTATCAGTGGCAGAGGCAGTAAAAGAAGAATAAAGAGAAGAGAAATGCCAACACTGATAGATTTCTAAATTTCTAATGACAAATAAATGATATAATGTAAAGTGTCACTAAACACTTGCACTCCTGAAGGCACACCTACATGCTAACCTTTATTGCTATTAATATTCTTCCCATGAGAGTTTATGTCCATTATGTCCACACATATTTTTAAAAGATATCTGCACTGCTTAAGGTGATTGGATGGATCTCTTACTAGCAACCCTAAAAGAATGCAGCTGATGAACTGTCGCTTCTTGGGTACAGCCATTTGCAATGTTTTTCCTTCTTCCCAAATGGTGTAAGGATTTTTTATGTATATGTGTTCACGGGCCAGTTCCCCTTTCTTTCCTCCACATGTCATTCATTGCCCATGTCATTATTTAGGTCTTTTAGATGGAGAAGAGTATATAATTTCAAAAATACATTTTTCCCTACTTGAGAAAAAGTATATTAATAGTGTACTGATTAATCTCTATAAGGGATTTCAAACTCCATGATTTAACCTAATAAGTATTCACCCAAGATACTGTGTATTGTTACCTCGTGTTTTTGGTCTGGCTCCCTATGTGATTTATGATAAAATGAGTCTCAGCAATGTACCAATATGTTAGTATTTTCCTTTTGCTTCTACTCTTTTTGCTTCTCAAAATGTAAAATTGTGTAAATCTGATTTTCTTGATATCAGAACACAGAGCTAATATATTTATTATAGTCAGTCTAAAAGTTAATGTTTGTTAATTATATATTCTCTAAGATAATGAATTTGCATTTCATAGGCATCTTCAATGGCTTAAATATAAAAAGTGAATTTATGTAGTATATATTATAGAAGTCCAAAAGAGTGATGTTGATGTGATGGAGGAGATTTGGTGTACCTCAGCTTTCACAGTGTACACAGGTTTCCATCACACTTTAGGGGGTGAAATGTGCTCCTATTTTCCTTAATACACTAATAAAGCAGAATATGTTGCCATTTTATTTGAAGGATACATTTCAGAAATGTTTTAAGAAGTTAGTTTACAAATACAGGTACAACATCATTTCTACCTTTCCCTTCAGCCACTATCACTGCAGGTAAACACGCATGAGTTCAGAATTACAAGTAGGACCAATTTCTTGTGCTGCTACCCCAGGTGTTCGTATGTAGTCAAGCAATGGCCCATATTTATTGTTACTTCTTATAATTTTGATTGATCAGAATCATGCCTGACAAATAAGAGGCAACTAACTTCTCTCACCATTTTAGCATATCACCCCATGACCTCACTTGTACATAATGAGATTAGTCAGGATGAATAGTGGAATAAGAGAGTGAGATCCTTAATTAATATGACAGATAAAGAAACCAATCTGGGAAAATAGCAACAAGGAAGCAATGGACCATACTGGAAAGTTAAGCAATAGACAAAAAGATTAAGAATGAAATAAGATTAATCAAGATGAGAGTAAGTTACATCAAGAAATACAAAGTCTTAAAAACAACAAAACAAGAGCAATAATAACAGAAGGCAACATATGAGGGAATATCAGAGTAGGGTTTTGTCCCATAAGAAAATAGTAATGCTACTTTTTTTGACCATTGCTCATAGAGTAAAACTAAAGAAGAGACTAAAGTAGGAGTGTTAGTGTCAGAAAAAACATAGAAAAAGGTCAATGTCGCTTTCTTGGTATGTGTGTGGGCACCTGTTATCCCTGACTCTGGGAAAATAGTTAACTTAAATCTCCTCTTAAGATAATCCTTATGTCTTATTTTTCCCCCCAAAATTGAAATGCTATTCATTATGTATTTGGTAGCATTCTTACTGTATTAATGTAGCAGACCTATGTTGTCATTTTATTTTATCATTCAAGGGGAGACTTTTGATAAAACCATCATGAAATATGTTTACTTACAAATATTTTATTATGTCAAGTTTGGCTATTGAATATTATTTTAGGAAAGGAAATTTTTTCCAGATTTTATTTACTATCTAACCGATATTTATATATAAAGAGTAGGTTATCATTAGTCATTAATGATCTCTGATTAACATAATATAATATAGTCAATTCAAGTAGAAATCAATTTTAGGTAGGTTATAAAAATATTTCAATATTATCATATTGTAAGGCCAAATTACCTCCCATATTTTCTTGAGCTCATTAAATTCTCTTTGTATATACATAATATAACTTCATGAATAAAATTCCATTTTAGAATTTCTACAAATACACAAACACACAACATCTATATGTAAAAATTATACTTATATCCTTATTGTCATCTTTGATGAGTTCCTTTTTCTTGAGAAAGGTTAGAACAAGGAAAGAGGGCTTCTAGTTTGAATACAGAAACAGAAAAATAGATAAAATGTAAAGCACATTTATGGAACACCCACAATAAATCAGAGATTGCATATTTCTTGTAAATGTTCCAGCTAATCAATGAGGCATGAGATTTCTATCACTAAATTAATGAGTAAAATGAGGTCTAGAGTTAAGAGATGGCTACAAAGTCACAATGGCATTAGGTTGGTATTTGAGCTCAGACTATTATGACTCTTAAACCTGTGCAATTAATATAAATCACATGGCTTCTAAGTTGCCATTCTTGTACCTTCTAAAATGGCCTGAATCAAATTATTGTGGTTTTACCTCATAACCTGCAAAATGTAAGAAGTTTTATTCTCTGGAATTCCATTTGGAGAAAATACAAATGTAAAGGCAACTATACTGTATTAGTAAGCAAACAGTGCCTTTCTTATATGAGGTCCACAAAAGCATAAGCCATTTTAGCTCTGTAGGCAAGAACAAGTTGAAAAGCAGAATATTAAACCTGAATTTAAGTGAGCAAACAGCAAACATTTTATTGCATAATTCATAGTGATAAAACCCAGAGGATTTGGTCTTTATCAATGGAGAGCTTCTGAAGCACAGAGCAAAAAACTCATACTTTTTCTATTCTTGAAGAAATGAGTGTAGAGAACGAGGTGTTATACCATTTACAAACTAAAAGCAGTCTGCTACATGAAACTAAAGGACCTCAAAGAAAAACTGAGCTGGCTGGTCCAAGGTCCTTCAGTGTCCTTGATGGTCTATAGGTTAACTGTGTGTGTGTGTGTGTGTGAAAGAGAAAGAGAGAGAAAGAGAGAGAGAGAAGGTATTAACCAAAGGACCAGGGATGTTTCAACAGCAACAGATATCAATATAATTCGAAATTTACCTCATTGGGAAATCTCAACCTCATCCACATCCAGAGCTACTATTTCACATCTATGTTAATAGTATTAAATCTGCATTTCTAGATCAGACCTCCCTCCTTCAGCTCCAAACACCTATCTCCAAATCACTATTAATATAAAGCCACATTGTTGATATTTTATTGTGCTAAATTTGAACTAGAAATTGAAATAATATAATTTATTTAAGTATTAATATAACAGTGAATTACTTTTCAGAGACAGATGACTTCTCATCTCTTCAACGGATTGATGAGAAAAGATGTACATCAAATACAGAAAACTTTAAGTATCAATTTTTGCATAGACAGTTTAGATTATTTGAATTTTCACATGCTCTTAATCTCAGGAATATAATTTTTACTTAGCTTTACTAAGCTGAATGTAACGACTCCATTTTTTTGTTATTCAAAAGTGGATATTTCAGTTTCCATAAGAATAGAACAATAATCGAGTGAGAAAATAAAAGGAAAAAAAAATAGGCTACATATCACCTATCTAAAAGTCATATAAACCTTAATGAAACACACCAACTTGATAAAGAAAACCCAAGACACAGACATATTTTCCTATCTTTATTGAGTGGGAAAAAAATGGGATGAGATAAGCCTAATCTTCTGAAACAGGTTTAAAAAGTCAATATTAGCAGCTTGATAAGTAGATGATAGAAATTTGAAAGGTTATGGAGTCTTCTTTACTTGAGGTCATTAGGAATCAGATTCTCATTCTCAGGGAGGACTCAGATGTGTTTTACACTGAAGATGAGAGAAACACTAAGTGAATCTCAAGGTGACTTCCAGTCCCATTTGTGAAGTCTAAGGGATAATGCATTTGTTTTTGCAATAATATTTAGAATCAAAATATAAGAAAGTCACAGAGACCAATCTAGCTGGCAATAGGGGGAAAATGTTTCAATAATTCCTGTGAAGCAGCAGGGAATACAGGTTATTGTGTATCTGAGTAAGCAATGGAAATAGTGGCTGGGCCTGATTACTCCTGACCCAAATGGACGTGCCCCTGCCATGAAGAAATTCCATCTAGTCTTTAAAATGAGTGTGAACTGAAGTAATGTAAAGAGGAGCTAGCCAAGCACAGCTAATCAAAATCCATCAGAAAGCATTATGCTTCGCATAGTGCTTGGTTCTGTATAGGATCGAATTAAATGAAACTAGGGCCTTACCCTCCAAGACTCCAGTTTCCATCTGTCAGTTATACTTTGGCCTGTTCTTCTGATATTGAAAAAAAAAAACAATCACCTTCAATACTCAACAGAGGATATACATTCTCTCTTTCGGAAGCACTCTTGCTCCTCTTGCTGGTTCAGCACAACTGAACCTGTGATCTCCCATTCAGATAAGAATAGTCAAGAAATAAGTGAGAGTAGGGGGGAAATAAATATACAGAATAATGCACCTCCTTTGTCAGAAACAAAAATGTATATATGGTGTCTTCTTTGGCACAGAGTAATGAATTGCTGAGTATTGGATAGCCATCAAGAGGTTAATGAGATTGTTGTATCCATATGTCCAATATTATAGATGACAAAAAATTCCTAAAATATTGGCAATGCTAATGAGTTTATCACAACAATATGCTATGGCTTTAAGTATATCCTACACATCTCTCCACAACGCCTCCCTTATAACCTCACAATGGAAAACAGGGAATCATTTGTGACAAACTTGAGTTGACGAGGACAAATTCTGATGTGAACTTGCTAATGGGGTTTCATCTTATGATGGATATGAAATGTGGGAGGTCAGCAACTACATCTTAGTAGAAGGAGAACATAAGGACACTCTATTCATCTATGTTCAAAATTCATGAACAGAAGACATTCTGTTTCAATCATTGTAAACTGTCAGCAGCAAACTCATAGAAGGATATTTTCCCAGTTCTTTCTGAATAGTCATTAAACCGACATACACATCGTTTCGGTTTTGACATTTCAAAAACATTTAATATATTTATACAAGAGGATAATGAACTTTAACTCACTATGTTGCTGTCCACGTGTCCTAAAATATGTCAGATATATCTGAATATGTACATCTCCACTCTTCTCAGCTCAGGCAATAGTAAGACCACAGCCTCTAATGCACATGGGCCAAAACACACTTCATGGCACAAGGAGGGACAGAAACACCCAGAGAGTCATAGAATTCTAGTGTCACAGCACAAAGGAAAATAGAATATGCCAAGTTGTGAAACACCACTTTGATGCTCAAAGAATGATTTAGCAGAGATGCAAAGAGAGCTGGAGTTCTCACAGTGAAGACGACATCATTAAAATCCGGTGTTTTCCATTTATGAATGTCTAAGGTTCAAGATTAATAATATCTCAGAAACACAGATGACATACAAATAAGAATATCGAAGCCCATTATAGTTGTTAATGTGGAACCAGGATTTGAATGTCTTAACTCCCTTATTAATGTTTTCCACCTTTTAGTACTTCTAGTAGAGACACACATTAAAGACACCAGACAGCCTGTAGGAAATAATGTCAATGCCCTGCTCATTTCCCTCTAGCCGATTTCAGGCAGCCAGTTTCTGCATCTTCTCTCTAAATTCAATCTAGAACATTACGTGGCTGCTTTGTCCAGAGGCCAAAAAGGCAAAAAGTACCTGGGAATTACCACCACCACCCTCCAGCCAAGTTCTCCCTCCATCCCTTACCCTCCCAATCCTTTATCTCCCAGCCCACCCATGCAGCTTCAACCTAATACCCCAGATTCCTCCTACCTCAACACTGTTTTACAGTATTTCCCAGAATTTCCCTATGGGATCAATAACTTATTCTTTTTTTGACTCCCTTTCTTTTTTCACTTCCCATTTCCTTACATTTCTGGATTTCATACAACTCTGTAATCAACTATATGCACTTATATTCTTGTGTCAGGGTCTGTTTGGGGGGAAACCCAGTCATGGTACATTATGACTTTTCTTAAATTAATTTTCATGAACTAGACAAATACTAGTATAGAGCTAAATATAAATGCTTATTGAATAATGAAATGAATTTTAATGATGACATATAAAATTCGGGGCATATTTCTTTCAAGGAGACTTGACAGATTTTTATTTGTCTAGCTAAGTATGTAGCCCAAGGAAAAAGAAGATAATACAGTGGGGATTTGGGTTATTTGGTGATACTTTGTTTGCTATATTCCTAAAAATGTTTGAAATGAGTTTGAAGTATTTTTCTTTAATTAAAAATTTCTATGATACTATTGGCATCCAACTAAAAGTTGTTTATATTGCAAAGATGCAAGCAGAATATATTGAAAATTTTAATATAAATAAACAGCTTTGTTTGAAAGTGAAGATGGTTTTCCCATAATGGTTTCCATCTGCTTGCAAACAGAGATAGAGAAACAGGTCCCGATATAATGACATGATTAACGGGAAGTGATGCATTGGAATGCATGATGACTGACAAATTAAGCTTGTCATAAGGTTCACTATGTTGCTACCAAAATAACATGAGATGTCTTACTTACAAATGGAAAGCAGAGCTGTTATGATGAATGAAGAAAAATACAATAAATAAAACTTTACATCTTTCATTTCCAGGAATAAGTATTGATTTACTTAAATATTAGTGTGAGCTAGATTTTTTCTGATTGCTTTTATTTTCATAAGTTAAGGACCACTCCCTCAATATATGATCAGATATTTCTATCACCACTAGAAATAAAAGAACCTGTCTACTTCAAAGTGATTTTAGCAAAATACATGTTTGTTTGAAAATAAATTTAATAAATACCAGATAATACACATCTTTACAGTAGTCTTAATTATTATACACATATCATTTGTGCATTGTTATCACATCATAAGTTCTAGACAACCATACCCCAGGTACGTCTGACTTCCCTTAATGTTCACCCCCACAATGGAAATGAAGTCTATTGCAATATAATGGCTATAATCAGAATATGTGTATTGGAAAAACTGTGGAATATCTCAAGCAATAAAGATTTCAAATGAAAGCAGAGAGAGAAAACAAGAGAATGTTACTGAAGGAAAGTTTGTGTGTGTGTGCACATGTGTGTGTGTGTATGTTTACTCAAAGCACCAGTAAATTTTGTCACTTTGCTTTAAAACTCTAAGGTAAAGTAATCAATCATTTCCTCTTAATAAGTAATTAAAAGCTAATATTTACCTTTGTTATCTAAAATGAAATAATTTAGTATGCTTCCTATCATTTTAAATCTGTGTTTGATAATTGCTTCATATATTAATTGAGAAGGTGCTCAGAGAGAGAAAGGAAGAGGAAAAAGGAAAGTTACGGCATTTATATCTGTGCTTCACTGTGGATATATGAAATAAATAGACCTTATATAGTAATTGTGGAGCATGCCTAGGATATTTTGCTCCTGTTATTTCTGCATAAGAAGAATAATACCAAGGAAATACCTATACATATTTGAGGTTAGGAAATATTTTTAAATGTCATTATTTTGCAAAATACAAAAAAAGTCCCCTACCTAGAGAAGCATAATCAAAATATCTTTCAAAGTAGTATCTTTGCCTTCACTTTGAGACTTAATTCATCATGTTAATACTTCAGCAATTGAAAGGAGCACTGAGATTACAAGAACTGTGTCCAAAAATCCATACTTTTAATATTTTACCAGGTAAATATATTTGTGACCCAATTATTCTAAGAAACAGAGACTTTTAAATACAGATTATTGAAAATTAGCATTTTTATAAATAAATCCTTCAAACTATGAAAGCCTGTGGATATAATTTAAGTCCCTTTCAGATATATATTACACTTCCATGCTTATGGTATTTACATTTACATTATTGTATCAATTAGATACAGTATAAAACATAGTGGGTTCTCTATATTTTAGTTTCTTAGGTAAGTCAGTATATTAAGTTACAAACTATTTATTATCTATTAACTATTTATTATTATTTATTATCAAAAACAAATAGTTTTTGAGTCACTTATATAAGCTAGGCATGATGCTAAGCCCTGGGTATGCAATAGTGACATTTTTCCAGCTTTATTGAGATATAATTGACAAATAATTATATTTGGGAGATTGCTTTATATTAGTTGACCTGGTAATTAAAAGGTAACTGAACTTTCAGTTGAATTATTTAAATAAATGGCCTTTTTTTACTTTTAAATTATGTAAAATAAGTGTTAGAACATAATGGAATTCTAAGCAAAAATGACATAGATATGTCTCTTTTACATCCCAGTTAATTTTAATAGTGCTGATATACAATTTAAAATATTATGATACATCTGCAGACTGTGTAATTTGGAATAGAGATAAATCCTCAATAGAACACAAGTCAAGGCAGGTAGTGTATCTAGTAAGAAACCAGCTCATTTAGAAAACTGAGGCAATGTCTAAGGACATCTTCTAAACTAAAGTGTGCATCACACGTGATTTACTACCAAAATTGGCATAAAATGTCACAAAGATTTGAAGTGGAGACTAAAGAATCATAGCAAAAAGAATTAAAAAGCAGTATAGTCCATTTTTAAGAGCTAAGTGATTCAGCAAGTACAGAATAATTATAAATTTCGCAATTTTCCTCTGGCTTTCATTGAGGAAAATTAAACAATAGCCTTATCTGTAAAATAAGTTCTGTTTGGTTTCTTAAATGTATGTTGTATTAGAAAGAAAATTTTGACACTGAGAAAAATAAGTTCTACCTCTAAATACTAAATGACAAATGGCAAGTAACTTAACATCCCTGAAATCCATTGCCCTCACCTGTGATAATGAGAAAATACTTCATGTACATTTGTTTTAAGAATTGGAGTCAGTATATAAATACCATTCTACACAATAGACAGAGTATGTAGCTACAGCTCGTATCATTCCATCAGTTCGATTATCTAGTTTTGTCACTTCGAAGTGATTAAGATTTCTTAATCTGTTGAGGAACTTGGAGTGGTTCCTTGAAGAGTAAGGACTCGGTTGGGGTCTGAAAGTAGAGAAGGAAAACGACCAATGGAAATGGGGAATTTGTTGTAGGCAGGTGTAGAGCAATGTTCCTGGGGCAGAAAGGAATGTGCTGGGAGTGAGCAAGGAGGAAAGAGGACCACTGTTGGAGCAGAGCGACCTGGGGGATGCTGGTGAGTGAACGGGAGTCAGGCACCTGGAAGCAAGCAACGGACCGTGAGAGATATCCTGACCGAGGAACAGTGGGAAGCTTCTGCATTACTTGTATTAGAGTTAGAAAATGACCAAACTTGTCTTTCGAAATGACTTCACTGGCTAGTATTTAGAATGATTTGAGTTACAAAATATCGATAATGTGGAAAGACTTAGTGATAACATATTGTAGAGGTTGGAGAGGTAAAGGAACAGATCATGACCAAAACTGGAAGTTAAAACGTGTCTCTCCGAATCAGTTAGATTATGCTGCAGGAACTAAAAATATCAGAATGTTCGTGGTTTGCCACAACAGAGGTTGAATTTCCATTCACATCTACTACAGGTCAGCTGCAGCTCTGTCCCTTGCCGCCTTAACACTGGGCCCCAGCTGATGCAACAGCCTTTACCTGGAGTGCTGCCCTCAGGCCTGGCAGGAGAAGTCGGCAGAGGGCATGCTGGCTCTTAAAGTCTCTGCTTCACAGTGACACCTGTCACTTCCTCCCATATTTTGCTGAGCAGGTCACAAAGTCAACTCTGACATTAATGGAATGGGGAAATATTATCAGAGGCACTGCCGGAAAGCAAATTGGAAGACAAACAGTCTACCACATAGCAAGGAGCTCAGTCTTTATTACAGAGCCTATGGGGACTCAGTAAATGATCTCAAACAGAAATGCACTTAAAGGTAGTGCATACATATAAAGGCATCAAAAACTAAGTAAGGAGTGTTCAGAAGCCAATATCTGTAACTCAAGACTTAACAAACCACAACAAACCTATTATTCTGCTCTCTAGATCATGTACCTAAAATGATGTAATAGTAGTACATATATAACATATAAATTTAAAATAATGGGGTGGCAATTTGAATCAGACAAATTCACTGGGAAGTATAAACATTTATATATATGTGTGTGTAAACTTCCTAGTGCAGGGTCTGATTCATAATTGTCACCCCATTATTATCATGAACATTATCCAAGATATAGCTTATTACCTTATTCCTTGAAACAAACTTCCAGCACTGGTAGCTCCATCTGTGGACTTGGCTTTTGCTGCTCCACCAGGCCTACTCTTTGTTTACAGCAAAAGTAATTTAAACTATACATGTTTGCCCTCCTACCTAAGTTTGTTCAGAAGGCAACATCTCTTACTTTGTCACTGAAATTTTAGGTATAGAGTAGATGCTATAAATTTCAATTCCTGTTTTGAGTTAAAATTTTACTTTAACTGTTTTTTCTTATGAATTTGAAATACACACTTGGCCAAGTTAAAAGATTAAATATTGATATAATAATTAAAGATAAACATGATAGAACTTTTTTCAAGTTCATAATTTTTTGAAGAAAATAAAAATAATTGTTCTATTAATAAATGTAAAATAAATAAATATATACATATACATACATACCTCAATGATCAATTAGATGACCAATTAAATTGGATATAGCTTTAAGAAAATGTTTACAGTATTGCCATTTTCTATTTTTCTATGAACTCAGTGTAAGTAAAGGTGTTTTGTCAATGTTCTCTTTAAAACTTAATAAAAGATCATTTCCATTGAGAACTATATAAAAATATGAAAGGCTTTTTTAAATGATACTTAGGATCAATATCAGGAATATCTAAATTACATTTACAAAAATTTCCATTTAAATAGAATATAAAACACGGCAAATTGTTACCAAGGAAATTGAAAAACCAGCTGGAGAATAGACTATTGAGTATACTTCAAGAGCATATTTCTGCAAAGCCAAAATCAAAAGTAGCATTCTTTTTAGTATTTGAGGTGAAAAAACAATAAAGTGTGTCTTCATGAATGCCAGGACTGAGCAGCAACTTGTCAAGGTCTGTTTGATTTACTGGAGTAGAGGCATATAGCAAAATAAGTGACTATATATATATGTCCATATATATATGGACAATAGGTTTAGTTGAAGGATGCCAGCTATATGGCTGGGCATGCAGTTCAGGCATTAGTATGTTCAACCTCCTCAAAACAGACAATGGTATCACTGAATGCAAAACAAAATTAGCTACACTGTAGCTTTTTAACCTCTTATCTAGAATCCATGTATTTTCCATTTTATTTGATCGAATGACATCTAAATAGATTGGGGATTGCTCAAAATACATATTTATATGAAAAATATGCTAAACGTATAAAAAATAAAATGCATTCTCTGAAGGAGATCTGATACTGTTATCTGATACTGTTTCACAGTTGGAATTTTAAAAAAAAGAGTATAAAACTTTCAAATTGTATTTTTTTAAGTAATTTATATTCATCAGCTTCAGATATTTAACCAGTAAAAGAATTAATGAAGCACTGGTGCCTGAATACCTATTGCTATGTTCCTTAATAATTTTCTTCTTAAGCCTTAATGAGCTAAAATTAGTCACTCATATTTTGCCTCAAACATGTTTTATTATTACAAAGAGTAGTGACAAGGAGTTGTATCTCACTTTATGAACACCAAACTTGCTGCAGATATGTAAATGAGAAGTCACAATGCCAGAGAAGAGCCTGGAGACATTAACATCTGTGTGAAGGGAGCAGCCATTTCACAACCCAGTGGACCTTAAACACAGCAGACATTGAAATCTGTTCAGTACATGGGGTAGATTTTTAAATATGTTCAGTTACTGCTGATCTTCCAGCTGCTGTCTGAACATGGCTTCCATAATATTAGGGAGTCAGTTTTGATATCAATGGCATATAAAAATCATATCCTTGATTAATGGTTACTACCAGACTATATGGCCATTTTTTAAATCCTAAGTACCAATTTGAATTGCACCATGCTCAAAGCCTCTCCTTTTGGGTGAAGAGGTGAACGTACTTACTAAAAAGAAGGGAAGGATGAAAAGAATGACTTCTGACAACTTGGGTTGTTTTTTTGTGTGTCCATTTGAGAATGGATATTCCATAAATCTAATTTACATGTGAATATATTTTAACATAATATAATTAAACCAATGAATGCTTTAGTGAGGTATTTGTAAAATCAAGAACATTTTTCAGTAGATGCTGTTCAATCATAAGAAGGAAATAAGTACTTTTCAAGACCATTTTATTTCTCTTTAAAAGACAATTTTTGAACATTCTTTCAATGTTTATTTAAAAATAAAGTCTCCAGGAAATTTGTGATAATTTTTAAACTGTGTAAGATTACTATATACAGAATATTTTGAGGGATATATATATATATATATAAGAAAGATCCAAAACTTTATTTTCAATTATTGAGGCACAACCATCATAATTTTTAAAAGAAATAATAAAATCAAATTGATAAACTATACAAATTACAAAAGCCTTTCAGAGTTTATCATGGATTCTAATATACCACTGATACGAAAGTATACAACTACTAGTTTTCCCAAAATAATTGATAGAATAACATTCTCTACTCCTAACCTTTTTTTATCAAAACCATTACTGGTGCTGAATATTTGCAGAAAGGCCACTGTCACCATTTAAAATGCCAATTTCATGACTTTATGAGATTACAGTGGTAGTAAAATAGCATTATTTTCTTTATGTCTGATGCCTTTGCAGTTATAGTAGACTATTTCATCAATTAGGCACATTAAAAAAATCCAGGTGACATATAGTTTGAAATTAATACAAATTGTTCTAAAAATGTCCTGTATATTATGCTGTAAGAATTCAGGGTAGGTAATAAATATCTTAAGTAGTCATTCAGACTACTTAAACTCCACATTTACTTCAATAATTGAGAGACTCCTTAGCACATTAGGGATGATAGCTGCATATGAATCTTCAATTTTTTAAACTTATCAGACTATGTGAGCAGGTATGGATGTTGGATGACACACTTTCAGAGGCTATAACTTCCTCGGAATTATGTTGTAAGTTATTTTTATTACTCCTGAAGCATTTCTATAATGCCACTTCTTGGCCTTTAACAGATCCATATTTTTATTTCCTCCATGTGAAAGGGTTGTGGATGGGTATGTAAAATAAGTTGGAAGTTACTTAGTGGAGCTAAACTTTGAGGAAGCCTGTGTAAGTGACCCAGGATTTAAAGGATATTATGCTAATCATAAATTTCGGAGCTTAAATCTCTTTGTTGTCCCTAAAATGTAGAAAATTTGTAGTGAAATAATATAGCAGAGATTCTTAAACATGTTAATAAGTCAAAAATAATCATCATTTATTTGAGGCAGCATGCTGCTGATTGTCAAAGGTCAAGTCTGTCAAATATCTCAAGAAAAATTGTTCTCTCAAAATAGAACTCTATAATTTCATCTGTTAGTGATGTATTGCCACAAAAGTGGTTGTAAAATTATATTTCTATTGCTTAATGTTATAAAAACACTAAGGTCACTAAAATAAATGAACAAATTCTCACAGTGGACTAAGTGAGCTGAAAAATCTTATATGTATGTATTTCTAAACAAGATGTTTATTATTATTGCTTAACAAAACAATCAGCTTTTCTTCATTCATTCAACAAGCACTTCCCATGTACCTCCTATATACCAGGTACACCTCTAGGTTTTACAGATTGAGGAAAACAAGTGTGCCTGCATGAGCTGACTGGCAGTGTAGGATGGCATAAAAATGCCTAAACAAATAAGCAAACATAACTAAGTACATCAATTTATTAATTAACTCTTAAAGTAGGTAAAGGGGCTAGAGTCCTGTGTGAAATTAATTTTTCGTAAGGTAGATTGGCAAGTGCATGCTGAGAACAGGCTACTTAAGCAACGATTTGAAGGACAGGTGGGAGTCAGTCTCGTGGGTCACTGTGAGAATAGTGCTAAGCAGACAGAGCCCCAAATCCAAAGTCCCCAAGATGGAAATGTGCCTGGCTTGTAACTATTGGCACTCTTCCTTATGATGGTTCTCTTGATAGAAACACATTTAATTTCATGATTAAATATTTACTGAAAGAATTAGGGGACTCTTGGAGTTAAAAATAATCCAAAGAGAGAAATCATTTCTAGAAAATATAATATTGATTTTTCAAAAACTAATCTGCTGTCACAAAATTGTCAGTGCATATTTAAAAATATTCTATGGCTTGCTTTCAACCAGTCTTACAAATGGCACAGCACTTGCAAGAATAAAATCAAATTCAGATACAAAGTTCATAGCTAATCAGTAAACTAACCATTAATTATGGAGGTATACATGTTATGAGGGAAAAAATGCCAAAAACACTTTGCATGTAGTTATTAGTATTTGAATGTGTGTGTGAGTGTGGCCCTGTGTGCATGTGTGTGTGTGTTGTAGGGGAGAGAGGTAGGTGGGTTCTTCAATGACTGTTGAAAATCCAAGGGATAAATATGCATTTAAATATCAATAGCTACAGAACTTATCTTACCAAAGATAAAAGGATAGCATCCTTCTTACAGATTTACCTTTTTTCTATTATTTTTCTTTCTTTTGAGTGTCAGGTGTATAATATTAAACTAATTAACTCATGAGGTCATAGCATCATTGTGTTATTGATCTATCTAGAGCATAACTGAACTACTCAAATGCTGCTGTATTTTTATCTTTCTTACTTCCCATTATCTGCTTTTTCACACCAAACATCCATGATGAAACATTTACAATATGAACATAAATCAGTAAGTATTCTTATAAAAAATATATATACACATTGTTTTGTGCATGTTTATTTTAATCCTTTTGTACTATATATGTATTTTTTAACTTTCACCTAATAATTTTTAAAGTTCTATTCCAGTTGCTGTATGTAGAAGAATTTTATTGATTTTTTTTGCGGCATAGTATTCCATAACTTGCCAACACTACCATCTTATAGTCATCCATTCCTATACTGGTCGATTCTAGCCTCACTCTAAAATACTGCTACTTAGACCAATACAAAGATCACCATAGCAATACATGGCCTGTGTAATAATTGAATTGTTTCCTAGGACAGTAACACATAAATGATTCTGTGACTCCACAACTTTACCTATATTTTAAATGATTTTATTTTCAATATTTGGATTTAGAAATACAGAATATGAAACAGCAAATATAAAACTACGTATGAAGTATATATATGCATAGGTATATACACATGTTTTTTTCTTCATTGTTATTATTTAAATATATTTTTAAAACTATGCATTTGATATTAAAAAGTATATTCCCTGAAAGATTTTTTTCTGTGAATGAATTCTTTCTTTTCCATCTGAACTTCTCTTTTGAAATCCTTTCTTTTTCTTGTTTTTGGAAAAATACAAATCAAAAACTATTTCTTATTTTTTGCAAAATATGTGGGTTATCCATTTCTCATATATATTTGGCAAACTCACTCCATTTGCCCAAGTATTACGTGGATACACTCTACTTTTTCCATGCCTGCTTCTCTGCAGATACCCACTGGTCCCCCTGCGGCTTTCTGAGGTCTGGGCATTGCTGCCTTGTCTCCTTTCTTCTCTCCTAGGGCTCACGTAGAGGGCCTAGCAGGGACAGTAAAAGTCATGATTCATAGGCTCTTTCTCAGCTGGTTTGTTTGTTTGTGTGTGTGTGTGTGTGTGTGTGTGTGTGTGTGTGTGTGTGTGTGTGTGTGTGTGTAATTTAATTAAGAGCCCTCTATCATTCCTAAGCTAGGCTTTATTCCATGCAGTCATTTCTTATTTATACAGGGTGAGATATTTGAACTATTTTTCTAATACAAGGTCAGTCATGAACCTTTTACTCAAAATGACAAAAACCTCTCTAGGTATTTATTTCTGCAGGTTAACTCATCTCTACCATGAAGTTGCTTTTATCTTCCCCCTGGCCATGGGAAGAAAAGCTTATGAATTTTATATTAATGTAAAGTTTTAGAAAGCAATGACCATGTACTTAAGCTCCCCCCACTCTCCTTTCATTACTATTTTTTAAAATCTCATTTATTTCTTGCCCTTATTTTAAATCTCACATCCCAGTATTTTCTGGCTCTAATCCTCTTCTCACTGGTAGAATCATCCTTTGTTATCATGAACTGCATTATGTGCTGCCCTTCGATGGCTTCTCATTATTCTTACAATAAAATTAGATGATCAAGGATTACCTAGTTCCTGGATATGTTTAACCTGATTTCATTTCATTTCACTTTTGTGTCCACAGACAATATATAAGTTACACTAGTCTTTTTTTTCTTAAATAGGCATAGAAATGAAACAGTGCATGTCTGTGTTTGTCCATTTGCCTATTTCCTACATCTCTCCATTAAGGGGCCTTACAGAAAATGGCCTCCTGGCATTAAAGAGAATATCTACCTCCTACATAGCAGTTTCTCAATACCATTTCCTAATAAAACAAATGAACTTTTTGGATAAATTGTTGATTCCAGGGCTGTGGCTGAAAAAGTACAAGATGAGCCAAGAACATCTTATAGTTCCAGAAAGTAAGGACTCACTTTAAAAAATGAGAGGGGTATATCAGAAGATTATAAGAGTCACTAAGAAGGATCTCTCAGTGGTCAAATAAAAGTTGTTTTGAATAATAAAATAATATTATTACTAGACTATAATGCATAGAGTAAAATAAACATCCATGAACACATACTGATAAAAATATTCAGCAAGTGAATTAAGGGAGAAGAAAGCAGAGTTCTTCCCTAGAATAGACTTTGAATTAATGAAATTTAGAGAGAATGACAGACATAGAAAATTATGACTTAGCAAATACCATAGTTATAATTAATTGTTGCAGGCAATAATTGAAGGATATCAAATTGGATGGGTAGAAATACAATGATAAAAAGGTTGCTTTAATAGTCTCAAAATATCTGTCCACAAGATGGTGATTGGTTAATAAAAGAAAAATTGAAATTTACAGTGGAGGATTTTGACAGGTACAACCTAAACAAAATGCTCTAAGCAAATATTACTCGTAAGAAGTGGTAATATCAACATTAAGGACATGCTGATATAATACCCTGTGGAGAACAAAGCATCACTTCTATATTCCTGCCCCAACTGTACAAATTCAATCTAATCTGGAGAAACATCACATAAATCAATTAAAAGGATATAAAATAATCAACCAGTACTTTTCAAATATGTCAAAGCTGTGAAAGACAAGTGAAACTGAAGGACTGTCTCAGAGTGAAGGGGACTAAGGACATGTGACAACTGAGAGCAATGTACAATCCAAATCAGGTTCTAGAGAAAAATAGCACAGTATTGGGACAACTAGTAAAATTTGAATAATATCTGTGAGTAGTTAATAAGATGGTAAGAATGTTAATTTCCTGGTTTGATAAGTTTACTATGGTTATGGATATTTAAATGTAAAGTTAGGGGAAACTAAGTAAAAGATATATATAGGTTCTTGGAAAGTCATTTTTGACAATTTTTGTAAGATTATTTCTGCTTGGCCCTGATTCCAGAGGGAAAAATAGATGGTCAAGTGGGAAGGCAAGGCAGAAACCTCCTCCCACATACACACCAAGGAAGTGACTGCAGCAAATACAGCTAACCCTGAAAATGACCTGAAGATTGCAGGATAGACCACCTACACCTGGGGAAGAAGAGAAGACCACACAGAGAAGGGTAAAGTGGTATAGCCACAATCGATCAGGACCGCAGCTCTTCCATCATCCCAGCCCATAGGCAGAAGGGAGAGGAACTGAGCAGGAAGCACATGAGTGCTCAGGAACTCTGCACACCTGGCCCTGGAGATCTGCTATGGGAACATGAGTTTATATTGCATCGGGCTTTGGTGATGAATGGGGATGGACACCAGGAAGAGTTAGAGCACTCTTGGAGGCTAAGAATCATACCACTTGTGGAGGACAGTCATGCTCTGTTGGTCTCACTGAAACCCAACACAGAGGCAGCAGTTTGAAAGATCTACCAGTAACAAGGAGGGTGCCAGAGGAGTGAAGGTTGAACGGAGCTCCTCCACAGGAGAAGGGGCAGGTGGATGACATTTCCCAAATCCTCCCTCAGCCCAACTCATTAGGTACTCACAGGTGCCCCAAAAGCTTCACCCCCTTGCTGGTGGATCAGGACCATGGCATTTTCTTGTGCACTGCACCCACTGGCCCAGCAGCTTCAGTCTTTTCTGCCTGACAGGCAGAGGGAGGCATTCCAAGCTTTCTCAGCCCTATATTAGCCCTGGGGAGGTGGCTGTGGGATCCAACTCTGAGCACTCCCTTCTTGCTGACAGCCCAACGAGCATGCCTTGCACCTTCCCACAACAATTCCAGCAGAAGGACTGCTGCTAAGCCCACAAAGGGCCAGCTGAAGTGAGCTGCCATCATGAGACAAGACACTATCAGCAGACAGACAGATAAGC
This sequence comes from Manis javanica, assembly GCF_040802235.1. NCBI lineage: Eukaryota > Metazoa > Chordata > Mammalia > Pholidota > Manidae > Manis > Manis javanica. Next base: position 40,130,295 of record NC_133164.1, read on the forward strand.
AGCCCTGTCCATAGCTCACCAAGAGCAATTAGGGCTCCATGAAAAAGAAGAACCAGGCACTGCAGAGTAAAGAATCTTCAGCTTCTGGACAACACATGACACATTCTTCATAAAGCTATTACTCCCTACACCAGGAGGCATAGTGGATCCATCTACTATTAAAGAAGAAACACTGACAAAATGAGGAGGGAGAGGAATATGTTCCAAACAAAACTACAGGATAAGACACCAGAAAGAGGGCTAAATGAAACAGGATCACTAATTTTCTTGATAATGATTTCAAACAGTCATAAATATTCTCACTGATCTGTAGGAAAGAGCTGATGATCTCAGGGAGGAATTCAGAAAGATATAAAAGAGTTGAAAAAGAGCCATTCAGAGATGAAGAATACAATAACTGAAATAGAATACACAATGGAGGGAATAAACAATGGACTGCTACAAGTAGAGGAGACAATCGAGGAGATGGAAATTAGAGAACAGGAAGACAATGAAGCTGAGGACAAAGAAAAAGAAGAATCTCTATAAATTAGAGGATGCAAAGAGAGCTGTGTAACATCAAATAAAACAATCTTGCATAATAGGGGTACTAGAAGGAGAAGAGAGAGACAAAGGGAAGAAATAATGGTTGAAAACTTCCTCAATCAGGTGCTGCAAGCAAAGAGATCCCCTAACAAAAGAAATCCCAGTAAGACAAGACCAAGACATATAATTAAAATGGCAAAGACTAAGGAGAAAGTGAGAATACTGAAAGCAGCCAGAGAGAGAAAAAAAGATTAATTATACAGGAAACTCCATCAGGCTATCAGCAGACTTCTCAGAAGAAACTTTATAAGCCAGAAGGGAGTTGCATGAAATATTTAATATATTGAAACAGAAGGAATTTCAACCAAGAATCCTCTTCCCAGCAAGATTATCATTTAAATTTGAAGCAGGGATTAAACAATTTCCAGATAAATGAAGGCTCAAGGAATTTATAACAACTAAACCAACATTATAGAATATGTTAAAGGTACTGCTACAGATGGAAATGTTCCTAAGGCTAATTAGCCATCATCAGTGAGAATAAGCTCACAAAAATGTAACAGACCAATTAATTACCAGGCACATTCAAAATTAAAACAAATGCAAAATCAACTATATACAAAATCAGTCAAGGGATACACAAAAAGTGCAGATTATGACATCTAATATATAAAGTGTGGAGGAGGAAAATGATGAAAAAAAGTACTTTTAGATTGTGTTTGAGATAGATCAATCAGAAAATTAACATAGACTTATATAGTAAGGAAACTATGTTGAACCTTTGGTAAACACAAAACTAAAGCCTACAGTAGATACATAAAAAAATTAAAAGAGAAATCCAATCACAACACTAAAGAAAACAATCAAATACTAAGAGTATAAGAGAGGAAGAAAGGAACAGAGAGGAGCTATAAGAACAATGAGAAAAAATTAATAAAATGGCAGTAAATACATACCTATCAATAATTATCTTAAATATAAAATGACTGAATGCACCAATCAAAAGACACAGAATGACAGAATGGATAAAGAACAAGACCCATGTATATGCTACCTACAAGAGACTTCTTTCAGACCCAAAGCCATGCACAGACTAAAAATAAGGGGATGGAAAATATATTTCTGGCAAATAATAGGGAGAAAAAAGCAGAAGTAGGAGAACTTATATAAGACAAAATAGACTTCAAAGCAAATAACAAAAGACAAAGATTATATAATGATAAATGGGTCAGTCCAATAAGACAATATAACCATTACCAAAGCACCCATAACAGAAGCACCTAAATATGTAAAACAAACATTAACAGAATTAAAGTGGGAAATAGATTACAACACATTCATTTTAGGAGAGTTGAACACACCACTCACATCAATAGACAGATCAAACAGACAGAAAAAGATAAATAAGGAAAAAGAGGCATTGAACAATACATTAGATCAAATGGACTTAACAGATATCTACAGAACATACCACCCAAAAGCAACAGAATACACATTTTTCTCAAGTATACATGGAACATTCTCCAGGGAAGATCACATACTGGGCCACAAAAAGAGCCTCAATAAAGTAAAAAAGATTGAAGTTGTATTAAGCAGCTTCTTAGACCACAATGGTATGAAAATAGAAATAAATTACATGAGGAAAACAAAAAGGCCTACAAACACATGCAGACTAAACAACATGATTCTAAATAATCAATAGATCAATGAAAAAATTAAAACAGAAATTAAGCAATACATGGAGACAAATGAAAACAAATACTCAACAGTCCAAAGTCTGTGGGACACTGTGAGGGCAGATCTAAGAGGGAAGCACATAACAATAGAGGCCTACCTCTAGAAATAAGAACAACCCCAAATAAACAGTCTAAACTCACAATTAATGAAACTAGAAAAAGAAGAATAAATGAAACTCAGAGGCAGTAGAATGAAGGACATAATAAAGATCAGAGCAGAAATAAATAAAATAGAGAACAAAGCAATAGAAAGAATCAATGAAACCAGAAGCTTGTTCTTTGAGAAAATAAACAAAATAGATAAACCTCTAACCAGACTTATCAAGAAAAAAAGATTTCACATTCATAAACAAAATAAAAATTGAAGGAGGACTAGTCACAATGGATACCAGAGAAATACAAGAAATTAATAGAGAATACCATGAAAAATTATATGCCAATGAATTAGACAAAGAAAATTATAGACCAGTATACCTGATAAACATAGATGGAAAATCTTCAACAAAATATTAGCAAACTGAATTAAAAAAGCATCAAAAGGATCATCCATCATGACCAAGTGGCATTTATTCCAGGGATGCAAGAATGGTATAATATTTACAACTCAATCAGTGTGATACACCACATTAACAAAACAAAGCGTAAAAATCATTTGATCATTTCAATAGATGCTGAAAGAGCATTTGACAAAATCAACAACATTCATGATAGAAACTCAACAGAATGGGTATAGAGGGAACATACCTCAACATAGCAAAGGCCATATATGACAAACCCATCAGACTCAATAGTGAAAAGCAAAAAGCTTTTTCTCTAAGACCAAGAAAAAGACAAAGATGTACATTCTCACCACTTTTATTCAACCTAGTACTGAAGGTCCTAGCCACAGCATTCAGACAAGATAAAAAGCAGCCAAACTGGTAAAGAACAGTTAAATCATCACTATTTGCAGATGACATTATACTACACATACAAAACCTTGAAGACTCCACCAAAAAGCTACTAGAATGAATAATTTAATTCAGTAAAGTCACAGGATACAAAATTCACACACAGAAATCTGTTGCATTATTATATTCTAACAACGAACTAGCAGAAAGATAAATCGGGAAAACAATTCCATTTACAAATGCATCAAAAAGAATATAATACCTTGGAAAAAAACCAACCAAAAAGGTGGAAGACTTGTACTCTGAAAAGTATAAGACACTCCAGACAGAAATTAAACAAGACACAAATAAATGGAAATCTATCCCATGCTCATTGATAGGAAGAATTAATATTCTCAAAATGGTCATCCTGCCCAAAAACGATTTATAGATTCAATGCAATCCCTATCAAAATACCAATGGAGCAAACAATCCCAAATTCATTATGAACCACAAAAGACTTAATTGCCAAAGCAATCCTGAGAAAAACAAAGCTGGGGTATTACACTCCATGACGTCAAGTTATACTACAAAGCTACAGTAATCTAAACAGTATGCTAGAGGAACAAGAACAGACCCATAGATCAATGCAACAAAATAGAGATCCCTAATATAAACCCACACATCTATGGTCAAATAATCTATGATAAAGAAGCCATGAATATACAATGGGGAAAAGACTGTCTCTTCAATAACTGGTGTTGGGAAAACTGCACAGCTACATGCAAGAGAATGAAATTGGATTATTGTCTATCTCCATATACAGAAGTAAACTCAAAATGGACTAAATACCTAAATGTAAGATATGAAACCATAAAACTCTTTGGGGAAAACACAGGCAAAAATCTCTTGAAAATAAGCATGAGCAGTTTTTTTCTGGACCCATCTCCTTGGACAAGGGAAACAAAATAAAAATGAATAGGTGGGACTCCAGCCAACTAAAAACCTTCTGTATAGCAAAGGACACCATCAGCCAAACAAAAAGGTAGCCTACAGAATGGGAGAATATATTCATAACAGATTTATCTGATTAAGTGTTAACATCCAAAATATATAAAGAACTCATATGACTCAACACCAAAAAACAAATATTCTGATTAAAAAGTGGGCAAAGGGACCTGAACAGACATTCCAAAGAAGAAATACAGATGTCCAATAGGCACATGAAAAGATGTTCCATATCTCTAATTACCAGGGAAAATGCAAATCAAAACCACAATGAGATAACACCTCACAACAGTCAGAATGACCACTATCCAAATGACAAAAAATAACAAGTGTGGAAGAGGATGTGGAGAAAAGGGAATCCCCCTACATTGTTGGTGAGAATGTAAATTGGTGTAACCACTGTAGAAAGCAGTATGGAGATTCATCAAAAAACTAAAAATACTCTTACATGTAGCTATCCAGTTCTGTCTAACCCCATACACAAAAGTAAATTTGAAATGAACCAAAGACCTGAATGTAAGTCATGAAACCATAAAACTCTTAGAAAAAAACATGGGCAAAAATCTCTTGGACATAAACATGAGTGGCTTCTTCATGAACATATCTCCTCGGGCAAGGGAAACAAAAGCAAAAAATGAACAACTGGGACTATATCAAGCTGAAAAGCTTCTGTACAGCAAAGGACACCATCAACAGAACAAAAAGGTATCCTACAGTATGGGAGAATATATTCATAAATGACAGATTTGATAAAGAGTTGACATCCAAAATATATAAAGAGCTCACACACCTCAACAAACAAAAAGCAAATAATCCAATTAAAAAATGGGCCGAGGAGCTGAACCGACAGTTCTCCAAAGAAGAAATTCAGATGGCCAACAGACACATGAAAAGATGCTCCACATTGCTAGTCATCAGAGAAATGCAAATTAAAACCACAATGAGATATCACCTCACACCAGTAAGGATCGCCACCATCCAAAAGACAATCAACAACAAATGTTGGTGAGGTTGTGCAGAAAGGGGAACCCTCCTACACTACTGGTGAGAATGTAAATTAGTTCAACCATTGTGGAAAGCAGTATGGAGGCTCCTCAAAAAGCTTAAAATAGAAATACCACTTGACCCAGGAATTCCACTTCTAGGAATTTACCCTAAGAATGCAGCAGCCCAGTTTGAAAAAGACAGATGCAGCCCTATGTTTATCACAGCACTATTTACAATAGCCAAGAAATGGAAGCACCCAAGTGTCCATCAGTAGATGAATGGATAAAGAAGAGGTGGTACATATACACAATGGAATATTACTCAGCCATAAGAACAAAACAAATCCTACCATTTGCAACAACATGGATGGAGCTAGAGGGTGTTATGCTCAGTTAAATAAGCCAGGTGGAGAAAGACAAGTACCAAATGATTTCACTCATATGCGGAGTATAAGAACAAAGAAAAACTGAAGGAACAGAACAGCAGCAGAATCACAGAACCCAAGAATGGACTAACAGTTACCAAAGGGAAAGGGACTGGTGAGGATGGGTGGAAAGGGAAGGATAAGCACAGGGTAAAATAAAGGGGACATTACGATTAGCATGTATAATGTGAGGGGGGGACATGGGGAGGGCTGCACAACACAGAAAAGACAAGTAGTGATTCTACAGCATCTTTCTATGCTGATAGACAGTGACTGTTATGGGGATTGTGGAGGGGACCTGGTAAAGTGGGGAGCCTAATAAACATAATGTTCTGCATGTAATTGTAGATTAATGATAACAAAATAAAAAAAGAAACCTATGTCTACAAAAATACTGTAAAAAAAAAACTAAAACTAAAAATAGAAACACCATATGACCAAGTAATTCCACCTCTAGGAATTTACCTGAAGAAAACAAAATCCCTAATTTGAAAAGATATGCACCCCTATGTTTATTGCCACATTATGTACTGTAGCCAAGCTATGTAAGGAACCAAAGTATCCATCAGTAGTTGAATGGAAAAAGAAGAAGTGGTACATATACACAATAGAATATTATTCAGCCATGAAAAAGGAAGAATTCATGCCATTTGCAGTAACATGGATGGACCTAGAGGGTATTATGCTAATTAAAATAAGCCTGGCAGAGAAGGTAAATACAATATGATCTCACTTATTTATAGGCCTATGACTAAAACAAAGCATAACAAATAAATATCACAGAATGATAGACACTGAGAAGTGACCAGTGGTTACCATAGTGGAGGGTTCAAGGTTGGTTGGTGGGGAAGGTGAGGGGGATAAAAGAGCCCGAAAATTTCAATCATTAAATATTCTGGTCATGGGGATGATAGTACAGCATGGAGCATATAGCCAATGATTCTGTAATATCTTTCTATGTTGACTGATAATAAATGCAATAGTGGTGGTGAGGATTTACAATTATGAGTAACTAACCATTGAGCCAGTGGTTTATACTTGAAACTTGTATAGGATTGTATCTTAACAAGACTTCAATAAAAAATATTTAATGCTTAAAGTCATCTGATAAATTTTCAGCTTAAAATCATCTGATGACTTTTCACTTTACTCTGAGAAAATTCCGAACTCCTTAACATGGCCTTCAAAATGCTTCATGATCCACACCTAACTATATCTCTGATCAATTTCTTTCCATGCTCACCTCACCAACTGCTTCAGCTACGATATCCTTGTTTCTCCTTAAAAATTCTAAGCATGGTTTGCCAAAGGCCTTTGAATTTGCTGTTGTCTCTTTTGGGAAGTCATTTCCTCAGGTACTCAACTGGATCACTTCCTTTCTTCCTCCCTTATTTCAAGTTTCTAAACCCTTTGAGGTAAAATAACACCCTCCTTTTATCACTTACTATTCATTTAACCAACTTTGTTTCACTTATAGTACCTACTATACTTTGACATATTGCCAAAATTTTTTTTAAATTTTAGAGTCTGCTCATATGTCAAAAGCAACATTGATCAGACTCAGACTTCACTCTCTTTAAATAAATTATTGCTTAAAAGAGGATGCCAGCTTGTGATTACATACCTGAACCCCAATTGTATCTATGTGGAGCCACATGATTATTTGTGTTAAGTGAAATTTAAGCATGAGTGTCATTTATCTCTTCTGAGTTAATAAACACATGTGCTCTCCCATGAGGTGTTTTTCCTACCTGTTATTTAATGGTGAGGTCTTGAGAACCAAGAAGAGAACCAAACTACAATATGGAAGAATCATTTTTCAAAAATAGCCAACCAAATGGACGGCCTCAACTAAGAATAAGCTTACTGTATGATGACAGAAACAAGAGATAAACCTTTATTTGTTTAACCATTTGAGTATTTGGCTCCATCTGTTATAGCAGTGAGCATGACCTGAACTGCACATTAGAATATGTTAGTGGCATAAAAACTGTTTTGTTGCTCATTGCTTTATGCACAACCTGTAGAACTGGTTCTAAATGAAATAAATGTAATAATGAATGAATAAAGGAAGAAGAGAAGGGACAAATGAATGAAATAAGAAGACTAAATATATTTAATTATTGTCAACTTTTAATTTTCTTATATGAGAATATTAAAAATAATATACTAAACAATATCGCCCCAATTGGAAACTTTGTTATTATGCCAATATATGTTCAAATACTAAAGACAGAACAACTAACCCTAAAGTACATCCCAGTTCTTAAAATTGCACATATTTAATTACATATAAATACATATATACATATACACACACACATACATACATATATGTTTGTTTTTTGTTTTTGCTTTTGCTTTTGTTTGCCAATGACAAATGACAGATTAAAAAAAAAACTGTACTGAGAACCCCATAAGTGTGTGTATTGTTATTAGGGAGCTTTTCAAACAAAGACATTATACTCAGGATATTTTAGTGAATTTAGGGTAGACTCAGAATTCTTTCCCTTTTAACCAAGTGAAAATCCGTAAACCTCAGCACAATCCATGGTACATGGTAGGTATTAGAAAGTCACACAGCTGGTCTGTGGCTTGGTGATCTTTAACCCTAAATGAAGTTTCTCCCACTGTTGTTACTTCACCTGAAGAGTAATTATGCTTCCTTAAGAGAATATGTAATGATGCTGTGTCTCTCCAAACTGTAACACAGGGGACTGTAAATAATAATTTTCCATAATTTCCTTAACTAAGATGAGAGAATCAGTTAAAGCTTGTTATAATATAGTATCAGTGCATGATATTTCATTCAACAAAAGAACTGAAGTAAAAAAACTGGAGAATCCTTTTAAAATTTTTGTAGTATATATTCTTCCACCAAGATTTAAAAATAATTACATATGTCTATCAGAACCCTAAAAAGGAACGAGTATACTTATTTACAACAGAAAATGCTCTATGTTAGGATTATTAAGTAGTAACATTTAAGCTTTAAGATTATTAAGTAAACCTAGAAATAATTTTAACAGCAAGGAACAAAGAATTAATTCTTTACCTAAACAGAAAGAAATGAAGCAAACACTATTTTCCCTAAATATTTAAGAGGTACTTTTGGCTATTTAAAATCAGTTTAAAGTAAAAAGCCATCACTTTTATTACATAAACTCAAAGTTATTCTAATTCAGTGGGATAAAATATACCTAACTATTAAGTAATTTTTTATTTAGAAGTTGATGATTTTTTTCCAAAGGAATGCATTAATCACACAATTGTAGAAAATTAGATTATGAACTTGTATAACAACGACAATAATTGAGTCACAGAAAAACAGAAATTGCTTACATCTAAAAGAATGCTTTCAGAAAACTCAGCATATCTGAATGTTAATTTCAGAAAACTCAGCATATCTGAATGTTAATTTTGATAACATCAAATTGATTGAGGCATGACCAAAGTAATAAAAACTAAAGCAGAAAGCACCTAAGGCATTATGCACTAAAAACAGAAAGAATTAAAATAGAGCAGATATATAGAGAATTGTAAAGACAGAAAGTATAATGTCTTTATGATATTGCAGGGTTTTAAAAAATATTTTTAATGTAACTACAATTTCTTTCCTTAAAATATCTATGATGCAATACATTATATATGCAGGCATGTATGCTTGGGTAGTGTAATCTGTTTATTTATATTTTAGAAAATTTTTATCAATAAGTTGTCAATCTGGCTTTATAGATACTGCTCTGAAGGCTAATTTAATATTATGTAACAAAGTTCTCTTTGAATAAAAACACAATTACTGGATATTGTCTCATATTTAGCATGGCAGAGCTTCATTACTAGAATTAATTTTAATCATTTTAACTGAAAATACTAGAGTACATTTGCTTTAAAGTTATACAAACAAGTGAGTGAAGGGTACAGAATACCTTTGTTTCACATACATATATTTCCAAATTTATTGCATACCTTGCCACATGACTGACGCGACCAGTTGTCTCCTTGACCCATATATAATTTTTGCATTACTTTTACACCTTACATCATACAACTACATCATACAACTAGTATAGACTGTAATAGTCTTCCAATTCTTTATCATTATGACAAAAAACAAGCCAAGCTCTCAGCCCACATGTTCTAAGAAGGAGCCTTCTTTACATTATTTTTCTCAAAATAAAATAAATTTTATATTTATTATTTTATATAATTCTGTAGTGTTTTGTTCCAAGATCATTTTCATAATGAATTTCTAAATCACTCCAAAATGTATTTTAATTTGCTTGAGTGACAATTGGTATTTTTACATGTACACATATGTATTTATGCATATAAATATTTTTGTTGTGTATAGTCTCTTCATTATCCAATCAGATCTATAGAACTTAGACAATAGTGTGCAAAGATTAGGAGCCAATAAATATTTATCAATTGGCATCATTTCCTCATCTCTTTTGTTCATCCTGAAGTTCATTAACATCCATTTCTCAAAATATGCTATTTCTCACAATCCTGGAAGTTTTGCTTTTTTTCTTATTCTTATTCTTCCTTCTTGATAACTCTTCATCATTTATTTCATGGCTAATCACAATAAAAATTAATTTGAGAGATTCACTGACATAAGTATGAGGTATTCCTCAGTATTTATCAAGTGTAAGAAAGTGCACTCCAAGGAAAGGCAAATCAAAATACTTAGGGAGTCTGTAGCTTTGGATAGGAATTAAATTATATTTTTAAAATAAAAATGTTTGCCTCATGCAGACTGAAGGAAGTAATGGTTGACAAATTTCTCTTAGATGGTGATAATATGCTGAATATAAAGTACCAGTCTTAAACTTGGAATTGATTTTCCACCAGGGATGTGTTCTCCCCATGAAAAGGAGAAGAAAAATACCAGATTCTTCTGAAGAAGTTATACATTTTAAATTACTATAAAGGAGAATTAGTTTTAACAATGATTACACTTGAGTACGGCAGAAATAACATATTTGGAATCAGATATACATTGATTTGCCACAAAATTACATAATCCTGAATCTGCTCTTTAAAGGCTAGGTGACTTTAGAGGGGCAAGTCACTTAATCTCTGACTTTCTTCAAAATTAGTGTTCTCTTTTCTATATATGGTCACTGAGTTCAGCAATGTGTGAGATATGTCAGCACTTAGAAATAATCGACTAATGTTAGTTTCTTTTCTACAATCTGAACTACAGTCTCATTTAACCACAAAGATATGTTGAACACCTACTATGTGTTCAGCACTGTGATAAGTCATGAGGACACAAATCTTAACAAAACTTATTCCTCTTTTCCTGTAAGAAGCTCACAACTTTGAAACAAGAGCAGATAGCCTTGAGAAATATTCTCTCTACTATTTAAGGATAATAACTATCTGTGCTCATTTATCAGAAAGCAAATTGTGCATACTTACATTATAATGTTTAATATATTATTTGTCAAATATGTATTAAATTTTCTGTACATTTATGATGGTGGATGCTCTCAAAGTAGGAACTATTATACATGCATTCTTAGATACTCACATTGGTGGATACATGCCACCAACATCGAAGAATCAAAGGAAGAATGTTCCTTATATGAAGGAATAAAACAATACTTATGTCCTCTAAATTACATAGTTTCCAATGTAATGCTATTTTATAGCAGGTTTTCAAACTGCTAATTTTTATTCCTTTTATAGTATTTTTTTAAAAATTATTACTCCTCAGTAACAGTCTGGAGAGATTTAATCTGAAGTCACTGAAAATCTTCAAATATGCAAAATTTCTCTCAAAATAAAATGAATTGTTTTCAAGATCTGTTTCCTGGCCATTTTGTTACATACTTTCTGCTGAATTTTAAGACTGCATCATTCACTTAATGGCAAGTTTAAGAAAATATGCATTTTAAAAATCCTGCATATTGCCCCAAAAAGAATAGAAAAACAAATTTAAAGGGAAGAAAAGAAACTATGCTGGATGTTATGTGTAGTAGCAAGAAAAATGAACACCTCTGCCCTGCGCATACAAAAAGTCCATGCCCTCATCCTAGGAACCTATGAAGATGTTACCTTACGTGGCAAAAGACTGTACAGATGAGTTTAACTACTTTGACATGGGCAGATAATTCTGGATTATCTAGATGTACTCAATATAATTATGTAAATCACCAAAAGGAGAGAATCTTTCCCAGTTGAGGTCAGAAAAATAGAAGTGAAGATCAAAGCTGGAATGGAGAAATGCTACCTTGTTGGAAGAAAGGGGTCACGAGTCAAGGAATGAGGGAAGCCTTTAAAAGCTGGAAAAGTCAAGAGAATTCCCTGCTGAGCCTCCTGAGAGAAATGCATTTGTACCAATTGTTTGATTTTAGCCCTGAGAAACTTGTGAGGGATTCTGCCATACAGAAGCATATGCTAAGATATTTTTCTTATTTTTAAATCACAAAGTGTGCAGAAATGTATTAGGACAACAATTGAAAACTAATATACATGCACAACTCAATTTCTACTTACCTGATTTTCCACACATGTGCAAATAAAATTTGGGTCTCAGTAAAATTATACATTCAATGTGAAATATGATTTTAATATTATATATTAATGATTAAAACTCTAATATTAAATCCATGAGTGCCACTGATTTACTATACTTAATAACTATTGAGACAATTTACATAAATTCATAAGTAAATAATTACATGGAGTTGATCTGTTTATACCATGTTTCCTTGACTGTAGTATCACATATCAGAGCAATACTAATCGTTTTGCTCAGCTGGCTTTAAAAGATTTAATTTGATTAAAATAATATTAGCACGGTAATTTAAGCTACAGGAAAATTACATAATGTATTGTATTTAAAATATCATTTAAAATAGACCATTGCGTACAGGTTAAATTAATTTTCAAGTAAGACTTACTCTTTTTCATTTGCAGTTGCATTACGCATAACATGTAGTTTCACATCATGAAACATCATAGAAAATGTAGTCAACTAACTTTAAAAAACATCTTGCATGGTAACTCCTGCATTAATAATTTCATTTCTATTTTATAATGTAAAGAATATGAAACTGTCACCTGGAAAATTGATACTTGCTGTTAAGAATTTACCACTGTCTAGGAATGTAGCACAGTTCATGAGGAATAAGTGATTTGAACTGTTAAATTCAAACTTTCCAGCATTGCTTTTTTTTTTTCCCAAATGAGATATAGAAGAGCTGTACAATAGACATATGGAGATTGTTAGACCTGCTTCCTTTTCCATGTCTTTATCTTCCCTCCTTCCCAGCCATGGATTTACTGATAGTCCTAACCAAATTATCAGTTTTCAAATATTGTTAAAGATGGTCATTTCAAAAGACCAGGCTTGAAAAGATGGTGGCATGAGAGGTGAGACAGGCTACCTCCAAAAACCATATGTAATACAAAAATATAATTAATACAACTAATCCTGAAAGAGCAACAGGAAAGAGGGCTGCGTGAAACTGTATATACCTGGAGAAAAGAATAAACCTCATGGAACAGAGTAATGTACCAAAGTCATGGCCTGGCAGGACCCAAGCCCTTCCCCCACCCAAGGTCACCAGCGGGAGGAAGAGACAGAGTGGGGAGGGAGTGGAGGCCTGGGACTGCTGAATACCTAACTCTGGAGATCTGCTCTGGGAGCACAAACCTAAATTTCATGGTACTTTAGTGGGACTCTTGTGAATAGGGGGTTGGAAAGCTAAGACAGGCAGAATACTTGGAGAGACTGAGATTCTAGCCACTTGTGGAAAGCAGGAATTCATATCCAGCGGCTCTGGGACAAAAGAAAGGCAGGCAGTCTGAGACACTTCCTAACAGCAAGAGGTCTTCTAAAGGGGCAAGGATTACACAGAGCTTACTGCTCAGGAGAAAGGATAGGTAGACAAAATTGTCCAGGTGCACTCTGCCCAGCAGGTTGGGAACTTTCTTGATCTTCAGCCACTCCAGCACCCTGGCTGTCTACACAGCTTGAAGAACACCCTCCATGATACACAGCCTACAGTGCCTTCTCCCAGCCAGCCCCACCTGGATGGCAAACTGGCAAACCCTACCCTGGTATTAGGGCAGCCAGAGGGAAACCCTGGAAACAGCAACTACAAATGCAAAGCATAGAGGCTTATGCCTGCAGGTAAGGCCCACTGGTTCTGACAGTGGAGGCAGGCATAGCAGCCAGAAAGCAGGAAACAGCTGTTTCCTCCCCCTAGGCACCAATACTGCTCCCCTGCAATCTCCCAACCTCATTACTAGGGCTGAACAGCTCCAGAGAGTAGAGCTTATGGGCACTAGAGGGTGCCATATACAAATATGAAAAGCCAAAGAAACCTGGTTCAAAGGAAAATTATGAATACAACACCAGAGAAAAATTCAATTGATATATACCTCATGAAACTTCCTGAAAGGAATTTAAAAATAAAAATCATTAATATGCTCATGGAGGTACAGAAAAATATTCAAGAACTCAGGAATGAATTCCAGTCAGAGACCCAATCATTGAAGAGCACAATGGAGGTATTAAAAGCAGATTAGATACGGTGGAGGAGACAATAAATGAAATAGAAACTAGAGAAGAGAAATACAAAGAAGGTGAGGCACAGAGAGAAAAAAGCATCTCTCAGAATGAAAGAATATTGAGAGAACTGTGCAACCAACCCAAACAGAACAATGTGTGCATTATAGGGTTACCAGAAGAAGAAGAGAGAGACACAGGGATAGAAAGTGTCTTTGAGGAGGTAATTGCTGAAAACCTCCCCAATCTGGGGAAGGAGATAGTCTCTCGGGCTATGGAGGTGCACAGATCTTCCAACACAAGAGACCCACGGAAGACAACACCAAGACATATAGTAATTAAAATGTCAAGATCAAGGATAAGGACAGACTATCAAAAGCAGCCAGAGAGAGAAATACAATCACATACAAAGGAAAGCCCATCAGGCTAATATCAGACTTCTCAGCACAAACCTTACAGGCCACAAGGGACTGTCATGATGCAGCACAGTTCATGAGGAATAAGTGATTTGAACTGTTAAATTCAAACTTTTCAGCATTGCTTTTTTTTTCCCATATGAGAAGAAGAGCTATACAATAGACATATGGAAATTGTTAGACCTGCTTCCTTTTCCATGTCTTTATCTTCCCTCCTTCCCTGCCATGAATTTAGATATGGTGGAGGCAGTCATACCTGATAGTCATAACCAAAATATCAGTTTTCAAATATTTTTAAAGGATAGTACAGTGAAGCAGGGCCTAACTGAATGAGGCAGAAGGGCCTCAAACCAAGAATACTTTATCCGGCAAGATTATCATTTAAATTTGAAGGGGGGATTAAACAAATTCCAGGTAAGCAAAAGCTGAGAGAATTTATCTCCCACAAACTGTCTCTATAGTGTATTTTGGAGAGACTGCTATAGGTGGAAGTGTTCCTAAGGTTTAAAAGCTGTCACCAGAGGTAATAAAACCATAGTAAAAAAAGTAGAACTGCTAATTACTAAGTAAATGCAAAATTAAATTAACTATCCTCAAAGTCAATCAAAGGATAGACAAACGGTACAGACTATGATACCTAATATATAAAGAATGAAGGAGGAAGGAAAAGGAAGAGAAAAAGAAAAGAACCTTTAGATTATGTTTGTAACAGCATATTAAGTAAGTTAAGTTAGACTCTTAGATACTAAGGAAGTTTACCTTGAAACTTTGGTAACCACAAATCTAAAGCCTGCAATGACAATAAGTACATACCTATCAATAATCACCCTAAATGTAAATGTACTGAATGCGCCAATTAAAAGATACAGACTCAATGAATGGAGTAAAAAACAAAACCCATCTATATGCTGCCTACAAGAGACTCACTTTAAACCCAAAGACGTACACAGACTAAAAGTGAAGGGATGTGAAAAGATACTTCATGCAACTAATAGGGAGAATAAAAAGCAGGATTTGCAGTACTTGTATCAGACAAAATAGACTTCAAAACAAAGAAAGTCACAAGAGACCAAGAAGCACCTTACATAATGACTAAGGGACCAATCTATAAAGAAGATAAAACCATTGTAAATATCTCTGCACCCAAGACAGGAGTAACTACATATGTAAAACAAATATTAACAGAATTAAAAGGGGAAATAGAATGCAATGCATTCATTCTAGGAGACTTCAACACTCCACTCACTCTGAAGGACAGATCAACCAGACAGAAAATAAGTAAGGACACAGAGGCACCAAACAACACATTAGAACAGATGAACCTAACAGACATCTAATGAACTGTCCACTGAAAGCAGTAGAATATACATTCTTCTCAAGTGCACATGGAATATTTTCAAGAATAGATCATATACTAGGCCACAAAAGAGCCTCAGTAAACTCAAAAAGATTGAAATTGTGCCAACCAGCTTCTCAGAACACAAAGGTATGAAACTAGAAATAAATTACACAAAGAAGATGAAAAAGCCCACAAATACATAGGGGTTAATAACATTCTTTGCTTCTAAATAACCAACAGATCCATGACCAAATAAAAAAGAGATCAAGCAACATATGGAGACAAATGACAACAATAATTCAACACCACAAAAATCTGTGGGACTCAGCAAAGGCCATGCTAAGAGCAAAGTATATTGCAATACAGGCATACTTCAGGAAAGAAGAACAATTCCATACAAGCACTCTAAACTCACAATTAACAAAACTAGAAAAAGAAGAACAACTGAGGCCCAAAGTCAGTAGAAGGAGAGACATAATAAAGATTAAAGCAGTAATAAATAAAATCGAGGAGAATAAAACAATAGAAAGAAGCAATGAAAGCAAGAGCTGGTTCTTCAAGAAAATAAACAAAATAGATAAACCCCTTGCCACACTTATCAAGAGAAAAAGAGAGCCTACACACATAAACATAATCACAAATGAGAAAGGAAAAATCACTACAGACACCACGGAAACACAAAGAATTATTAGAGAATACTATGAAAAATTATATGCCAACAAAATGGATAACCTAGAAGAAATGGACAACTTTCTAGAAAAATACAACCTTCCAAGGCTGACCCAGAAAGAAACAGAAAATCTGAACAGACCAATTACCAGTAATGAAATGGAATTGGTAACCAAAAAAGTATCTAAGAACAAAACACTAGGACCAGATGACTTCACCACTGAATTTTTTTTTTTGGTATCATTAATATACAATTACATGAGGTACATTATATTTACAAGCCTTCCCCCTTCACCAAGTCCCCCCCTCACATACCCCATTAGTCACTGTCCATCAGCATAGTAAGATGCTGTAAAATCACTATTTGTCTTCTCTGTGTTGCACAGCCCTCCCCATGAACCCCCCACACATTATACATGCTAATTGTAAAGCCCCTTTCTTCTTCCCCGCCTTCTCACTCCCTTCCCACCCATCTTCCCCAGTCCCTTTCCCTTTGGTAACTGTTAGTCCTTTCTTGGGTTCAGTGATTCTGCTGCTGTTTGGGTCCTTCAGTTATTCCTTTGTTCTTATATTCCACGTATGAGTGAAATCACTTAGTACTTGCCTGTCTCCACAGAATTTTATCAAACACTTAGTGAAGGCCTAATATCTATCCTCCTTAACATTTTCCCTAGAAGAAGAGGGAATACTTTGAAAATCATTCTATGAATCCAGCATCACTCTAATACCAAAACCAGGCAAAGACACCACAAAAAAAGAAAATTATCCACCAAAATCCCTGATGAACATACATGGAAAAATACTCACCAAAATATTAGTGAAATGACTTCAAAAATATATCAAAAATATCATCCATCATGATCAAGTAGGATTTATTCCAGGTATGCAAGAATGGTACATTCAAAATTCAATCAAGATCATCCATCACATCAACAAAAAGAAGGACAAAAACCACATGATTGTCTCCATAGATTCTGAAAAAGAATTTGACAAAATTCAACATCCATTCATGATAAAAACTCTCAACAAAATGGGTATAGACGACAAGTACCTCAACATGATACAGGCCATATATGACAAACCCACAGCCAACATTATAAACAAAAGTGAGAAGTTGAAATCTTTTCCTTTAAGATCTGGAACAAAACAAGGATGCCCACTCTCCCCACATCAAGTCAACATAGTACTGGAAGTCCTAGGCATGGCAATTAGACAACACAAAGAAACAAAAGGCATCCAGATTGGCAAGGAAGAAGTCAAATTGTCCCTGTTTGCAGATGACATGATGTTGTACACAAAAAACCCTAAAGAATCTACTCCAAAACTACTAGAATATCGGAATTCAGCAAAGTTGCAGGATACAAAATTAATAGACAGAAATCTGTTGCATTCCTATACACTAATGATGAACTAGCAGAAAGAGCAATCAGGAAAACAATTCCATTCACAGTTTCATCAAAAAGAATAAAATACCTAGGAATAAACCTAACCAAGGAAGAGAAAGACCTATATTCTGAAAACTACAAGACACTCATGAAAGAAATTAAAGAAGATTCCAATAAATGGAAACACATCCTGTGGTCATGGATAGGGAGAATAAATATAGTCAAAATGGCCATTCTGCATAAAGCAATTACAGATTCAATGCAATCCCTATCAAAATAACAACAGCATTCATCAAGGAAATAGAGCAAGTCATTCTAAAATTCATATGGAAGCACAAAAAACCCCAAATAGCCAAAGCAATCCTGGTAAGGAAGAATAATGCTGGGTAGATTATGCTCCCCAACTTCAAGCTCTACTACAAAGCCACAGTTATCAAAACAATTTTGTACTGGCACAAAAACAGAACCATACACCAATGGAGCAGACTAGAGAGCAATTATATAAACCTAATCATACATCGTCAATTAATATATGATAAATGAGGCATGTATATACAATGGGGAAATGACAGCCTCTTCAGCAACTGGTGTTGGCAAAACTGGACAGCTACATGCAAGAGAATGAAACTGGATTACTGTTTAACCTCATACACAAAAGTAAACTCAAAATGGATCAAATTCCTGAATGTAAGTCATGAAACCATAAAACTCTTAGAAGACAACATAGCTAAAAATCTCCTGAATATAGGCATGAGCAACTTCTTCCTGAACGCATCTCCTTGAGCAAGGGAAACAAAAGCAAAGTGAGCACATGGGACTACATCAAACTAAAAAGTTTCTGTGTGGTAAAGGACACCATCAACAGAACAAAAAGGCATCCTACAGTATTGGAGAATATATTTGTAAATGACATATCCAACATGGGGTTAACAACCAAAATATATTAAGAACTCGCACATCTCAACACTCAAAAAGCAAATAACCTGATTAAAAAATGGGCAGAAGATATGAAAAGACAATTCTCCAAAGAAGAAATTCAGATGGCCAACAGACACATGAAAAGATGCTCCACATCACTAATCATCAGGGAAATGCAAATGAAAACCACGATGAGATATCACCTCACACCAGTAAGGATGGCCAGCATTGAAAAGACTAAGAAGAACAAATGCTGGTGAGGATGCAGAGAAAGGGGAACCCTCCTACACTGCTGGTGGGAATGTAAACTAGTTCAACCATTGTGGAAAGCAATATGGAAGTTCCTCAAAAAACTCAAACTAGAAATACCATTTGACCTGGGAATCCCACTTCTTGGAATTTACCCAAAGAATACAACTTCTCAGACTCAAAAAAGACATATGAACCCCAATGTTTATTGCACTATTTACAATAGCCAAGATATGGAAGCAACCTAAGTGTCCATCAGTAGAAGAATGGATAAAGAAGAGGTGGTCCATACACACAATGGAATACTATTCAGCCATAAGAAAGAAACAAATCCTACCATTTGCAACAACATGGATTGAGCTGGAGGATATTATGCTCAGTGAAATAAGCCAGGTGGAGAAAGACAAGCGCCAAATTACTGCCTTCATTTGTGGAGTTTATCAACAAAGCAAAAGTGAAGTAACAAAATAGCAGCAGACTCACAGACTCCAAGAAGGGACTAGTGGTTACCAAAGGGGAGGGCTGTTGGATGGCAGGTCAGGAGGGTGGGAGATGGGGATGAAGGGGTATTATTCTTAGTACACATGGTGTGGGGTGTCATGGAGAAAACAGTGTAGCACAGAAAAAGCAAACAGTGAATCTGTGGCATCTTACTACACTAATGGACAGTGACTGCATTGGGGTATGGGAGGGGACCTGATAATATGGGTAAATGTAGTATCCACATTGTTTTTTCATGTGAAACCTTCATAAGAGTATATATCAATAATAGCTTAATAAAAATTTTTGAAAATATATATACTGTTAAAGATGCATTTATGCTTTAATGAATGTGCTATTGGACAACTAAAGCATTATTCAAGTTACTTAAAAATCATACTCTATGTGTACATTAGAAAAGTAATTTTTAACTCAAATAGAAAAGGAATTATATAAAAATTTATTTATAAATGATAATACAGTTTGGTGCATTGTTTGGCAGATAATTTCATTCATTTGCTTATGTATCTCTTTATTCAGTAAACAATTTTTTACAGGATAAATATCTGGGCACATAGATGAATATATGGCATCACTATCTGGAATTCAACATCTAACCTAATAAAGGACACCAAAACACAAAATCACCACCATCACCACAACAAAAAAAAAACAAATCGCCCTACCATTATAGCATAGTGTTCATATTCTCACACACATTCATGGTCAGGGACTGAAAATACTTACCGGTGGAGATAAGTGTGAATCCTTTCCAAAAAGTTTTAAGACTTTGGGATGAAATCATATAAAACAGAAGCTAAGAAAATCGAATACAATATCACAGTTTGGGAATTAAAGTATAAAATTTGAAATTAAATTTAACTTGTATATCAGACATCCTAGAGAATAATTTTTGCTAAACATCCATCAGAATCATCACATCTAGTAGTTGAAATATAGATGAGTCACTAAGGGATATAAGTTGGAACATCCCGAGTACAGTCTCTGATGTTTTTGAAGTTAACTGAAATAGAATTATTCAGTTTTGGACGCTATTTTTGAAGTGAAAGTTGATGAACTAGGATTCTTGCTGTGGAGTGCAACAGTATGGGAAGCAATTTTAATAATTATTTCACAGAAAAATTAAAGAACTGGGTAGAGGTAACAGTGAATATTTAAGAAGGGCTATGTCACTCCAAATTTTTTGGAAGCTGTCATTTGTAAGACAGAATCCACTTAATCTATAGTTCATTAGCGATAAAAGAAGAGAGGGCATAATCAATAAGAAGACTTATTTCCTTGCTTTTTTTTTTAAGAATTTCAAACTATTAAAGTTACTTTACAAATGAAAGGGAGGCAGCCTGAAGTGGTCAGCCCCATTCTGACAGGCTCCCACATGGGCTGGATGCATTTTCAAGCAATGACATTGTGCTAGAAAATGATGATCTGCTCTTAAATTAAACCTGAGGAAAGCTGAGATTCTCTTCATAACTCAAAAGCTATCATTTTGTCTCTGGTTAGATCCTATAGATAAATACTGCTTTCCCTAAATTTAGTATGTTTCTTCCATACAGACATTCATTTCAACATGACAATTGAAGGAGTGGTATCAGTTAAGTATCAGATTTTCAGGGAATTAATAGGTTGCATTTTTGCTCTGTAGAATCACTAGATGCCTACTTATTTCTTATGCTTTGAACAAATAAACACAATTATTTTCTTTAAGAGCTTTTTTCTCCTTAATTTTCTACCCAATAGAATGCTGAAATAACCAAGAAAATGTTAAAGCCTGAGCTGTACTAGGGACACATAAAAAGATTAAAAGCCTCTCTAATCTTTGACATTTGATTCAAGTGGAAAAATGTTTTAATCTTCAGTTTGTGACTTTAGTTTTTACTATACCACCATGACAGCTCATCAACTGAAAGGAGTACTTTTGGAAAGGCCCCTTAAAATGATGTTAATAATAATAATGATCTTTTCTATAACAAGATGAGCAACTCTATTTTTACAAAGGGTGCCTATCCATTAAATTACCCTCTCCCTTCTCCTCCTCCTATCTGTAACGTCACCAAAAGGGAAAGTCTGGAGTATGATCTGTGTAATCTGCCAGAATCAAGAAATACATAAGAACAGAAAATGTATTAGAACAGACTTTGTGACTTTGGTAATGTCATTCTACTAGCAAACATCAATAACAATTTTTGTGTTTTTTTCCCTCTAACTATAATGCTAGTTGTATTGTAGTATCTCAATTAACTGAATTTGGTATTGGAATAAACAAGGCTACAGTCCAGCAGTAGGACAAATGAACATAGCTTAAGGAATAAATATTACTAAAAGTGATTAATGAACACTACAGGTGTCCTCCTCTTAGTCTGATTCCCAAAACAAAAGCTTTCTCATTTTTACGGGTTTCTTGCAGGCCCTGCCTCCATGTTTCTAAATAACATACTCCTTTTATTAATTTTTACATTTTAGACTTTATTTATTGATATCATTTTATGGTAAATGAGGATCATCACTGTTTCATCTCATCATTCAATTTTCCCTGGATTCCTTGGGTAATTGCATTCCAATTTTAATTCAATTACTGGTATTTGTTTGCATTATTATAATTATACCAATATTGTACAATATGAGTAAAATGCTCTATTTCTTATTTCCACTGGTGCACATTCCCTTCATGCTTGTTTTGTTGTCGTTGTTTCTTGTTCCTTTCTTGTTGGAGAATTTTCTGAAATACTCCTGGTATTTTCTGTCATTTAATTCAGTTCATATTTGAAAGTCAGAATTAAAAGTTTGATTGGATGTTTGCTTTCAGAAGAATAACCCAGGTACTTTCAGGGCAAGGCAAGGAGAGTGAGGGAAGTTCTTTGTCAAGTGACCACCAAATACTCGAGTTCTTTCCTTTGTGTTTCCAGCTGTCTCTATATATGGAATAATGTTCACAAGCTGTTCTGGACCACCACCCTTTCCGGAAGTTCATTCTTCCAGAGTACTTTGTTTCAGAGCTTCTTGTTGAAAATCCTGCCATGTAAATGATGCTTTTGTATCTCTACCATTGTGCTACTCTGAGCTGTATAATAATTAGGAACGACAACTGAAGATTTGATTGCATGGCAAAGGACTAAATAATGGGTAAGTTCTCAAGTAGCAGAAGATAGAAGCAATAAAAAAATAGACTGAGATTAAAAGCTCTGTATATTCTTCTGGGTAAAAAAATTACTGACTATAAAACAACTAGACCAAGACAAAAAAACTAGCTGTGTTCCCATAAAAAATATCGTTATCTCAAAAAAAAATACATCATTTCATCTTCATTTCATTTTGAGGATGAGCTGGATGAATATGTGACTTTGTAACTTAACTTACTCTGGATGAAAGGGTGATACTATGAATCCTGATTGCTGACCCATGTTTGATTCAATTTGATTCAGTTCAACAAATATTCATTGGGTGTCAAGTGCAAGGCATTAGACACATTTTAGGAAGTGCTCTGGTGAATAAAATGTGCAATGATGAATGAGGAGATATCATTTCCTCTGCTAGAGGAGATGACACACATTTATGTATATGGCAGTATGGAATGTAACATATGTTGTAAAGGAAACAAAGGGTTTGCAGAATATGGCAATATGAATGCAAGATAAACATCAACATATAAAGAAAGGATTCATAGGTATATTATTTACCTGAAAGAGCACAGAAGAGGAATTAGATTATTAAATATGATATTCTAGAAAAGCTTTTCTAACATGACTCCAACGTGATAAAAAGTAAACAAAAAAGTGGAAATGACTAGTTGCATTGTATTGGCTACACTGTGTTAGAACTCCAACATTAACTTTAAGTTTTTCTATTTTAACATAGTTCCTACGCTTTAGTAAACCATGGTGTTAGCATGGGCATTGGTACAAGTTGTAATGGAAACAAGTGGAAGTGGCATTGCCTTCTACCTAAAACGGTAAAGGAAAAAGTTTAAGAATGATGTAGAGTGTAATTTGTTATCTTAGTAACAAATAGGAGTTGTTTAGAGAAAGAAGAGAGCAAAAGCCCTAGATGGAACTTGCTCAAAAACTAGAAAGAAGCAAAATCATAAGTTTCCTGTATACTGCAAGGTATGCTGGGTGGGGTAAAAGCAGAGAGGTCTTCATAAGACTTAGAAAAGAATGTAAACATTTTCTCAAGGATGGAGTATTTTAAGTGGGGGAAAAAAAATGAGATTTTTCTTCAGAACGAAACATCTGCATTTGCCTAATATTATAATGTAATTATAATATATATAATATAAATATAATTATAATCTAATTCAAGTAATATCATCATACAGAGACATATTTAGCAATATGGAGATAGAATAAAATATTTTCCAAGTCCACTGATACTGAGTTTGAATATTGACTCTAATAGTTACAGTCCTAAAATACAGATTATAGCACATATTTATGATCATAAACCAGCAGAAAGTATATCAGTTTTATATATAAAGGGTTCCTGTTTTTTATAAATCATGTAGTTCACTATGTCCCCAAAATAAGGATTTGAGCTTTAAGGGAAATCAGTAAGAAGATTAAATAGTTATTTAGATTTTATACTCTCTTCTTCAGATTAAGACAAGTTAAGAATTATTTATGCCTTTCTACAAAGTTCTTGAGATCCCCCAAAGGTAACAATGATGTTTCTCAACTCTTCTCCTTGCAGAGAAGAAGTGTGTTGATTCAGTTTGGGACTTTCTTCTTTCTTATTCCTTTCCAGCTGTTTTACCCTAAATAATTTATCTCTCTTATCTTGTGACTTCTTCCTTTGAAGGCTGAAGTTTCAAGGAAAAATTTGCTCCCTGAGTTAAGAAAATTTGCTTAACCAGCACACCACTTTTGTCTAATTTGTTGTAAGACTGATAAAAGCTAGATCATTTCATGTCCAAATATGTTAATGTTTGCAAATATCATATAAATTCCTATTTAAATTAATTGATCATTTTTACTTTTTCCACCAATTTTTTAAGACATTTATGACAGAACCATAGTGAGATCAGTGCCACTGCTATATGCAGCTCCTATCCTAGTAGATTGACTCTATATTCAAAAGTAAGTACATTAGCTCAAATTCCTGTTGCTCCATTCTAATTGTAAATTCTTCAAATTATTTCTTTCTAAAAAGAAATCCCTGATATTAACAATGTTCATTCCTCCACAGGACTGTTAAACAAATAGGCAGGATTCCCTTGACTCTTGTCACTATTACCTCCTCTTCTGAAGTCTGGATAGACTCATGACTTCTGAAACCATTAGAGTACTGTGGACATTGAACTATGTAACTTCAGAAACTTGGTCCCAAAGTGAAAGGAGGCTTTCAGTTTGTTCACTGGAACATTTTCTGGAGTCCTCAAACTTCGGATGGGAAGTTTGACTATTGAAAAGCCACCAAGCAATATAGAAACCCAAGTCACACAGTAAGACCTCACTTAGCCTCTACTGTGAAAAGCCCCAGATGAGGGATAGCTGACAGCCAGTGTCAGTTGCTGACCATGTGAATGAGCCATCTTGGAGATTTAAGCTCAGCTGAGTCTTCAAGTGAATGCAGCCTCAAGCAGATTTGTTATGAACTTCATGGAGGTTCCAAGCAAGAACCAACAGCCAAAGCTCATTCCAAATTTAAAACCTGTAACATTGTGATCAAAATCAAATGGTCTTTTTAAGTTAAGTCTCACAGTATTTGTTACAGAGAAGTAGTTACTGTAAACCCCACCATCCTTTATCTTGTAATATTATGCACTCATGACTTACTACTAAAAATCCAATTTATAGAAATACAAAGTATTAAACCAAAAAATTAAAGACTTGGTATTTATAAAAATAAGTTCTACCTATATGTATACTGTGAATAAAAGATGCATTCAATTATTCGCATTAAAATATTATTATAACAGAATATGCAAACATAACTGACTAAAAAGAACATTTATATAAACATTGCTTTTATCTACATGTCACTAAATAATGTGTCTTCCGTGAAAGTGACTATTTGCATATTACATAGGCTTATCCTATTAATAACAAATTGAAGTTTAAGATTAGGATTAGGCTTTATCAATTGTACACAAAATAGGATATAAATAGTAATTTACATCAATGAAGAGAGTATTCTCAATTTTCCACAACACACAATGATGCATTTAATGATGTAAAAGGTAATATATCTTTTCTAGTCTCAGAGTTCCTAATAAAATACCTAGAAGCAAAGTGGTTTAAGCAATTTCAATATAAAGACTACCTGTTTCAACTTGTGAAATTATTGTGGCAGATGCTAAACTATGATTTTTGGCAGAAGCACAGAGATCTGTTGCTTACATGTCTAATAAACCAGAATCTTTACAAAGATCGTAACATATGATTAAGCCCCAGTAGATACACAAAATGAATGATTATATTCCTATTTATTTGATTCCAGTGTATATAAACAATAGCAGGATGTTGAGTTCTCTGTGAGTTAAAAGAAGTATGTGTGTGTGCGTGCGTGTGTTTGTGTGTGTGCATGCATATACACACAAACACAAAAGCAAATTGTTTTAATTAACAGAACTGATTAACATGGCACATGAAAAATTAATGAGAAAAAATATAAGCTCTTCAGATCATTTATTTACGCTAGAGGATTGGAAAACCTACACTATCATATTTCTAATATAGAAATATACTGGATTATCTATAGCCATTTATACCATTATAGCCATTTATATCCTTCATAAACTTCATATTTTGCTAATAACATTTAAAATTTTATTTCACTGACATACACTTACTGAATTGAAATTTAGCTACAGTACATAAATAACAGCAGTCTTTTATTCAGGAGTAGAGTCTATAAACTAAGGAAAATGGTCATGATTACTTTTGCTTGGCATCAAAGTATGTATGTTGAAGTATATTTTTAAATATGATAAATTGCTGCTTAATAAATATCAAATGAACAAAAACATACTAGCTTACAAGATCTGTCAGCCTGTTTAAAGAAGGATTATGTTAGTAAATGTTTTGTAGGAGACTTTGCTACATGCAATAAAGTGTGTTGTTTCTACTACACAAAGGATTCATGTTAATTCACTTAGATTTGGTAATCGTATAAAATTTGTTCTAAAATATGGAGAGGACAATTAGGAGAACAGAAGTTGTACTATTTATTATTCTTTCTACAGTCATTTAAAAATTATTTCACCTTTTAGCTTCTTGTTAGAGCATAATTTTGTGATAGGCAGGATTTTAAGGTTTTTTTGTTAACCAAAGATCCACTGACAGAAATTAAACAGCTTGATTGAATGTTGCCCTCCATGCTTGAATACACCTGACCCTAAGTCTTACTGACAAGATGTAAGACTACTTAGTACATCTAAAGACTAGTGCTAGACTATTTAATTCATCCTAAAAGTTTACTATTTTTCACGAATTTCTAAGGAGATAAAGATAAGTGTGGACTCTATCTTCCAAGTATGTAACTTCATAATAATAAAAAAGTGAAATCTTTAAGCATCATTGTCTATACAGTTTCAGAACCATCAAATGCAGATTGCAATTTAAATCTATTTTAAGGATTATTAGCTAAGCAGTGGATTTGTATATGCCCTCATTGTACAGATATATTCTATCTATTCCATTTATGGAGAGAGTGACTGAGATACTGGTGATTGAAAAAGAAATGTTTGTTCTGAGACTAGAACACTTTCAAGTCTTTCTTAGGAAGGTGCCTCAACATGCGAAATGGCTCTGAGAAAATGACCTGCTCCACTCCTGGGTGGTGTGGAGGGTTAAGGGTTTTATGTAGGGGCTCTGTGTTCTCTGCTATTCTGCATGTCAAAAGGTTATGGCAAAATGTGGAGTAGCAGATACAGGATACTCAGCCTCAGGTTTTAATTGAGTGAGTGAAAACTTACTATGCAGGGAAATTTTCCAACTAAAACAGAATTAGAGAGAATTTTATAGTCTAAAATGTATTGGAAAAATAAGGCAGAAATCAGGAGGCTACATTAAATCAATTTAAAAATTTATTAAAATAGGCCAACTAAATCTTAAGAAAGTATAAAGAAGAAATTAATGCAGGTAAAAATAGAAATTACAGAAATAGAGAACACTGACACAATGAAAAGCATAAAGAATACCGAACATTGGTTTACTGAGTAGCCTAAAATATTAAAGAAACATTAGTAGAACTGACAAAATAATAACTGAAAAAATAACAGAGAATATATTTTCATATTAACCTTATTAATGTTTGTCTGTAAGCAAATATAGGCCCAACCAAGGATGAGTCAAACATGATAATGAAAACGTGTTATTTAAAAATTTTATGCAATTAATTTACAAATAAATGTTAAATACTCCAATTACTAAAACCATATAAATTCTCAACTACTCTCACGAGAGAATTGCAAATTAAAGAGATACCACTAAACACCTATTAGAATGGCTGATCTCCAGAACACTGACAACACCAAATGTTTGAGAGGATGTACAAGCACAGGAACTATCTGTTATTATTGGTGGGAATACAAAATAGTACAGCCAATTTTAAAGACAGTTTGGCAGTTTTTTACAAAACTAACTATACTCTTACTATATACATTCCACTAATTGTGCTGGTTGGTGACCAAAGGAGTTGAAAATTTATATGCACAGAAAAACTTGCACAGATGTTTATAGTAGCTTTATTCATAATTGCCAAAACCTGGAAGCAACCAAGATATCTGTCAGTAAGTGAATGGATAAGTAAGATGCAGCATATTCACACAATGGACTATGACTCAGCACCAAAAAGAAATGAGCTGTCAAGTCATGAAACGACATGGAGGAACCTTACAATGCCTCTTACTAAGTGTAGGAAGTCAATATGAAAATGCTATATTCTATATGATGCCAACTATAAGACATTCTAGAAAAGACAAAACTATGGTGACAGTAAAAAGATCAGTGATTGTTGGAGATTCGAAGTTGAGGGAGGCAGGGATGAAAAGGTGAAGCTTACAGGATTCTTAGGGCAGTGAAAATACTCTGTATATCACAGTAATGATGGATACATGTCATTATACATTTGTACAAATGCCTAAAATGTACAGCTTAGCATTTTCCCCATGAGTTCATCAATGAATTTATCAACAGTATTTATTATTATTGATTTAATTGCATTTTTCCTATTTGATCTATAAACTTTGTGAGGGCAATGATTCTGTTTTTACTTTAAATATCTGCATGTATCATAAAGTGTGAAATATTTTTGTCAATATATGTCTGCTAAATGAAAAAAAAGCTGTTTTTCATCCCATTTTCATTGAACATTCATGTTCATACTATTGTTAGCATAGCAGGCAGTTATCATAAATTCTTTTTTTTATCCACATACATTTTTTTACTCTGGTTTTTCATTTTCATGCTAATGTCATTCAACAGCATATTTTTTTCATTTCACCAAAACTTATATGATTCTTTAATATATCTATTTTAAATTAGTTCAAAGCATTTGAAATGCTTTCATCATTTAATTTCCAAAAAATAAAAAAAGCAATGTTATTGTTATCCCATTTACTGAAAGGAACAGGAGATAAAGAGACACTAAAAGAGACTAAATGGTTGTCTAAATTTATATAGATTGTAAATGGCAAAACCAGAATCTCAATCCAGAACTTCAAATCCATTATCTTTTAGTTTACAACCTAGCTGCCTATTTATGATGTACTCTAGTTTGAAGCTGTAGAGCATTTATTAATTGAAAGTTCTTTCTATCATAATTCTATATTTTATTCGCTTGTATATACATGGAGAAATAATTGAGGATTCGCACCAAACAAGTGGGAAGGAAGGTACTACAAAAACAATTTTGAGACATAATATCAAGAGGCTATGACCTTGTTCTGAAAGTGTAAGTGGGCATCTGAGAAAAATCTATATACATAGAATATTTGATACATAAACACTTTACAAGATGCTGCAACTTACATTTTTCAAATGAAAAGCAGATTACAATGGAGGATACAAAAAACTTTAAATAGCTACTAGCTGGGGAGTCATTCCATTTTAGCAGATTAACAAAATCCCAATTGCTTTCCAAATAGTCTTTCTCATTTTAGAATTGTAAAAATATTAAAATTAAAATTTATACTGTTTCAAATAAATAATATTTCAACATGCATTCTTTTTCTTTTGTGATTTAAAATATTGAATTACATTTCACATAATTGGCTCCTACCTTACTGTTGTGATTACATCATTTTCCTCACTCTGTGTGGTTTTATGTACATGTAAAGTAATGTCTACTAGCTTTCACTGATTCAAATTAAATACATCTATCTAAGTAAATACTTATTTACTGTCTCTCTCTCTCACACACACCCACACACACACACACAAACTAAAACATATACATAAAAAATAATGTTCTCTGGACTCATGAAGTTTCTAATCTGGTCTTTATCTAAAATTCAAGAATCATTCTGGCACCAGGAAAGAAAACTTGAATTGACTATTGGCAACATCTTTTAAGAAGTTTAAAGAGATATTCTCTTTTTTCTATATGCAAAAGGACTTTTGTAATAGGATGATTTGAGATTATAGCCTTCTTTTCTTTTCAGATCTTTTTCTATCTCCTGATATCACAGTATAATTTCTTAAAAGAGTTCAACATGAAAGTATAATATTTATATTTCACAAATGACTTAATCCCCAATGTCTTTTTTAGCCTAAAATACAAAGAAGGGGGAAAGCACCTTTAATATAAATTTTGTTCCAAAGTCAGTGCAGCCAAAACCAGATTCCTTTTTGTGGTATCATTACATTTTTCTTAGCTTGGTTACACATGAAGCTTAAAATTATGTAACACGGTGACAAGAATTTTGTTTGATGGTTACTATTTTTGAATTCACATTATTTTTTATTCATGTGTATAATTTTTCCCTGTGTGCAGACTGAATGATGAGGAGGAATAATTCCCAAACCCATTAATACTCTGATCTCCAGCACCATATGTTTCATAGTAATTTTGTGCCCATTCTTTAGGGTATTTGGTGTGATATTATTGAACAGATTGGGAGGAGAGCAACACCAATTTCTGATGGGTGAGCAGATTGAAAAGGCAAAGACTGAGGGCATCGGTCATGTTTGTGTCTATGATTATGTGCCTCTTTCATCATATTAAAATTTACTTTAGATAAAAAATGAATAAAACATTTGCTCACATATAGAATTAGAAAATATAAAGCAACTTAGGTGACCAAGCTAGCTTTAGATTGTAGGTCTTTGTAGAGAGCCTTTTATACTGATGTTACTTGCATGTATTTCAAATTTGACTTTTAATAACCAAATGAAAAATACATAAGAAATTCTAAAGTCTTTTCTCTATGCAGGAGAGAAATTATTACTTTTATAAACAGGAGGTAAATTTGTGATTGAGTTATGTGGGATGATTTTATTAGTTTAATAAAATCTCAAAAATCTGAGATAAAAAGATTAATGTCATCAGGATTTTAGAAGACATCTGTATCAAGAATTTTTATGAAATAACATATCACAACAGAAACTTTAGAGTGTCTTTTCAAATGTTAACTATAAGCTAACATTTATTTTTAAACCAAATATATAGGCACGTGTATGTATGTGTGTATATTTAAAAAGATGTTTTGATAGTTTTCTCTTTGTTAACAAAGAAATCAAAAATTTCTTTTCAGAAAACCATGTAATTAGTCCAGCATGTCAACAGCATACTTGTCTAATTGCTTTTTTATAGTGGTGGGTCATACCACCTGGTCCAGTAGACTAATGTTGAAACCAGAGCTGCCTATTCATAGCATATGCCTGTCAAGAGTGAATATATGAAATGAGCTGAATAAAAGTACTGCCAAAGAAAAATTACACTGGAAGCTAATAGGCAAGCAAGTTAAATAGGCTAGAGAGACTTTATTCAAAATTATTAAAAGTATTGGAAGAGAGGAGAGAAACTGAACTCACCTGTGCTAAAACAAATGGGAGGATTTTTTTCGGCTTTGCTGATGTATAATTGACAAGTTAAAACTGTATATATTTAATATATATAATTTAATGATGATTTGATGAATGTATACATTGTGAAATGATTGTCACAATTAAGCTAATTAACACGTCCATCACTTCACATAGTTCCTTATTTTGCGTGTGTGCAAAGAGATCTACTCTACTAACAAATTTCAAGTATACAAAACAGTATTATCAACTATATTCAAGATGCTGTACATAAAATCTCCAGAACTTATTTATAAGCTGAAAGTTTGTATCCTTTGACCAACAAAACCCCATTTCGCCTTGCCCCCTTTCCCTATTCCTGAAAACCACCATTCTACTCGAGTTTGACTTTATCAGATGCCACTTCTAAGTGAGATCATAAAGTATTTGTCTCTTGGTGTTTAGCTTATTTCACTTAGCATCTTCTTCAGGTTTATCTGGGTTGTCACAGAGGATTTCCTTCTTTTTATGGCTGAATAATATTCCATTGTATGTGAGGATTTTAAGAAGCTGGGCATATGAGCTAATAGAAAAGCTAGATTAGGCCATTTACTGCCTTTAGTATGTCTGCTGATTGTCAGTTAATGAAGTTAGGTTTGGTTCCTATTCTCTCACAGAGACTGGGAGTTAGTGGCTATATTTACTTCAGTGATTACATTTCAAAGGAGTATCTCCCAGGACCTTGAGAAAGACATTCTTGGGTTGTAAAACTGGCAAATGGAGAAGATTTATATGTCTCAAAGGAGCAGAGAGGAATGTGCAACCACAAGTTTGCTAAAGTAAATGTTCCTAAGGAAAGGGAGGTTGGGGGCCTAGAGTCAGGAAAAAGCTTATGTAAATTAGATCAAGAGAGGGGAGTAATAAGTCTATCCTAGTCAGTGCTAAAAGTTAAGTGGAGAAGTATGCCAAAGTTTTTCTTTGTTAAGGTATACTAAATTAATAATCAAGAATAAAATGACAATTTCCAAATACATGAGTATTAAAAAGTACAAGAATGGGGAAAAGAAAGAAGGAATTACATGATTGTTAGAATAAATTTCAAAGATCACAATTTTGAATGTATATTCATGCAAAATTTTAAACGTCACATAAATGGGACAAACCTAATTAGAGGATGTAAATGTAATGGACAAAATTTATTCATATAAATAGAGTCTTACAAGTAAACTTAATCCTTTGCCATTTAAACCTTAAAAAAGGAAAAGCAATTAATACCCTAGACATATTTTGGTATTTGCATCCCAGAATTTTGGCTTCATATCCAAAATCTGAATTCTTAATTCTTTATTGCAACAGAATATAGGAAGAAAAACTGGTATTCTGGAGTAAACTAATGAAATAAATATATAAATTCTAATTTGGAAATTGGGAGTTAGATACACATATTTAAGTATACAATTATCAAAGCTCAAACTATGTGTTACATTGAATTTCATCTGGGGATTTCTGGGCACAAAAATGTGTTATCTAGTTAATTGGGCAATGAACTAACAGGGTTGCAAAGTTATATTAGGCAATTTCGTAGTACTCAAAGGGCAATTTAAAATTTCAAAGCGTTAACTGAATTATGAATTATAACTAAAAAGTGATAGCTTGTGCCTTTGTAAGGTCTCTTTATTATCATATCACTGCCTTTCATAGATCAAAGACAGTTTTAAACCAAATTGACTTATATTCAACAGATAATACTTAGTAGAAATATATGTCTATAAGATCATGTATTTGTTTACTTTTTTATAATTGATTTAAAAGGCATGGTTACACATTTCCATGAAAGAAAAAATAAACTTTTTAACAAATTTAGGGGACTCAAACCTTAAGTACTCAAAAATAATCATTGTATTTTATTGAGGTTAATGTTCGGTGCTAAATCTTGCATTGCTCAGGATTGCCTTTGCCCACCTTTCCTGTGATGGAGAGATTAAGCAGACACCTGCTAATACACAGTATGTATGTGTGTGAGGGGAGAAGGCAGACATCTCAGGAAAGCAGAATTTATGGGACTAGGGAAGAAATATGGCAAAAAAAAGGCACAAACGTCACAGAATCACAGTACAAATGATTGGTTGATCATGCAAAGTGTCACCGGGAAGACTTTTGAAATCATTGAGTCTCCAGCAGTGCATTGTGGGTGGGTAAAGTAGAGAGGTCAACCAGTTTGTCTGTCAGCTTCTTCTGTTTTCCTCCCTCTCACTGACTAAAGTTCATTCCCACAGCATTGCCCTCATGTTCTGGTTCTGTGCCTCATCTGCCCAGGGCTAAATCACAGAGAGTGTCCTCTTCTCAATTGGCATTGATAGTGGAAGCCCTTGACCTGTGGTTTCTCATGGTACAGTGACCAATGAACTAAAAGACAAAGTGTAAGATAAATTCTAGCAGAAATAAGCTGGCAAAGAGAGGCAACAAAGGGCCAGGTAATTTATTTAAATACCCCCAGGTGAGGTTCTGTGGCCTTATTGTCAGTGGCCAGAGAAGTCACACCCAGTTAGGGAAGTGGGGGGCTTATAAGGGATTAGGAGGGGGAGGAGTGGGCAAGCTATCCTAGGGGGTGTTGAGAGGTATGATTGGCTAAAGGTGACATAATAGTCAACTAGAAACTTTTTTCTTTCCAAGAGGGAGGAGGCTGACATCCGGGTCTTAGTTGGCACATCAGGATGGAATTCAGGGAGAGCTGTCCCCTTTCCATATACGGCACGGACTTTGGGGTCTGGTCTGTTCTCCCCCTATGGCATCTCTCTGTTCTGTTTGCATATCCTTGTTTTTCCTTTCTCCAGCCTAACACAAAGTATGTACGCCAACTCAGTGCTTATATTCTACATGTACTGAAGGAAATGATAATGGAAATAGCCATTGTCAGGAAAGGAAATATTGACAGACTCACAGCAGTTACTGGTCTGAAGCCATAATGAAATCTTACTGAGCAGATGTTGTGAACCACTTGCGGTGAGAAAAATTCATTCAAAGACAAATTTTGCTGTCTGGAGGAGGGGAGATACCTTGCCCATTGATCTTGTGCTGGTTATGTGTTTCATACTTAGAGTTTTTCAATATTATATAAAAATTATATTGTTATTATATGTTTATTTTATTATTGTATATTAATTATTATATGTTATATAAAAATGTGTATTTCCTTTCAGGAAGGAAGAAAAATGAGGACACTGATGAGCACTAGTAATCTGTCATACTCATTCCTGCTTCTCTCATCATCTTCCTCAATTCTTTCTCTTTATAGGAGACAGAGTATTCTGTTTACTATCTAGTGGATATTGTCATTCATCTAAATAAATCAAGCTCTTTCAATGATTTCCATTAATCAATGAATAAAATTCTTCCTTCCTGGATGAACCTAGAGGGTACTATGCCAAGTGAATAAGCCAGGCAGAGAAAGACAAATATGATATGATTTCACTTATTTGTGGAATCTAAAAACAAAACACAACAAAACAAATGAACAAAATAGCAATAGACTTATAGACACTGAGAAGTGACTATGGTTACCATGGGTGAGGGGTTGGAGTGAGTCGGTGAGGAGGGGGAGGGGTATAAAGGGACGCCAAAATTCTTAATCACCATATAAATTGATCATGGGGATGTTAGTACAGCATGGAGAATATACCAGTGATTCTTCCTATGTTGACAGATAGTAACTGCACTAGCTGAGGTGAGGATTTAATAATATGGGTAAGTATAAAACCACTGAGTTGTATACTTGAAAACCAATATAAAATTGTATATCAACTGCACTTCAATAAGAAATATTAATAAATAGACCACAGCCATGTGTTTTAAAAATACTAGACCATCCATAAGCAATCTTTATCCTGGGAATGCAATTTTAGCATTACAAAATCAATACAATTAGAAAAATAAAAGGAAAATGAAACTTCATGTATGAAGAAAGACTAGTCAAAAAATCAGCACCCATTCATTTTATTAAAGACAAAATGAAAAATTTAGAAGGTGAAGTGTAGAAGAAAACTTCCACAAACCAATAAATATCCACCAAAATCCTACAGTAAACACATACTGAATACCAGAACGGTAAAAGCCCTCTGAACTTTCAGACCCAAGAATAAAGAAAAGGCTTTCTTCACTCAAAAATAAACTGTGTAAAACACACACACACACACACACAAATTCTTCCTCCCTTTCCTCCTCCCTTCTGCCCTCCTTCCCTTTTACTCATTCCATCTTTTAGTTTTACCACAACCTACCCCACTATTTCTGATCTGAAGGACAATGTACATAATGTAACCAAGTAAAATGAGCAATGGTTTAAGTAGATTAGGTGGGAGAGATAGTGAAAAAAAGAAAAAAAAATCCAGTAAAGAGTTTCAAAGCAAAACAATAGGAGATGAGCACATCAAAGAAGATACACCTTTAATCTGATCTTGCCTTTCTCAATTAGCTTTACTCACCAGCTCTCTGTCATTTACCACTCCAGTAAGTAACCTTTCATCCTACAGGCTATTTGCTGCCTAAGGGCCACTGCTTTTGTTCTTTATGTTTAAATTTTTCTTTCTTTACCTGTTGTTCCTATATGACTGACTGCTACTCATCTTTTGGGACTCAACTTGAATTTTACTCCCCTAAATAGATCTTCCCTAAACATCTTAGCTAATAGGAAGCCCTGGCAAAATTCTCATCACTGAATTGGGTTACTTCCCTGCAAAGCACTTACTGTGATTATTAAACTGATTTTAAAGACTTTACTAATCTCCTGCTATTTAGAACTCTGACTTTCAGAAATTTTTGTTAAAAGTTTGAAAATTTTAAGCACACACATGTTAATATGTGTATTATATATAAACCTTAAAAAGAAACATTTTAGGATAAATTCTACCTTTTTTGATAAGATTTGATTCATGGAGTTTATTTATTTGATTCTATGTATCTTGCATTTATATCTAGCAATATTACGAAGTGTAGGAGAAAATTTTAAACAAAAATCAACTGGAGACAAACAATTTTATTTCTTGTTTTGTCTTGTTTTTCTCACACATAATAGAAGGAACTTTGACCATTCTACTTTCAAATAAAGAGAAATAATATACTACACACACAGCATTTCTAACCTAAATTATACTCTAAATGTCACAGTTTTTATACTTTAAAATGTTAAAAAAGTTCTGGGGCACCTAAAAGAAGCACTGGTGACTCATTTTGGTCATGAAATTCAAATAAAACACGTGAGGAGTTTATTTATATAAGAGTTTAATGTGAATTTGCTAAAAATGTGCACTTAGAAAATATAGCCAAACTCAATATTTTTGAAAGCCAAGGCCATTGTAAGTGGTCATTTGTGCATTTAAATGTCAATACGAATTTATGCTCATGAATTATTACTCCAAGAATTACCACACATTTTTTTATGTCCCTTTGCTTAATCTCCAAAGGGTTCCATCTGTTCTCTCTGTTCTCACTGCCCCTCTGGATGACAGTCTCTGGCTGTCTTCTTTCACTGTTTACGTGTAGAACTACTTTGATCAAGACAGAGTGGTGTTGGTCTGCCATTTGTGTGTGTAGTTCAAAACCATTTTCTTCTTACTGAGTCTTTTGAAATGTAAATCCCTGTGCTCCCAACTATTTCATAAAACAAAAATTTCTGAGCATTTTCCCTGTATACGAACGTTCACCCTGTGATAATTCACCACTGATATCCCTATATTCTGCTCCAATGTGTGTAGAGAGGATTCTCTCTGATAATTTGTTAAGGGATGAGTGTGACTTTGAATTAAATTCACTGCTCATTTGTACAGTATGGTGATATGTACATCCTGGAGACTAACATTTAAGAGTGAATTGTATTCAGTCCACAGATTCAGGCTCAGAATTATTATCTGCATCTGTGTCAATCTGTTTCTAAGCGTAGAGAAGTTAGTAAGTAGAATCTAATCTGTCTTCTTGGTAGTAACTGTATGAAAAACTCTTTGAAAACCTGGCTTCCTGAGAGTCCTTTCAAGACAAGTTAATTTGAGGATTTGTATAATTTCAAATATTTATTGTCCTACACAATTATGAAGTTTGCAAAGGTTTTGTATCCATGGGCATTTCAAAATTGACCTAGTCTTTCCAAACTCTTAGACTCTTACTTTTCTTTTTAATTACTTAGCTCATTTTGGTTAGAAATACACTCTATTTTTTTCCTAAAATTTGAAAATCTTTTCCAAAATAGGCAAATAATTTATATATGTATTATGCATTTATGTGTATGTGTATGTATTTATTCTTAACCATTAATTATATGCTAGTTATTTTATAGACATAAATTAAAATACAACTATCACAAAATTTACAGAAATAAATGAGTAGACAACTTTCAGACTGCCTACAATCAGTAAAATCATAGCTTTGTCTTATCAAATTAATTTCATTTAAACAGTTTAAGAACTAAATTTTCAATGACTCCAAAATTATAGAGCCAGTAATTTTAAATATGTGGCTCAGTCTAAGATTAATTAAATTATATTAAGATGGCCAATAAAGTGAGTCCTACTCTTTCACACTTACCTATTTCTTTTTGCATATAGATTAACAGACCAAGAACATGTTCACCTTGGCAGACCTGATCTGTTTTATCGTCTTTGCAAACTTCAAACTCAATTTCTAGATCCAGTAAGAAAAGATGACACCGTGAAATCTTACCTATGCTCTCAGACTCCTTTGTGATATAGAAGATGTATAATAGGATAGAACAGAATGAATATATGATCACATTCTTCATTTATTTGGTACTATGGTTATTTTTCATTACTGTAGATCTTTTTTTCTGTTAACCTCTTCTGTAGATATACTGATGAAATCCAGTACTGTGGACCCATGCTGGCCAATGTGCAATAAATAAACTGTATTTTCTGTAATATATGTCAAATCATATCTTATCCCTTAAAAAATGGAAAATGGATAAAGAAACAACCAATAATTCCTTCTGTATCATGTCTGTTTCTGACAAAGTGTATTTTGATGGAATTTAGTTTAGAGCAATTAATATATTCAAGTATGTGAGTTATAAATATTATTACTTGATATAGTCTCATTATTGTGTTTGTTTTTGTTTTTGTTGGTATCATTATAATTACCTCTAGCCCTTAAGCTACTTTTCTTGAATAAAATAAAAAACTAATTTCTGTCCTGAGAATTTTCATTAGCCCTAAAGTATTACCATTTGGAATATGATCAAGATATGTTCCCAAGATCTTTTAGAAATAAGAAATCTTAATAGTGATATTAGGACATTAAATTATGTTTCTCTTACCTCAAGCTCTTTAAAAAGTATCTGTTGGAAATAAAATTCTGGGCAGACATTTACTTTTCTTCACCACAGTGAGGATGTTAAACCCTTGTCTTTTGCATGTATTTATGATTATTGCTACTTTCTTAGTCTTTATTTCAGTTCAGTAATTGTAAATTGAATCTAGACCCTTCCATTAATTATTTACCTCTAATTTCCTTAATTTCTTCTATACTAGTTTCAGAATCTATCCTACATGCCTCAATACCAAATGTACATATTTATTATAAATTCTTTTTCCAAGGCTCGGTATGTCATTCCAAGCTTGCAAAATTTTTATTTGAAAAATCTACCTTTTTTTCATGTATATTTACTTTTGTTTTTTAGTATCTTGCTAATCATGATTTTTCTATTAATCATTGAGGTGTCTGATTTCCAAACCACACTCACAAGAATCAGAATAGTATCCAACTTTAATAATGATTCAAAGGACATATATATTTATGGGACAACTCAGGTCCTTCCTGTTACATTAAAAATGCATCTGCTCAGATTAATGATACAGGTATCCTTTATACAATGAGAGTTTTTCAGTTGTAAAACATTTTTAATTAATTTTTATATCAACCTATATATATTATATGTTTTTCTAATGGTAAATTTTATCTATGACATATGTATATTTCCAGTAGAAGAGATACACCAAAGCAAGAAATTATGGGGCCAACAATACATTAATTGTTTATTTTTAACTTGAAAGTTGAGCAAAATCACTTAGAATTTAGATCTGAACTTACCATAGTGGAAATGTCTAACAATACCAATACTTGGAAAACATAACTGAATCGAACAAATTAAAAAAAATCTATTTACATGGAATGAAGGAAATCAGGAAAATAATTAAAAAAGAGAACTCCATAATATGTGATACTGACTTTCCATGTATATTCTGACTTTAGTATTTAGCTTTTAGTATTATATTTTAATTAAACCTTAGATCAGCAAAAACAATTTCATCACAACTGAAATGAAATCTCAGATTTATTAAGAGATGTGTAAGTATTCACTTAAAGGAAATATTATATTTTGGGTAAATATGTGATGTGCTAGAGATTATGGTAAAATATACAAATTACAGTTCTTGGAAAATTGAGTTCTATTTTTCAAAAGATCAACTTTATTCAAATTAATTTGAATTATTTTTAATAGGAAGCAAAATAAACACAATTGTTTCACTTAATAAAATAATCTTAAATTTTGGTTTGAATTCTCATTTACTGAGTGCTTACTATTTGCCAGGATAAGGTAGACACTTTACACATTATCTACATTTATTTTTACAACACTCTAACAAATTAGGTGTTATCTGTGACCCACTTTCTAAATTAGAAAATCGAAGATACAAGTAGAGTTGCATAAGTCATAAATGGCAAGACTGAATTCAAAACCTACCCCCATGCAACTGACTATGTTAGGTTTTTAACCACATTTAATGATCCTAGTATATGTCTTTTGAAACCCTTAAGCAGCTATAGAATAATTCCTAAATTTAACAGATTCCATCCAGTAATTCTTGATATGCAAGTATAAGTATAAATCAGTAAATTCTTTCTTAAGTGTTAAATGTATCATAATGAACAATATGTATCATAGTGAATATAGTTAACATAGTGAAGTCAAATTGAGACAGAATTGTGTTTAAATATCCTTTGTGTGGTGAGAGCAAAATGCCAAATATATATTGATATGCCATTTTAATTCTATCTCAGTATATAAATAGAAAATAACAAAGGTAGAAAACTCTAGCCCAGCTATGTTATTTCTTAAGAATAAGTGGTAACAATACATTTGTTCTCAAAATTTCAAATTGTTTTGAAGCAAATTTCAAATGTACTGCTGATAACATAGTAAGATATAACTCTTGAAATGTGCTTATAGCCCTGAGTGGAATGATATCAGGTAAAAATGATTTCAAAACCTGGAAAATAATAAAGGCAATATTAATTAGCATGCTTACCTAGCACATGAAAGACAAAGGTGTTTCTTATTAGTTTGTACCATATTTTTCTCTTCTCACATTAATTTGCAACTTCAACGAAGTCATGAAAAATAAACAACAAAGAGTTGTTAATTAATAAGAATTAAACTTTTTTGCACTGCTCTATTCTACTATATAATTAAGATTACAATCTGTTCGAGTAGTGGTAGTAAATTATTTTTCATATATAAACAATGACATAAAGCAGCATTACACTTAGGTGTTTTTATTGAGAATGTACAGTGTTATTATTGTGAGTGCAGACCTCACCTACCTTATCAACACTAAATACACAAAATCTACTATGAAAACAATCAGATAAAATGTGCATAATATGCATTATATTAATATTGAATTTAAAAATTTTTAAGTTGAAAATATTTCATCAATGTATGTCACTTTTGAAATCTAATGATAAAAAGGGAGGAATTTTATGAAAAACAATTATATTTCAGCAAAGAGATTTCATACTAGTTGAATAATGATTATATATCAAATTAAAAGTAAAATATAATTACCCTTTAAAACATTTAATTAGCAGGTAATTTCTAGTGATGGTGTTGGGTGGGTAGTTCTCGAATAAAAAGTAACTCTGTAATGTAATCAAAACAGTCCTTTTTGAAAATTTCTATTTATAGATACAGAAACTAAGTCAGATTTGGGATAAGTAATTTTCACTATATCACATCACTATTATGTGATAAAAAATAATTTTAATATGGGTCATCTGCCTCCAAAATCCAATGTGCATAAATACTAGTTCTTACCACTTATCATTTTATTTGAGAGACTCCCTAAAGAGCATTGACTGAGGAAAGTAAAAACAAGCTTTTATGAAAGAAATGATGTGCTTTTGACATCCTCAAAGTTGCTAAACTGTTTAGCAACTAGGTTGACAAAAAAGGGTATCTCTATATATCAGTCACCATATTCATACAGTTAAAACCTTAAAAAATTATGTTGTACCACTCATATAAGGCAGCTGGTTTAATTTCCAAATATAATGGATAAGATTTATGGAGTTGTGAATTCTTGTCTGATACTACTTAGAACCTTTCAATGAAGGATATGATTGGCATATTTAATAATATAATTTCAGAGAGCAGGCTAGTCCATACTTACTGGTTAAGGCATGTGTGTGTCTGTGTACATAATTTGATAGCATTTACTCTGGAGACAAAGAATAATACTCTTTTTTAAAAAATTGACTTACAGTTGACATAGAATATCCTATTGGTTTCAGACATACAACATAGTGATGGAATATTCACATACATTACAAAGCAATCACCATGACAGATCTAGCTGCCATCTGTCACCATACAAATTTGTTACATTTATTAACCATATTCCCTATGCTGTACATTGTATCCTGTCTTATTTATTTTATAACAAAGTTTGTTGCCTTTAATCTCCTTCCCCCAAATTACTCTTCTATGCAGTATACATTTTATCAGATTCTTGTAAAATGGACAGGTTATTCTAATGTGGTATATGACAGGTAAAAAGACATTAAGACACTCTTCATCTATCTCTCTTGACATTGAAAGGAGTAAATTAAGCAGCAAAAGTTTTGTATATGAATGATTAGCAAGTGCTTCAGACAAACTCTCTCACGAGACGCCTGCCATCATGATTCATTATTTATATACTTAAAAAGTAGGACAATGAAGTCTGCTTCTTGTCCCTTAGGTGCTGACTTTCTGCTGAACAAACACAGGCAGAGAAATTGGAAAATAAAATACTCTGGCATAAGTTTAGTCGTTTCTCATTATAGTCTAAGAGCTTTACACAGGTATAAAATAGCTTATTTTATAAGGCAAAGTTATGAACTTTCTTTATCCATATCAAATTTTTGACATATTAGTATAGAAACAAGGTAAGAGTAGAAAGGTTAAGAAAAGTTCTTCAAATAGCTATAGAATGAGGAAACATTGCAATTAATAATTATCCATCTTAGCAAAAAAAACACGTCTTATTTCTATTCTTCTTTCCATTGTTAACATACACAATATTATGGCTTCCCTAAGCACAGAAAGTAAGTTACTTGAAGTAACAACAGTCTGGAATGTTCATATAAATATGAATTAATTACTTTCTGTGGAGCTCTTGCTAGGAGTAAAATGGTGTGAAACTTTGGAGAGGGTTATCTTTAAGATGAGTGTATGTAACAGGTATAGTTGATGGTCGGTAAGAGCTGGCAGGTATAGCATCAAATTCAACTTATCTACCAATTATCTTCTAATTACGGTG
Organism: Manis javanica; assembly: GCF_040802235.1. Lineage (NCBI taxonomy): Eukaryota > Metazoa > Chordata > Mammalia > Pholidota > Manidae > Manis > Manis javanica. Next base: position 40,173,375 of record NC_133164.1, read on the forward strand.
TTTGAGATTATTAAAATTTATGATTTCTTGTATTTCTACTTGCCTGCTATGCTTCTCTGTATATATAACCATGCATTTACCAGCAGAAATAGGTTCCAGGAAATTCCAAAATGTCTATATACATGAATCAAAAGTAGGACAGAAGAGGAGACTATGGAGGTGTTAGGTTACACAAGAGGAGAAAAGCCCCTACAAGAAAACCTATAGAGAATGTTATAATGGGCCTTTCAATACCTTTTGTTTAGAGAAGCAAGATCCAAGGTAAAAGGCACTCTCTCTCAGACACTGCATCTATACCTACATGATATGTGCTCCAAGGAAGCCTCTGACTGACCCCTCTCCATTCCCTTAACCCCTGGAGGCACAAAAGGAACAGGACTTAAGGTACATAATGTCAGGATAAATTTATAATTGAGAGAACCTAAAAGATATAGCACTATTTACTAAAGGATGATATAGATACAATTGTCTTGGAAGAATGTGAATTTTTGTATGCCTAACTGTAAAATTTCAAAGTTTATGAAGGACGAAACTAGGAAATTATTTAATTTATGACACTATAAAATATTTTGCTTAAATATGCGTTCTCCCATCTTTTCTCTACAAGTGGTCAAAGCCTTGAAATTATCACACAGTTTTTCCCTTTATCTTTCCTATATTTTTATTCCAATGAAATTCACTTAAATTAATATCTGCATCAGTTTAGGAAAAAAACAGTGGTAGCATGAAATGTGAGTGGTTTTGCATGTGTTATTTTTGGTATTGCTTGGATAATGGTGAGGCATATGATGCGGCTGCAGATTGAATACTGATATACTGACACATTTTTATTTCCCTCTGTCTTGGTATTCCAATTCCTTTATCTTTGCCTCTCTTTCCCAGGAGTAGTCAGAGAAGAATTTATCCCGATGCCTATGATTGAAATATTCATTTACATTGTTTCTTTAGTAAAATTGAAACGCAATTCTTCAGAAGCATATTTGCTGATCAGTACAAGCCTCCAAAGATTTGCTAGGAAAAAAAATCGAAGAAATAAATGTATATAATATATAAACAATATGTCTACAATGTTCCAGAAAGTTTGCTGAAACAGTGAGTAGGAATTGCTATCTTGTGATATTTTTTCAGTGTTATTAAGTCTTTATACTACATTTTCATAACTTTTTCAAAAAATATATGTAGAATTGTACCATATGGTCCCATTTCTGAAAAAAAATTTGAATAAAAGCATAGTAAGTAGAAGTTAACAGTAAGCCATAAGATTATTACTAAGTTTTATGCATTTTCCTAACCACATAAAATCTAAACTTACCTTTTAATAGAGTTAATGAGAGTTCTCACTATTTATAAGCTTCAGCCATTCCATGGCAATTAGCATGGAGGTGTTATTCACTCTTGTCCTAATACAGGTTTCCTTTTAACCTTTCTAAGAGGTTCTGCTATTTTTTGCTTCATTGCTTTGCTTTATTGAACATTATACGACATGGCAAGCAATTAAGTATGATTGCATAGGAAATTAAAATACATTAATGGTTAAGTTTAAATACACAAAAGCAACAAAATTGAAGTAAAGGTTGCAGATCTATATTTAACTTATCTTATTGTGTCCAGGTACTGTAGAATGTAGAAGGTGTTATATCATCCATGCTTTGAAGAACATAAAAATACCTCACAGTGGATTTAGTTGATGACAAGATTTAAAGTCCTGTCATGAAAAGGTCATAATTATCCCTGTTTAATAACATACCTAGGATTAGTTTTTATTTGTTGTTTCATTTTTGGCAGAATGGGGCTAAATCTGAAATAAGCAAAGTTCTTGGTACATGTAGGATTCACTAGATTATTTTTATGTATAAAACAGCATATTTGAATATTATATCACTGCTTAATGTATTTTATTTCTTGGCTTTATTTCATAGAAACACAGGTTGGATTAGTGAAAATAATTTCACTGGAAATTAAGTCAGCATAGAGAGGAAAAGAGTTTTTATTGATTATTCTTTTTTTTTTAGAGGGCATCTCTCATATTTATTGATCAAATGGTTATTAACAACAATAAAATTCTATATAGGGGACTCAATGCACAATCATTAATCAACCCCTTAATTAAAAGATAAATCATATTCTATGATAAAAACAAATGGATAATTTTCCAAAATATAAGTTATAAATATCTAGATACAAATATCATAGCTGATGACAATTATACCTAATTTAGTGAGAAAATTGAGACAATTGGAAGTGAATTTCCACAAACTCTCATTACTCCTTTGCCATTTCAATCAGTTCCCATAACCTCTATATTTCTGATCTTGTGGATGAAACGTCTTTGCTTCTTGCCAGGATAAACTCTCTCCTTTTGCACAAGATACTATTGTAGGGCATTGACTGTGCAGTTCTTGCTTCTCTTCATCATTATTTTGTTTTATTTCCCTCTAATTAAAGCCAATCTATATATCCTATTTTACTAGGAAAATAAAGTCCCTTCTGTGGATGTGGCTCCTGCCACTGTCAGTTCTGTGGTATCATCCCCCCAACTGTTTTCCACCATCATTTACTCAACTCTAGCTTCTTCGCTTTTTTTTTTCTTAGAACATTCTAGATATTCTCTCACCTTAATCCATTCTCTCACTTCTTCTGCCTGAAATGTTTTGCCCCCAAATACCTGTATTTCTGGATCTTTCCCATTTGAATTTTATGTAATAGTGAGTTCTTGGCAAATTAATATGTTCCAGTTTCACAGCATGATTTTAATATTATCTGGAAAAATTAGGCTAAACTAGATTAAATTTTTGGAAAAATACATGAAATTTTGCCTTAAAAATATTGAAACATTGTAAAACATCAGTGATTAAATCAATGTAACATAAGGAGACCACAGTATACAATATATGACACCTTGGCATAGAAAAAAAAAAGACTATCTCAAATAATAGGAAGAGATGATCAAAGAAAGCAGACCAATGGCCAGATTTTTTGAAAAGTGAAAAACCTACTTAGTCTCTTGCCTTACTATGCCCATAAAGATAAACATCAGATGAGTACAATCAGTTAAATTTAACACAAAAATCAGATTGACAAAGTGACAAAAAGTAAAACCATCATAGAGAATATGTTCCAAGTCTCTCAAAGGAGATTTTCTCAAGCATGAACAGTGAAAGAATTTGCAGAAGAAAATTTTTATGTATTTGAATACATACAATGAACAGTTTTTCTATGTCAAAAATAAAAGTTGGACACAAGTAACAAATTACTATAAAGAAAGTTTACAATCAGGTTATATACATCTAGCTGTGGCACCAAAGATAAATTATTAAGCATTTCAAATTACATCTTGCATACATTGGACATTATATAATGGCAAATGTATGTATGAAGAAATTATCTTTCAGAGATTAAAAAATGTAATTACACAAATGCACTATAAAATGATTTCATTGATAATGTATAAAGTATGTTATAGGTGGGTATGTTAATAATAGTATACTTATGGTGGGGCTGTGCATTGCTGTATTTTAGCATTTTGGATCAAGAATTTATTCTGTAAAGAGAATCACTTACAGAATAGTGAAATGAAGAGCTCTGTAGTCCTTTACAGTGCAACAATCATATTGAAAATTCTGCGCATGTGCACACACACACACACACACACACACACACACACACACACACACACATCAATTTAATATCTCTGGAAACTGTCCCAAGAGCATATAGAAAATGGGGAGACATTTTTCAGGAAAGTGTGCTTAATTATTGCACTTAAGCCATGACCCCTCCCTCTGTCCCCCAGCTCAGCACAATGGAAGCTTTTTACCCAGGGTGGCTGCAGTCAAGAAGATGATGTTTCCTTTTCCCTCCAGCTCCCAGTCTTAGGTGACAGTTTCTCTTCAGTCAGTAGTGACAGGTTGCCACACATTTCTCCAGGCTCATTTCACAGAAGCTCTAGCCCATGTAGGTGCTGCTGAGATGTCTAAGGCTCTCTTCTTCTATCATCCAGGCCCTAATTATTCTGCAGAAAATCTACCCTACATAAGGCAGGCTGAGAATACAGGGCTCTGACTGCCCTCACCATAGCTTTATTGCAGGGCAGTTTCCACACTGGAAGAGGCAAGTCAAGACTAGGGGTTACTGCCCAACCCAGCATCCTGGTCAGCAGTTGTGCCACTCTGAGAGAATTGAGCTTCTCCACCTGCCTCTATCTATGGAGCAATGGCAGAGTGCTTCTGACCTGGGAAAGGGTAAGTAGTGAGAAGAAACAGCACTTCAGTACTTCCTAAGGGGACTGACTTTACTGGGAAATGACTATATTTGGAGAAAGTATTGGGAAGTTTAGTCCTAAAGGTATAACAACAACAATGGGGATTTTGGTAGTAAGTAATTAAGAGGAGGCTAGTAGTTACACAAGAACAATAGCTAAACTTCAAACCCTAGAAATTTATCAGAGAAAATGAGGGTAATAGACAGCTAAGAGGAGCCTTACTGAGATCAGAGCAAGCCTCAAGAATGGTGGCCCTTTGGCCAGCTCTGCAAAGAGGCTTGAACTTCGTTGTTCAGAGTTTGAAGCAATTTGTGCCCCAGTGCATTGTTAAAAACAATAGAAATCAGCCAGCAATTAGTAGAGGTTAACAGAAGGATATAATACTAATATAATACCAGATAAAAGCTAGAAAGTAAACAGAAAGATCAGGGAAAGAGATAGTCAAAGACAGTCTAGCCAAAACCAGTATCATCACAGCGGGTAGGGAGAGGGGTTCACATTGGTTGTGGGTGTGCCCAAGGCTGCACTGTCTGGCTAGTGACACTAGAGGTGTACATTAAGGTGAAATAAACTTCACTGACATAATTCATAAAAGTTGGTAAACAAATATGCCAGCTAGGAAGTAAACAACATCAACAAGCCCTTGAGGTGAGAGGTTGGTGGCCAGAGTTGCTATATTAGCTAGATGTCCAATTTTCCACACACACAAAATAGGAAACATGAAAAAAATATTTTCTTTTTGCAAGGGAAAATATTTTTAATGTAATAATATGGTTCATCAAACTTTGTGGTCATATGAACAATTGTGCATTCATTTTATCTTAAGTGTTGAATTGTTTAACTGAACTTAGAGACCATAGGAATGTTAGTTATTTCACTTTTGATAAAATGTTCCTCTAAAAATTTTTCTTTGATTATTTGAACTGTGTGATATAATAAGTCATTCACATAACCAAATATATATATTTCTCAGGTATATTTAGGCTTAATCTACAGTGCCTGCAAACAGTTCAAGCCTTAAAAGTGAAATGGGTTTCTTAGCATGGAATGAGATATTTTGGACCCCAACCAAGGTCGGGGAGCTAGAGGTTGAATCAGCCAGTGACCAGTGATTTAGTCAGTCATGACTATGCAATGAAGCCCTCACAAAAACCCATGAGAAGAGCATACCTCTCCTTTTGCACCCTATTTCTCTGTGGAGAGAGCGTCCATTCTTGGGGAACCAGAACACTTCCATGTGCCACTGAACCAGGCCCCAAGCTCCACAAGGATAGAAGCTCCTCTGTTTGGATCCTTGCCCTATGTCTCCCTTTTTCTGGCTATTAATTTGTAACCATTATGGTATCCTTTATTAAACTGGTAAATGTATTTTCCTGAGTTCTGTGAGCCACTCTAGCAAATTAATCAAATCTAAGGGGAGGTCGTTGGAGCCTCCAATCTGTAGCCAGTTGGTCAGCACAGGCTACAGCCTGGGGTTTGTGACTAGCATCTGGAGTGGGGGTTGGAGGGCAGTTTTGTAGGACACAGCCTTTAACCTGGGGAATCTGGTGCTGTCTCCAGGTAGATAAAGTCAGAATTGAGTTTAGTTCTCAGACACACTGCTGGTGTTGGAGAATTGCTCAGTGCCCTGCATGGGAAGATTCCCTCCCCACCCACACACATGCACTGTAATCAGTTCAGGAACCCAGACAGAGTTGGTGTAGAAGACAAACTGGGTTTTAAAAATGTAAATTATTATTAAAATTACTTAGTTTCTATTTGAAAAAATAGGTACCACATAGGGATGAAAACAAAAGGAAAAAAAAATTCTAGGCCTGAGCATACAAACAACTCTTAAAAGGCTAATGATTAAGGACAACATCTCCTAAGTCATTCCACAGTACTGGTAACACAGGGAACACTTGCACAAAAATCAATGCTTGGTGAAGCTCAGGGGAGTTGGAGAAGGGGGGAGGGCATTCCTTGCCTGGAATTAATTCCCTGTGAAACTGATGAAACTGAACTAAGTCAAAAGAAAGGATAGGTTGGAAGAAACTTTTTTATTGCTCACAGCTCCTCTGGCTACAGCTCACACTCCGCCCCTCCCTCCATGGCTCTGGCCACAGATCATGCTCTGCTTCCCCTGTCCACTGCAGCCATGGTGTGCTAATTCCCACCTGCCCCTTCCAGGAGGAACTCCATTGGCGGATCCTTGGTGACTGGCAGACGCCAGACCAATTACGCACCAGGAATGGAGGGGTGGAGAGAAAGGCCATCCTGTCTCCACCCCTTGCCCTCTAGGCTGCTGGAGGCTGTAGCAGTAAAACCTATTGATAGGTAAGTAGACTAAGGCCAGGAGGGAGATTCTGGAAATTCTGTGATTTACCTTATACTTCGAATGTAAACTCCTTATGGATTTGCATGGATTAGTAATCCAAGAAGCCTTGCTGCATCTTGTGTTGTACATGGTACAACTAAAACAGCAGCAGTGGTTCCAACAAAACTAAAAGGTATGCTGCTAAAAATTACAGCCTTTTACAAATAAAAGTTGTATTGCTTTGTACAGCCATTACACTCTTAACAGCAACAGAGAAAAACTTTTGTTTTAAAAAAGGGCCGTTAGGTGAAAAGTTTCACAGAGCAAATATTTAAATACTGTTTAATGGCCAGAGAAGGTAAAGTCACACAGCTAGTGAGAACCTCATAATTCTACCATGTAAAATTATAGGGAATAAATGCTGACACAAGATACAAAATGAGAAATTGAAAAGGTTCCACTCACAAACAGTAATATACATCAATGTATTGATGACTTGTCACAGGAGGCAGAAGAGGTTTCATGTAATAAACTGAAAACATCTTCTCAATCCAGGCTGGTGAGTCAATAGATTTCACCAATAAATGCCATGCTGTGGTATTTGTCAGATTTGTAAATGGTGGTGGAATTCAATACAACAAAGTCTGTGACAAATAACTGAAACAAGCAAAAACCTTAAATATATTTAAGGTTTGACTCCTATATAGAATTGTGTGTCTATCTTTAAGGATGTTTGACTTCTTGAAAGGTTTTGCCTCCCTTATAAGAAAAGAAACTCCTGACTTTATGATAATACACTGCTTTTTTCACAGTAAGATGCTTGTGACAAAAATTCTTGCAGTTGAAAAGAAATAACTCTTGATACTGCCAAAAAATGGATAACTTTATTTTAAAAATATTTCAGTCGAGAACATTTAAAAAAAAATGTGTGGAAAACCTGTATAAAGAAAGCCTAAGTCACCTGCTATATGTAGATATTAGTGAAGAAGAGACCTCAAGAAGTTAAGGTGTTTGAGTAGAAAGATGAACTGTAGGAGTAATTCCACCAAAATGATAGGCTGTATTTTCCAGAGTGCTTTGAAGATAAAGAATAGCTGGAAAAATTAGCCTTAATTAGCAGATTTTTTATATCACTTCAATTACAAGTCTCTAAGATACCCTAGAGAAATGTTTTTATTTCAAGTGACAAAATCCTCTAATTAAAAAAGGAAAGGATATTTGGAGAAATTATTTTGTACACTTAAATCTTGATATGTTTCCACTGATGCCTGGGCTTATGAATGCAAGCCACAAATTGTATCAAGAATTGTCTGTAAGAACTAAAGAACAAGATAGAACAGTATTTTCCTTCCCTTTTAACACAACTGCGTAACTAGATGAAAAACCCTTTGTCTGAATCTTATGGTTAGTTTTAGAATTTTTCTCTGGGAGAAAAGGGATCATTTGTGAGATACAGACTAATTATACTAATGATTGTGCACTAATCTGTCCTTAGGTGGCTAGAGATTTTTATAAAAGACAATCCTGTCATTCATAAAAAAAGCAACAAAACAAATCAAAACAAAAACCTGCTGCAGTTTCCAACTTCTACATTTGTGAACAATATTTTTCTTCTTTATCAGGTACTAAGAGCAAGAATTGAGATCAACTCATTTAAATTGAAAATGAGTATTTGTTTAAATCAAGAAAGATTCAGAAATAGTATTATATGTCAAAAACAAGTGCAAGTTTCCCATCAAAGAAGTAAAGTTTCTTTTTAAATTTTCATTACAAAACCACACATTTTTACATATATAGGCTACTAAAAATGTCAAGAAACCAATACGTTTTCAATTTTGAGTCATATTTATTTGTAGTTTTGCTATAAAGAAAACATATGGATACCAGTCATTGCTGAGGTAATACTTTGGAGTTGGGCAGATCTAGTTGATCTGTATAGTGCTCCATAATGTCAGGAATGTTTATTAATAAATATCAGAATAAGATTTCTTAAAGTTATTTATTGATCAGAAGGCCATTGAACAAAATTTACTTTAGTAGCATTAATGTCAGGTATTTCCACTATTTGATTTTTTTTCAAGAGTTGGCATGTGGTGATATACTCCATAATTCTTTAAATTGACTGTACTAACAACTTGGGAAAGATGAATTATAGATTTGGTGTAATGAAAGTTCTCAGTGAAGTACAGACCCAAGGACATTATTATTATCAATAAAGGCAATATGATAGGCAATGTGAAAAGTGTAAAACTATAATAAAAGTGAAAAATAAGGCAAAAGAATAAAATATTCAATTGACAATATGACAGGATTTTTAGGCAACTAGGAATATCTTGCTTCCTTCTGTGACTCAGGTCAGCAGACAGTATGTGAGTATTGTCTACTCATGAAGATTTTCTGAGAAACTGTGGTTCTATATCTTTCATAGGCATAAATGCACATTTTTTGTCATTTGAAAATGGGGTATATTTTTGATGGAAAAGATATGATCAAAGATGAATTCCTTTTCATTTTACTTTTAGATTGTACATGAACATTAAGAGGCTTGGCAAGTTCTTTCTTGTAGATGTTAAAAAACTCAGATTTTTCCTGCTGCGTTCTAGAACATAAAATTGCCCAGTTTTAAAAAGTTTATACAGGAATGGATTGGTTGGTTGGTGAGGATAGGCAGTCTGTAGCTGATGATAAAATGGAAAGTTCTGAGTATTCTTATATAATATTCAGCTTAATAACCACATACAAGTTATATGGGTGGAAATATTTCTTGTGACCTGCTGGCAATCACTTCCCAGAGACACAGTCTTTAACTTCCAAAGGAGGAAAAGTGCAGATCCATTAGAGATAAAGATAGAAATGTTGGCCATGAGAGTATCAGGAAGCCTGTTAGTTAGATTTTAGTGTTTTTTTAATTTGTTTAACTTTTTCAAAAGATTGTAGTTATAAGGCCAGTCTTACTGATTTGTTAATGTGGGATTTTAAAATTTATAATCTCTACTTAGAAAATTTTCCTTTCTTCTTCACCCCTTTCCTAATTTGGCAGGTTCCTACGAAGTTAGGCATAATTTCCCCACACAGACCAGCGAATAGTGTCCAGGTCAGTAATGGAAGTAATTGACTGGGAAAGGGCATGAGGGAAGATGTTGGAGTGATGATTTCTTTACTGTGATTGTGGTGATGAATATTTTAGTATAATCAAGAATGCATAAACTTGTCAAATGCATAGAATTTTTACACAAGATAGATTTCATTACCTATAAATTACATATTAATGAAGTTTATTTGATAAAATGATGCTTGGAGAGTCACTAAATATTTTTTCCACTTTTTCCAATAACCAATAAAATATGGAAATAGAGAGTCCAGAAGCAGGCATAGTCTGGTCTAAGCTACATTGTTCCCAGGATGATTCTCTTTTTAAATTTTTAAAAAATTTATTATTATAATTATTATTTTATTGAAGTATAGTTGCTATGCAATATTATATTAGTTTAAAGTAAACAACAGAGTAATTCAATAGTTATACACATTATTAAATTCTCACCCCAACTAGTGTAGTAGTTACTAGGATGATTCTCTTGATACTTAGGATCTTTCACCTTGAAACTTAGTATTAAATGTTAGGAAGAAGAAAAATTGATGTCATTTTTGCTAGACTAACTTCATTATTTTAGTGTTTTGCATTACAGAATGTAACTGTTAAAACATACTGGCAGAGAGAGAATTTTAATATGCCATCTATAAATTGTTAGCTAAAAAAAAATGCAACTTTTTGAGAGAGTTTTCCTCTTAATGTTTAGACAGCTTTTGATTACATCGAATTAAATAATTTCTGTTAATTATTTCTTTTATTTATATACTCATCAAATACTTAGTAAATTTTTATGCAGTTATGGGTCCTGTGTTTATGAAGCAGGCACTCTAATGGGAGACAGTTATTAAGTTAATGATGCTATAATCAAAATTGTGATGAAATGCTGATAGAAAAAAAGAAAGTGTTAAGAGAACATATAGGAAATTTTAATATAGGTTGAGAAATTCTGCTGAAGAAGTGACTTTTCAGTGAAGCAACAGATAAAAATGTATGGATGCAGAATTTTTAGCACATGATATGAACTATTAAATGTGTCCATTTTGCCAAAAGATGACTTCTTTTGAGAACAGCACATGCTGAATGTTTAAATAATTTATATCTATTCTTATTTGAATAGTTGATTTTTACATTTAACTGAATTTTACGATGGCTTCGAATGGCTTTTTTGACTGAATTATACTTCCTGGTGTGCACTGATACCATAGCTAGTGCTATGACACTAAAAAATAGATATTGTAGTGACATTTTGGAAATGTATTATTTTATTTCAATGGTAATACTGCATTATTAAACACATTTTTGCAATCAACTAAATTAATAAAATCAAATGATAATACATTTTATGTGTTCATGTGTCAGTTCCATATATAAAAATGGAAACATATTTTTATAGAAGTTTTTGTGATTATGCAAAACTGCTTATCTTTGTGTGACAGAAGTCCACCTTGTTTCGCTGTTATCTTTGTGGGCACCTTTGGATATGTCATTTATTTTGTTTCATGATAATTTGTTTCCTTATTCCCCTCCACCCTGTCAACGACTATCTTTATCATCTATTTATCTATCTATCTATTTTTGCTTAATGTTCCCCATCCACCCAGAGAGATCCCTCACTACTTCCACTCCGTAAGAGAACAGAATGAAAAGATAGCTGTCTATGAATGAATATGGAAGCAGGCTCTCACCGGACACCTAAACTCTCAGCACCTTGATCTTAGATTGTCCAGTTCATGAGCCAACAACTCTATGGTATTCTGCTCTTAGCAGTTTGAATGGACAAAGATAATTATGGTACTCAGCTCTTCAAACACTGTTTTAGATGTTGCTGTAAAGGATTTTGTAGATATGATTAACAGCTAAAATCAGTTGTCTTTAATTAAAGAAGAAAAACCTCACTCAATCAGTTAAGACCTTAAGCATAATGACTGAAGTTTTCCAAAAACAAAGGAATTCTTCCTCAACACTGTACCATAGAAGTCCTAACTGAGTTTCCATTATGTCTGTGGATAATTGCAATATTTCCAGAATCTCTCTTCTGGCCTTAGTGTATCTCCATATACATAGGTGTTTCCAAGGTGGGGAGAGAAGCAGTCCATCTCCGTATCAGTAGGTGATTACAAGGGCAAATAGGGCTTATCTGAACTGGAGAGGTTTGGAGGGGTCCCTTTCTGCTGCAGCCACGTGGTGAGAGACACAGGCAAGCATGAGTAGACAACTGCTTGTATATAGTAAATGAGTTTCTTCCACTTTATTTCTCCCTTTGACTGATTTCAGTTTGAAAGGCTTATTGTCCCGGGCTGTGAACATATTTTCCCCCTGGAGTTACACTGCCCTGTCCTTGCCAGCTACTATACTCCCATAGTTATTTGAATGAATTCCTTAAAATAAATCTCTTTATACAAACACACACACACACACACACACACATACATACCACCTACCTTATTGGTTATGTTTCTCTGGAGCATAGTTACTGATACATCATTTAGCCTAAATTATCTTAATTAAAAATGATGCTTAAAAATATAGAATCACATTTTTCATAGGTTAACATAATTTTTCATTAATCACCTATGTTGATTTAAAATATTTATATTTAAATACTACTTCAATCTGTATGGAAAAAAAAGGTAAATTCCTTATGTCATAAGATACAAAGCTATTTTAGTTTTCTGAAACAATGACAATATTGGAATGTATATGTACACTTACAATATTTTACAAATTAATTCCTCTGAAATTGGATATAGTGTTCATTTGAGTCATTGTATCTTTTTTATACTGTATCTTTTTAATTTATTTTAACCACACATAGGTATTTTAACAAAAATGAATTTTACTATGTATCTCAAAATGAAACACAGATATAATTATTTAAAATTTTATATCCATCATATCATAGACAAATTTTCACAAATGCCTAGGGTGCCTAACGGTTTTCTTGGCTTCACTGGAGATGGCTGGTAATTATAGATCTGCTTTGTTTATGTAACTGTATTCCTATTATGTTAATATGTGTGCGCAATTTAGTTAGTGGTTTAAAACCTATACATGCTTGACTTACTCTACAAGAAGATATGTCAAAGAAATTATCAATCCTCCCATGTTTTCTTCCATCTACTACCTCTATAGCATTTCTTCTTCCTTCCTAATTACAACCCTTAAATAGAATTCGTGCCTCATATCGAATTTACCGAGTATCATAATTCCTCCAAGTGGTAAAGATACCTCAAGACAAATGCTGGGCATAGAAGCCACAGGGCATAAATCTGCAAAGAAATAAAAAGCTAACCTTTTCAAGAAATATGGCTTCTCTCTCACTTACCAACTTTACATCTCCCTGTATGGCCCCAGAAGATGACTGGTTAGCCAGAGACGGGTAAGATTCCTCAAGGGAGGAACAACCTAAGACAGGCACAGTCGCAGGGGGCCATCAGGTGAGAAATTGGGGATCAACAGTGATGAAGCTTAGAACCTCACCCCCCCTGTTTTGAGAGAAATCTGCTGCATCCGTGTATGTTTTAATGCCCTTGTCTAGCTCAGATTAGCACATAGTCTACAGGCACACACCTGATCATCTACAATTGCTCTCTTACAACACTAAACTATGTTTTCTACCTTTATTTGGCATCTACCTACCACTTCAGCATTTTATTAAAAATAAAAATAATAATAATAAAGGGAGAAATGTGGAATCCACATATAAATCAAGTATAAAAATCAAACGAATATTCATATTTGACCTGATTGTTTATAGTTCATAATGCGTGATCAAAACCGAAAGTTTCTGTGAAGACTGCCCTTGTACTGTTCACCATGTAAGAACTTATTCACTATGTAAGAACTCGTTCACCATGTAAGAACTTGTTCGTTATGCTTCAGAAGATTGGAGACTGTTAAGAATTAGGCTTGGGGTTGATTAATGATTGTGCATTGAGCATTGACCCCCCTATACAGAATTTTATTGTTAACAACCATTTGATCAATAAATATGAGAGGTGCCCTCTCAAAAAATATACATATATATATAAAATTATATTTCTATACATCCATTGTGAATTTTTTGCCATTCTTAATGGTACTAAACACTTAGAAGTTATTTGAAAGAAATATAGATGAAAGAGGTAAGGAAAAAGAAAAAAGAAAAATGTGGTTAAAAAGAACATGTAAAAAAAGTTTTGAGGAAGATGACAAGAGAAGGATGAGGCTTTTTTAATGAAACAATAAGCAAGGGAAAAAATCACTGGGTTTACTAAAAATATATCAACTGTTTAATATAATATCCTAAATTTTAAACTAAACATGTAGGCTTCTATACTTTCTCTGCCTGGAACTTTAAGTTTTAGTTGACTTTTCAAAAAGAACTCTTTAAAAAGTAGGAGTCTAGTATTTATACATCTACTAAAATATAAATATATAACATATGCATGTTTAAAATAAGTATATATATTAAGATATATTCCTAAGTAATAGGTATTGATTATGTAAAAATTGATTTTATAAAACTGAGAAACTGTTCGGTTATTTTCTATACTGTATCAATTGCTGCTTCAGAAACTTAGTGCCTTCATTTTCCTTAACCAAGAACTTGTAATGCCATGAAACATGTAATGCATGAAATGTATATTTGCAAGGTTTTTAAGAAAATAATTGAATTTGCCTCAATACCTTTTAACTTGAATTAACAGATGATTACTGCTTAAGTGCAGCCAGTCCTTCTCTTTTAAGTGCTGTTAACCCTAAATACATCCAAATTTCTAAGAATTCAACTGATCTCCCTTTTTTACCAATGTAAATCCTAGATGTCATCTTCTTAAAACAAGATATATTGCTTGCTCTTTTTCTGTCCTCCTAATGCTTTCAGAGAGGTCATTTATTCTCAGATTTTCTTCAATCCCTTGTCATAAAACTAGTAATTTAAGTTCAGTACCATTCAATTGGAAATACCTACATTTTCTTCTTATTGTCATTTGTCAGCACACTAGTCATTTCTCATTCATGGAAAATTATAACTTCATCACCATCCAAGTTATCATTTTCAGGAAATAAAAAGTTCACAGAAACAGTCAAGACTTTATCTTAGTTGTGTTAATTCCTCACATCTCATCAAAACTACACAACTATCTAATGCTCCATTTCAACTTTCCTAGTTTCTGCTGGCCATCTTCATTACTGCCACCCTGTGCACTAAAGTACTTCAACTGAATCAACTTTCATTTTCACTGAGATCTCAAATCCAGTGTCTTCACCAATTCTTCATTTTTTTACGAACACATTAATGACCTCATTTCTCTCCTTACCGTTAGCTTTTCCATTGGAATATATTTATAATCACTACAGCAACAAACTCAACTGTCTTGTCCTTCTTTCTGTTATACTTACTTGAAAATAACTTACCTGATCTAATATTTTTCACATAAACTGTTGGATATTACCAACAAGTAGTTTAAAACACACACACACAAACACACACACACACACAAATAATTGTTGACTCACTTCACTTTAAATTAATGGGCTCCCAACGTTACATGGCAATCCCAATGCCCTTTTCTTTTAAGTTTTCTTTCCCAAAGAATGATTTCAAATGATGTACTCTTACCTCTTTTCTCCATTGTAGCTGCCCAGTCCTATTATTCATGAATAACTTCACTTCATATTTCACTTCATAAAAATCTACACAACTTAACCAAATCTTCATCTTTCTCTTTGCTACAGCATAAAATATCTGATCAGTAGTACTCCTCCAAACTATCAAAGTCATGAAAGACTGAGAAACTATCACAAACAAAGTAGGCTGATGAAACATGCTAACTAATGTGGCCTTTGGCTTGGGTCATGGAGATGAAGAGGAACATCGTTGGGAAAACTTGAAATCAGTATAAAGTTAGGAATTGACTTTAATAGTAATATACTATTGTGTGTGTGTGTGTGTGTTTTGGTGTTGACAAAATTATAGTGATAGTATAAAATGTTTGAAATTTGCAGAAACTGGTTGAAGGAAACCATTGAATTATTTTTGCAACTATCCATAAAGTTATCCTCATATTAAAATAATAAAAAATATTAAGAACAACAGTTTTGATAGTACTGCATAAACTTTTTCATGTAATTATAAGAATCAGCAAGAATCACAGATACAGTAATATTTGAATAATAGTTATATCTGAGCATAATATTTCTCTATATCTGAAACAACTACATTATTTTTAAATGACTGATTTCTGCTTGATAAAAATATAGATATGACTAAAGTACTTGCATTTTCCCTCTACATTAATAACTGAGAGTAAAGCTAAATTTGATCAGAAATTAATGAAAAATAAAAAGGCACATTTTTGCCCATTTAGTTCCACAAATCATATGATTCTGTTCATGAACCATAAATTAAGAACCCCAGTCAGATGTTTTGCAATCTTAAAAATGAAGCCCCATCTCTGTTTCTGGCTATACTCCCATCTCTCAGTTTCTCATTTGTCAAGTCTTTTGTAAAAATTACTTTGGGTCTATATCTCAACTGTAATCAGGAGCTCAAGTTCTGATTTTTTCCAGAAATTGTTCTTGTCAAAGTTAGCAACAAACATTATTTGCCAAACTCCCTTGTCATTTCTTTGTCCTGACTTCATTCAAATTATCTCCAGCACATTAGTTAGTTCACTATTTTGTGTTTGAATTCTTTTTTTACTGTTAAAACTTGTCATGCTTCTAGCTCTCCTATTATCAAACAGGTCACTTACCTTAAATTCTCTGGCTCCTCAGGTTTTTGCTTCTGGCCTCTTTTCACTCTTTCAGAGAAACCACTAGAATTTAAGCAGAAAGTAAACAGTGACTGGCCAAATCCTGGAGACTAGTAATTTTTTTTTTATAAAATGTTCTGTAAATATGGATAGAAGCCTAATCTGTGAACATACTGTTGCACAAAATGTAATACTGTGGCTTAAGAAATTATATATTTTAAACTACTAAAATTGAGTGTGCCAAAATTATGTGGTGGGTTGAAAATTTAAGTGTTTTCAAACCGTTGATATGGTGCCCTAATTGCTCTCAGTGAAACAATTTTATCCCATTTTTATCTCCAATGTGTTTCTTGTGCCTAGAAAAATATCTGGAGTATAGTGGCTGCTCAATGTTCTGTTGAATTATAAAGAAATTTGTGAGCACATCGTGTGCGGAGATCATGGGGAAGACAGCGTAGCAGAGAAAATGCAAATAGTGTCTCTGTGGCATCTTATACTGATGGGAAGTGACTGTAATGGAATATGGGGGGGACATGATAATATGGGTGAATGTAGTAACCACATTGTTTCTTCATGTGAAACCTTCATTAGAATGTATATCAATAAAACCTTATTAAAAAAACTGAAGTACGAAGCCCATTATTTATACCAAATCTATATAAAGTGAAAAAGTTATTGGCATTTCTTTTAATTTTACTAAATTAATTTAAGCTGAATTAAATGCATTGTTTTTCGGGGCTTCTCAGAAGACATTTAATAGCTTGTATTAGTATTTTTTAAAAGAAATTTTATTTTAATAACCTGAAAGAGAGAATGTGCATAACCTTATTTGAAAGACCTTCATTGGCTTCAAGGGATAATTTAGTACAGAAGAGTCTATTACCCCAATCGGACAAAATAATATTCTAAATATCACCTAAATGTGTCAGAAATAAATTGCCTTTAAGAATTATTCTCACAAATAACTTTCAACATAGTTTTAAAAGAAAAAAAATTGCTTTAGGTATCCTAATATATTTTCTAGAATGTCACACGATGCAATTAAGTGCTTCTACTTTAATAACTTTGTTCATTGGACAACAGTGGGTAACTAGAGGATGTTATAAAAATGTTTGCCATTGTCGATCAAATTAAGGAATTTAGCAAGTAAAACTAATGACAAAAATTGTTTGTTCCTGTCCTTCTCTATGTCTCATCAAATCATGTCTGATTATAGCTAGATTCCCTAGTATTTAACTATTATTGAATGCGGTAATGAAAGAAGCCATGGAGATACTTAATTATCCACACAGTAGGTGTCCAATGGAGAAGCTTCTTTTTAACCTTTTCCTCTGTGATAAGATAATTACTGTCTGGTGCAATTGCTACTAATATAAATATTCTTTGATTGCAAACTGTGGCCTAAAGGCTGTTACTGAAAAAAGCTTCCCAGTGACCCTGTGGGGGTGCCATTGCTCATTTCTAAACAAATAAGGCCTCATCAGCCAAAGAACCATCAGTGTTTCCATATCTAGGAAATTTAAATAAAATTAGAAAATAATTTCTGGTGAAGTGTTATGAATCCATTTTACTAAATCAAATATTCAGTAATGTTTCTTACTTTGTATTTAAAATAGACCCACATCATCATCCATGAGAATATGAATCTGTGTTAGAATGATTACCCTGTTATATTTTCATAAATTATTTTGAAAATATTATGCAGATTCTTCTCTCCAGGCAGTATTTCTAACCATCTATATAGTGCAAGGTAATATTTCTTTACTCAGAGCAGTGGAATCAATTAGTATTTCTTAATATACTAAACTTTCAACCAAATATTGATGGTAAATACCAGCATATGATATTTGAATTCTTCATGAATTCAGTGCTGAGAAATGTTAAAGATGTTGACCTTAGAAGTTTCACAGTTCTTTTCAATCAACAGGGATAAAAGTTTGTCCAATCTGATTTTATGCAGTACTTTTAACATCCTCCTCAAGTTCCTTAAGCATTGGTAGGTATGTATGCTGGGACTTGGGTTCTTTTGGAATTAGAATATGTGATTCAAATTCCTCATTGTTAATTCCATTATCCTGGATAACAAAGTATGTAATGTAATGGAGCACAGGTGGGGAGAAAGAATATTTTAAAATAAAAATATGTTTTGTTCTCTGACTTTTTCGCACAGCATATATGTTCCAAAGGAAGCACCATTGCTTTCCATATTCATGAGAAAGGCAGCCCCAGAGTCGAATGCTGGTGTAGTTTTTCTGTGGATATTAGGTAATAGGGACTTAATAAGATATTAGTATGTACAAATTAAAACGTCCTTATATCACAAATCCTCCTAGTATGATTTCTGCAACTGTTACTCCAAATTTAGCAAATTCAACATTTCCCCACATGCCTCTACTTACTGAACTTAAAATCTGGCCCTGTTTGGTAGGCACTACTTTTCATGCCATCCTTTTGAGTTGTGTGATTCTTTTCTCACAATTTAGTGTTGAGACAGATTGAGTCACTGTCCTGTTTTCCACTGCTCCTTTTGAAAACATTTCTCCTTATCGTCCCATAGAAAAATCCAGCAAACAAGCCCACCATGATGTGTTTGGGATGGGATTCATGCCATTTAATTTTACTTTTTCCCCCCACTTATTAATAATTTTTAGCTGCTGATCTCCCAACATTTAAAAATTTAGAACTTGATTTAGTATTCCTCTCCATATAATTCTTGCCATCATAAAGAACAATTTCAACATCATGGATTCTCAGTTGCTTTACCAACTCATTTCTGATTATCTTTCATTGCACCTCTATGACTCCCCTTTCTGGAAAAACCATGGAATTTAACACTATCAGTACTTACAATGGCTCCTATGAGAACAAGTAATTCAACTATTTCATTCCTTTGTTACTTTCCCTCTTTTTAGATTGCTTGGGCGACCACTACTGTTAACGGCCACAACTAAACCCCAGTTTACTTTCCATCATTGGCAGGACTAACTAGCACCATTCATAAGCTTTCTTTTTTCTTCATGTCTTATCCATACTAGTTTTTATAGTCAGTACTTTCAATAACACCTCAGGTTCTTTTTGCTTTTCTACCATTTCATTATACCAATCTAGTGCAAACCCAGCCCTGGGTTGGTTCAGTAATAGCTTTGTGCCTACTCCCAATTGCTACCTATTCTGGGAGAAAGTCATGTAACAGAATACATCAGTTTCATAAAAACTCAAAACTTAGAGCTCCACACTGAAATATCAATCTATAATTTTTCTAGCCATTCAATCACATTTCTTAAAAATATTTATCAAACCCACTACTCTTTCTTCAAACTTCTCCTTCCCCATGCCTGCTATCTCATTCACTTCCTGCATCCTCATTCTTGGACGATTTTACCATAACAAACAGATAAAAGCTCACTGATCACCAAAATTACAAAATTAAATACATCTTTACCATCTCATTCTTCTGCAAAGCTGTTCGTACAGTTTTGTAGTGCTGTTAAGATTATACCGTCTCCTTCATTTGGTATCGGTAACTTCCATGTTCTTCTAAATGGATGAAATATTTCCTTGTATGTATCCTTCATAACTTTCTCTCAGCCTTTTCTTATATTAATATATATCTCTTCTTTCTTACTTTTCAATCTTTCCCTATATGTTGTTACAACTTTAACACACTCTCCAGAAGCTTTCCTTAAAACCTAAAAAGAAGAAGAATACCGAAACGGAGATGATAACTGCAAGAAAAAACAGCTTCACATTTCTTGCCAACTACCATACTCTGCTTCTCCTGACACTTGGATTTGAAAGTGCGGTCAAGACCTGCTTCCCTGATTTTCTTTTCTTCCACTTCTCAGTCCACTCCAATCTCATTCCCTCATCACTCCTTTAAAACAGCTTTCATGATGATGATATCTCTAAATTCAATAAATATTTGTTATAAAGACTCCTAGTTCTTCACCAAAATGCATATTTTTTTTTCTTTCTGAACACATAACTTCTCTTAGAGTTTAGATGTGGGTGACTAACAGCTCTAGATTATGAGATTTAAATTGAGATGATGCATGTCATTTATGTGCCAATTTGAAGATGGGCTTATCTATGCTTTTTTCCCCCATTCTGATGCCTGGGTGTAGACAAATTTGAGAGACCTTGGGGATGATGGAACAAAAACATGAGAGAAACAAGATCTCCGAGTTATCACATGAGAAAGATTCTTCTACCAACCAGGATGCTGATATTACAACACAGGATAAGTGAGAAATTCACTTTTATTATGTTTGAAATAGATATTTCTGTGTCCAATTGTCTGTGCCTTAACCATCCCTAGTAAACACAATAATTTATTTGGTTCAAATAAACATTTGGTCCTTAATATACTTGACATCAGCATTCAACAAGGCAGATTAGACTGCTTTCATTTCGCCTTTCAGTATGAAACACCACTGATTTAGGTCGTAGCTCTCTGTCTGCTTTTCTTTGCATTCTTTTCCACAGTGTTGCTAAATATTAGTGTTGTTCAAAGCTCAGGTGAGAAGTTACCCTCTTCTTAGTATAGTTTTTGAAGCAATGACTTTAAGAATTATATGTACAATTAGTATCATATGATTTCCAGATTCATATATTCAACTTACTCACATCTTTCCTGTAGTTTTTCAAGGTCCTGTACAAATCACCCTGTGAATGCTGAAATTTTGATTCATGTCCACTCTTTACAGTACTACCTTCAATGAAAAATTGGATATTATCTACCACATTCTTTGAATTCTGGCAATTTTATGGAATCATGTTGCCTTTCATTGCCTCTGAGTTATTGACAATTCTCAAAATCCTAGATAACAGATAGAAATCCACATTATTCTTATTGATAGAATTGCAACTGAATTTAGTCTGATAGAGTCAATTGATTTCTATCCCTCCTTAGCCACCTTTACATCTACTGAACAAATTTATTTCAACATTCCTGACTGCATACATATTTGGCTATGTTCTTTTGAACCAATTATACCTTCTTAATGAGTAAAATAAAATTAGCCAGCTTGTAATGTTTAAGTTTTGAAATGTATCATTTTAAATTTGTCTAGATATCATAATTACACATTTTAAAAATATTTTAGTGAAAGTTTTTATTATCCATTAGATTGTGCAAAATATAAATTTAAAAAGTCTGGACATATTATTCCTCACCTGTATCAAATCCCATTGTTTTACATCTTAATTATTAAATTATTTTAGTGCAGTTTCTCCCCATTATCACCCATTATCATCATCTTAGTCAACATGATCATGATTTTTCCCCAGGACTATTACTGTTGTAATAGACAGCTCAAGCCAATTCCTGCCCTCCTCTAAAGAGTTCTACACACTGTATACAGAAAAAATCTTTTAAAAATCCAATCGTGTAACTCACAATAATTAATTTTAAAAGCTGAAAAGTCTGTTAGAATAAACACCAAAATATTTAAAGCTTGCATATTCTCCATACCATATACCTCTGAGATTTCATCTCTTACTCTACTTCCCATACTCACATTTGCTTTATGTCAGCTCCAATCTGACATGAACCTTCAAAATGTAGGCCCTTTAAAAAGTGTGGTCCTTAATACTAGAAATGATCTTTCCACAGAAGCCTTCTCCAACTACTCACTTCCTACTCATCATATGTAGCAAATTATTTCAGAGATTTTAAATAATGTCTCTAGTCATGAGGACTTCTTTAAAATAAAATATGCATCTCTGTAACAGGTGGAAAATTCAAATTATAAAACATATAAATATGTAAATTTATTTATCTGTAAGTCATCTTACTTAGGCCACAAGTTCTCACTTCCGTTAATTCACAGAAAATGATATATAATCTTCCTATTTGTAGTAATTTTCTAGTTTTAGAATTAATCATTTCAAGTTGTCACTTCTAGTCAATTTGAGTTTCCAACTCATTAAACATAAGATTATTCTTCCCATTTCCTTTCCCTCTCCTTTCTCTCTGTGGATAATTTAAGTTTCTTGGATAGGGAAGAGGAGATTTTTCCTGAATGGGGACAGGATACACTGACCACATGTAGCTGTCCTTAGCTTCTCTTAATCATTTGTTATCTGTCTGCAACAAAGATGAAGTTTTTGGTCCAACTATAATCTCTGATCACAGTGGCCATATGCTGTTCATCTTTGTCCTAACTCTTAAGCTACCATACTCTCAACAATTATTTCAGCATTTTCATGAACTTTTTCTGATAAGAATGGTAAGTGATGTTATAAGCTACTACTTTCCCTATATCCTTTATAACATCCAAACAGCAATCCTTCACTTAGGGATTTCCAAATGATCTGGAGATTTTTAATATCCACCCTGAACCCCACACACACATGCATGTATGTGTGTACACACTATGTTTGGAGACACTGGAAGCTGAGAGATACAGGGGCTTTTTCTCAGGCATCCACTGATCAACAAATTCTAATTATATTTCTCTTGACATGTTATGACTTCCCTGTTGTTTGATCTATTCTAAAAGAAGTTAAAGCAAAAATACATTTTGATGTTTGTATTTAATACTTAGAGAATAAGTATTTTCAGCCATGTAATTAAATTTGTGTTTTTTGTCTGCTTGAATGAGTATAATACATTATAGTGTGTATTGTTACTTAGAATCTGTTAACTCTTGATGCTTTATAGATGATAGATAGATACAGAGAAAGATTAGATAGATCTATCTATATGTATCTACTTTGTCTAGAATTTTCAGTTCAGTATCTTTATCTGCCTATAGATTAAATTTCAGCTATATCGACTTAACTCTTACATTCTATTCTGCTTCAATATTGCATTCGTTCATAATTATCTGTCTCTGAAGAAACACATTCTATTTCTGGTTCATCCAATTATATGTGCAAACTTCCAGCTGTGTAAGTTACCAATATAATGTTAAGAATTAGGGGTGTGTGCGTGACTGTGTGTGCATGGTTAATTCTGAAAAGAAACATTTCTTTTTATTTCTTTAATTCTAACTATACAAATATCTTTTAGAGCAGTAAAGCCAAAAGTTAATTTGAATAAAAATAAAAGCTTTTTCACAAAATAAATGGAAAGCCCACTTGGTTGCTTTAGGTAAAAATCTGGTTGAATTTTAAGTTTTCTTATTCATTTGTATGCTTTCATGCCAGGGAATGATTATATGAATCTTAAATGTAAAATTGTGTATTGAAAAATAAGATTTTTATTCTTGGAACATTATTAATAGACTTTTTCTGTCCTTGGACTATTTATTTCTGTTTTCTTAATGTGTTTTTATCAGATTAATATGGGAAAAAATCTAAAAAAAGGATATCTGTTATACATAGAATGTATCCCCCTGAAATCGATATGCCCAATGTAATTCTTTAGGGAGGTAATTAAGGTTAAATGATGTCACATACATGTTTGTAAGAAGTAGGGATACTAGAGTCCTAATGCACAGATGTAAGGCAATGTCAGTACACAGCAAGAAGGTGGCTGTCCGCAAGTTAGGAAGAAAGGTGTCACCAGAAACCATCTGGACTGCCCCCTTGACCTTGGACACCCAATATCTAGAACTGTGAGAAAATGAATTTACCTTGTTTAGGCAATGTAATCTGTGGCATTTTCTTATGGCACACCTAGAAGAATAATGCAATGAAATTGCATAAAAATGTTCTTGAAAGAGAACACTTTTTAGTAAAATATGAAATGAATTTAATCTCTGATAGTATATAGCATACAGAAATTAATTTAATCTCCAATAAAATTCTGATAGTATATAGTCTTGTTCCAAATTAGCACCAGAAATATTTTGGACTCCAAAATATAAACCAAATATTAATATTATTAAATAAAAAGAATAACAACAATCTGTTCTCATCATCTAATCCATGCTATACATGTACCAATGAAAGGAAATTAATGACTTTCTGCCTAATTTAGTTTCACTGAATGAAGTTTTTTTTTCATAAATAAGTAAAATATTTATCGGTTTATTTTATAGGTAGGGGTGAGGAAAAGAGAAGAGATTTATCACACCAATAACAAAGAGACTATGACATTTTTCTACAGTGCAAGTTTAGAGCAGAGGCCAACGGAAATCATGGTGATGTCTGAGTGATGGAAACACAGTATTGACCCATCCAAAACTGGATACAGAGTAACTGACCAAATCAAGAAATTGACTTGATAGAGTAGATTAATGAGAAATTCCACTTTTGATGTCTTCATATTCAGCATTATCTCACCGATCTCACCAGTTACAAAATGATGATGATGATTTAAAAAAATCACTGTGAAAAGGCCTTGAGCCAAGGATACTGTATCCAGCACGATTATCATTCAAATATGATGGAGGGATTAAACAATTCCCAGAGAAGCAAAAGTTGAGGGAATTTGCCTTCCACAAACCACCTCTACAGGGCATCTTAGAGGGACTGCTCTAGATGGGAGCACTCCTAGAAAGAGCACAGAACAAAACACCCAAGATATGAAGAATGGAGGAGCAGGAATAAGAAGGGAAAGAAGAAAAGAATCTCCACACAGTGTATATAACAGCTCAATAAGTGAGCTAAGTTAGGCAGTAAGATACTAAAGAGGCTAACCTTAAACCTTTGATAACCACGAATTTAAAGCCTGCAATGGCAATAAGTACATATCTTTCAATAGTCACCCTAAATGTAAATGGACTTAATGCACCAATAAAAAGACACAGAGTAATAGACAGAATAAAAAAGTTAGACCCATCTATATGCTGCTTACAAGAAACTCAATTCAAACCCAAAGACATGCACAGACTAAAAGTCAAGGGATGGGAAAACATACTTCAGGCAAACAACAGCGAGAAGAAAGCAGGGGTTGCAGTACTAATATCAGACAAAATAGACTTCAAAACAAAGAAAGTAACAAGAGATAAAGAAGGACACTACATAATGATAAAGGGCTCAGTCCAACAAGAGGATATAACCATTCTAAATACATATTCACCCAACACAGGAGCACCAGCATATGTGAAACAAATACTAACAGAACTAAAGGGGGAAATAGACTGCAATGCATTCATTTTAGGAGACTTCAACACACCACTCACCCCAAAGGGTAGATCCACCAGGCAGAAAATAAGTAAGGACACAGAGGCACTGAACAACACAGTAGAACAGATGGACCTAATAGACATCTATAGAACTCTACATCCAAAAGCAACAGGATATGCATTCTTCTCAAGTGCACATGGAACATTCTCCAGAATAGACCACATACTAGCCCACAAAAAGAGCCTCAGTAAATTCGAAAAAATTGAAATTCTACCAACCAACATTTCAGACCACAAATTTATAAGACTAGAAATAAATTCTACGAAGAAAACAAAAAGGCTCACAAACACATGGAGGCTTAATAACATGCTTTTAAATAATCAATGGATCAATGCACAAATTAAAATAGAGATCAAGGAATATAGAGAAACAAATGACAACAACAACACAAAGCCCCAACTTCTATGGGACACAGTGACAGCAGTCTTAAAAGGAAAGTATATAGCGAAGGAAGAACAATCCCAAATGAAAAGTCTAACATCACAGTTATCAAAACTGGACAAAGAACAAATGAGGCCTAAAGTCAGCAGAAGGAGGGACATAATAAAGATCAGAGAAGAAATAAACAAAATTGAGAAGAATAAAACAATAGCAAAAATCAATGAAACTAAGAGCTGGTTCTTTGAGAAAACAAACAAAACAGAAAAGCCTATAGCCAAACTTATTAAGAGAAAAAGAGAATCAACACAAATCAACAGAATCAGAAATGAGAATGGAAAAATCAGGACAGACTCCACAGAAATACAAAGAATTATTAAAGACTACTATGAAAACCTATATGCCAATAAGCTGGAAAACCTAGAAGAAATGGACAATTTCCTAGAAAAATACAACCTTCCAAGACTGACGAAGGAAGAAACACAAAAGTTAAACAAACCAATTACGAGCAAAGAAATTGAAATGGAAATCAAAAAACTACCCAAGAACAAAACCCCCAGGCTGGACGGATTTACCTCGGAATTTTATCAGACACACAGAGAAGACATAAGACCCATTTTCCTTAAAGTTTTCCAAAAAACAGAAGAGGAGGGAATAATCCCAAACTCATTCTATGAAGCCAACATCACCCTAATACCAAAACCAGGCAAAGACACCACCAAAAAAGAAAACTACAGACCAATATCCCTGATGAATGTAGATGCAAAAATACTCAACAAAATATTAGCAAACTGAATTCAAAAATATATCAAAAGAATCATACACCATGACCAAGTGGGATTCATTCCAGCGATGCAAGGATGATACAACATTCAAAAATCCATCAACATCATCCACCACATCAACAAAAAGAAAGACAAAAACCACATGATCATCTCCATAGATGCTGAAAAGGCATTTGACAAAACATCCATTCATGATAAAAACTCTCAGCAAAATGGAAATAGAGGGCAAGTACCTCAACATAATAAAGGCCATATATAATAATCCCACAGCCAACATATTACTGAACAGCAAGAAGCTGAAAGCTTTTCCTCTGAGATTGGAAACAAGACAGGGATGCCCACTCTCCCCACTGTTATTTAACATAGTACTGGAGGTCCTAACCACGGCAATAAGACAAAACAAAGAAATACAAGGAATCCAGATTGGTAAAGAAGAAGTTAAACTGTCCCTATTTGAAGATGACATGATATTGTACATAAAAAACTTAAGACTCCACTCCAAAACTATTAGAACTGATATTGGAATACAGCAAAGTTGCAGGATATAAAATTAACACACAGAAACCTGAGGCTTTCCTATACACTAAGAATGAGCCAATAGAAAGAGAAATCAGGAAAACAACTCCATTCACAATTGCATCAAAAAGAATAAAATACCTAGGAATAAACCTAACCAAAGAAGTGAAAGACCTTTACCCTGAAAACTACAAGTCACTCTTAAGAGAAAATAAAAGGGACACTAACAAATGGAAACTCATTCCATGCTCGTGGCTAGGAAGAATTAATATCGTCAAAATGGCTATCCTGCCCAAAGCAATATACAGATTTGATGCAAACCCTATCAAATTACCAGCAACATTCTTCAATGAACTGGAACAAATAGTTCAAAAATTCATATGGAAACACCAAAGGCCCCGAATAGCCAAAGCAATCCTGAAAAAGAAGAATAAAGTAGGGGGGATCTCACTCTCCAACTTCAAGCTCTACTACAAAGCCATAGTAATCAAGACAATTTAGTATGGCACAAGAACAGAGCCACAGACCAGTGAAACAGATTAGAGCCTCCAGACATTAACCCAAACATATATGGTCAATTAATATTTGATAAAGGAGCCATGGACATACAATGGTGAAATGACAGTCTCTTCAACAGATGTTGCTGGCAATACTGGACAGCTACATTTAGGAGAATGAAACTGGACCATTGTTTAACCCTATACAAAAAAGTAAATTCAAAGTGGATCAAAGACCTGAATGTAAGTTATGAAACCATAAAACTCTTATAAAAAAACATAGGCAAAAACATCTTAGACATAAACATGAGTGACCTCTTCTCAAACATATCTCCCCGTCCAAGGAAAACAACAGCAAAAATGAACAAGTGGGACTATATTAAGCTGAAGAGCTTCTGTACAGCAAAAGACACCATCAATAGAACAAAAGGTTACCCTACAGTATGGGAGAATATACTTGTAAATGAAAGATCTGATAAAGGCTTGATGTCCAAAATATATAAAGAGCTCACCCATCTCAACAAACAAAAAACAAATAACCCAATTCAAAATGGGCAGAGGAACTGAACAGACAGTTTTCCAAAAAAGAAATACAGATGGCCAACAGACACATGAAAAGACGCTTATATCACTAATTATCAGACCAATGCAAATTAAAACTACAATGAGGTATCACCTCACACCAGTAAGCATGGCTGCCATCCAAAAGACAAACAACAACAAATGTTGGCAACGCTGTGGAGAAAGGGGAACCCTCCTACACTGCTGGTGGGAATGTAAATTATTTCAACCATTGTGGAAAGCAGTATGGAGGTTCCTCAAAATACTCAAAACAGACTTACCATTTGACCGAGGAATTCCACTCCTAGGAATTCACCCTAAGAACACAGCAATCAAGTTTGAAAAAGACCGATGCACCCCTATGTTTATTGCAGCACTATTTACAATAGCAGAGAATTGGAAGCCTTAGTGTCCATCAGTAGATGATTAGATAAAGAAGATGTGGTACATATACACAATGGAATATTACTCAGCCATAAGAAGAAAACAAATCCTACCATTTGCAACAACATGTATGGAGCTAGAGGGTATTATGCTCAATGAAATAAGCCAAGCGGAGAAAGAGAAATACCAAATGATTTCACTCATCTGTGGAGTATAAGAACAAAGGAAAAACTGAAGGAACAAAACAGCAGCAGAATCACAGAACCCAAGAATGGACTAACAGGTACCAAAGGGAAAGGTACTGGGGGAGGATGGGTCGGTAGGGAGGGATAAGGGGGGGAAGAAGAAAGGGGGTATTATGATTAGAATGCATAATGGGGGGGGAAGGGGAGGGCTGTACAACACAGAGAAGACAAGTAGTGATTCTACAGCATTTTGCTATGCTGATGGACAGTGACTGTAAAGGGGTTTGTGGGGGGGACCTGGTATAGGGGAGAGCCTAGTAAACATAATATTCTTCATGTAATTATAGATTAACGATAACAAAAAAAAAGAAAGAAAACGGGGTTACTCCCTGATAGGATAAAACTAACTGTAAATCAATGATTAATGCATGCTTTAAATGTCCTTAATTTTGATCATTTAAAGGGTATTAGATGATCAGCTATGGAAATATATTTTTGTGATAATATTCCTTTCTCTTAAAAAAAAAAGAAAAAAAAAAGCAGTTCCTGTGTGGTGATCTCCAATATGTTCTTCACAATGGTATAATGGTATAAAGGGCATATCAAAGTGTGGGCAAAGGGTTTATTTGTGTTTATACAGAGGATCAAAGCCTAATTTGCCTACCCAGAAAACAAATTAAGATATGATATGAAAAAGAACTTCCAACATCAACATTTTCTGGAAGAGTCATTCCAGAAGATGATCATCAAAAAACTTCAACAAAGATCCTAGCGCTGTTGCAGTTGTAGCTGCATTCATCCCACCAGTTCCTGGACTTGCCATTGGAATGAAGAAGGAGATATCTAAGCGGGCCTGTGCATACAGTAAAACAAGAAATTTGACTGGATCTATACTCTCAGAACTCAACCAAGAAATAGGAGAAGTGCAAGTTGCAGGTCTCCAAAATGTTGCGACTATAGACTATCTACTGTTAAAAGAACATATGGGATGTGAACAGTTCCAAGGAATGTGTTTTTTTAATTTGTCTGATTTTTCTCAAACTATTCAAATTCAGTTAGACAATATCCATCATATCATTGATAAGTTTTCACAAATGCCTAGGGTGCCTAACTGGTTTTCTTGATTTCACTGCAGATGGCTGGTAATTGTAGGTCTGCTTTGGTTATGTAGCTGTATTCCTATTATGTTAAAGTGTGTTCGCAATTTAATTAGTAGTTTAAAACCTATACATGCTTATGTTACTCTACAAGAAGATATGTCAAAGAAATAATCAATCTTTCCATGTTTCCTTCTGCCTGCTACTTCTATAGCTTTTCTTCTTCCTTCCTAATTACAACCCTTAAGTAGAATTCATACCTCATATCGAAATTACCAAGTATCATAATTCTTCCAAGTTGTAAAGATACCTCAAGACAAATTCTGGGCATAGAAGTCACAGGGCATAAATCTGCAAAGAAGTAAAAAGCCAACCTTTTCAAACAATATTGCTCTCTCTCACTTGCCAACTTTACATTTCATTGTATGGCCTCGGAAGATGACTGGTTAGCCAGAGACGGGTAAGATTCCTCAAGGGAGGAACAACCTAAGACAGGCACAGTCGCAGGGGGGCCATCAGGTGAGAAATTGGGGATCAACAGAGGTGAGGCTTAGAACCTCATGCCCCCTGTTCTGAGAGAAATCTGCTGTATCCGTGGATGTTTTATTGCCCTTGTCTAGCTTGGATTAACACATAGTCTACAGGCACACACCTGATCATCTGCATTTGCTCTCTTACAACACTAAGCTATGTTTTCTACCTTTATCTTGCATCTACCTACCACTTCAGCATTTTATTAAAATAAAAAAAATAATAATAATAATAATAAGGGAAAAATGTGGGATCCACATATAAATCAAGTATAAAAATCAAATTAATATTAAAAAAAAATCACTGTTAATGATTCCTCAACCTTGTAAATATAGGTAAATCCTTGGGATTGAAGAATAATAATAATTTTAAATTGGGGGAGTAAAAATTTAGGCTATTGATTTATACCACAAGGAGAGGACTTTCCTTTATTTATAACTGATTTTTAACATTTCAGGGAAACGTTATGGCTGTGAAACAGCAAATCAATTTATAGGTAAATTTCTGGCTCAGGTTTTTTTCTCCCCTTTAGTTTCAAACAAGCTCATCTTGAAACTGGTTATGGACAAAGATATTTGATGATTTTCAGGTCTTTCTATTTCAAAAGTTTACCAAGTTATAAGCTTGCCTTATCTTGGTATTACTGTTTTTTTTATTGAGGTACATGCAATAAAATTCACATATCTTACTGTACTGCTTGATGAATTTGGACACATGTATACACTCTTGTGAAATGTATATTTTGAGTGAAGATATGTTCATTAATTAATTTATGAGATGTATCAAAATTGAAATGGGAAACCCAACTTTCATGTCTCTAAGAACTATAAACATAAAAAGAAATAAAGTCAACCAACAAATCAAATAAGACAGAAGAAAAAATGCTCTTACTGATCCATCAGAGTATAGGTTATTGAATTCATTGTAAACAGGAAGGTCTTCTATAAACCAAAAGTATAATCACTCACTTCTTAAAAGCTCCTGTAACTTACTTGACATTAACTGGTTGCTCTATAGCTCAGAAGTGTTGCAAAGGAGATGTTTAACTAGGCCTGAGTTGTCCTATTCAAAATGGTAATGTCAAGTGCCCTTTTTTTTTTAACCAGAGAAATATGTTTAATACAAGAAAAACAAGAACACCATCTCAGTGTCTAGTCTTCTTTCTACCTTATGTTTTCCTTGTCTTAACTTTGCTTGAAACAACTTTTTCTCATTATTTTGATTTTTGGCTCCACATATAGGTCATGTTTATGATAGTATTGAACAATTTCAGTTCCTCTTTTAACTTGGTCTTTTCACTTCTTGAGTCTAATATACAAAATTTGTATCTGCTGTCCTTACTGGATGAACTACAATATCATGGATAAACAAGTATACTTCTACTGTAGTTCTTGATGACAGAGTAGATAGAAAGTAAGATAGTGTACACAATGGGCAATGCAAGCAAAAAATATGGTTTTAACAGAAAATCCCATTGTTAACAAAAGACAAGCTACCAGCAACTTCCCTTATGTGAAACTAACTGATTATGGACTTAAATCACACATGCAAAAGAAAAAAAGAAAGTTCTTCACAGCAACACCTAAGTTAGTTTTTGACTGAATGACTAGTCATTTTAACAGAGTCAAGCTGACACAACAAAAGATCACCCCAGTTTCTGTGTATTAGGGTTAACCGAGCAGATGAACTAGCCATCTGAGTACCGCATCATCTAGTCTGCAACTGAAGGGAAGAAATTCATTGCCCATCAGGGTCAAAACTTCTCATACTGGAAGCATCTTCAGTTTCCATCAGCTGAGATAATAATTTCTTCAGGAAGCCAAATATTACCTTTATGTTCAGTAGGTATAAGCTATACTGGTGTATTATTTGTCTTATTATTGAACGATTTAAGAGCAGGGATAATGGTACATAGCAGTTTTTAGCATAAAAAAATTACTCCAGCAAAGTCTACAATCTACCATGCTGGTACTTAAAGCCAGTTTGGTTTTATATTCTAGGATAAAGAGCATTACAGACAGCAGATCATACATTAAAATTAATAGGTAGCGGTTTTCAAGCTTTCTTATGCCACTACAAACTTAGTTATTGAATAATTTTTCATTATGTCTCAAGGCCAAAAGAAATACCTAACAGTCTTGTTTATTAAGAAATTATGTTCAGTGTATTAATGTATAACTTTGTTTTAACATCTAAGTAGTTTAAAAATATTTTTTAATTTAAAGAAAAAAACACTGTTAAAGAACCACAATTACTGATGGGGTGTGTTGTTTGGAATGGGAATGTTGGGAAGCAGGCTGTACATTAAACCCTAATTTCTCATTCCATATTAATTTTCACATGGAACACTATTTGCTGAAAACCCAGCTTAACTAAGGTACGATGTCTCTGAAACAAAGATAGCTAACTAATATGGAAACTATAAAATATCTTTGGCAAATATTTCATGTACTTTTCTACAGGTCTGACCATATTTCTTTTGGACATTTAAAACATCATGCTGTGCTCCTGTGAGTTTGCTCAAGTACCACTAAAACACTTTGATAGTCAAGTGGGTCAATTAAGTCAAGATAATTGATATATTGTGTCTGTCTATATCTGTGTTATGTCTATATTTAGTGATTTTCTACCATTTGTTCTATCACTTTTACTGAGAGGGCAATTGAAAGTCCTGATTTTAATTGCGGAGTTGTTTATTCTTTAAGATCCATCTGTTTTTGCCTTAAACATCACCTGGAACTCTCTTGTTGGATTTATATAGCTGTGATTCTTACATCTTTTTGGAGAATTGACACCTTTACATAATGCAATGTCCTTCTTTAGTCCAGTTAATCCTCCCTCTTCTAAAATCTACTTTATCTGAAATACTACTCCAGGTTTCATTTTTGAACCAAAGGTCCTGTTAACCTGGCATTTCCTCTTTATCACTGGAAAATCTTATCATCCAATTAGAGAGTATAACCCTTAGGTCTCCAAAATTTAGCATCCCTGTACTAGGGGAAGATATTCCAGTCATACACAGTAGGTAGATATATAGCTATAGATATAAATATATAATGTTTTTAAAGTTGTGGAATGCAACAAGTAGCATCTCTTCTTCTACTTCTCAGTCTTAGCATTAAAACTGTAGCTGTTAATTTTTTTTCCTGTAAACATTTTTTCATTTTTTTTTCTGCACCATAGTGTAAACTATAATGTGCATCCATTCCATTTTTTAATTGCCCACTCATGTCAGAGCTCATTTCCCAATGGATAATTATCTGATAGATTGATAGATTATTCAAGTTAAGCTGCAAATCCTTTTTGTATAAACTAAAGAATACAAAAGATCTGACAATCATCTCTACAGGAAAGTTCTTCTACACAGAGATCAAGTGTGTTTAGCTTATTGATACTTCAAAAACCTTTGAAAGCCTTTTATCCTTAGACACATTTTCATTTATTTCAATATACAACTGAATATCCAGCAAATGCAAGACAATTTTATAGTCATTCTGTTGAAATGGTAAGAAACATGTTTTTCCCTGAAGATATTATAACCTATATTAAATTCACACATAAATGTGAATCAAATTACAATGCAAATGTTTGAAAGGTTTATAAGCAGTGTAAAACAGTAATGTTACTCAGAAGCCAGTGAACCTCAGCACTCCAACAATTTTAGATCCTAAGCAGTCTGCTTTATTCTTGAAAAATTCACAAAGTCATATGTCAACTATTATTTCAAGTTCTCTTCAAGAGTAATTCTACTAATTGAGCCTATGTGAAGAGAAACAGTTTCAAATATCATAGTTTTAAACTAGGTTTAAAGAGAAGGGGAATTTAAGTACTTCTCCTAGAACTTGTATTTACAAGGAGTTTGATGAATGGCTTCCAAATTAATCTGGATCTTCAATCCTGTTTTATAATCTTGAAGTAGAGTCCTAAGTAACTACTATTCTCCTTACTGTCAATAAACATTCCAATTCTTCATCATATTGCCAAAGCACCCAATTTCAGCAGTTTTCCATAATTCACAGAATGTGAACTTAGCTCCTACTGAATTGATAAAATTAGACTATTGTTTAAGACTTCTCACATATTTCTATTATCATGTTAAAAAGTTTTTTGTATCTTTCTACATTCCTTACCTACATCCTTCACTTCTCCCAGTAAGCGTAATACATTTCAAAGTTATCTACTGTATTAGAAGATGATGAAAGAATAGTATTTAAGAATTACGTTTCTAGAATCAGAATGACTTGGCATTAAATTCTAGATTCCTAATTACTTAGTTAGAGATTTGCTTAGGTATAGTACTTAACATTCCCAACTTCAAAAGCATGTTATAATAATACTTACTTTTTAGATTCCTTGTGATGACAAAAGTGCCTGATGCTTAAGAAGTGATACAATATACAACTTATACTATATATTTTTCCTGTTAGATTTCCATATGCATGTTGTTAGAGTATTTCCATTTTGTATTTTCAGCCATTTTTAACATCGCCTTTCTAATCTTATATATACACACACAAAAAGACACACACTACTTTTCTTAATTTTAAACTCACCTCTGTCAACAGTTTTGGCATTTCCCTGTCAATCTTCTTGACAAAGGAATCTACATTTAGTGTTTCCAAATCTACCTCCTCAGCACAATCATACGTGGCTTCTGTCTTTACCATCCCTTGTCCTCTGGCTTTGTTTATTAAGGTCAATAAGGACATACGAATTTTCAAGTCAAGTGGATGCTTTTGCTTTATTTATAACAATTTTTTAGTCTAGCTCTTATATATTATGACTGCAGCGTTTAAGATTTTTTTCAACTTTTTCTTTCCTTGACTTGTACTGAAAAGAAAAGGGCCTTTATTACAGTTTCTTCCCAAGGTTCTAATTCTCTTCTCAGTAGGAGCCATTTCATAATTTCCAATAGTCATAATGGTACCCTTTGTTTTTGAGCCCCTATTCCTTTCTCTCCCTCCTACCACATAACTACACCTCTCAGACCTCTTGGATTTGGCTACTTGGCTGTATTTCCTGAAATGCAATTTTAGCACAAGTACTATTACCACTTTCTGCTCTAGTTTATAAAATTTCCCTGCATGCTTCTCCATGCTCTTTAACTTGCTACTGGCTAGGTATACAAAGGGAGGGAAACCTCAAAAATGGAAGGAAGCAGGGTTTATAAATAATTGCATGGAGGAAAAAACAGACCTAAAAACCTTACTCAATATTGTTATATATATAAAGAATACATGTATTTTATGTTAACCAATGTACAGTGGGGGTATAGTTGGCATGAGAAACTAGTCTGTCTTTACTAAAGCATGATAAACCTCCTAAGCTCTTCACACCCAACCCAGTACTTTTCCACTTTCCACTATCAGCTATGTCTACATTGCTTTTCTAACATTGTCAAACTTATATCTTCCAAATTTCAGACAATTGAACACATTTATAGTTTCTGGGAAACACCAAGCTTTGCTATGTCTCAGTACATTTAATTGTGTTGTTTTCAAATATTTGGGATTT
The DNA here is from genome assembly GCF_040802235.1 of Manis javanica. NCBI lineage: Eukaryota > Metazoa > Chordata > Mammalia > Pholidota > Manidae > Manis > Manis javanica. The sequence goes on from NC_133164.1 coordinate 40,209,286, forward strand.
TCCAATTAAAGTTATTTTTGATTTCCAGCTTAAACTATTATTATAGTTTGAGAAAATACTTTGTACCTTAGTCTATTTGGGCTGCTATAAAAAAAATACCAACAGACTGAGTAACCTGTAACCAACAGCAATTTACTTCCAGTTGCAGAGGCTGGAGGTGCAAGACAGGTGCCTGAGTGGTGGTGGCTGGATAAGGGCCCTCTCTGGGCTACAATCTTCTCTATGTATCTTTACATAACAGAAGTGACTTCGAAGCTCTGTGGGATTCTTTTATAAGAGCTCTAATCCCATTCACGGGGCTCACTATCATGACATAACAATTTCCAAAGGCCCTACATCCTAACACATTCTATTGGCATTGTGGGTAGGGGTGGAAGGACATAAACATTCAGACCATAGTATTTGTATTATATTTATTCTTTTTAATTTGTTAAGATTTGTTCTATAGCTCAGAATATGATTCATACTGGTGAAATTCTATGTGCATTTGAAAAGAATGTGTATTCTGCTTTTTGTCAAGTAAATCATCTTAAAATATCAATTAGGTCAAGATAGTTGATACATTGTGTCTATCTATATCTGTGTCATGTCTATATTTAGTGATTTTCTACCATTTGTTCTATCATTTTCACTGAGAGGGCAATTGAAAGTCCTGAGTCTAATTGTGGAGTTGTTTATTATTTAGGATCCATCTGTTTTTGCCTTAAATATCACCTGGAACTCTCTTGTTGGGTTTATACAGCTATGATTCTTACATTTTTTTGGAAAATTGACACCTTTACATAATGTAATGTCCTTCTTTAGTCCTGATAATCCTTCCTTTTCTAAGATCTTCTTTATCTGAAATATTATTCCAGTTTTCATTTGATTGGTTTTTAATGTATATCTTTAATTTATTACTTTCATCAACCTATGTTATTATTTTTAAAGGAAGTTTCTTTAGACAACATAGAGTTGAGTCTAATTTTTTTTATACAATCTTACAATCACTGTTTTTAGCAGGTTTGTTCAGACCATCCTCATTCAAAATGAATACTGACATAATTAGATCAAAGTCCACAAATCTGCTTGCTGTGTGTTCTTTACCTAATTTATTTTATTTTTTCCCCTTTTTTATGACTCCTCTATTATCTTATGTATTTGATATAAGCTGAGAGAAGACAAGATAATGAACATATCATTGTCACTTTTTAAATTAATTTTCTTTTCATTTATGCTTCTCTTCATTTGTTCTTATGGATGGGAATTTGGGAATTACCATCTGGCATAATTTCCATCATTTTTAAGTAAGAAAACACAAGATAAGAAATATTCATTTACACTGGCCTTAATAATTTCATACCTGCTTTACTGGTACTTCCTGTTTTTTTGTATGGATTCAAATTACCTCCTGGGGCTTTTGCTTTCAGCTGGAATAAATTCCTTTAGTATTTCTTGTTATGTAGGATTGCTAGCAAAAAACATTTTTTGCTTTTGTTTGTCTTGGAATGTCTTTAACTTTGTTTTATTTTATTTTTGCTGGACATAGCATTCTTAGTTAGGAGATTTTTTTTTTCATTTGACACTGAATATGCCATTCCACTGCTTTCTGATTTCCATTGTTTCTATTGAGAAGTCTGCTATTTATTTTACTTTTTTGTAGGTGATGAGTTTTTTCTCCTTCTGCTTTCAAGATTTATCCCTTAGGCTAGCTTTCAGCATTTTTACTATGATGTGTCAGTTTGTAAAACTCTTCATGGTTATCCTGCTTAAAGCTCACTGAGCTTCCTGAATGTGTGAACAATTTTCAATAAATTTGGGAAGTTTTTATCCATTATTTCTTCAAATGCTTTTTCTTCTGTCTTTGTAGTACTACCTTTTTGCATGCATTGATATGTTTAATGAGTCCCATATTTCTCTGAGGCTCTGTTCATTTCTTTTTTCCTTTGTTCTTTGGATTGCATAATCTCTTTTGCTCTATCTTCAGGTTTGCCAGTTTTTTCTTTGGCCAGTTCAACTCTACTGTTGAGCCCCTTAATGAATTTTTATTTCAGTTATCACTTCAATTACAGAATTACCATTTTTAAAAATAGTATTTATCTCTTTATTGATATTCCCTATTTGATGCAACATTATCACTATGCTTTACTTCTTTAATCATGACTTCCTTTATTTCATTGAACATATTTATTATGACTTCTTTGAAGTCTTTTCCCATTAAATATGACATCTGTTTGCTCTCATAGGCAGTTTATGTGGTCTGTTTTATCCCAGCATTTCAGTCATCCTTATCTGTTCTTTGTACCCCTCATAATTTTTCTTCTTGGTGAAACTGGACATTTCAGGTAATATATTATTCCAAATATCAGTATTTTTTACCTCCCCCCAACTATAGAGTGTATTATTTCTATTTGATGTATATTTTTTAGTTACTGGCAGGATTGTTTTAATGAGGTCTATTTTCCTCCAAAATCCCCATCAGTGTTAAGCATCTGTCGTTCTACTAGACAAGCAGCACTTTAAGCAGGCCCACAGCTACACGGGATGATGGTGGTTTGGATAGAGTGCTCTTTCTTTCCCAGACCCCACTCAAAGATTAAGTGTCACAGTTGCTGGCTGACAATAGAATATTGAATTTGATATCACTATCAGTACTGAATTGATAGAGGAGTGACTGGAGACACAAATTGCTCTATAGCCTAAATCAATGCAAATGGGAATGGTTCCTGAGAGCAGTGTTTGATCCATGTTCTGACCTCAAAGGGCCTCTGCAGCTGTCACATTTCCTTCTTCTCTACTGTAAACTAACTGACATGTTTAGACCATCTCTTCATTAACTCTACTAATTTTCTCTCAATTGCCTTTCACCACAACCACCACTTTTTTTGAGAGCTCCTTCAGGTTTGAACTTTTCTACACTCTCATGCAATGAAGTAAGTTCTTCTGGGAAGTTAACTATAAATTATCTGTTTAATGGTCCACCTCTTTCTTAGGCAAAATCTGTTCTTCATATATATTTCCATATTAGGTTTACAATTATGTAAACACATATGATTTATACATATATGATTAGACATACACACTCATACATACACAACCATACACAACTCCCGCACATACAATTCTAGGGATTGTTATTGGAAGTGTATTGAATTGATAGTAGAGTGACTCATTTGGGGAAATTTACATCATTTCAATGTCATCTCTTCCAATTTAAGACAATAGTATATTCTTCCATTTAGCTATTCCTTAAGTTTTTTTCTCAGTAATATTCTGTACAGTGGCTTTTATATTTCCTTTTATATTTTCCTGAGATATTTGATATATTTCATGCTTTAAAACAGTACATTATTATATTTAATTTTTAATTTCTGGTCAGCATTAAAATCATACTTTTTTGTATTTATATTAGAACTAATTTTTTAAATTTCACTTACTAATTTTAACATTCTTTATAGACTATTTTTATATCTAAATAAAAATCTCTTTGACTCCAACACCTGTGCTCTTTCAAAAGCCCTATAAGACCTTTCTATAAGCCTTAGTTATACCACATTTCTTCAGTCTTGACAGGTATTCAGTAATTAATATGCTAAACTAATATTGAGAAAGGTTTTAAAAGTAGCTGGTGAAGGCTAGTCTGTTAACCTCTACAGATTCATTTTGTTAGAAGATATATTTCAGTGACATTCTGCTATAAATCAAAGAAATGCTATTAGGAGAAAAAAATTTTCTTCTACCATTCTAGGTTCTTCGCTGTTCAAGCAATTAAAATGACATAAGAGAGATTAACAGGAGAAAAATTTAATTATGTATTTTGGGGACCCCATAAAGATATGAAACCTCAAAAGGCAGCTAGGTAATTGAAGTTTATATAAAAACGTGAGCTAAGAAAAGGGACAGGAGTCCAGGGTACAAAGGGAAGGCAGGCCAATTACAGGGAGTCAAAGGAGATTTTTGGAAAACAGAAGTGGTCCTGTTATACATACAAGGTTCTTAGGAAAAAGGTATCTGATGATAATGCCCTTCCTTGTACAAGACCCCTTTCCAAAAAATTTAGGCATTTGACAGGGAAGAAAAGAGCTTTCCCTGAATCTGCTGAGTTTTGATTGCCTTTAGCTCAAAATACTCCTTATGACAAAGTGGCATATTTGGGGATGACAAATTCTGTTCCCCTTCAATTCTGTCAATAGGACATAGAGGAAGATCTTCCAGGAGGTATCTCCAGGTAACTAGATTATCTCTCAATTCACATTCACTAAGTGACATTTCATTCCTCCTATTTATATAACCATACCTGATTACACAGCCCTGCATCTGTCTAATCATCCTAAAACCCTAGTGACTTATTTAAAATAATCAATACAGATTAAAGATATCCACTATTACTACTTTATTTATAGATTAATATTATATCTCTAATTTGTCAAATTTATATTGAAAAGATAAATAGAGTATCACATTGTATTATAACATAGGAAGAGGCAATGAACAATACCTATTGCATATTACAGAGCAACTAAAATTCACATGCTTTCTAATAAGCCTATTCATTTTCAAAGGTTAAAAAGCCTTTAACCTTTAGCAATCCAGTTACTGGAACCAAATAACAAAATATCAGTAGTCACAAAATATTTCCCTGGTAATCTATTTCATTCACATCCTGGAAAAAATATTTAGCACTGTAATCTTTTGTTTTAATAGTATTATCATGTGCTAATTATAATACTAATTATATATATATTTTGAACTGCTGGATTCAAATTATAACATCAAAATAAAGACTATCATAATTATTTTAATAGAAAGAAAGCATTGTGAAATTTCAATATAATTCCATTTCTCGGAATGTACATAAAAGAGATTGAAAAAAAAAGCTGAGTCACACAACAGACCTTCCCAGTGAGGCTGGATAAGGTGACATGTTTACCTTCTTGTTGCAGCTTTCATACTGCAAACATGTCTTTTTGTGTGTATGGCTTAGTTAGTGCCACATTTTTTTTGCATTTTTGTTGATTTTGGTTTTTAAAATGGTTCTCAGGCAGAGCCAAGATGGCGGTGTGAGTAGAGCAGCGGAAATTTCCTCCCAAAACCACACATATCTATTAAGATATAACAAAGACAACTCTTCCTAGAATAAAGACCAGAGGACACAGAACAACATCCAGACCACATCCACACCTGCGAGAACCCAGCGCTTCACAAAGAGGGTAAGATAAAACCCTGGCCAGGCAGGTCCCTGAGCGCCACTCCCCCCAGCTCCTGGCTGGAGGAGAGGACTCAGAGCGGGAGGGAGAAGAGGCCCAGGACTGCTGAACACCCAGCCCCAGCCATCCGGACCAGAGTGCAGACACAGTGCATGCACGGGGCCCTGGATACTAGGGAAACAGGGCAGCAAGAATGGTCAGCGGGTATCGGAGGCTGGCACCCGAGAACAAAAGAAAAGCAAGCGGCCATCTTTTGTTGTTGTTGTTGTTGTTGTTTTGTTGTGGTGAGTGCTTTTTGGAAGTATTAAAGGGACAGGGATCCCAATACTAGGGAAATAGGGCAGCAAGACCGGCGAGTGGGTATCGGAGACCGGTGCTGGAGAACAAAAGAAAAGCGAGCGGCCACCTTTAATTTATTCTTTTTTTTTCTTTTTTTGTGGTCATTGTTTTACTTGGGCAGGTGCTTTTTGGAAGCTTTAAGGGGCAGGGTGGGACACTTAGTCCAGAGGTAGGGAATCTGGGGATCTCTGGGCACTCTAATCCCCTGGGATGCAGGAAGCACAGAGGCCTCTTATGGAGATAAATAGCCTCCCAGCCACTCCCCCTCCAATGCAACTCCACCACTTTGGAGCAGCAGCCCGTGCCATGTCACTCCCACATCTACAGTGGAGATAAACTCCATAGGAGCCAGGTAGGAAACAGAAGCCCTGTCTGTGTGCAGCTACCCAGCACAAGCCACTAGAGGTCGCTATTGTCCCAGGAGAGGAAGGCCACAAACCAACTAGAAGGGAAGTTCTTCCAGGCATCACTAGTCCCAGCTCTGCAAACTATTCCTATCACCATGAAAAGACAAAATTACAGGCAAACCAAGATCACAGGGACACCAGAGGAGACAGACCTAACCATCTTCCTGACAAAGAATTCAAAATAAAAATCATAAACATGCTGACAGAGATGCAGAGAAATAAACAAGAGAAATGGGATAAAGTCCAGAGGGAGATCAGAGATGCCAAAAAGGAGATCACAGAAATGAAACAAATGCTGGGAGGATTTATAATCAGAATGGATAAGATGCAAGAGTTCATTGATGGAATAGAAACCAGAGAACAGGAATGCATAGAAGCAGACATAGAGAGAGATAAAAGGATCTCCAGGAATGAAACAATATTAAGAGAACTGTGTGACAAATTCAAAAGGAACAATACCCATATTATAGGGGTACCAGAAGAAGAAGAGAGAGGAAAAGGGATGGAAAGTATCTTGGAAGAAATAATTGCTGAAAACTTCCCCAAACTGGGAGAGGAAATAATCGAACAGACCACGGAAATACAAAGAACCCCCAACATAAAGGATCCAAGGAGGATAACACCAAGACACATAATAATTAAAATGGCAAAGATCAAGGACAAGGAAAGAGTTTTAAAGGCAGCTAGAGAGTAAAAGGTCACCTATAAAGGAAAACCCATCAGGCTAACATCAAACTTCTCGACAGAAGCCCTACAGGCCACAAGAGAATGGCATGATATATTTAATGCAATGAAACAGAAGGGCCTTGAACCAAGAATATTATATCCAACACGACTATCATTTAAATATGATGATGGGATTAAACAATTCCCAGAGAAGCAAAAGCTGAGGGAATTTGCTTCCCACAAACCACCTCTACAGGGCACCTTAAAGGGACTGCTCTAGATGGGAGCACTCCAAGAAAGAGGACAGAACAAAACACCCAACATATGAAGAATGGAGGAGGAGTAATAAGAAGGGAGAGAAGAAAAGAATCTCCAGACAGTGTATATAACAGCTCAATAAGCGAGCTAAGTTAGGCAGTAAGATACTAAAGAGGCTAACCTTGAACCTTTGGTAACCATGAATTTAAAGCCTGCAATGGCAATAAGTACATATCTCTCAATAATCACCCTAAATGTAAATGGACTTAATGCACCAATCAAAAGACACAGAGTAATAGACAGAATAAAAAAGCAAGACCCATCTATATGCTGCTTACAAGAAACTCAAAACCAAAGACATGCACAGACTAAAAGTCAAGGGATGGAAAAACATATTTCAGGCAAACAACAGGGAGAAGAAAGCAGGGGTTGCAGTACTAATATCAGACAAAATAGTCTTCAAAACAAAGAAAGTAAAAAGAGATAAAGAAGGACACTACATAATGATAAAGGACTCAGTCCAACAAGATGATATAAACATTCTAAATATATATGCACCCAACACAGGATCACCGGCATATGTGAAACAAATACTAACAGAACTAAAAGAGGAAAAAGACTGCAATGCATTCATTTTAGGAGACTTCAACACACCATTCACTCCAAAGGACTGATCCACCAGATAGAAAATAAGTAAGGACACAGAGGCACTGAACAACACAGTAGAACAGATGGACCTAATAGACATCTATAGAACTCTACATCCAAAAGCAACAGGATATACATTCTTCTCAAGTGCACATGGAACATTCTCCAGAATAGACCACATACTAGCGCACAAAAAGAGCCTCAGTAAATTCCAAAAAATTGAAATTCTACCAACCAACGTTTCAGACCACAAAGGTATAAAACTAGAAATAAACTCCACAAAGAAAACAAAAAGGCTCACAAACACATGGAGGCTTAACATGCTCCTAAATAATCAATGGATAAATGAACAAATTAAAATAGAGATCAAGGAATATATAGAAACAAATGGCAACAACAACACAAAGCCCCAACTTCTGTGGGACACAGCGAAAGCAGTCTTAAGAGGAAAGTATATAGTGATCCAGGCACACTTGAAGAAGGAAGAACAATCCCAAATGAATAGTCTAACATCACAATTATCAAAATTGGAAAAAGAAAAACAAATGAGGCCTAAAGTCAGCAGAAGGAGGGACAAAATAAAGATCAGAGAAGAAATAAACAAAATTGACAAGAATAAAACAATAGCAAAAATCAATGAAACCAAGAGCTGGTTCTTTGAGAAAATAAACAAAATAGATAAGCCACTAGTCAAACTTATTAAGAGAAAAAGAAAATCAACAAAAATCAACAGAATCAGAAATGAGAATGGAAAAATCACAACAGACTCCACAGAAAAAGAAAGAATTATTCAAGACTACTATGAAAACCTATATGCCAACAAGCTTGAAAACCTAGAAGAAATGGACAACTTCCTAGAAAAATACAACTTTCCAAGACTGAACAAGGAAGAAACACAAAAGTTAAACAAACCAATTACGAGCAAAGAAATTGAAACAGAAATCAAAAAACGACCCAAGAACAAACTCCCGGCCTGGAAGGATTTACCTAGGAATTTTATCAGACACACAGAGAAGACATAATACCCATTCTCCTTAAAGTGTTCCAAAAAATAGAAGAGGAGGGAATATTCCCAAACTTATTCTTTGAAGCCAACATCACCCTAATACCAAAACCAGGCAAAGACACCACCAAAAAAGAAAATTACAGAACAATATCCCTGATGAATGTAGATGCAAAAAATACACAATAAAATATTAGCTAACTGAATTCAAAAAGATATCAAAAGGATCATACACCATGACCAAGTGGGATTCATCCCAGGGATGCAAGGACGGTACAACATTTAAAAATCCATCAACATCATCCAACACATAAACAAAAGAAAGACAAAAACCACATGATCATCTCCATAGAAGCTGAAAAAGCATTCAAAAAAATTCAACATCCATTCATGATAAAAACTCTCAGCAAAATAGGAATAGAGGGCAAGTACCTCAACATACTAAAGGCCATACATGATAAACCCACAGCCAACATCATACTTAACAGCAAGAAGCTGGAAGCTTTTCCTCTGAGATCGGTAACAAGACAGGGATGCCCACTCTCCCCACTGTCATTTAACATAGTACTGGAGGTCCTAGTCATGGCAATCAGACAAAACAAAGAAATACAAGGAATCCAGATAGGTAAACAAGAAGTTAAACTGTCACTATTTGAAGATGATATGATATTGTACATAAAAAACCGTAAACACCTCACTATAAAACTACTAGAACTGATATCAGAATACAGTACAGTTACAGGATACAAAATTCACACACAGAAATCTGTGGCTTTCCTATACACTAACAATGAGCCAATAGAAAGAGAAATCAGGAAAACAATTCCATTCACAATTTCATCAAAAAGATTAAAATACCTAGGAATAAATCTAACCAAAGAAGTGAATGACCTATACTCTGAAAACTACAAGTCTCTCTTAAAAGAAATTAAGGGGACACTAACAAATGGAAACTCATCCCATGCTCGTGGCTAGGAAGAATCAATATCGTGAAAATGGCCATCCTGCCCAAAGCAATATACAGATTTGATGCAATCCCTATCAAATTACCAGCAACACTCTTCAATGAACTGGATCAAATGATTCAAAAATTCATATGGAATCACCAAAGACCCAGAATAGCCAAAACAATCCTGACAAAGAAGAATAAAGTAGGCGGGATCTCACTCCCCAACTTCAAGCTCTACTACAAAGCCATAATAATCAAGACAATTTGGTACTGGCACAAGAACAGAGCCACAGACCAATGGAACAGACTATAGACTCCAGACATTAACCCAAACATATATGGTCAATTAATATTTGATAAAGGTGCCATGGACATACAATGGCAAAATGACAGTCTCTTCAACAGATGGTGCTGGCAAAACTGGACAGCTACATGTAGGAGAATGAAACTGGACCATTGTCTAACCCCATATACAAAAGTAAATTCAAAATGGATCAAAGACCTGAATGTAAGTCATGAAACTATTAAACTCGTGGAAAAAAACAGGCAAAAACCTCTTAGACATAAACATGAGTGACCTCTTCTTGAACATATCTCCCTAGGCAAGGAAAACAACAGCAAAAATGAACAAGTGGGACTATATTAAGCTGTAAAGCTTCTGTACAGCAAAAGACACCATCAACAGATGTAAAAAGAAATCCTACAGTATGGGAGAATATGTTTGTAAATGACAGATCCGATAAAGGCTTGACGTCCAAAATATATAAAGTGGTCACACGCCTCAACAAACAAAAATCAAATAATCCTATTAAAAATGGGCAGAGGAACTGAACAGTTCTCCAAAAAAGAAATACAGATGGCCAACAGACACATGAAAAGGTGCTCCACATCAGTAATTATCAGAGAAATGCAAATTAGAACTATAATGAGGTATCACCTCACACCAGTAAGGATGGCTGCCATCCAAAAGACAAAGAACAACAAATGTTGGTGAGGCTCTGGAGAAAGGGGAACCCTCCTACACTGCTGGTGGGAATGTAAATTATTTCAACCATTGTGGAAAGCAGTATGGAGGTTCATCAAAATGCTCAAAACAGACTTAACATTTGACCCAGGAATTCCACTCCTCAGAATTTACCCTAAGAATGCAGCAATCAGGTTTGAGAAAGACAGATGCACCCCTATGTTATCGCAGAACTATTTACAAAAGCCAAGAATTGGAAGCAACCTAAATGTCCATCGGTAAATGAATGGATAAAGAAGATGTGGTACATATACACAATGGAATACTACTCAGCCATAAGAAGAGGGCAAATCCTACCATTTGCAGCAACATGGATGGAGCAGGAGGGTATTATGCTCAGTGAAATAAGCAAAGTGGAGAAATAGAAATACCAAATGATTTCACTCATCTGTGGAGTATAAGAACAAAGGAAAAACTGAAGGAACAAAACAGCAGCAGAACCACAGAACCCAAGAATGGACTAACAGGTACCAAAGGGAAAGAGACTGTGGAGGATGGGTGGGTAGGGAGGGATAAGGGGTGGAGAGAAGAAGGGTGTTATTAAGATAAGCATTCATAATGGGGGGGAGAAAGGGGACGGCTGTGCAACACAGAGAAGTCAAGTGGTGATTCTACAACATTTTGCTATGCTGATGGACAGTGACTGTAAAGGGGTTTATAGAGGGGACCAGGTATAGGGGATAACCTAGTAAAGATAATATTCTTCATGTAACTGTACATTAAAGATAACAAAAAAAAAAGAAAGAAAGAGAAGGGGTTTTACTCCCTTATAGGATAAAACTAACTGTAAATCAACAATTAATACATGCTTTAAATATCCTTAATTTTGATCACTTAAAGGGTGTCAGATGATTGGCTATGGAGGTACACTTTTCTGATAATATTCCTTTCTCCTAAAAAAAAAAGCAGTTCCTGTGTGGAGACTTCCAATGAGTTCTACACAATGGTATAAAGGGCATATCAAAATGTGGCAAGGGTCTGTTTGTGTTTATACAGAGGATCAAAGCCTAATTTGGCTACCCAGAAAATGAACTAAGATATGATATGAAGAAGAACTTCCAACATCAGCGCTCTCTGGAAGAGTCATTCCAGAAGATGATCATCAAAAATCTCAACAATGATCCAGGCGATGCTGCTGTTGTAGCTGCATTCATCCCACTGGTTCCTGGACTTGCCATTGGAATGAAGAAGGAGATATCTAAGCTGACCTGTGCATACAGTAAAACAACAAATTTGACTGGATCTATACTGCTGGAACTCAACAAAGAATTAGGAGAAGTGCAAGTTGTAGTGCTCCAAAATCTTACAACTACAGACTATCTACTGTTAAAAGAACATATGGGATGTGAACAGTTCCCAGGAATAGGTTGTTTTAATTTGTCTGATTTCTCTCAGACTGTTCAAGTACAGTTGGAAAATATCCATCATATCATAAACAAATTTTCACAAATGCCTAGAGTGCATAACTGGTTTTCTTGGCTTCACTGGAGATGGCTGATAATTATAGATCTGCTTTGGTTATGTAACTGCATTCCTATTCTGTTAATGTGTGTGTGCAATTTAATTAGTAGTTTAAAACCTATACATGCTTAAGTTACTCTACAAGAAGATATGTCAAAGAAATAATCCTCCCATGTTTTCTTCCGTCTGCTACCTCTATAGCTTTTCTTCTTCCTTCCTCATTACAACCCTTAAATAGAATTCGTGCCTCATATCGAATTTACCGAGTATCATAATTCCTCCAAGTGGTAAAGATACCTCAAGACAAATGCTAGGCATAGAAGCCACAGGGCATAAATCTGCAAAGAAGTAAAAAGCTAACCTTTTCAAACATTATGGCTTCTCTCTCACTTACCAACTTTACATCTCACTGTATGGCCCCGGAAGATGACTGGTTAGCCAGAGATGGGTAAGATTCCTCAAGGGAGGAACAACCTAAGACAGGCACAGTCGCAGGGGGGCCATCAGGTGAGAAACTGGGGATCAACAGAGGTGAGGCTTCGGACCTCACCCCCCCTGTTTTGAGAGAAATCTTCTGCATCTGTGGATGTTTTATTGCCCTTGTCTAGCTTGGATTAATACTTAGTCTATAGGCACACACCTGATTATCTACATTTGCTCTCCTACAACACTAAACTATGTTTTCTACCTTTATTTTGCATCTACCTACCACTTCAGCATTTTATTAAAAATAATAATAATAATAATAATAATAATAATAATAATAATAATAATAATAAAGGGAGAAATGTGGGATTCACATATAAATCCAGTATAAAAATCAAATCAATATTCATATTTTACCTGATTGTTTATAGTTCTTAATGAGTGATCAACACCGAAAGTTTCTGTGATGACTGCCCTTGTACTGTTCACCATGTAAGAACTTATTCACTATGTAAGAATTTGTTCACGATGTAAGAACTTGTTCATTATGCTTCAGAAGATTGGAGACTGATGAGAATTAGGCTGGGGGTGGATTAATGATTGTGCATTGAGCATCGACTCCCCTATACAGAATTTTATTTTTGTTAACGACCGTTAGATCAATAAATATGAGAGATGCCCTCTCAAAAAAAAAAAATGGTTCTGAAGTATAGTTGTAAGTGCTGTCTCTAATCCCTAGAATGCTGTGTCATGTGTCTTATAGAGAATATATGTATGTTAGATAAGCTTCACTTGGGAATGAATTATAGTGCTGTTGGCCGTGAATTCAATGTTAGTGAATCAACAATATATTTTAAATAAGTGAACTGAAACACATATAAAATAAGGTGATGTATTGTTCAGTTGATGAAAGTGTAGCCCAGAGACTTACAGGAATTTAACTCTGTATTTCCACTAGGAGCAATTGTTCATTATTTGTTAATTTATTGTTTGTAGCAATTTTATAGAACACAACTACTGTGAATAATGAGAATTATCTGTAAATGATTAAATATATATTTATACCAGAAAGTCAACTTGAATAAAATAACTTATTAAGCATTGCTAATATTTAAAGCATGTCAGAGATACATACCATCATCAGAGAAAATAATATAAAACAATCTGAAGAAGACCAACAAGTGACTTGTTAAAAAGCTGCCCCATATGTCAACGATTTCAAAATTTTAGAAATAGTCAAAAATTTAAGAGAACCATTTATGGTAGTAATACAAATATAAAATTCCTATAAATATTGTTGTTGGGGAGGAAGAAATTTCCTTTACCCCTCGAGGTTCTTCTAGCTGGTTTGAGAATCAAGTTGACATAAGACAGATTGACAGAGAAAAAAACAAAGTTTAATTACATACCTACAAGGAATCTGTAGATATGAGATTCTGAAGATGAATAATAAGGTATATATGTCATCCTGAACTAAGGAGAAGGGGGTGGGGGCCTGAGACTACACAAGGAAAGGGAAGCAATTCACAGGAATATGAACATTTGCTAAATATAAATATAAACAGAAAATATAAATGTTTGCTAAAGAAATGCTTGATAGGCCACCCAGAAACAAGGAAACAGAGAGGAATTTTACCAGACCTAGCCATTTTCCTCTTTGTCTCCCACTGCTACTTCACATTATAATACAGTTAGCTATGGTGATGGCTCTTCTGGAGCAATACCTTCATCTAAATTCTTTTTATGCAGTTAGAGGAGGGAAATTCAAGTTTCTGTGTCTTTTGAGTCTTGATTGTTTTTAGCTCTGACATACCTGCATGCCAATGTGGCACATCTTAGGGTGACCTGCCCTTGGCCCCTACATTGTCATCAAGTATGAAGGACTTTCCCTTAATACCTTTGTTTCCTAAATTGCAAAATATAACTCATTCAAAAGAGCACATAAAATACATATGTATCACTTTATAAGTTATCAACTAAATATCTTAATAAATTTTAAAGTAAACAACTAATACCAACTATATCAGGAATAGAATTTTACCAGCCCTCAAAGAACTTTTAGAACACCTTCCTATTAGACCTTTTCTCTCTTCCCTAATTCTAAACCCTGTCCTGGTTTTCATGGCAGCTAAATCTCTTTATACTTTTATCTGGTTTTTTTGTATTCTTTGAAATATTAAATAATTGTGATTATTCTTTTTCTTCTTATGTTAGTTTGGAATTTAATCTCACATTTTTGTGTGATTTTGTATATATCATGACATTTCAAACTTGATTTAGTAAAGATAAATTTAATAGGTACTTTCACATGCACAATGCAAAAACCATAGGATACTTTATTATTCACTTTCCAAAATGATATGTATGTATGTATGTGATATGTATATAATTTTCCAAAGTGATGTGTATATATGTATGTGATGTGTATGTAACATTATGCTGTCTTTAGATTATGTGTTTATAGTTTGTATATTCAATTGCACATGTGATTCGTATTTGATGAAGTTCTGTAGTTAGCCACATATTAACATTTTTTGTAACTTTTCATTTCTTCCTGCCATTCTAACTTTCTGTTTGGGATCTTTATTCTGCCTCAGGGAAGGATTTTATTACTCGTTTTGTGAGGCACTGGCTGTGAAAATTTCTAAATATTTTTTGTTTATCTGAAAACATCTTTACTTTTAAACTAGAGGATTTTTTCAATTTAATTAGACTTCATAGTTGGATGATTGTATTTAAAGCGTATGGAAAATGGCATTCATTATTGCTGATAAAGACAACCTAAAAAACAACTAAAGGCAATTTTCTACTTTCAAATAAACTGTCTTCTTTTTCTGTTTATCTCCCTGCAACTTCCTCTATTATATTTGTTTGTGGATTCCTTTTGATTTATCTTGTTTGAGATACTGAAATTCCTCCTCTTATGGGTTGACCTCTTTTATTATGTATTACATTACCAGCTATTATTTCTTTAGTTATTTCTTTTCTTCATTTTAATTCTGTAAAAGGAATCAAACATTAGAGATTCACAATGTATTCTGTGTCTTATCATCTTTTCTCACTTTTCTATCCTTTTGTTATCTGTGCCTCATTCTAACTGGTTTTCATAATCAGCAGCTTTTAAATGTCATTCTAGACTTCCTATTTTATTTTAAAAATCAATGTCATTTTTTATATTTCCTAATTTTATGCTGAAACCTGTGTTTGTGTTTATGTTGTTGATCATTGTAAGCATAATGGTTTTACAGTCTGTGCCTGAATCACCCAATATCTATAGTGCTAATAAATAATACTGCTGGTTTTATTTATGTTTGTGTGTGTGTGTGTGTGTGTGTGTGTGTGCATGTATGAATGTCTGCTGGGTCTCCTCCTGGGTCTTTTTATCTTGGATTGAGGCCTAGACTTCTGAGAATCTCTTATGTAAAAATTGTCTTTGTTGACCACCCTCAAGAGCAGCCTCGCTGGAAGGCCCAACTCCTCGACCTCACACCCTCTTCTGAGCTCAGGTCCCAAAGGGCAGGACGGAGCCATTCGTGCCAGCACAGCAAGAACACAGACCCAAACACCTTCATAACACATATTGCCATCCCTACCCCGTCAGTCCCCAAACAGCCTGAATCAACTTCTGAAACCCCACAGGTCAGTAAACCAGCAAGAAGCCTCAGACTGCATGACTGTGGGGGTTTGTTCCACCGAGGACTGGAGATATGGGAGGAACAAGAAAGTTTGATGGACTCAGCTTTCTTTTAAAATATGGTGCAAAACATGGAAGGCACCATACTGAGAAGCATTAGAGAGTTTCACTAAAGTAAAAAGATTCCTGATGATGGGATTAAAGATGGCAGCATGAGAGGAGAGACAGAGGCTTCCTAATAAAACTGGATACAATTAGAATATTTAATTGGTGCAACTAATCCTGAGAGAGCAACAGGAAAGAGGACGGTCAGACTGCACACACATGGAGAAAAGAGCAGATCTCAGTGAACGGGGTAACGTACCAGAGCTGTGGCTCCTTGGGACCTGAGCCCCTCCCCCACCCCAGCTGACCAGTGGGAGGAAGACAAACAGAGCATGGAGGGAGTGGAAGACCTAGGAATGCTGAATACCTAGCTCTGGAGATCTGCTCTGGGAGCACAAACCTACAGTTCATGGTGCTTTCATGAGACTCACATGACTACCAGGTTGGAAAGTTAATACAGGCAGAGTTCCTGGGGAGACTGGGATTCCGGCTGCTTGTGGAAAGCAGGGATCCATATCTGGCTCTCTGGGACAAAAATTCATACCTGTGTGCCTGGCCCACTGGCTCAGGCAGTGGAGAAAGGCACAGGAGCCAGGAGGTGGGGAACAGCTCTTTCCTAACCCCAGGCACCAGTACCACTCCCCTGTGACCCGCGACATTGCTTCAGGGGCTCAGCAGCTCCAGAATAGAGCTTCTGGACATGAGGGTGCCATATACAAACATGAAAAGCCAAAGGAACCTTGTCCAGAGTAAAACTGTTAATACAACTCCTGAGAAAGATTTAAATGATATGGACCTCGTGACTCTTCCTGAAAGGGAGTTCAAAATAAAAATCATCAACATCCTAATGGAGGTACAGAAAGACATCCAAGAACTCAGGAATGAATTCAGGTCAGAGATCCAACTGTTAAAGAACACGATGGAGGGTATTAAAAGCAGGTTTGGATATGGTGGAAGAGACAATAAATGAAATAGAAACTAGAGAAGTAGAATACAAAGAAGCTGAGGCACAGAGAGAAAAAAGGATCTTTAAAAATAAAAGAATATAGAGAGAACTGTGTAACAAATCCAAGCGGAACAATATTCACATTATAGGGATACCAGAAGAAGAAGAAGAGAGAGAAGGGGATAGAAAGTGTCTTTGAGGAGGTAGTTGCTGAAAACTTCCCCAATCTGGGGAAGGAGATAGTCTCTCAGGCCATGGAGATCCACAGATCCCCCTACACAAGGGACCCAAGGAAGACAACAGCAAGACACATAGTAATTAAAATGGGAAAGATCAAGGATAAGGATAGACTGTTAAAAGCAGCCAGATGCAGAAATAAGATCACATTCAAAGGAAAGCCCATCAGACTAAAATCAGACTTCTCAGCAGAAACCTTACAGGCCAGAAGGGAGTGGCATGATGTATTAAATGTCATGAAGCAGAAGGGCCTGGAACCAAGATTACTTGGTTCAGCAAGACTATTATTTAAATTTGAAGGAGGGATTAAACAATTTTCATATAAGCAAAAGCTAAGAGAGTTTACCTCCCACAAATCATCTCTGCAGGCTATTTTGGAGGGACTTCTATAGATGGAAGTGTTCCTAGGGTTGGATAGCTGTCACCAGAGGTAGTAAAATCATGGTAGAGGGGGTGGAGGAGTTGATTGCAAGGCAAATGCAAAATTAAATTGACTATCCTCAAAGTCAATCAAGGGATAGACAAAAACTACAGAATTTCATACCTAATATATAAAGAATGAAGGAAGAAGAAAAAGGAGGAGAAATAGAAAAGAACCTTTAGATTGTGTTTGTAACAGCACACTAAGTGACTTAAGTTAGACTCTTAGATAGTAAGGAAAGTAATCTGGAACCTTTGGTAACCACAAATCTAAAGCCTGAAATGGCAATAAGTACATACCTATCGATAATCACCCTAAATGTAAATGGACTGAATGCACCAATCAAAAGACATAGAGTTACTGAATGGAATAAAAAACAAGACCCATCTATATGCTGCTTACAAGAGACTCACCTCAAACCCAAAGACATGCACAGACTAAAAGTCAAGGGATAGAAAAAGATATATCATGCAAACAATAGGGAGAAAAAGGCAGGAGTTGCACTACTAGTATCAGACAAAATAGACTTCAAAACAAAGAAACTAACAAGAGATAAAGGACATTACGTAATGATAAAGGGCTCAGTCCAACAAGAGAATATAACCATTCTAAATACATATTCACCCAACACAGGAGCACCAGCATATGTGAAACAGATACTAACAGAACTAAAGGAGGAAATAGACTGCAATGCATTCATTTTAGGAGACTTCAACACACCATTCACTCCAAAGGACAGATCCACCAGACAGAAAATAAGTAAGGACACGGAGGCACTGAACAACACAGTAGAACAGATGGACCTAATAGACATCTATAAAACTCTACATCCAAAAGCAACAGGATATACATTCTTCTCAAGTGCACATGGAACATTCTCCAGAATAGAACACATACTAGTCCACAAAAAGAGCCTCAGTATATTCCAAAAAATTGAAATTCTACCAACCAACGTTTCAGACCACAAAGGTATAAAACTAGAAATAAATTCTACCAAAAAAACAAAAACGCTCACAAACACATGGAGGCTTAACAACACGCTTCTAAATAGTCAATGGATCAATGACCAAATTAAAATGGAGATCCAGCAATATATGGAAATAAATGACAACAACACAAAGCGCCAACTTCTGTGGGATGCAGCGAAAGCATTCTTAAGAGGAAAGTATATAGCAATCCAGGCATATTTAAATAAGGAAGAACAAATGCAAATGAATAGTCTAATGTCACAGTTATCAAAATTGGAAAAAGAAGAACAAATGAGGCCTTAAGTCAGCAGAAGGGGGGACATAATAAAGATCAGAGAAGAAATAAAATTGAGAAGAATAAAACAATAGCAAAAATCTATGAAACCAAGAGCTGGTTCTCTGAGAAAATAAACAAAATAGATAAGCCTCTAGCCTGACTTATTAAGAGGAAAATAGAATCAACACACATCAACAGAATCAGAAATGAGAAATGGATCATAACGATGGACCCAACAGAAATAAAAAGAATTATTAGAGACTACTATGAAAACCTATATGCTAAGAAGATGGAAAACCTAGGAGAAACAGACAACTTCCTAGAAAAATACAACCTTCCAAAACTGACCAAGGAAGAAACACAAAATCTAAACAAACCAATTACCAGCAAAGAAATTGAAGCGGTATTCAAAAACTACCCAAGAAAAAAACACCCGGGCCAGCTGGATTTACCTCGGAATTTTATCAGACATACAGAGAAGACATAATACCCATTCTCCTTAAAGTTTTCCAAAAATAGAAGACGAGGTAATACTCCCAAACTCATTCTATGAAGCCAACATCACCCTAATGCCAAAACCAGGCAAAGACCCCACCAAAAAAGAAAATGACAAACCAATATACCTGATGAATGTAGATGCAAAAAAACACTCAATAAAATATTAGCAAACTGAATTCAAAAAGATATCAAAAGGATCATACACCACGACCAAGTGGGATTCATCCCAGCGATGCAAGGATGGTACAACATCCTAAAATCCATCATCATCATCCACCAAATCAACAAAAGAAAGACAAAAACCACATGATCATCTCCATAGATGCTGAAAAAGCATTTGACGAAATTCAACATCCATTCATGATAAAAACTCTCAGCAAAATGGGAATAGAGGGCAAGTACCTCAACATAATAAAGACCATATATGATAAACCCACAGCCAACATTATACTGTACAACAAGAAGCTGAAAGCTTTTCCTCTGAGATCAGGAACAAGACAGGGATGCCCACTCTCCCCACTGTTATTTAACATAGTACTGGAGGTCATAGCCATGGCAATCAGACAAAACAAAGAAATACAAGGAATCCAGATTGGTAAACAAGAAGTTAAACTGTCACTATTTGAATATGACATGAAATTGTACATAAAAAACCCTAAAGACTCCACTATAAACCTACTAGAACTGATATCAGAATACAGTAAAGTTGCAGGCTACAAAATTCACACACAGAAATCTGTGGCTTTCCTATAAACTAACAATGAGCCATAGAAAGAGAAATCAGGAAAACAATTCCATTCACAATTGCAT
The DNA here is from genome assembly GCF_040802235.1 of Manis javanica. Lineage (NCBI taxonomy): Eukaryota > Metazoa > Chordata > Mammalia > Pholidota > Manidae > Manis > Manis javanica. Next base: position 40,229,549 of record NC_133164.1, read on the forward strand.
CAAAAAGAATAAAATACCTAGGAATAAACCTAACCAAAGAAGTGAAAGATCTATACCCTGAAAAATATAAGACACTCTTTAGGGAAATTAAAGAGGACACTAACAAATTGAAACTCATCCCATGCTCTTGGCTAGGAAGAATTAATATTGTCAAAATGGCCATCCCGCCCAAAGCAATATACAGATTTGATGCAATCCCCATCAAATTACCAACAACATTCTTCAATGAACTGGAACAAATAGTTCAAAAATTCATTTGGAAACGCCAAAGACCCCAAATAGCCAAAGCAATCCTGAAAAAGAAGAGTAAAGTGGCAGGGATCTCACTCCCAACTTCAAGCTCTACTACAAAGACATAGTAATCAAGACAATTTGGTACTGGCACAGAGCAGTGGAACAGATTAGAGACTCCAGACATTAACCCAAACATATATGGTCAATTAATATTTGATAAAGGAGCCATGGACATACAATGGAGAAATGACAGTCTCTTTAACAGATGGTGCTGGCAAAACTGGACAGCTACATGTGAGAGAATGAAACTGGATCACTGTCTAACCCCATACACAAAAGTAAACTCCAAATGGATCAAAGACCTGAATGTAAGTTATGAAACCATAAATCTCTTGGAAAAAAACATAGGCAAAAATCTCTTGGACATAAACATGAGTGACTTCTTCATGAATATATCTCCCTGGGCAAGGAAAACAACAGCAAAAATGAACAAGTGGGACAATATCAAGCTGAAAAGCTTCTATACAGCAAAGGACACCATCAATAGAACAAAAAGGTACCCTACAGTATGGGAGAATATATTTGTAAATGACAGATCCGATAAAGGCTTGACATCCAAAATATATAAAGAGCTCATGCACCTCAACAGACAAAAAGTAAATAATCCAATTAAAAAATGGGCAGTGGACGTGTACAGTTCTCCAAAGAAGAAATTCAGATGGCCAACAGACACATGAAAAGATGCTCCACATCGCTAGTTATCAGAGAAATGCAAATTAAAACCACAGTGAGATATCACCTCACCCCAGTAAGGATGGCTACCATCCAAAAGACAAACAACAACAAGTGTTGGCGAGGTTGTGGAGAAAGGGGAACCCTCCTACACTGCTGGTGGGAATGTAAATTAGTCCAACCATTGTGGAAAGCAATATGGAGTTCCCTCAAAATGCTCAAAATAGACTTACCGTTTGACCCAGGAATTCCGCTTCTAGGAATTTACCCTAAGGATGCAGCAGCCCAGTTTGAAAAAGACAGATGCACCCCTATGTTTATCACAGCACTATTTACAATAGCCAAGAAATGGAAGCAACCTAAGTGTCAATTAGTAGATGAATGGATAAAGAAGATGTGGTACATATACACAATGAAATATTATTCAGCCATAAGAAGAAAAGAAATCCTACCATTTGCTACAACATGGACGGAGCTAGAGGGTAATATGCTCAGTGAAATAAGCCAAGTGGAGAAAGACAAATACCAAATGATTTCACTCATCTGTTGAGTATAAGAACAAAAGAAAAACTGAAGGAACAAAACAGCAGCAGAATCACAGAACCCAAGAATGGACTAACAGTTACCATAGGGAAAGAGACTGGGGAGAATGGGAGGGTAGTGAGGGATAAGGGTGGGGAAGAAGAAAGGGGGTATTATCATTAGCATGTATAATGTGGGGGATGGGGCAAAGGGGAGGGCTTTGCAACACAGAAGACACGTAGTGATTCTGCAATATGTTACTATGCTGATGGACAATCGCTGTAATGGGGTTTGTGGTGGAGATTTGGGGTAGGGTAGAGCCTAGTATACATAATGTTATTCATGTAATTGTAGATTAATGATAACAAAATAAAAAAATATATATATAAAATTGTCTTTGTTGCCTATCATTTCCATATGAACATATTTCCATTTACTTTAATACGCCAGGGCCACTGTCATTCTTGTTTATCATTATTCAAATTTTAGGACTTAATATTTCCTGGTTATTCACTCAAAGTAACACCGATTAGGGGGTTTGCCAAAATTAATGGAATCCCAACATAAAGTACCTATTATCTTAAGACATCATCCATATTCATGGAATTCTGAAATACAAATTTTGACAAATTCAGTTATAATTTAAGTTAGATTAGCATAGTTTTTGGTGATGAAATGTTAAATCTGATAGGGTAAACTCAATGACTTTTCTAAGGTTTTGGCTTGAACAAATGGAAAGATGTTACTACCATTAACAAAAATGGGGAATAGAAATGGTGGAGAAGTTTGGGGGATAAAATCAAGAATTGTGGAAACATTACCTATCAGATATATAAAAGATATCCTAGCAGGGAAATGATGGCAAGCAGTGGAGTAAAATGTCTACAGTTCAGAAAAAAGGCTAGGGTATAGACACAAACTTGGAAGTTATCAGTATAAAAATAATTATTTACAGCTATGAGACTAAATGCTAGTAAATGAAGATATAGAAGAGGAAAAGTCCAAGGGCAGTGTTAGAGTATTCCAATGTTACAATGTTGAATGAGCAGAAACTGACAAAGTAAACTCCAATGAGGTTATGAGGAAAAGTGTGTAATCTTAGAAATCAGATAAAGAAACTGATCCAGGGATTTGCTTAAAGATCGTGGCATGAGAGGTGAGCAGAAACCTCCTACCGAAACCACATATAATGTGAGAATATAGCAAATATAACTAATTCTGAAACAGCAGCAGGAAAGAAGGCTGCAGCAGATTGTCTACACCTGTGGAACAGAGCCGACCTCACAGAAAAGAGTAAAGTACTAAAGCTGTGATCTGGTAGGACTCAAGTCCTTCCCTCAGTCCAGCTCACCAGCAGGAAGAAGAGATACAGATGGGGAGGGGTTGGAGGCCTGGGACTGCTGAGCACCAAGCCCTGGAGATCTCGTCTGGGAGCATGAACATACATTACATGGTGCTCTGGAGATAAGGGGGTTGGAAAGTGAATAGAGGCAGAATACTTGGAGAGACTGAGATTCTAGCTCCTTGTGGAGAACAGGTACCCAAAACTGGTCACACTGAAACAAAAGAAAGGCAGGAAGATTGAGAGACTTCCTAACAGCGAGAATGCTGCTAAAGGGGCAAGGATTGCACACAACTTGCTGCTCAGGAGAAAGGACAGGTGGACAACATTGTCCTGGAGCACTCAGCCCCACAGGTGGGGAACTTTCAGGAGCTTCAGATGCTCCATAAACCTGGCTTGCAATGCACCTGAAAGGTGTCCCACCATGATACACAGCCTGCCACTTCAACCTCCTGGTCAGCAACAGCTTGCAAACTGGCTGTCCCTGCCATTGTGCCAGGCTAGCCAGAGGGCAGCTCCCCCTATGGTACCTACAAGTACATAGCATAGAAGCTCCTCCCTGTGTGCTTGGCCCACTGGCCCTAGCAGTGGAGGCAGGCACAGCAGCTGGGAAGCAGGAAAGAGCTATTTCCTTGAGCAGGCACCAGTGCCATTTTCCTGTGATCCCCACTACTGCTCCATGGGCTGTACAGCTCAAGAGTGTACAGCTTCTGGGTACCAGAGGGCAAATAAAAAATGAAAAAGGAACCTGGTTCAATCCAAAATCCCACAAACACCAGAAAGAGGGCTAAGTGAAACTGAACTAAACAATCTTCCTGAAAGAGATTTCAAAATAAAATCACAAACATGCACACAGAGCTAAAGAAAATTATTCAAGACCTTGGGGAGGAATTTAAGAATGAGACAGAAACTTTGAAAAATACAGTATCCAAAATGAAACATACAATGGGGGGATTTAAAAGCAGATTAGAAGAAGTAAGGAGACAGTAAATTAAATGGAAATTAGAGAACAGGAATACAAAGAAGCTCAGGTGCAGTGAGAAAAAAAGGATCTCTAGGAAAGTAAGAATATTGAGAACTGTGTGAGCAATCCAAATGGGACAATATTGGCATTATAGGAGTACCAGAAGAAGAAGAGAGAGAGAAAGGGACAGAAAGTGTCTTTGAAGATGTAATTTGTGAAAATTTCCCAAATCTGGGAAAGGAGATAGTCTCTCAGGCCATGGAGGGAACCAAAGAAGACAACACCAAGACATATGATAAATAAATGGCAAAGATCATGGATAAGGACAAAAATATTAAAAACATACAGAGAGAGAAAAATGAACACATACAAAGGAAAACACATAAGGCTATCATCAGACTTCTCAACATAAAACTTACAGACCAGAGAAGTGAGTGGCATGATATATATAATGCAACAAAACAGAAGGGGCTCGAACCAAGAACATTCTACCCAGCAAGATGATCATTTAAATTTGAAGGAGGTATTAAACAATTTCCAGATAAGCAAAAGTTGAGAGAATTTATCTCCCACAAACTGTATACAGGGTATTTTGGAGGGACTGCTATAGATGTAAGTGTTCCTAAAGCTAAATATCTGTCACAAGAAGAAATAAAACCACAGTAAAGGAAGTACACCAATTAATTACTAAGCAAATGCGACATTAAATGAACTACCCCCAAAGTCAGTCAAGGGACACACAAAGAGTACAGAATATGATACCTAATGTATAACGAATAGAGGAGGAAAAAACAACCTTTGATTGTGCTTGTGATAGCATACTCAGTGAGTTAAGTTAGACGGTTACAGAGTAAAGAAGCCACCCTTGAACCTTTGGTAATCATGAACGTAAAGCATGCAATGGCAATTAGTATATGGCTATCAATAATCACTCTAAATGTAAATGGTCTGAATGCACCAATCAAAAAACACAGAGTCACTGAATAGATAAAAAAAACAAGACCCATCTATACACTGCCTACAAGAGACACACTTCAAACCCAAAAACATACACAGACTGAAAGTAAAGGGATGGAAAAAGATATTTCATGCAACTGATAGAAGAAAGCAAGAGTTGCAGTCCGAGAATATAACCTTTATAAATATCGATGCACCCAACACAGGAGCACCTACATATTGAAACAAAGGCTAACAGAATGAAAAGGGGGAAATAGAATGAAGTGCATTCATCTTAGGAGACTTCAATATACCACTCACTCCAAAGGACATGATCAACCAGACAGAAAACAAGTAAGGGGACAGAGGCACTGAACACCACATTAGAATAGATGGACCTAAAGGACATCTACAGAACACTCTACCCAAAAGCAGAAGGATACACATTCCTCTCAAGGGCACATGGAACATTTTCAAGAATAGATCATATACTAGGACACAAAAAAAGCCTCAGTAAATTCTGGATTGAAATTGTACCGACCAGCTTTGCAGAACAGAAAGGTATGAAACTAGAAATAAATTATGAAAAGAAAGCAAAAAGCCCACGAATACAAGGAGACTTAACAATATGCTCCTAAATAATCAATGGATAATTGACCAAATAAAAACAGAGATCAAGAAATATGTGGAGATAAGTGACAACAATTACTCAACAGCACAAAATCTGTGGGAGGCAGTGAAAACCATGTTAAGAGGAAAATATATTGCAATGCAGGCATACTTGAGGAAAGAAGAACAATCCCATATGAACATTCTAATCTCATTATTAATGAAATGAGTAAAAGAAGAACAAATGAGGCCCAAAGTCAGTAGAAGGAGGGACATAATAAAGATTAGAGCAGAAATAAATAAAATCAAGGAGAATAAAACAATACAAAGAATCAGTGAAAACAGAAGCCAGTTCTTTGAGAAAATAAACAAAATAGATAAACCCCTAGCCAGACTTATCAAGTGAAAAAGAGAGTCTACATACATAAACAGAATCAGAAACAAGAAAGGAAAATCACTACAAACACCACAGAAATTAAAAGAATTATTAGAGAATACTATGATAAATTATATGCTAACAAACTGGATAACCTAGAAGAAATACACAGCTTTCTAGAAAAATATGACCTTCCAAGGCTGACCTAGGAAGAAACATAAAATCTGAACAGATGAATTACCAGCAACAAAATTGAATTGGTAACCAAAAAACTACCTGAGAACAAAACCCCTGGACCAGATGGCTTTACTGCTGAATTTTATCAAACATTTAGTGAAGACCTAATTCCCATCCTCCTTAAAATTTTCCAGAAAGTAGAAGAGGAAGGAGTACTTCCAAACTCATTGTATCAGACCAGCATCACTTTAATAACAAAAGCAGGTACAGATACCACAAAAAAAGAAAATTATAGACTAATATCCCTGATGAACATAGATACAAAAATACTCAGCAAAATATTAGCAAACCGAATTCAAAAATACATCAAAAAGATCATCTATCAAGATCAGGGGGGATTTATTCCAGGAATTCAAAGATGGCACAACATTTGAAAATCCATCAACATCATCCATCACATCAACAAAAAGAAGGACAAAAAACACATGATCATCTCTATAGATGCTGAATAAGCATTTAACAAAATTCAACATCCATTCGTGATAAAAACTCTCAACAAAATGTGTATAGAGGGCAAGTACCGCAACATAATAAAGGTCATATATGACAAACCAAATGCCAACATCAGATTTAACAGTGAGAAGCTAAAAGCTTTTCTTCTAAGATGAGGAACAAAACAAGGATGCCCACTCTCCCTGCTTATGTTCAACATAGTACTGGAGGTCCTAGCCATGGCAATCAGACAACACAAAGAAATAAAAGTCATCCAGATTTGAAAAGAAGGAGTTAAACTGTTATTCCTTGCAGATGTCATAATATTGTACATACAAAATAACCCTAAAAAATCCATCCCAAAACTATTAGAAATAATAGTTGAATTAGGCAAATTTGCAGGATACAAAATTAATAAACAGAAATTTGTTGCATTCCTATATACTAATGATGAACTAGCGAAAGAGAAATCAGGAAAAGAATTCCATTCACAATTGCATGAAAAAGAATAAAATGTCCAGAAATAAACCTAACCAAGGAGGTGAAAGACCTATACACTGAAAATGATGACACTCATGACAGAAATTAAAGAAGACACCAATAAATTGAAATACTTTCCATGCTCAGGAATTGAAGAATTAATATTGTCAAAATGGCTATCCTGCCTAAAGCAGTCTACAGATTCAATGAAATTCCTTCCAAAATACTGACAGCATTCTTCAATGAACAGGAACAAATAGTCCTAAAATTCTTATTGAACCACAAAAGACCCTGAATAGCCAAAGCAATCCTGGGAAGGAAGAATAAAGCTGAGGGGACTACATTCCCCACTTCAAGCTCTCCTATGTAGCCATAGTAATCAAAACAAGTTGGTACTCGTACAAGAACAGACCTATAGACCAGTGGAACAGAATAGAGAACCCAAATATAAACCCAAGCATATATGGCCAATAAAGATATGCCTAAGGAGCCACGGATATACAATGGAAAAATTACGCCTCTTTAGTAACTGGTGTTCACAAAAGTGGACCTCTACATGTAAGAGAATGAAACTGGATTACTGTCTAACTCCTTACACAAAAGTAAACTCAAAATGGATCAAGGACCTGAATATGTCATGAAACCTTAAAACTCTTAGAAGAAAACATAGCAAAAATCTCTTGAATATAAACATGAGCAACATTTTCCTGAATGCATCTCCTCAGGCAAAGGAAACAAAAGAAAAATGAACAAGTGGGACTACATCAAACTAAAAATCTTTTGAAGAAATATGTAAAGAACTCACCCACCTTAACACCCAATGAGCAAATAATTTAATTAAAAAATGGGCAGAGGTTCTGTACAGACACTTGTCCAAAGAAGAAATTCAGATGGCCAAGATGCATCACATTGCTAATTATCAGAGAAATGAAAATTAAAACCACAATGAGATATCACCTCATACCAGTTAATAAGACCAACGTCCAAAACACAAGCAACAACAAATGCTGGCGAGGATGCAGAGAAAGGGGAACCCTCCTACATTGCTGGTGGGAATGTAAATTAGTTCAACCATTGTGGAAAGCAATATGGAGGTTCCTCAAAAAACCAAAAATAGAAATACCATTTGACCCAAGATTTCAACTTCTAGGAATTTATCCAAGGGATACAAAGTCTCAGATTCAAAAAGACATATGCACCCCTATGTTTATCACAGCACTATTTACAATAGCCAAGACATGGAGGCACCTAAGTGTCCATCAGAATATGAATGGATAAAGATGTGATAGATATATACAATGGAATACTAGTCAGCCATAGAAGAAAACAAATCTTACCATTTGCAACAACATGGGTGGAATTAAAGGGTATTATGATTAATGAAATAAGCCAGGTTGAGAAAGACAAGTAGCAAATGATTTCCCTCATTTGTGGAGTATAACAATGAAGCAAAACTGAAGGAAGAAAACAGCAGCAAACTCATAGACTCCAAGAAGGGACTAGCGGTTACCAAATGGGAGGTGTGTGGGAGTGTGGGTGGGGCAGAGGGAGAAGGGTATTGATAGGTATTATGATTGCTACTTATGGTGTGGGTGGATCACATGGAAGACAGTGTTGCACAGAGAAGACAAGTAGGGACTCTGTGGCATCTTACTACACTGATCGACAGTGACTTCAAGGCAGTGTGGGGGTACTGATAATATGGGTGTAGTAAACCACAATGTTGCTCATGTGATATCTTCATAAGAGTGTATATCAGTGATACCTTAATAAATAACTGAAAAAAGACATGGAAAAAAAAGTGTTCCAAAGAGAAGTGAATGATAAGGAGAAATACCAGTGATAATAGATTAATAAAGGTGAAGAGTATTGATAAATTAACAAAAGTAATGTTGGTAAAATTATGGGGTTAAATTCTGATTGGGTGACTTCAAAAAAGAAGTGGGAAAAGAATCAGAACAGCAAAAACGCACACATTTTGGAAGAAATTTTTGTAAAGAGGAGCAGAGAATGAATACCCTGACCGAAGTAGTAAAGGAAGCATTTTATTTTACTTCACTAATTTTTTTATCATGGGAGAAAGAATCACATGCTTCTATGCTGGTAGGAATTATGTATTGCAGAAGTGAATATTGATGTTGTAAGAAAATAGCAAATTGCTCTAATAATGTTCTTGAGAAAGGAAGATAGGATAGTATGCGTTATACAAGTGGAGTTGGTGTTAGGATGCAGTTTATTTCTTAGAAACTTAGCAAGGAAAGCACAATGTGGAGGGCAAAATATTAGTATGTGTATCATGTGTTGCAAGCTTCTCTGCAAGTTCTCTTGATTACTGTATTTTCTTTTGAAGTGGGAAACAAGGTTATTATTTGAGGGCACTGATGTGGAGGTGGTATTGTTGATTTGAGGAAAAACTAGAAACCATCAAGTAATAATTTAAAAGTTCTGGAGAGTGAATATAGCAGACAAAATATAATTGTTAGGCAACAGTGAGAAGCCACTTGAAATTAATGATTATGAAGAAAAAATGACGATAGACAGGATGATAGAGCATTTTCCTCTAATCAGTGTTCAACAGTGATGGACTTAAATCATTGCAAAATGAGTCTGAACAACAAAAGAACCGCAGGCAAGTTAAAGACAAACAAAGGTATCATTATAATGATCTATCATGGAATTTAAGGACAACAAGAACCTTTCACAAGAATGGGCAAAAGGTAAGACTGCTGATAATAAAGCATAGTGTGGCCCACACACTGCTGTTGTTGGGCCATTAGGAGGAGGGAGCTGGAAGGAGAAGAGATGACAGAAGGAGAGTGGGATTCTTGAAACACACTGTGGAAGCTTGACATTATTAATTAAAATATAGGATATGTCAAACAAATGCAGACCTAGTAAGGAGAGACTGTATTTGAAAGAATTATTTCAGGGAAGTAGAGAGGGACTGTTGAGTAGGCACAGTGAACTGTTACAATAAGAAGAACTGCAATAAGATTTGTAGGCATTACAGGGTTAGGCAAAAGCATTTTTCTTTTTTTTTTTATTTTCTTTTTATTTATTTTTTTTTGGAGAGGGCATCTCTCACATTTATTGATCAAATGGTTGATAACAACAATAAAATTCTGTATAGGGGAGTCAATGGTCAATGCACTATCATTAATTCACCCAAAGCCTAATTCTCATCAGTCTCCAGTCTTCTGAAGCATAACGAACAAGTTCTTACATGGTGAACAAATTCTTACATAGTGAATAAGTTCTTATATGGTGAACAGTACAAGGGCAGTCTTCACAGAAACTTTCAGTTTTGATCATACATTATGAACTATAAACAATCAGGTCAAATGTGAATATTCGTTTGATTTTTGTACTTGATTTATATGTGGATCCCACATTTCTCCCTTTATTATTATTATTATTTTTATTTTTAATAAAATGCTGAAGTGGTAGGTAGATTGAAGATAAAGGTAGAAAACATAGTTTAGTGTTGTAAGAGAGCAAATGTAGATGATCAGGTGTGTGCCTGTAGACTATGTGTTAGTCCAAGCTAGAAAAGGGCATTAAAACATCCACGGATGCAGAAGATTTCTCTCAAAACGGGGGGGGTGAGGTTCTAAGCCTCACCACTGTTGATCCCCAGTTTTTCACCTGATGGCCCCCCTGCGACTGTGTCTGTCTTAGGTTGTTCCTCCCTTGACGAATCTTACCCATCTCTGGCTAACCAGTCATCTTCCGGGGCCATACAGGGAGATGTAAAGTTGGTAAGTGAGAGAGAAGCCATAATGTTTGAAAAGGTTAGCTTTTTACTTCTTTGCAGATTTATGCCCTGTGGTTTCTATGCCCAGCATTTGTCTTGAGGTATCTTTACCACTTGGAGGAATTATGATACTCGGTAAATTCGATATGAGGTATGAATTCTATTTAAGGGTTGTAATTAGGGAGGAAGAAGAAAAGCTATAGAAGTAGCAGATGGAAGAAAACATGGGAGGATTGATTATTTCTTTGACATATCTTCTTGTAGAGTAACTTAAGCATGTATAGGTTTTAAACTACTAATTAAATTGCACACACACATTAACATAATAGGAATACAGTTACATAACCAAAGCAGATCTATAATTATCAGCCATCTCCAGTGAAGCCAAGAAAACCAGTTAGGCACTCTAGGCATTTGTGAAAATTTGTCTATGATATGATGGATATTGTCCAACTGTACTTGAACAGTCTGAGAGAAATCAGACAAATTAAAACAACCCATTCCTGAGAACTGTTCACATCCCATATGTTCTTTTAACAGTAGATAGTCTGTAGATGTAAGATTTTGGAGCACTGCAACTTGCACTTCACCTAATTCTTGGTTGAGTTCCAACAGTATAGATCCGGTCAAATTTGTTGTTTTACTGAAAGCAGAGGCCAGCTTAGATATCTCCTTCATTCCAATGGCAAGTTCAGGAACTGATGGGATGGATGCAGCTACAATTGCAGCATCGCCTGGATCTTTTTTGAGTATTTTTGATGATATCTTCTGGTATGACTCTTCTAAAGAGTGATGATGTTGGAAGTTCTTCTTCATATCATATCTTAGTTCATTTTCTGGGTAGCCAAATTAGGCTTTGATCCTCTGTATAAACACAAACAGACCCTTTGCCCACACTTTGATTTGCCCTTTATACAATTGTGTAGAACTCATTAGAGGTCACCACACAGGAACTGCCTTTTTTTTTTTGAAGAGAAAGGAATATTATCAGAAAAGTGTACCTCCATAGCTGATCATCTGACACCCTTTAAGTCATCAAAATTAAGGATATTTAAGCATGCATTAATCGTTGATTTACAGTTAGTTTTATCCTAGCAGGGAGTAACCCCCTTTTCTTTCTTTCTTTCTTTTTTTTTTTGTTATCTTTAATCTACACTTACATGAAGAATATTGTTTACTAGGCTCTCCCCTATACCAGGTCCCTCCTATAAACCACTTTACAGTCATTGTCAATCAGCATAGCAAAATATTATAGAATCACCACTTGTCTTCTCTGTATTGTACAGCCCTCCCCTTTCTCTCTCCCCCCCATTCATGCTAATCTTTATACCCCCTTTATTCTCCCCCTCCCATCCCTCCCTACCCACCCATCCTCCCCAGTCCCTTTCCCTTTGGTACTTGTTAGTCCATTTTTGGGTTCTGTAATTCTGCTGCTGTTTTGTTCCTTCAGTTTTTCCTTTGTTCTTATACTCCACAGATGAGTGAAATCATTTGGTATTTCTCTTTCTCCACTTGGCTTATTTCACTGAGCATAATACCCTCCTGCTCCATCCATGTTGCTGCAAATGGTAGGATTTGCCCTCTTCTTATGGCTGAGTAGTATTCCATTGTGTATATGTACCACATCTTCTTTATCCATTCATTTACCGATGGACATTTAGGTTGCTTCCAATTCTTGGCTATTGTAAATAGTGCTGCGATAACATAGGGGTGCATCTGTCTTTCTCAAACTTGATTGCTGCATTCTTAGGGTAAATTCCTAGGAGTGGAATTCCTCGGTCAAATGGTAAGTCTGTTTTGAGCATTTTGATGAACCTCCATACTGCTTTCCACAATGGTTGAAATAATTTACATACCCACCAGCAGTGTAGGAGGGTTCCCCTTTCTCCAGAGCCTCGCCAACATTTGTTGTTGTTTGTCTTTTGGATGGCAGCCATTCTTACTGGTGTGAGGTGATACCTCATTGTAGTTCTAATTTGCATTTCTCTGATAATTAGCAATGTGGAACATCTTTTCATGTGTCTGTTGGCCATCTGTATTTCTTTTTTGGAGAACTGTCTGTTCAGTTCCTCTGCCCATTTTTGAATTTGATTATTTGTTTTTTGTTTGTTGAGGCATGTGAGCTCTTTATATATTTTGGACGTCAAGCCTTTATCGGATTTGTCATTTACAAATGTATTCTCCCATACTGTAGAGTTCCTTTTGGTTCTATTGATGGTGTCTTTTGCTGTACAGAAGCTTTTCAGCTTAATATAGTCCCACTTGTTCATTTTTGCTGTTGTTTTCCTTGTCCAGGGAAATATGTTCAAGAAGAGGTCACTCATGTTTATTTCTAAAAGGTTTTTGCCTATGTTTTTTTCTAAGAGTTTTATGGTTTCATGACTTACATTCAGGGCTTTGATCCATTTTGAATTTACATTTGTGTATGGGGTTAGACAATGGTCCAGTTTCATTCTCCCACATGTAGCTGTCCAGTTTTGTCAGCACCATCTGTTGAAGAGCCTGTCATTTTGCCATTGTATGTCCATGGCTCCCTTATCAAATATTAATTGACCATATATATTTGGGTTAATGTCTGGAGTTTTTAATCTGTTCCACTGGTCTGTGGCTCTGTTCTTGTGCCAGTACCAAATTGTCTTGATTACTATGGCTTTGTACTAGACCTTGAAGTTGGGGAGTGAGATCCCGCCTTCTTTATTCTTCTTTCTCAGGATTGCTCTGACTATTCGGGGTCTTTGGTGATTCCATATGTATTTTTGAATCATTTGATCCAGTTCATTGAAGAATGTTGCTGGTAATTTGATAGGGATTGCATCAACTCTGTATATTGCTTTGGGCAGGATGGTCATTTTGATTATATTAGTTCTTCCTAGTCATGAGCATGGGATGAGTTTCCATTGGTTAGTGTCTCCTTTAATTTCTCTTAAGAGTGACTTGTAGTTTTCAGGGTATAGGTCTTTCACTTCTTTGGTTAGGTTTATTCCTAGGTATTTTATTCTTTTTGATGCAATTGTGAATGGAATTGTTTTCCTGATTTCTCTTTCTATTGGTTCATTGTTAGTGTATAGGAAAGCTACAGATTTCTGTGTGTTAATTTTGTATCCTGCAACTTTGCTCTATTCCGATATCAGTTCTAGTAATTTTGGAGTGCAGTCTCTAGGGTTTTTTATGTACAATATCATGTCATCTGCAAATAGTGACAGTTTAACTTCTTCTTTACCAACCTGGATTCCTTGTATTTCTTTGTATTGTCTGATTGCCATGGCTAGGACCTCCAGTACTATGTTAAATAGCAGTGGGGATAGTGGGCATCCCTGTCTAGTTCCCAATCTCAGAGGAAAAGCTTTTAGCTACTTGCTGTTCAGTATAATGTTGGCTGTGGTTTTATCATATATGGCCTTTATTATGTTGAGGTACTTGCCTTCTATTCCCATTTTGCTGAGAGTTTTTATCATGAATGGATGTTGAATTTTGTCAAATGCTTTTTCAGCATCTATGGAGATGATCATGTGGTTTTTGTCTTTTTTTTTTTGTTGATGTGGTGGTTGATGTTGATGGATTTTTAACTGTTGTACCATCCTTGCATCCCTGGGATGAATCCCACTTGGTCATGGTGTATGATCCTTTTAATATGCTGTTGAATTCTGTTTGCTAATATTTTATTGAGTATTTTTGCATCTACATTCATCAGGGATATTGGTCTGTAATTTTCTTTTTTGGTGGGGCCTTTGCCTGGTTTTGGTATTAGGGTGATGTTGGCTTCATAGAATGTGTTTGGGAGTATACCCTCTTCTTCTATTTTTTGGAAAACTTTAAGGAGAATGGGTAATATGTCTTCTCTGTGTGTCTGATAAAATTCTGAAGTAAATCTGTCCGGTCTCGGGTTTTTGTTTCTGGGTAGTTTTTTGATTATCGTTTCAATTTCTTTGCTCGTAATTGGTTTGTTTAACTTTTGTGTTTCTTCCTTGGTCAGTCTTGGGAGGTTGTATTTTTCTAGGAAGTTGTCCATTTCTTCTAGGTTTTCCAGCTTGTTGGCATATAGGTTTTCATAGTAGTCTTTAATAATTCTTTCTATTTCTGTGGAGTCTGTCATGATTTTTCCATTCTCATTTCTGATTCTGTTGATTTGTGTTGATTCTCTTTTTCTCTTAATAAATTTGGCAAGAGGCTTATCTAGTTTGTTTATTTTCTCACAGAACCATCTCTTGGTTTTGTTGATTTTTGCTATTGTTTTATTCTTCTCAATTTTGTTTATTTCTTCTCTGATCTTTATTATGTCCCTCCTTCTGCTAACTTTAACCCTCATTTGTTCTTCTTTTTCCAGTTTTGATAATTGTCATGTTAGACTATTCATTTGGGATTGTTCTTCCTTCTTCAAGTGTGCCTGGATCGCTATATACTTTCCTCTTAAGACCGCTTTCGCTGCGTCCCACAGACGTTGGGACTTTGTGTTGTTGTTGTCATTTGTTTCTAAATATTCCTTGATCTCTATTTTTGATTTGTTCGTTAATCCATTGATTATTTAGAAGCATGTTGTTAGGCCTCCTTGTGTCTGTGAGCCTTTTTGTTTTCTTTGTAGAATTTATTTCTAGTTTTATACCTTTGTGGTCTGAAAAATTGGTTGGGAGAATTTCAGTATTTTGGAATTTACTGAGGCTCTTTTTGTGGGCTAGTATGTGGTCTATTCTGGTGAATGTTCCATGTGTACTTGAGAGGAATGTATATCCTGTTGCTTTTGGTTGTAGAGTTCTATAGATGTCCATTAGGTCCATCTGTTCTAGTGTGTTGTTCAGTGCCTCTGTATCCTTACTTATTTTCTGCCTGGTGGATCTATCCTTTGGGGTGAATGATGTGTTGAAGTCTCCTAAAATGAATGCATTGCAGTCTATTTCCCTCTTTAGTTCTGTTAGTATTTGTTTCACATATGCTGGTGCTCCTTTGTTGGGTGCATATATATTTAGAATGGTTATATCCTCTTGTTCAACTGAGCCCTTTATCATTATGTATTGTCCTTCTTTATCTCTTTTTACTTTCTTTGTTTTGAAGTCTATTTTGTCTGATATTAGTACTGCAACCCCTGCTTTCTTCTCCCTGTTATTTGCCTGAAATATGTTTTTCCATCCCTTGACTTTTAGTCTGTGCATGTCTTTGGTTTTGAGGTGAGTTTCTTGTAAGCAGCATATAGATGGGTCTTGCTTTTTTATTCTGTCTATTACTCTGTGTCTTTTGATTGGTGCATTAAGTCCATTTACATTTAGGGTGACTATTGAGAGATATGTACTTATTGTCATTGCAGGCTTTAAATTCATGGTTACCAAAGGTTCAAGGTTAGCCTCTTTAGTATTTTGCTTCCAAACTTAGCTCACTTATTGAGTTGTTATATACCCTCTCTGGAGATTCTTTTCTTCTCTCCCTTCTTATTCCTCCTCCTCTTTTCTTCATAAGTTTGGTGTTTTGTTCTGTGCCCTTTTTAGGGGTGCTTCCATCTAGAGCAGCCCCTGTAAGATGCCCTGAAGTGGTGGTTTGTGGGAAGCAAATTCCCTCAGCTTTTGCTTGTCTGGGAATTGTTTAATCCCTCCATCATATTTAAATGATAGTCGTGCTGGATACAGTATGCTTGGTTCAAGGCCCTTCTGCTTCATTGTATTAAATATATCATGCCATTCTCTTCTGGCCTGTAGGGTTTCTGTCGAGAAGTCTGATGATAGCCTGATGGGTTTTCCTTTATAGGTGACCTTTTTCTCTCTAGCTGCCTTTAAAACTCTTTTCTTGTCCTTGAACTTTTCTCTTTTAATTATTATGTGTCTTGGTGTTGTCCTCCTTGGATCCTTTCTGTTGGGGCCTCTGTGTATTTCCGTGGTCTGTTCGATTATTTCCTCTCCCAGTTTGGGGAAGTTTTCAGCAATTATTTTTTCAAAGACACTTTCCATCCCTTTTCCTCTCTCTTCTTCTTCTGGTACCCCTATAATACAGATGTTGTTCCTTTTGGATTGGTCACACAGTTCTCTTAGTATTGTTTTGTTCCTGGAGATCCTTTCATCTCTCTCTATGTCAGCTTCTATACGTTCCTGTTCTCTGGTTTCTTTTCCTTAAATGGCCTCTTGCATCTTATCCATTGTGCTTATAAATCCTTCCAGGGTTTGTTTCACTTCTGCAGTCTCCTTCCTGGCACCTGTGATCTCCCTCCGTACTTCATCCCATTGTCCTTGCATTTTTCTCTGCATCTCCATCAGCATGTTCATGATTTTTATTTTGAATTCTTTTTCAGGAAGACTGGTTAGGTCTGTCTCCTGCTCAGGTGTTGACTCTGTGATCTTTGTCTGCCTGTAGTTTTGCCTTTTCGTGGTGATAGAGATAGTTTGCAGAGCTGGTATGAGTGATGGCTGGAAGAGCTTTCCTTGTTGTTGGTTTGTGGCCTTCCTCTCCTGGGAGAATAGCGACCTCTAGTGGCTTGTGTTGGGCAGCTGTGCGCAGACAGGTCTTCTGCTTCCTGCCTGGCTACTATGGTGTTTATCTCCACTGTTGCTCTGGGCATGGCCTGGCTCTGGCTGCTGCTCCAAAATGGTGGAGCTCTGTTGGAGGGTGGAGCATCCGGGAGGCTATTTATCTCCGTAAGGAGCCTCCGTGCTCCCTGCTGCCCAGGGGGTTAGTGTCCCCAGAGATCCCCAGATTCCCTGCCTCTGGACTAAGTGTCCTGTCCTGCCCCTTTAAGACTTCCAAAAAGTAGTCTCCAAAGGAAAACAACAGCGACAACAACAACAAAAATTAATTAAATAAGTTTAAAAAAAAAAAGAAAAAAAAAGGCACAATTTTCTTTGTCCTCAGGTGCTGGTCTCATGCACCCACTCAGCGGTCTTGCTGCCCTGTTTCCCTAGTATTGGGGTCCCTGTCCCTTTAAGAATTCCAAAAAGCACTCGCCAAAAAAAAAAAAAAAAAGAGGAGAAAAAATATGGCTGCTCCCGTTTCTTTGTTCTCCGGTGTTGGCCTCAGGTACCTGCTCACCAGTCCTGCCACCCTGTTTCCCTAGTATCCAGGACTCCACGCATGCACTGTGTCTGCGCTCTGGGCTGGATTGCTGGGGCTGGGTGTTCAGCAGTCCTGGGCTCCCTCTCCCTCCCTGCTGACTCCTCTCCTCCTGCCTGGAGCTGGGGGGAGGGGTGCTCGGGTTCCAGCGGTCCGGGGCTTGTATCTTACCCTTGGATGTGGTCTGGATGTTGTCCTGTGTCCTCTGGTCTCTATTTTAGGAAGAGTTGTCTTTGTTATATTTTCATAGATATATGTGGTTTTGGGAGGAGATTTCTGCTGCTCTACTCACGCTGCCATCTTGGCTTCCTACTGCATTTTTCTTTTGTGTAGAGGAATGAACAAGGCCAGAAAGAGGTGGATGGGCAAATGAGATAAAAGAGTGACATGATAGGATAGTAGTTCAGAGAAAATTTTATCCTGAGGTCAACCTGTTTTTGGGAATAGGGAGTTGGGGAGCTCATCCCTTAAGGAAGGACTGTTTGCTGGCTCAGGCTGAGGATAGGTTAAAGTTTGGGTTGCAAAGGAGGAGAGAATTTTAACCACAGTTTGGTTAGCAAACATTTTGTTTCTATTGATCAGTGGGGAAAAAGCAGTTCGGTTATTCATTTATGAAGCAAAGGATAGGCATTTGAAGAGTCTGTGTCTGGCTTTGTCATAAGTAAATAAGGTGGGTATCCCTGCGACTAATCTGAGTCATATGGGAAGGATGGTTCTTTGAACAAGATCATTAAATAAGAAAAATTCAAGAAACTGAATTAAGAGAATAGGGCTGGGAAGCTAAAATTTTCAAGGAATAAAGAGTGTGATTCAGTAGTTGATTGATGTATTTTCTTACATTCATGACTGAATTCTTTTATATAAATTAATTATGCTATCATATTGCTGAAGTAGTATATATGACCTGCAATTATTTGCTTTTAATTCCAAAAGTAGCCTGTGTCTTAGGATATATGGAAATGATAGTTTCTCATAATGCTGTTATAAAACAACAAAGTTAAATTTCATATAGATGTAGAAATTATGAAGTTCTATCTAATGCATCTGCATGTCCTTTTATAAAACATTGTTTTACTATCCTTTGAAGATGTAAATAAAGATGTATAAAACTAAGATGGTGTTTACCCCACCATATTAGTTTTGCTAACGTATATCCATTGATGTATATTACCTCTCCTTAGAATATCTCATTCTATAGATATATCATAAAACAGAAAATTTATTATAGTCATTTGTCTGATATTTATAAGGTCATCTCTTCATTGAGGAAGACTTAATATAATAAGTTCAGCTACCTGTATGATGCTTCCAATGTAATCAAACAAGAGATTTGACTCAGTTTTATGACAGAAAGAAAAACCTATATTTCCCAAAAGCAATGTTTCATCATTGAAACATTGTCTACAAGCAGATTCAAGAAAGATGCTAATTTTCTTCTATATCCTGCAGTTATTGTTCTAGTTACTGGTTATGCAGTTTGGGTGACCACATTCTAGTGAACAAATGATCAATAAGATCCAATACATGAAAACATGTTCTGACATTATTTTTTGTTCTCTGTTACTTCATTTATCACAATGCCTGTTTGCTACTTTCAAACAAAGATATTTAAAATTTCTCTTGGCAGAATGTAGTCTAAATATATACTTAAGCTTCACATGAACTAGTTCAGTATACTCTTTTTTACCTCCTCTTCTATAACAGCCTTAGTTATGCTGAAGGGGTTCAAAACAAGACTTCCCAAAATGTACACTTTGGTATGTGCAGTGTTTTGAACTAAAAGCAACTGAGACCCTTTAAGCTCAAGAGAAAATTTTGCTCCTCCATTTATGGTCTAAAAGAATTTAAATTGGGTGTCTCTTCCAGAATAAGACATTACCAGAGATAAATTTTATCTATCACCCATCTGTATGGCAGAGGAAACATCTAATTACTAAGCATCTGCTATTTTATTGCCCTGTGAACTGCCCTCCTGTGTTTTGAAGCCCCAGGCCCCAATTCTACTCCTTAGCTTATGGTGGCATATATATCTCATTTTACCTTTCATTGAACCACTCATGTATGTTGGGTTCCTGTATGTATGAAATTTAATTTCCTATTCTCCTATGAATATGTCTTATGTCACTCTAATTCTTAGGACATCAGGAAGACTTCTGAAGGGTAGAATTAACCTTAAGCAATGGGAACTGGCCTAATTAAAAAGTGACACTGTTAGTCAGAAAAATAGACATGAGCAAGGTAGAGTGAGAATAAAGCCAGTAAAGCCCACTAAAAGAGACTCAAAGAGTTAACCAGATAAAACCAAAAAGCCCAAAAAGGACTCATAAAGTTAATTAGTTGACGTTTCAAAGGCCAGAAGTATTTGGAGTATCCTGATACTCCCCAGGGACTTCTCTGTCTTAGGTAGGGCAAGGAAATGAGACAAGGGTCATGCCATTGTAAAATCCATTTACCTGTGAATAAAGGACCAACTTATTCTTTAACAATCTATATGCTATTCTTCCTTTTCTTCCATCCCCTTAATCAAGTAACTTTGTAACCAGGACAGGAGATAGACCTCCAAAGTATAAATAAATCTATGTGGATAAAGAATGCTGAGATACGGACTGACACAGTCAGTTAAATAACCCCATTCTTAAGACAAAGCTTCAAAGGAACTATGAATCACCTGTATACATCATGCCTTATGCTGACCCTCACCCAAAAGGCCCTATAAAACCCCACACTCTAAACCCTTAAGCATGCCTCCTCTCTGAAGTTGTCCAGGCTCCTCTTTTTTTGAGTATGTCATTCTCTCTGTGTTACTCCAGATAAGTAGGGAGGGACTACTGAAAGCTGACTTAGGCTTGCGTGTTCCCATCACCTGGGTGACCTGCGCAGGTCTGCTGCTGTATAGTCATGCTCTTCATTAGCCTGGCTAAAAATCTTATTCTTTGTCTTTGGGAAGTTGTCAGAACATAATTGCACTCCATTAAGAGCTCTGCAGCTCCCCCAAATCCTGGGGTGGTAGGGACTTAGTTCCCACACTGTGCAAATTCAAGTGGACACTGGATGTCAGGTGACCTTGGCTTCAGGAGTTGGCAAGGGATTTGCCCCATGCTAAGCAGGAGGTCAATGGGCTTCCCTTTCCTCCCTCTGTTCTTCTTGCTCTCTGCAGCCTGTAAGGCAGCGGCCATTCCCTGCTCTTTTTGCTTTAATGAATTACTTCCTCACCTTGCACTCTAACTTCCCTGCATCTCTGAACTGAATTTATTCCTAACAACACTAAATATATTGATGAAAATTAATGGTATTACTATTAAAGGAAATCTTTATTATAATTAATCATATTTTCTAGCAGACATTACATATGGAAAGTAACAAAATTGGCCCAGTAAGAAAGAAAAGTTGTATAGATGCTGTGATTCATTACTGAAGCTGGAAAACTGGTGAATAACTGAGATAACGGATTTTTCTTTGATGGCAAAATTATTTCAATCGTCATTTTTTTTTGAGAGGGCATCTCTCATATTTATTGATCCAATGGTTGTTAACAACAATAAAATTCTGTATAGGGGGGTCAATGCTCAATGCACAGTCATTAATCCACCCCAAGCCTAATTCTCGTCAGTCTCCAATCTTCTGAAGCATAACGAACAAGTTCTTACATGGTGAACGAATTCTTAAGTAGTGAATAAGTTCTTACATGGTGAACAACAGTACAAGGGCAGTCATCACAGAAACTTTTGGTTTTGATCACTCATTATGAACTATAAACAATCAGGTCAAATATGAATATTCATTTGATTTTTATACTTGATTTATATGTGGATCCCACATTTCTCCCTTTGTTATTATTATTAATTTTATTTTTAATAAAATGCTGAAGTGGTAGGTAGATGCAAGATAAAGGTAGAAAACATAGTTTAGTGTTGTAAGAGAGCAAATGTAGATGATCAGGTGTGTGCCTGTAGACTATGTGTTAGTCCAAGCTAGAAAAGGGCATTAAAACATCCACGGATGCAGAAGATTTCTCTCAAAACAGGGGGGGTGAGGTTCTAAGCCTCACCACTGTTGATCCCCAGTTTCTCACCTGATGGCCCCCCTGCGACTGTGCCTGTCTTAGGTTGTTCCTCCCTTGAGGAATCTTACCCGTCTCTGGCTAACCAGTCATCTTCCGGGGCCATACAGGGAGATGTAAAGTTGGTAAGTGAGAGAGAAGCCATATTGTTTGAAAAGGTTAGCTTTTTACTTCTTTGCAGATTTATGCCCTGTGGTTTCTATGCCCAGCATTTGTCTTGAGGTATCTTTACCACTTGGAGGAATTATGATACTCGGTAAATTCGATATGAGGCATGAATTCTATTTAAGGGTTGTAATTAGGAAGGAAGAAGAAAAGCTATAGAGGTAGCAGACGGAAGAAAACATGGGAGGATTGATTATTTCTTTGACATATCTTCTTGTAGAGTAACTTAAGCATGTATAGGTTTTAAACTACTAATTAAGTTGCACACACACATTAACATAATAGGAATACAGTTACATAACCAAAGCAGATCTATAATTACCAGCCATATCCAGTGAAACCAAGAAAACCAGTTAGGCACCCTTGGCATTTGTGAAAACTTGTCTATGATATGATAGATATTGTCCAACTGTACTTGAACAGTCTGAGAGAAATCAGACAAATTAAAACAACCCATTCCTGGGAACTGTTCACATCCCATGTGTTCTTTTCACAGTAGATAGTCTGTAGTTGTAAGATTTTGGAGTGCTACAACTTGCACTTCTCCTAATTCTTGGTTGAGTTCCAACAGTATAGATCCAGTCAAATTTGTTGTTTTTCAATCCTCAGTTTTGAAGAATACTTGAAACACATCTCTTTACATTTGTGCTTCTTGCCCATTTAAAAATGGCAAAGAGTAAGGCATGTAATTATAGGTGCCAAGGGCACCCCAAGATGGGCCATTATGGCATGCAGATTATGTCAGAGCTAAAAACAATCAAGACCCAAAAGGCACAGAAACTTTGACCTTTCCCTTTACGAGTGCATAAAAGAATTTAGATGAGGAACTGCTCCAGGAGAGCTATCACCACAGATAACTACGTTTTAATGTAAAGCAAAAGTGGTAGACAAAGAGGAAAATGGCTACGTCTGTTAAAATTCCTGTGTTTCATTGTTTCTGGGTGGCCCATCAATTATTTGTTTAGCAAACATTTATTCTTTCCTATTCCTGTGAATAGCTTCCCTTTCCCTGTGAAGTTTCAGGACCCTACTCTCTTCTTAGCTCAGGACCGTATATACATATACCTCATTTTCCCTGTCTTTGGAATCTCATGTCTATAGATTCCCTGTGGGTACGTAATTCAACTTTGTTTTGTTTCTGTGTTAATCTATATCATGTTAGTTTGATTCTTAAACTAGCTAGCACCTCAAGAGGTAGAGGAAATTTCTTCCTCCTCAACATAATTTTTTAAGGTCTGATCCTAATATATTTTTCTCTTGGTTGAGATTAATAGGTATACTTAATGACAAGGCAAAAAATTCTGAAATGTCCTAAGTAAAGTGACATAAAGGGCAGTAAATGAGAGAGAGAGAGAAGGGAAGGTCATCAGTCGATAGCCATGGGCCGTAGCTAACCAGAAACCCCACATTTCTGGATGAAGTCATTTCAGCAGTCAACTAGAAGGTCCCCAGAACCACTGCATGTCCCAGTGTGTGAGCAGTCTGACCATCATCAATAACCAGTCCATGAGCTTTCTCTGTGGACTAACCACCTATTCACGGACTTTCCTAATCTGTAGCCAACGTGTATTAAAATTACTTTCTTTTCTTGGGATCCTCTCATAAATGTGCCCTGTTTCTTGAGTCTGGTGGACAACTTGTTTTTGTTCTATGGCTTTGCTGCTGGTGAAGCAGAAATTCCCTGTCCTAGGACTCATTCCTTTTTCCAGGTAGCATCTGTAAAATGGCTCAAAAAAACTTTTGTTTCAGAGATCTCTCAGTCTCCAGAATTTTTTATTTGTCATTGATCTCACCCACATTATAATATATGGGAGACAGGTGGTTAAGAAGAAGAGCCCCAGAACTACAGTGCAGGTTTAAATGCCACTGCTCCCATTTAGAACTTGCTAAGAGCGGCAATCTATTCAGCCCCCATTGACTTCAGTTTTCTCATCAACATAATACAGGTAATAGAGAAATCACTCATCACAGGGTTAGACTGTGCTAAAAACAGTGAAATGATGGCCTTTTAATTGAAAAGCCCGTGCTGCCTGTTTCTAAGATAACCTCTCTGACACAGAAGTCACAAATTGTTTGGCTGAGATATTTTGCAGGACCTGTGAGTAGAGCAGCCCAAGTAGGTTAAGCCCACAGACTCCTCATCTGAGTCTGCTCAATGTTTTCCCTGCCCTGGAAGCAAAATATTTAAGGCAAGGGAACCAAAGGCCAGCTCCAGGAATGGGAAAGACAATCAGAAGTGAAGGGCGCCATTACTTGTTTCAGCCCAGACTGGAAATAAAGAACCAGAATGTCCCCAACCCTCAACCAATCATAATTCATCACATCCTGAACCATCCCAAACCTGACATTGTTCAAATGCCTTAAAATAGCCTGTCTTCCCTGCCATCAGGAGACAGTCTTGAGCTCTGCCTCCTTTCTCCTTGCTTAATGCCTGGCAAATAAATTCTCTCTCTGCTTAAGATCAGGTCTCATCAGAGACTGGCTTTCTGTTGCACAGGCAAGCAGACCTTGTTCATTTTGGTTTCCACAGTAGTTTATCCAACACAGTGCTTGTGAGAAATGAAAAAATTTATAACATGTGCTTCATATACATCCTAGAACAAAGCTTTAGTAAATGTTAGCTATTATTAGTGAGAGTGTATTTAGAATTTTTTGACAATTTATTGAAGAATATGTACTTTTTAAATTAGGTTTCTAAGGGTATTTAGAGATTGTTATGTTGTTTCTGTGATAGTTACTTAATATTTTGCAAACAGGAGATAGAGCTAGGTCCCAAAAGGTGGTAATAATGGGTAAATTTCATTATTTTAATTAATGTTTAATGTAGTTAGATATCTTTGTTGTTTTAATTAATGTTTAAAATTGTGAAGAGCATTTTGCCCAAGATTAATTATTCCATGTTACTTCTTTTTATCCTGAAACATTTAATTCATGATCCTTACTTAGAATACTACTAACAGCCATATATTTTGCTTAAATACTAGAAAAAGGTGTTCATCGCTATTCCATTTTCTAATGGAAATCAATTAATTATTTCAACAGAAAATAAATGATTTTAAATGGTCACAAGTGATCTCTAAAGGTGTTGTAGTTAGACCAAAAAAATCAGAACTTGTAGCTTAAATTCCTTGTTTTCTTGTATTACTAACAATATTCAGCATATTTGTGCATCTTTCTTTTGGACATTTACATATCCTTCGTAACAGTAAAGTTCAACCCTAACCTAAGTTATCCAGAGGTAATGGTGTATTTACTCCTGACTTCAATTGGGTGAATTAGCAATAAAAATGTAAGTGATTATAAAATAGAGTCAACTAAGACCATTGTGTTTGATTTCACTTTGGTTATAAGCTCTATTTCAAAATTCCATTAGCTAAATTAGAGGTTTATCCTATAACCCATTTCTCCTACACAAATGGCAACTCTGCATTTTTGCTGATTGTCACCGTGTAATTTTACGAGTTTGTCCTTTAAAAAAATAAGTGTAATTGTACCATCTTATAGCAGAGAAAATGAAGCTATTCAGCTATACCCTACTACCTTCCAGATATTCACATGAATATTACATATTTTTCTACTGAGTGGTTGTGGGTATAATGAGATTACACCTATTCCTAGTACCTTTCTGGATAATAAGAAGCTGCAACTGTACAAGATCATTTTCAAAGTCATGAAAAGTAGAAAATTACTACAGCATACCAATAATGAGGGCACCAGTAAAATTGCTATTAAATTTCTTAATTCTATAGTACCAAACTGCAGGAAGAGAAATTGAGAGACACCAATTATTATTATTTTTATTTAGCTAATGAGAAAATATATGGAAAAAGGATTTTCATGGCTTTTTTTAGGAAGAAATAACCATGACTTTTACTCCAGGAAATGCTATAAAAGATGAACACTTTAAAACAGGATACCATTTTTATTTGCCAGAATAAGTAGCACTGATTTAAATTTGGTATAGACTTCAAAACTGGAAAGATGATAATCTATTTCACATTTTAGAACAGTTCATATACATAAACTAAATTCAGCATCTATGGTTAAAATCTGTGTCTGCAGAGGATAATCTTTATCTGTCTAGATGTTTTCCTGTATCTCTGTCTGCAATACTTAGGCAAGCCATGTGTGGATAGTGACAGAATTCCCTCTTCATAAGAGGCATAAAAAACACATAGGATAAATCAAAAGCTTAATCCTGTTTATGATATTTTCTTATTTATTCTAAATACAAGCTGCCCAGAGTCCTTCACAAGGATGCAATACTCAAATTTTCCAGACTCATTTTATTATCCCATCAAAGTCTCATTTCTTCATATCCATCATTGAAGTACTAGTGACTTAGTTCCCAAAGCATCTCATTTTTTTTCTTACTAGGGCTGTACATCCTACCAGATATAATGGCTTATGAAACCTTTAAATCATTCCAAATTCACTATCTATCTGATGGCTTAACATATATATGTTGATGTAAATACTTGGCCTATCTACCATCTACTGGGTTCTGACCTCACTTAGTTCACACTTTGAGAGAGCTTGAGCTGATCTGACTCTATTTGTCGGCTCCTGTAAACATGGCTAACACTTCAACAGCCCTGGTCACAGGGAGACTTGTCCAGTTGAGACCATAAACTTTCCTGAGAGCTGTGTCCACTTAGAACATTTACTCATAAATGAACAGCTTATAAGCAGAGATGCTTACCTTTGCAAATAAGGCATTGCTTAGGAGGGAATGATGCCTCTGTCCAGAACCTGAAAAATAATTATTAAATTTCAGAATAGGCTGAACATTACCTTTGCTCTTTTCACATTTTAAAAATCAACAGAATCCGAAATTATTCTTAAGTCTAAACCATTATCCTTTTTTGGTTTATTTATTTATTTATTTATTTAAATTAAAGTCTCTCAGATATACTAAAAGGGAGAATTTAGAAGTAATAGCATGAAAAATGTTATCCATGTCACCATAGTATCATAAGGTTCCATAGTGATGGTTAAAACGTATTTGTGATATTTACATTTTAAAATTACTTATATATTGATATGAGTAATTTATATAAGAAATTAAGCTAGATATACATTTTGAAAATTATCCTCTTTTTTCAAATCATTGATATTACATTACCACTGTGATGGTTGTTAATCCCTTAAATATAAAGTTATAGGCCATTGATTTCAAAATGTCCGAAATTTGTAAAAACAATATCCTATTACTCCTAGATCCAGAAAGATGCTTTTCCTCTTTGTTTTGATGTGTAACATAAACACATTTTAAAGTCTAAATAGCTACCAAATCTAATTACTATATACATAAACAGCAAGGGAAATATTACTGGAATTGATCCAGTCAATAGCGTTTTAAGTAAAAAAAATTACCCCAAGATTGCATTATGAACTCATAACAGAATTAGAAATTACCAATACAGACAAAAGTAAACAAATTATGAAGAGTGAAGCAAATTAAATAGTTTAAAACAATTTTTGCATGCCATAAATTTATATTATCTATGATAACATTTTGTAAGCTAAAAAATAGTCTTACTTTTAAGTCATTACTTTTATATAAAAGATTTCTCATTAGACTATTTCAGTTTTTAAGCCAAAACAGAGAAATTGGTTAGTGAGGTTTTTTTAAAACTATTTTTTTCTGTTTCAAATAGAATTGTT
Organism: Manis javanica; assembly: GCF_040802235.1. Classification (NCBI taxonomy): domain Eukaryota; kingdom Metazoa; phylum Chordata; class Mammalia; order Pholidota; family Manidae; genus Manis; species Manis javanica. Next base: position 40,257,082 of record NC_133164.1, read on the forward strand.
TTTCTTCATAATACTTCAAAAAAATACTTTTTATTACTAAAAACAAACTTTAATTTATAACCCACCAGGAGAAATTAACCAACTTGCTAAGATGTATTTTTATTTACACATTTAAAGTTCTATAGGCCTTTCATGGATGTTGATAGTTAAGTCATCATTCATGTTTTGAAAAACCATAGTCCTAAGGTATCGATTCAACACATTTCCTCTACGTGAAATATTTTTAAATTGGCTCTTTGAATATATTAAATTTAATCTTGCCTCAAATTAAAAGAATGAATATTTTATACCTAAAAAAGGGGAATATTTTAAAGTATTTGGTAGAAAAATATAGACTTTTAAAGTATGTATTTATGAAGGAGCCCTTTTTAAACAAGATAGAAAGCTCAAGTGCTATGAGAGATGAATACACTTAACTTCATGAAATTGAATGTCTATAGAGTTAAAATAAAAACAAAGTTCAAAGACAAAATTGGAATGATATATGAATAAGTGTCTTAAAATATATTTCTTAACACTTATGTATAGTGCTTGAAAACTGATAGGAAAAAATATTAGCTATCTAATAAAAGTACACAAAAGGAAAGGAGCAATTTATTCACAAAACAAAATACAAATTACCTTTATGTATGAAAATTTGCTAAACACAATGTATAATTTAAAATGTGCCAAATAAAACTAAAGTGAATGTTTTGCCTGAGGATTTCAGCCCCAGGCAAGTTCACTATGCATTCTGTGAGACTGAGAAATAACAACAGAAAGTTCTTGGGGTAAAAGAGTTTATTACCCAGCTTTATTCTCCTGGTTGTAGGTCGAGCACTAGAATCATGTCTGCATCCAGCAGTCTTCAGGGCCCATAATTCATCTCCATCCCTGCCTTGGCTCAGAGGACTGGGTGGAGGTCTTTATATAGTGATTTGGTTGATAACAACTCATTGCCAACAGATGTGGAAGCACTAGCATAGCAATAGGCCAATTAAATGATCAAGTAGTTTAGGGTCAGGTGAGGATCCTGGCCATAGGAACTTTCATTTTCCCCACTGTGAGATACTATTTTTCATATCAAGATAATTAAGAACCAAAAATTTAATTCACATTGCTAGTAAGATATGAACAATGTGAACTTCTTTGGAGGATAATTTAGCAATATCAATAAAACTTTAAAATACAGATAACCTTTGATCCAGCATTTACACCTCTAGGAATTTCTATTAAAGATTGACATAATATTCAAGAAATCACTGGCAGAAAAATATCAGTTACAACACTGAATTTACCAGGCAGGGAAACACCTATAGCTCAAGAAAAAATACAGCATAATTCTGTATTCTGCAATGTGACTTATGCCACAAGTAATACACCCTTTTGGTGCTCTGCCCAGATCCCTTCTGACAATCAGATAAACTCATCCCCCAGGTTCTGTGAGTTTGGGATGCTAGCAGTTTACAATTTATAACAGCTTACAGTGTTTCCAGGGAAATGGCTTCCATAGCTGTAATCATCTCACCTGAGAACTATTATTTTCATCTGAGAGTTATAAGGACACTTGTTGCCAATTACTTACAGATACAGTATCCAAAATTAGACCCCTTTGCTTCACGATGAGACAACTCTGTGGCACAACTCATACTCTAGGACTCCCAGTGGAATCAGGTTGGATAGACCTCTGCTAAATGTATCTGTGTTTGCTTCCTCCACACCTTATCTTGGCTCCCTTATTTTCTCAAAATTTTCTCTTGAGATGACTCTCCCAATAAATCACTTGTGTAAGAATCCTCACCTAAGGCTTTATATCTGGGGAACCTTACCTAAGACACATCATTTAAAAAAATTATCCTACTGTATTACCACTTACCAATCACTAAGAATATTAAGTGAAATTGAGAGCTCTAGAACAAACACTCATTTTTAGAAAATGGTATGTATGTATAAATATTAAAAAGTCACTTGTGTTTAGAACTATGTAAGTGTTTATGTTGGTTGCCTGTGGGGATACTGGGGAAATGGAACACTTTGTTCCACTATAAGCATTTCTTCTTTTTTAACTACTTTTCACAATTTTATTTTAAATTATATAAAGTTAATTTAAATAGTGACATGAGCTATTTGGTATAAATGAGTATGATTTTTTAAATATTTCTTTTAAAAACTTAGTGATACCTAAGCTCATTTGCAGACATAAGCATGCACATATTACTCATTTGTTTATAAAGGTAGTAAACACACGTACTTCCTTAAAAATTGGAGATGCACTTACCACTTACCAATTGTGCATAAAGTGAAGGTTTCTGTGGCCAGGATTCTCACCTGGCCATGGTCAGCTAGCTCACTATACACATGTGGGCAATATGTCATTATTAACTCTATGTAAAGAGTCCTGCCCAGTGCTCTGGGTGACATTGTGGTACACCAGCTGCAAGGCTAGAGGAGAGCAGACAAGACTGGAGTGGTTGGTAGCGCTGAGGACAGAGACTGAGACGGCTTTGCGGGTAGAGAAGCCCAGAGGCAGAGACCAGCCTGCTGCATGCAGACTCGCTCTGAGTGGATAGGGTTCCAGTGACTGACCTGCCACTGTGGGCATAAAGTTGGGTATAAACCCTTTCACCCCAAGAACGTTCCGCTGTCATTTCTTTATTCTCATTGAATCCATAGTGAACTTGTCTGGAGCTGAAACCCATTGGCAAGACACCGATATAAAATGCAAAGAGAGGCTTGGCAAGTTAAAATAAATATTTCCTTTACTAACAATAATAACATTTTCTAATTTGTAAGTGCACTTTTGTAAATAAAAATTGGTATTTCAGTTCATTTTAAAATTCAGTCAGGACCATGGTTTTTAAACTATATTATTGACTCTTATAAATTGGAAAATGTGAAAGAGATCTTATAGCCCTGGTCATAACAATATTTTGCCAGAATTCCTTTGTCCAATTTATTTTGTACCAGTCTGTCTTATGTGAAAATATCAGTAATTAAAATGAGTTGTAGAAAGCATAATCATGATAACCATTTAAACCTTAATAACTATTACCCTTTAAAAATCTTCTCCTTTTTATGAGTTGTTTTCCATGTAAACTTTCAGAAAGGGAAATTTTTTTTTAAAGTAATTTTAGTGTCTGTACTTTGCAGGTCACAGTTAATTATAGAATCAATATTCTGCTCTCCAGGTGATCAGGCTGCACAAAGCCACAAAGCTATTTGATCACATTAGTCAAAGATACATTTCTGTGAAGCCCAAAGGAATGGAAAAGATTGAGTTTACCTTATAAGACTGTAATCATCATGGAAATGCCACATTTTTATAGAAAAATACTATTATGGTTATAATAATGAAGTTGTTTTAAGCCCTGTATGTGTATTAGCTCATCTAACAGACACAGGAACCATATTGTTCATGATTCCATTAGTTTTTCATGTCTGTAACACTAAGAATATCTGTTATTAATATGCATATATTTAATTCAAATTTGAAATTAATGTGAACATGAATTCATTGTTCTGAATCTGATTTCAGTGAAATATATATGTATAGATACATATGGACATAAAATCTGTCAGATTACAAAAATTAATAAGGGTTTATTCAGTGAAATACTTTTTAATATTCTCATTGTCTTGCCAATGGGTTTCAGCCTGGGGCAAGTTCACTATGGATTCACTGTGACCCAACAAATCAACAGCAAAACGTTCTTGGGGTGAAAAGGTTATACCCAACTTTATTTCCAGGTGGCAGATCAGTCACTAGAATCACTTTCACTCAGAGCGAGGCTGTGTACAGCAAGCCAGTCTCTACCTCTGGGTCCCTCTGTCCACACAGCTGTCCTCAGGGCCTCTCTGCACAGTTGTCCCACACAGCCATCCTCTGGGCCTCTGTCCTCGGTGCTGCCACCACTCCAGGCTTTGCTTTGCTTTGCTCTCCTGCAGCCTTGCAGCCCTGCCACCATGTCCTGCCCAGAGCACTGGCTGGAGCTGTTTTTATAGAGTCAACAGCCATGTATTGCCCACAGGTGTGCAGTGAGCTAGTCAACCACAGCCAGGTGAGAATCTTGGCCACAGAAACTCTCATTTTATCCACACTCATTATCAAAAATGGTACCAGTATTTACTATCTATACAAAAATATTTGTACACACACACACACACACATATATATATATATATATATGAGTTAAAAAATAGTGAATAGTCATGACTTTGATACTGAAGAATTTAAATTTCAGAGAAGCAGATTGACATTAATCAAATCATCATAAAATATATAATACAAAATGGGTTCTATGGAGAAGAGAAGAAGAAAGAGCTATGAAGCACATTAACAAGTAGCCCTGAAACATTTTGTTGGGGAGGGTTCAGGAAATATTTTCCTGAATTCTGTTCATGTTTACAAATATTACATATTGGTCCTGTTTGCAACTCAGGCCCGTGAAAAGATGCCTTGAATTATGGTGATAGGACATTGATTTCTTTTTCTTTTTCTCTTATTTATGTGACAGTTTCAACAAACACAGAACTAGGCTAATTGTGGTAGCTCAGTCTACAGTCTTTCAATTAAATTAGTAATATATTCTTTATCTTGAAAATAAGTGCTTTCCAAAATCATCTTCAATTTCATTGATGGTAATACATAAATTAAGTGTTTATATAGAGTATATTACTTAATAAAATGCCTGTCCCCATGTGGGGAAAATAGAAGTTCCTATGGCCAGGATCCTCACCTGACCTAAACTACCTGGTGATGTAATTGACCTACAGCTAAGCTAATACTTTCACAACTGTAGGCAATAAGCTATTATTGACTGAGTCACTATATAAAGAGCTCCACCCAGTGCTCTGGGCTGAGGCAGAGACAGGTGGATTATGGACCTGCAGACTGCTGGAGTAGAGATGATTCCTGTGCTCTATGTACCACCATGAGAATAAAGCTGGGTATAAAACCTTTTATTCCAAGAATGTTCCATTGTCATATCTTGGTCTCACCAAATCCATAGTGAACTTGTTTGGGGCTGAAACTCCTAGGCAAGACAACCCCCAAAACCCCTAATTTTTTATGTGTATGGGACAGGCACATGTACATGCTCATGTGTGCACATACATATACACACATACACAAACATCTTTGAGGAAGATGAAGCTGTCTATGTTATGAACTATGTATCTGCTATAATAAATGTCCATCTCACAACTGTTAACAGGTAGGACCATCATATCTTCTTTAGATTTTTTTAATGAATTTTAATTGATAATTTTGAATTTGTTTTAAATAAATTTATTTCTCTTAAAATACATGACAGAAATAATTTTCAAGACAGCAAGTACAGAACTTCTAATTATTATAGTACAATTCCTTTTTAGGAATCATAATAATAAAATTTGAAAGATTAGTGCTATAATTAAATTTACTATTGCAAATGGTGGTAAAAGCAATGATTTTATTTCAGTGCTATATTTCAAGGTCTAAAAAAACCCAATTTTATTTACTTAAAATAATAAACTAAGGTATCTTAGTACATGTAATAATTGCTCCCCAAGTAGACTCAAACTGATGTGATTTCAAGGTAATACAAAATTGTATAAAGCACAATGAATATTTTGTAAAGTGGAACTGAGCTTTAAGGGAGATATTTAAAACATCTGAAATGTTATTTTAGCTCATTTCTTCTTTCTTACATCAATATCACATTGAATTAATTATGTACACTAAAGTGTACAGTTACACTGTCAACCAAACAATCTGCCTTTAAATTCTGTTTTGTGTGTTTGGGAAAAATGCTTTTATCTGTTTTGGAATATAGGAAAAGAGTTAATCTCAAAGTATTTAGCTCTCAGCATCATGCAAAATTAGAATTTGTGAACTTTATTAAACCATCACCTATTTGGCACCTTTCTTGGAAAAATTTTTAAATGATCCTTGAGAAAGATTGGTGGAGCATGATCATTCAAACATTCCTGTGAGTACTTAAGTGCTCCTATTTAAATAGGCTCTATCTATGCCTATATATTGCAACACAGTCAAATATGCTAATTAAAAGGAGTGTATGTCATAACTAGTGATATTGCTCAAATGTATATTTTTTGCTTTTCTGCATTCTGATACTCAAGTAGAATATCATTTAACAGGATAAAATGCTAAATATTCATCATTAATGAACTTTGTCTTTTAAGAAAATTTCAGGCTCATGAATTTTGGGTTGTCCATACAGCACAGAATGGAAAATGTTCTCAGTGTTCTTCCAGTATCCCCTAGGATCCCTTCACACATTGGCTGCAAAAGGGCAGCACCTGTGTCTTTCTGGTGGCCTATCATTTGTAGCCAGAATCTCCTTTTTCTGATGTAGGAAAAAAAATTGGAATTTATGTTCCTCCAAGCACAAATTTTAAACTGTCACTAACAGGCTCAGGAGTATAAAACTTCAGTGGTCTTATCCCTGATTGAGATAACTCAACAATGTCACCTAAACTGTATTTAGAATTTTTGTGTGGAGTTGGACTCAAGGTACCTTCTGTGGAGCTGTGTATGACACAGAACCCTTCCTTGTCTCTCTCAGCTACCTTCCTTATAAATCCCTTTTACACAAATCCTCATCTCAGGGTTTGTTTCTGGGAAACTCAAATTTAGACACAACTCAATTAGATGTTTAATGATTGCCAACTTTCTTTCACAGATTTCTAGGTGGCACTACTGATCATTGCTTTGAAAGCCCTTCTTCAAATTTCTATAAAAATCACTATACCGTTTACTCTTAATAAATATTATTTAGTGATTTCTAACCTTTACATGATTAGTTGTTGAGCTGGAAATTTCCATGTAAGTATTACCTTCAAACTGAGTAAACTGGGCAAGTGTTGTGATATTTATACAGAAGATAATCACAAAACAATGTAGTCAGGAAATTATTTTCCAGATTAAGTCATTTTAAGGTAGGACAATGAAAGTTTAGCAGTTCACATATTTCCTTTTAAACCGGTCACAATCTCTTTAATAATTATTTAAAAATTTGACTGCACAAGATCATATTTCTCAAGTTTATAAAACATTTTAGGAAATCAAAATCAAACTGCCAATCTTTGATTTTCTGGCACCTTTAATTTGTCAGACTTTCTCAATGACATCAAAAGTTTATTGCTTATACCAGCAAATTAATCAAATACTCTCATTCATTAGGACACAAAATATGCAATCATTTATACTAGTTTATTTTTCATGTGCTTATGTCTATCTTCCCATTATTTCAATTTATTCATTAGAGAAGATGAAAGTACTATGTGTATATGCATAAAATTACATTTTGTTTGTGTTATGACATAATATTCCTTTCCCCCATCATTGAGTTGTTCCTTTTTTTGCTTAAATCACATTTGAATGTGTTACTCAGAAATGTGTTTTAGATTCTGTTGTATATTTTGGAAGTAACTAACAAGTCTAGGCTACTCCTCTAGCATTTAAATGTGAATTACTAACAAAAAAAATCAAGTAATTTTAGTTGCCTCCTACTTTTCTCATTGAATTTATTAGTGAAGATATAATGTGAAACTTTTTGTGTGTCTTATTATTCTGCCCACTATATATACTGATTTGTATATTTTAGACATCTTCTTGATATTGGTTCTCTGAATATTTTGGAATCTGTTTTCCAAACGTAAAATAAATGATTAACACGAGATTTCTCTATTTTAGCGAAACTCAAAATAATATGAGATTTTTATCAAATTCTCATCTATTTCACGTATTTCTCTTTAGTGAAAGTTGAGCCTCAACTTTAATTCCCTTTCATCAATTTTTATTTCCCCCAAAGAAAAGAAATTCTCTGAAATCAAGAATTTAGTTCTATTTTAATATTTTAATTTTTATCACATTTAAATGTCAAAAGCAGGAAAATAATTTATAATTTGTGTTTTCATGAAATTTAGGAACATATTGATAAATAATGTATTTTGAAATGAATAAAAATTTACTCTTGAGGGGCTGTGTTAGTGAATATGGATTCATTCAATAAATAGTAATTTAAGGACCATTTCTCTATGTGTTCAGAGTACAGAAATAGAACAAATATGTACCTGCTCTCAAGATCTTATATTTTAATGGGTGAAAAAAAGGGTCTATATACAAGCAAATCAATATATAAATAAGGTAATTATTTATAGAGAAAAAGGAAATTAAACAAATTATATACTAGAGCAGTGGTTGCCCATTCTAGCTGTATATTAAAGTGACCTGGTGTGACTTTTTAAAATTACTGATGCCCTGACTTCATTCTCACATTTTTTGTTTAATTGGCCTGTGGAGTGGGTTCAGGCATAGGTTTGTGTTGTTGCTGTTTTGTTTTAAATTACTCAGGTGCAGCTGTTTTGTAGGAACAATTGGGAACTGTGACAGAGAACACAGGGGTGTGCAGGCTACCTCAGATTTTCTAGTCTATGAAAACTGCATTTTAACAGATCATTTAATGATGATGAGAGGCCAAACTTATGATTATCTTGTGAAGGAATATTGGAGAAAGAGGCAAATGTTGGTTCAATGCCTCTGAGGCAGGTGGAGGTTGGAAGAACAGAGAAAGGGCTGGAAGGACTAGAGGGTGATGAATGCCGAGGGTGTACAAGATGAAATCAAAGGATCAGCATCTAGGACATGAAGTCCTTGTAAGGAGCTTTGAATTTTTTCCCAGTACAAATGAAAGCCACTGGAGTGTTTTAACTGAAGTGACATAATCTGATTTGTGTTTAAAAAGATGCTGGCAGTTATATGAATAATGGACGGAAAAAGTCAAAAGTGGAAACCAGAAGGCCATTTGGAATATTGAGTATTCAAGACAAGAGCTACGTTTTTAAACCTATAGCCAGTATGCCAGCAATTGTAAGATGCACAATGGTACATGATAGCAATTTATAACGGAGCAGTCAGCAAGTCACACAGTAGTTTTTCTGGCAAGTAGTAAAGTGAATGAGTGATGAGCAGGATACAAACAAGATGACATTTCTCTACTGCAAAACTTCTTTGGTTGGTCTCACCTTAAATTACTGCAGCATTCAACTGCAGGAACTCAGAAGAATAAAAACACTGAACCACTTTGCTCAAATCTCCTCCCTTAAAATGTTTTATGCTCCTTTATCTAACAGACTCTTTGTGCTAGTAAAGGTATGCTCTTTTGTGAGGTTATATCTCTGTTATATCAACTGAAGTAGAGACATCCAGTGACTCACTTCAACAACAAAAAACTTAAATAGTATCTCGTCCTAGACCTTTTATTCCTAGGAAATACTCATGAAAGTTCTGTTAAAAAAAAATATATATATATATATACACACACAATGTCCTGTAATCAAAATGTCACCTTTTGTTGTTTTGGTTGAAGCTGAAATTGATACACATGATTAGCTCATAGACAAAGTTAAGTCTAAGTCCAAGTTATTAGACATATAATTTTAATAATTTAAATAATAATGATAATGACAATATTAATAGTAATGATAATAGGGATAATTATTATTTTACAAATTACATTTAGTGAGTCTTTAGTATTTGCCTATAGATAAAAGTTAAGTCTAAGTCCAGGTTATTAGACATAGCATTTTAATAATAATGATAATAGGAATAATAATTATTTTACAAATAACATTTAGTGAGTCTTTAGTATTTGCTGAGCCCCTACTATTCACTGAGCACTTTACAAATAATAACAATTTGTGTATGTCCTAATTAGATAAGTATTCATTGTCTTCAATTCTTCAAGATTTAAGTAACTTGTTCTATTCATACAGATGCAGAAAAAAAAGCCAGTGATTTTAAGATGAGCAATGACATATCACAGAATGATGGGGAATGTCACAGGATAGGTATCATCTGCCACTACATGGTATTGGTGCTTCATTAATTTATGCTTCAAAACATATACTAACAAAGTTTTGAAATGTAAACTATTTGCCTACTTCTTATATAACTATTCTTTTAAAGATATTGCCTGCCCTGGTAGGCTTATTATTTCTTCCAGTGAACAGAGTTCAGCAAAGAAAATAGGAGAGGTGAAATCAGAGGCAACAGTCCTGTGTCAGGATCAGTGGTACAAGTGTCCTGGAGTGAGTCACTAGGAGATGGAGCCTATTTCCAAGCAAATGCTATTTTACAAAATTTCCTCAAGTTTTTTAATAATTTCAGACACCAAAGTAGTAATTTCAATTACAAAATCTCCTATTCCTAATTTTTATAAAGGTAAAGGATTATTCTACCTCTCCACCAATTGTTTAGTATTAAGAAAAGTTGTGTGTTGGTGATCAAGGAAACAAGCTCTGTATATGGCTTTTGTGTATCAAGAACATATTCATGACTCTATACAGGGGATTTATTATATTTTTTTGCAGTGTAGTCATTAAAAAGAGAAAAAAATAACAAAAAATTTAATACTGAAAAGTATTATGTAAATATAAGGCATCCGATTGATTTCCAAAACAAAAAATCATGCTTATTTTTGTCATCGCCACTGATTATTGAGAATAAGCACTGAGCTAAAGATCTATTTTAAACATTTCACATATATTATTTTTTTATTGAGGTACATACATAAAATGCATGTAAATGCAAATTTAGTGTATAGCTTGATGAATTTTGATGTGTATATTTCACACATACTAACACTCAGTTATTGTAACTCTATTATTACAGAATTGTTAGAATTTTCCCTAGTTTAAAATTGTAAAACTTGCTAATGTCACACAGTTGGTAAGGTGAATCTATTCTCAATTACTAAACATTCTGCCTGGAAATGTTATAGTTTGGTAAGAGACCTTCTTATGACTAATTTGAGATTAAAAAATATAATAACAGTATAATAGAGACAAAGATAAATAAAGACTAAGAGTGACAGAGTGGAGAGAGGGAGAGAGAGATGTCATGAGATTAAAATCTTAATGGCTGATTTTACTATTTTGAAATATGGTACATTTTAAAATTTTATACTTTGCTTTTATCATTTCAGTAATGGTTATGTCCCACCAGACTAATTGTTTACTTGGCACTTTACCTCCAATGGTTATAAGAAAAGTATATTATGGGAGGAGACAATAATTATCCTATAAAAGATCAACCTTATGATGTGAGTGATCAAACATCACAAACTTTCAAGAATCACCCAACAGGGAGTTTCTTTTAACTCAACCCATCAGAATCTACTTACAATTCATTCTTCCTCTGCCATTACGGAGAATAAACGCTGCAGGAAAAGACTAACATTATTTCAATTGGATCACCTGTTTGGTTGCTCGAGAGAATAGGACACTCAAAAGTTTAATGTCAAGAGTACATTCAAATTTTGCTGTTATTTCAACAGAAGAATAAAAACTTCAGAATTCCCAAATCCTAGGATTGGGTGAAATGGAGCAGTGGGTTCTTGCTGAGCCATTTCAAGAGAACATGATAATGGTTTCCTTTTTGTACAAAGGGAGAGAAATAACTGAGTATTTTTCTGCAGCCTTTTGAATATTGATGCTGGGCTATAGTTCACACAGTGAAAAATGTTTAATAACTGCAAACTTTCAACCAAACTCTCAGTAGTGGGGGCTTTCTGTATGTACCCTGCATAGGAAAAGGAGATAACTCTTGGGGTCATTAAATCAATACAGTAATTTAAACTCTAATCCGTACATTTGCATTTAGTTAGTTATATCTGTTTAATGTATCATTCTTAATACAGATATTAGAAATACTGAATAAGAGCATTGTATGGACTTTAAATAATTTATCCCCATGTCTTAGCTTTTCAAAAAAAAATACAGTAAATCCTGGATGCAAAGGAAAAGTATACCATCAAACTAACAAAATAAATGGTTTAGCCTGAATTTATATAAGACATTCAGCATTTTTTCCTTGACCCAAAATTAAACTATTTTACATATAGCTTTTTAAGATTTAACTCATTTTTAATTAACATAAGAAAACCAGTTTAAAAATGAAAGCATATGCAAAATATACTTTTATATAGCTGTCTTTTCAAGTTTTTATCCTTTAATTATGAAAACAAATTTCTTTCACAGCAATGAAAAGTATTCTCAAACTTTCTTAAATACTGTTCTCATCAATATTCTTAGAAGCCAAGTTTCCCAAATACAGTGCTTCTAGTAGTGATGTCATGAACCAGCCACTACACTTAGCAGCCTGAATGCACAGACAGGCCTTTTCTGGTCATCTCATTTGTAGTTAAAAACAGGCCTGACACTTTGTGAGCTACTAATAGTCTTTATGAGTCACGTTTAAACCACTTATCAAAAAGTAGCATTATTACTGTGTACAACACAGAACTCTGAACAAGTCAAGCAAAAACAATTAGTCTGCTGTTTTGAAAGGCATTTTTTCTAAGATTTTGCTTGTGGAAGCCAATTCTCCTCTAAACATAAACATAAAAAAATTAATAGAAATATGGATAATATTCTTAGGAAAACATTCACAAATCACATTTGTTCTCCATATTATAAAATACTGAATTAAAGTGTAGATTTAAATTCAACAAACAGGAAGAAAATAGGTCCTATATTTAAAAGCAAGTGTAAGGAGCATTCTGATAACTTTTCTCCTTCCGAACCCTACCAAGCAAATAAAGAAACCAATCCATTCCTAAGCAGAGGATCAATATCAGGCAAAAATAATCAGAACTTCTTTAATAAAATGGGCCTAGTGTTCTCATTTAGAAGATAAAAATAATTCACTGTTCCAACTGCATTCTGTGTCCCCTTGCAAAAAATTCATACATTGAAGTCCTAAACTAACCCTTATTATATCAGGATGTGGTTGTATTTTGGAGATGAAGTCATTACAGAGGTAATCAAATTAAAAAATGAGATAATTATGCAGGACCCTAAACCAATATGACTGGTTCTTATATGTCCTTGTAAGAAGAGAAAATTTAAACCTTGACACATATGAGAGAATACAATGTGAAGACACAAGAAAAGGAAGGGCATCTGTAAGCCAAGGAGATCGTACTGGAAGAGATCCTTCTCTCATGGCCCTCAAAAGTAATCAACTCTGAGAACACGTGATTTCAGATTGCTTGCTTCCAGACCTGTGAGAAAAGAAATTTCTATTACTCAAGTTACCCATCATGTGGTACTTTGTTATAGCATGCCTAGCTAACTAATACATTCACTTTGGCAGATAAATTTGTGCTCCTTCATAGTTGTTAGCATTTCTCATTGTCATCATTGCTACTATTATCATCAAGTGAATTAAATATACATTTAAATGTATATTTCCCCCTAACACATACTTGCATACTGTGTGAGTGTGTATGTAATATACATTTAGATGTATGACTATTCATTTGATGATATACACATCCGTGTGTTTGTGTGCGTGTGTGTGTGTGTGTATGGGCCTAACAAAGCTATGTCTATACATGAAATAAAATTAACAGTAACACCTCCAATTCAACAACCTCTCGACTTCTGCCTACATAACACAGGCACTCAATTCCCAAAGGCTTTTCTCCCCAGTCATTTCTGGTAGTCACTTGGGAATGTATACATCACAAATGTATAATCACATATTTTTTTTCAAAGGACAGCATTTGGCAGTATTTATTGTAACATAATTTGATATAAAAATAATTTCCTGTGGATAATCAAACCTCCCAAATATCAAACCTGAGGAAGACAGAAGGGAGCTTGAGGACAGGGGTAGAGAAAGGCCACTATACACAGCATTCAAGGACCCCAAGGCCTCACCCAGTACTCTCCCAGCTTGGTACCCCAGGAGGCCTTTAGATTATCTTCTTTATGTCTTTGTCCTATCTCCAAGTCTTGGGAGAAAGGCAGTACTGAGAGATGTATAATCACATTTGATTATACATCACAAATGTATAATCACAAATACTACTTTCATTTTTCTTACTCTTCTTCCATTAGGGTTTCCTTTCTGATGTTAGCTACTGACAAAGTCATTTGAGACCTGGCCTTTGCGCTGTCACTGCTGCCACTATCCTGGTTAGGAAAGACTGAGTTCCTGGGCCTGGAAGAGCCCAAATGGCACAGCCTGCTCCTTCCTTTCCATGCAAATTTTCTAAAAATGTCCCTGTGTCTCTCTTATTTCCCAATTTCCCTAAGGCTTATTTTCATGAAATAAATAAACTTGGCTTGTCCCCAGGTTAAATATCATCTTCAGGTTTTGTTCTTATTGCCCGTTTCTCACAGGGGCCCAGAACCACTCTGTGTGGAAGAGGGGTCACGCAGATTCCTACATCCAGGTGTCTGTTCACTGATCTCTTCCATGCAGGCTCCACTTCCTCTGAAACAGTTGCATATCTAAATAGATCCTTTAGGTCCAAACACCTACAAGTTCAGTACTGTCCTTCATAGTCGTTAGCATTTCTCATTGTCATCATTGCTACTATTACCATCAAGTGAATTCAATATACATTTAAATGTACATTCCCCCAAACACATACTTGAACACTGTGTGAGTGTGTATGTAATATATGTTTAGATGTATGACTATTCATTTGGTGATATATTCCCTTATCTGTTACTGTTTTTAGTGCAACCTGAAATCCTATTGTACCATCTACCTACCCATCCATCTACCTACATACATTTTTATCATCAATCTGGTGGAAAGCATTATATATTACTTATAAGACTTTAATAATATGAATCAAAGGCCCATATCTTAAATCACATTACTTATAAATTAAATTGAATACAATTAAGCATTTGTATCTAAGAGAGAAGCACTTTAGTGTTTCAGACACATTATATATATTATTACTGATAGTTGTTTTATCATACTGTCAAAATGACATAATAAAACACATTTTGTATATAGTACAAAATCACTTAAAATTGTCTCTTGGAATGAGAAATGCAATAAACAATGTACACACCTTGCCTATAAGAGTATTTCCAAGTTTTAGGTATTTAGGCATATACACAGTTAATAGCTAAATAAAGATGACTATAGCAGAAATCCATGTTCTGGTGTAAGACAAATAGACTGTATTGAGTTATTTTCCCTGGAGTGGCAAATAATTTTTTCATTATTCTGTCTGAAACAAAATTTGATTTGTGGTTTGAACGTATTCTAGTTTCCTCCTACCTGCCCAAACTGTCCCCACTTGCATGGATATTCAAGAAACCAGTGCATTATGATTATAAAAAATGTTTAGCTGAAGTTCAAATCACTGTGTTTAAATAAGACCTACCTCGCACAGATAGACAGATGAAGTATCTATTTATGAGTAGCCAAGAGGTATAAATCAAAAACGTGTTTAAATCTCAAAATCCCTTACCTACATGAGGTGTTTCTTTGTTGATGTCTATTTTGATCTCAGTAGACCGTTTTAGCATGCTTGTTGTGTAAAATCTTGATAGATTTATGGCACATTCACTCAGCACCAATCCCATAAATTTTTAAGGCTTTCATTTACCCTGATTCAGATTGTTTTTTACTATCTGCATTAATTAGAAGTTGTCCTTCCATGTCGATTAGAGTTTGGTCAGAATCATTTTGTAACTATGATACAGAAAGGCAAGATTTCATAAAATAAAAAGTAAAACGTTTCTTTCCAAATGATAACAAAACCCAAATTATTTTTATATTGTCTCCAATTGCATTTTATGTAAAGATTGGCTTTCAAAATGCCAACTCTTTCTGAAGGGAATGAGATAAAAATTATGTTTCACATACACATCTTTCTGAAGAGTTACTGAGCATTTAATGCCTGATCAATTATCTGCATTGTTATGAGATACTACAGGTGATAAGATAGACAGATTGCTGATTACGTACTAATGGTGTTATAAAATATTTGGGGACATATTTTTGAGCCATAAGCCTAAAAAAAATAACTTGTGTAGTTAACACAGTCTGGTTCTTATTTTACAGTAATATCTAAGTATTTAACTAACTTTGTTATTTGTTAAACAAAAATGGTTTGAACCAGGCCATTGTTTCTCACATAAAACTTAATTAGGGCACTAAAGAAAATGCATCAATAGAACAGCTATGATAATTCAGTGGTATCCAAGAATTTCCTCTATGCACATTTGGAAAGAAGGACTGTCGGGTCTTTTATTAATAGCAAACATAATAAAAGGTCAGCATTCTGGGACACATTATAGAAAATCATGTCCTATAATGGAATATATGTTGTGAAATGTACTGAACTGGGATGATTTTTCTCAGCATTTTTGCTTGGTGGAGGGCAATTTGGGATACAACTGGAATAGAACAGGAAAACCCTCTAAGAAGCAGCAGTTATGGAAAAAAGGCCTTTGGTTTATAGGCTGGAGAATCAGCTTACACTCTGATCTCCTAAGCTCATTCCTATCACCAAAGTTAAACTGGTGGCAATGTCCTCCTCCTCTATTTTTACTAGCTCCAAGTTGGCTTCCTTTAATTTTAAATTTTCACTTCATGGATGTCCAAAAATCACATAGAAATAAGAAATGGAAAAAACAGAAACATGCCAGCTACAAAATGTTCTGGTGAAAAGCTCATGCTGTAAATTACTTCCATTGCTGTGTATCCTTAGAAATGAAGAAAATCTTGAATTATTTAAGGGTAACTTCTTCTATTCTGTCTATGTAATCTTATGTTTGAATGTGATCAAGGATGAAGTTGTGTCTTTATATACTAGATAAAATGTATTAACAAAATGAGCTCTCAGAAAAGCACTGATCTCTTCAAAAGAATACAACAGGACCCAAAAGAGAGCCAATCATTTGCTTGAATACTTTTAGAATTTTCCATTAATTTAGAAGACAGAAACAAAGAAAGAAACAAGCAAAATTACTAAACAACTAAGAGAAGTGATATAAACAGGATAAAGGTTCATGAGGACATAATAAAAGTATAATCAGTCAACCTTGAGATCTGGGAAAATTTCCTTAGCTCCTGACAATACTGCAGGAGAGAAAAGACTTGGAGTGGAGGTCAGAGCAGTTAAGAGAGGACAGTGCATAGGTGAAACTGCGGTAGTGCTAGATCTAGGAAGTAATTTATCATTCATGAAGTTTATTTGATGTCAGTGATATTAGTCCAAGATTCCAAAAAATGTTAATCCTTCAATATAATGCAACTGCAAATTTGATAGTAACATCTGTAAAAGAAGATGATGCATAGAAAGAGGATTCACCTTGAAGTGTGTGGAGGGGGGCATGCAATAGCAAAGAGTGAATTTCCAATCGTATAATTCTAACATGTCTTGCTGATCAGGTTCCATAATCATGGGACCAATATTATAACTAAACTGAGACTCAGAGTGTTTGGTGATTGAATAATACATGAATGCTATCTTTACAGTGCATTTGAAATTTGTAACAGGGCTTAAAACCCAGCCCTCATTATACTTAAAATCAGGGCATAAGAGACAGAACAAAAGGGAATGTGTTCTTGGTGTAATACCTTATTCCATAGAAAGAGTGAGCTCATGTTTTCCACAATTTAAATTGTGCAACATAATCTGAACTGAGATACATGGAGGAAAACCTTTAGTGCTATAGGAAGTTGCATTATTTCATAACAAAGTGTCTTTCTGGAAGGTTAAAAATCAGATATGTGAAGAGGTTACAGATGGCTGTTGATTGTGGAGAGTTAAACTCGGTTGCTTCTATATAGAATAAGTTGGCACATAAAGAACACATTCTCTTCTATCTTTTATGCCCTTATATGGATATAAATGAACATCACTGTTTAATAGTTTTGAAACTCAATTATACAATTTCACATATACTTTGAATATGGTTTTTATGGACTGTTCAATTACCAAATCTCTATGGGTCTCAGTTCATTCACAAACACTCATGACTGCAGGGCATGCCTGTTTCAAGGCATACTGGAATTATGTGATGCAAGATTTATTATTGAAATTTTGCATCCCCCTTTACTCCCCAAGGGTGGAATGCTTCTCCAAGAGATCATTTTCTTTAAGAAATGTAACTAATAGGTATGTATAGATTTATTTGAATAGTTATATCTTTTATTTTAAAAAAATAATTGTTCATGTGAACCCAATTTATAGCTTATAGTATGCAGCAGAAATATCATTTGGGGAATCCAAGCTTCAGATGCTAAGCAAAATCTAATGTGAATAATTACACAAAATACTAAATAATGGCTGAGAATAAGATTTCTCTTTCAACTGCATCCATTGAGGGAGGAAAGAAATTGAACAAATAAAATAAGGGAGAACATGTGTGTGAAGTGTTTGGAAAATAAATAAAATATACATAAGTTTTTTGTTTGTTTAATCTTGTTCCTTATATTTTACCTAGTTACTTTGTCTTTTAGAACTCTAATTACTGTTATGTATTTTATCATTAATGTTTTTTGCATAAACATTTTTATACTAACAGATAAATCTATATACCCATATGATACAGGGACAGGCATTTATAGTTTCTTCATAGATTTATTGGCACCATATATTTTTTATCAGCCAAGGTCAGAATCCTCGGGGGAGTATGCATCTAACTAGTCCTGAGAAGTTGCTTATTAAAGCTGATGCAACAGGGAGGACCTTTGCCTCTAGTGTCCTTATTTCCTCAACACTCTCTTTTGATGTTCTTATCAGAATTTCTGCAGATATGTAGACACTTCTGCATCCCAACTAAGATGTGTCATCAAAGAGTCTTCAGGAATGAGTTATAGAAGCCTGATTTTTTGGAATATATCCCATTTACTTCAGTCAATAACCATATAACTGATTCAATGAAATACCTAGGCTTGAAAGAAAAAAAAAGAGGGAAAAGAAAGGGAAGTTCAGAAAGCCCATTTGTAAATCTTGCATGAATTTATGTTGATCTAATTTGTATTAGCTATTGTTACACTATGTTGAAAATATATAGAATGTTGAAAATCTTTATTGCCAAATTTAAGTGGGTTATCATAATAAAAATTTATATTTTACTCATACGACAATCCAAGGTGGGGATTCCAGTAATTAGGCAGCCTCCTCTACATTCTGAATCAAGAATGCAAGATTCTTCCAATCTGAAACTCCACCCCTCCACACCAGTGGTTTAACCAGCTGGCAGAGGAGAAAGGACCAGTCATCAAATCTGCTCCATAAATGTCATTACAAACAAGTGACACAATACAACAAATACAGTTTGGCTGGTGAGAGCTAATCCCTTGCATACCTAAGTGAAAGAGCAGGGAAATGGAGTTCCAGGC
Source organism: Manis javanica (assembly GCF_040802235.1). NCBI lineage: Eukaryota > Metazoa > Chordata > Mammalia > Pholidota > Manidae > Manis > Manis javanica. The sequence goes on from NC_133164.1 coordinate 40,276,235, forward strand.
TGATCAGCCACTTTAAAAGAACAAGGTTACATCACAGATGCTGATCATAAATTTGGTGGGTAGCTATGCACCTCTACTTTGTGTTCTTTTCATCTGAGATTTTCAACAGGTGACTAGGAGTATAGGCAGATCACCAAATTTTGTCATGAAACTAATAGGTCATAAACTTTTACTAACTCAAGAACCGTGCAAAATCGTTTTGTGTTCATCAGTGGTTAAATGGTGGAAATGAAGGAGCAGAGACAGATAGCACTTTGGTTATCTAACGAGTTTATATTGTCTTAACATCCAATGCAGACTCTTATGTCATCCTATTGCTTTGGCCCTGAAAAAGGTATATTAGAAATTTCTGAGACATTTACTTAAATTATCTACAAGCAGAATAATCAGTGTAGACAAAATGACTAGATGGATTGTTTTTAAATCCTAAACTTGATTAATCACTGGTTTGAAATTTTGATGAAATAAAGTAATCAATTACTAATGAATGTGAGTCTTTCATAAGAAAATGTGATTTTTAAAAATTTAATAGTAACTGAATTTGCATTATACTTTTTTGGCTTTAATTTTTGTTGTTACTGGCTGATTTTTCATGGTAGTTTATTCCTTCCATATAATTTTTCTACTGAATTCTGAAAGAAAACAATAGGCAAGGTAAGAAATAGGAAGAAAAACAGTTCAGAAGAGGAGTTTGGAAGTGAAAGGACAGGAAACCTCCTTGGTGTCCATCAAGAGGTGAAAGTTTGAATGAATGATGGTGCAGCCAGGCAGAGCACCGATATGTATCTACAAACAGGAATGACCAAGGACACTAAATACGACCATGACAAGTGCTACGACCCATAAACCCTATGCACATACACTTACACGAAAATGCAAGGTGCAGAACATTGTATATATGGTATAAATTTGCAGGAAAAGGATGGAGAATGGACAAGAACATAGGTTAATACATATTTTCGTTTACCTAAAGAAACTCTGTAAGAACACACAATTCATGAAAACAATGAGTTACCTGGGGTGGTAGTTTTCAGAAACAGAGCAAATCAGGGTTCAGAAGAGGGAACATAATTGTTCATTACAAGGTTTTTTTTTTTTTTAATGTATCACCTATTCAAAACATAAAAGAATTAAGGGTTTAGGATGTGAATGGAGGGGAAACTGGTGCTGGAGAAAAGATTCTAATGATGCATTAAAAGTAGTAAATCTGCCTGACTTTCTTATTTCCTTATTGTCTTTTTCCCCATTAGGTCCTACTAGGTGTCATTGCTCAAGTTCTAAAGATCTCTCCTCTCTGTGGCTAGTTACTGTGCCCGATGTTTCTGGTCTAATTCCATCCAATAGTCTTACATGTTGATGTCCTGGTAACTTGTTCAAACCATCTTCTCATCTTCATTTTTACACATTCCTTCTCCTCATTTATCCATTTCTGTTCAGTGTTCCTTTACCCCTAGTCACATGAACTGGACATCTTAAAGTTGTATTTAACTTTTTTTTCCCACACTCTTAATATACATGGATGGTTGCTGTTCATAAATAACTCCTTATATAGTCTTCCATTTCATTCTTCCTGCTGCTGTCTAAGTTTAGTTCCTTCTTACATATAGCAGATTCTTGGAATTAATTTTTGTTTCATAGACCTGACTAAATTTCATCTTGCATAAGATTATCTAAAATAGTCCTTTTTGATTATGATCTTTTTCATGCACCAGAAGCAAGTGGCTACCTGAAAGGAATAAAACATTAGAACACTTTTTATTAGATAATTTACATATTAGAACTTAAAATTTTGGTTGTTCTCATACAAATAAACCTGTATGTGTTCAAAGGTACAGGGGTTATATCTATTTGTATATTGGAATATTTAATATAAAAGCATCAATTATGGATACATTTTATAAATAACATCTAATATCCATTATATAACTGTAAAAGTAACAAATTATCAAATCATTTTATTCCTAAAAGAAATTTACTTTGAAACTCAAGTAAATAAAATGAATTCTATGCCTCAATCTAAAAGTATTAAATGCCTATTATGTGAAGGACAATAATAGATGCTATAAGGAATACAAGTATCATTCAGACATAGTCTATCTTTAAATAGCTAATGAGAGAGAAACACCTTTTAAGAGATATTTAGTTAAAACAGAATGAGATAACATGATACAACTTAGTTGTTTAGGACATAGTAGATGTGCAATAAATGTTGAGTCTGATAAGCTTAGGTAATAGGCATATTATAATAAGCTATATAATAAGCCATGGTAGCTAGAAAGACTGCAGCATCATTAATAGAGAAGGGTATGGGGGAAGGAAGATTTGTGAGTGCATATGAAAATTCAAATAGCAATTCAAAATTGCTCTCTTTTAAGAAACACACTTTAAATTTGCTTGCAAATTTTATCTTCTTTTTTTTAGTAGTAATTTTTTAGTTTTAAATTTATAATCCTCAAATGTATTTCTTAACAGAGTAGACAGGCAATGAGAAACAAAAGTTCCACGTCCCTACAGAAACAATGTAGCTTCTAAATTTACCAGTATGTTGGCAGCTTATGTCAAAGAAAAGTTAAAGGGGCAGGGAAGAGTTGAGCTACTCAAGTCTACTGCAATAGGGAGAGAGATGAATCTCAACTCTGTCTAAACAAAGGGCAGTAGAATTTCTAAGCACTAGTGGAAAAGTACTAGAAGATGTTAGGAGGGAGGGAGTTCAATGTGCTTAGGCCATCTGTCCTTGTTAGGATCCCTACAAAATGGGGGCTGAGGGGTTCTACCTTTCTTGATCATTACATTTCAAAGGGATGGCTCCTAGGTCTTTGAAAAAGACATCACTGGGTATTAAACCTGGACAGAGGCTAAGAGAAGATTTAATTCTCAAAGGGGTAGAGAAATAATTTATAATGGCAATTTTTCTAAAGTAAATGCTCTAAGAAAGGTCATGGACCAACTGTCAGAAAGAAGCTTTTAGTCAAGCTGAGGAGAATGGTAAGGCCATCATGATTATTTACTAAGTCAACTGGTAAAAGCTCATGTATAATTCAGAGGAAGAAAGGTTAGAATTGACTGGAGTGATTAAAAAATACCTCAAGAGGGAACTTATCTGCTATGATGATAAGGGATGGTCTGATCTAGTTCCAAAGAACTCTTTTCTGTTGTGAATGGTGAATGGTATTTTGGTAAAAGAGTAATTACTCTCACAGAATTTAGGAGAACCTTCTTTGAAATTACATTAATGTGTAGGCATAGCTAACTTTTTAAAAGAAACAAAGATTCTCTAGTAGTTCAAATTTTGCAGTTGTTTTCACCTTGTTAAAAAGTGGGAAAATAGTATAAAACATGCCAAAAGTTGGTTAGAAATCCAAAGAGTTTGCATTATTAACATAAATATAATGGTTCTTAAGCAGTTTGTAAGGCTGTATTTTTTAATTATTATGAATTATTCTGTAATCATATTACTTTTTTCATTGTGCAAAAGATGTCAGAGACTGACAATGATAAATGATCTTGCATTCAGTTATTCAGTAAATGACAATGTCCTGTTCACAAATGAATAGGTTCATCTGCTAGTGATTTTTTAAAATTTCTTTGTAAAACTGAGCTGCTGTAATACAAAGTTTCTATGCCACTTTCCAGTTACCAAACGTGCAATGCTTCTCCTGAATCCAAAGGATAGCAGAGGCCCATCACATTCTATTTATACTAGGCACAAACTATAATCTTAAGGTAATGATCCAAGTTTTCAATTCAGAGTTGAAATCATCCTACTGTAAAGAAATCCATCCTTCTTATCTTAAGTATACTTTTTAGTCATTGATAGATAGTCATGAGCTTAGTGTTAAAAAAGGAACAATACCAAATTTTTAAGCCAAGTAATGATTCAATTTATCTTTTATTGGCATGTAACCACTAATTTCTTTGGCTGCTAAAATATGTTTATAATCAAATTTCAGCAAAAATCAGAGCAGAATTGTATGAACTTATTGCATTACCTGTTTACTTTTCAGTTTTAAAGATTAGGCTGTAAGAAGAATTCGCTGAACAAACCAGTGGAAGACATCTTTGTGGCTTCTGATCCTTCTAATACTGTTTATGCCCCCTTACAAAAAAGTTGGATTTTTTTTTACTTTACACCTAGATTTCTTATGTTTTCTACTAAATTATAAGCAAGAAAAAGAGACTAGGGCTAGTTCATATTACCTTATGAATTCTTTTCCTAAGACTCAGTTAGAAGTTGATGTAGAGAAGATATCTAAATGTCTGCATATTTATTGTGTTAAAATAATGCAATTTTAACATAATCTTCATTATATCCTCCAATTCACTTGTTACAATATTCATGAACTTAATTTGTGAATAGACACATTTAATTTATGAATAGACAAAAACAAGGTAAATAAAATCCATGATTTTAGTTTTTCCACTTTACTTACTAAAATCTATGCTATGTCCATATATTTTAAAATCTAAGTGACATTAAAATTACTTAAAATAAAGAAGAAAATCCTGGCAAAATTTTAACTACAGTGAACAAAGTATTGTAAACAAAGCTTCTTTTTGGAGACAAGATAAATGGGATAAACTTCTTATTAAAGATTTAAATGCAATACCCTCCCTGTTTCCTTGGTTACAAATCTTTCTATGTTTATTGGCAGTTAATGAATAAAACAAATGAAAAATTTTTTGAGTTATTTAATTTTTGACTCTCAAGTCTATAAATATAATGGATCAAACATTTGATTAAAAACTCTGTTAAAGGAACAGGTATTTGTTTACTTACCATAAAAAAATAATTTCTTTGAAAGCACAAATTAACTTATCAATCTTTTTTTATTATACCTGTATATGTTCAACGAGATTCTCTTCTTAGATTGTAAGAATTTTGATTGGCTAACTTCTATGATACAGAAAAAGTGAGAAATCTGAAAACACTACCAGACTTCCAATTTAACACCATGCTTATTTTCATATTGTGTACCAAGTTCCTTGATCACATTCACAAAATATTAAATAATTATGTTTTAAATGCCTTATTTGCATCTATATTTCATAGGAATAATAAGCTGGTTTGCCTAGTCTTTACAATATTTATTTTAGAAGCACAAAAAATGTATTTAAGCTTTGTGGGACAGTAAAGCAATATTTCTCAAACTTTAGCTTGCATTGCTTGCATCAGACTCATCTGAAGGGCTTGCTGAAACAGACTACTTGGCCCTCTTCTCAGAGTTTTTGTTCAGTAAGTTTGGATTGGCTCCTTAAAATTTGCATTCCCAGGTAAATCTAATGCTGTTGATCTGGGAATCATACTTTGAGAACCACTGAATACCTACATTATTATGCAAATGAGCCATTTAAAAATATTTGCTATAATATATTAAATTGCAATACACATTTTGTGAATTTATTTAATTGCCTCCGTTGACTCATTTCTAGGTACCCACTCTATTCTGAGGCTTTATTGTCTTCCTTTGTAGAGGATGAGAATCATGAAGATTAAACTTTGAGTCATTGCATGTCAGGGAAAAAGATGTAGATCTGAGATTTGAATCTATTTTGATCTAATTTCTAATTCTTTAAATTTTATTTAACATTGATTAAATAAGTACTTTTTAAATTCTGTTTGGGTATTTTTCCCAATTAACATAGTCTCTTTCATGTGAGCCAGAACTTTCTACAGTTCCTACAATGACTGCCACACCATTCCTCTATAGTGTTAGAACTGTCCATATCAGAGCTTCCCAATGATTACATTCCACAGGTACACCAGAAAATTGATATTTGTCCTTGGGGTGGTGGGCCAGGGCCCAGAGTGGCTACAGGCATTGGCCTGTTATCTCTGATCTTGAGAAGCTTCATCTGAGGGTCCTCATAGGATGTTATTTTTGAAGCAAGGTCGGATAGATGGCATATTTTATGGTCTCTGCAGGTAGCAAGCAAGAGTGATATTTAGCCACATACTCCCCTGCCAAAATGTGCTGAGTATGACCAACAACTGGTTCTATTCCCAGATATGAACCTCAACAGCCACCAGTAGGAAGTATCATAGCACATGGTGGATACAAAGCCAGTAGAGTTGCTTGGAGTCAATGTCTCAGGATTTGGGAAACAAGGAACCCAGCCTCAAAGTATATCAGGGAAAGAGGACACTGGTGACAGAAAGAAGTAATTGGGCAGTGCAGACTAGAGCTTGGGCACTAGATGTGTGCCCAAGCTCTAGTCTAAAGACTCCTGAATATCTCCCTTTCATATGTGGTATACATTTCCCTCTTTGTGGTTGAATTGCCCTTTTCATGGCATCCAAGCTGACTACAGTAGGATTGCTCTATTAGTCTGCAAATCAGAGCTTCTAAATTATTTGAAATATTTTATAAGAAAAATTCAACTGATGTCAAGTTGATTTACATTTTCAACATCATCTGTGTTAATAAAAAAGGAAGAGACATGGTTTTAATAATACAGTTTTAACTGTTGTTAAGTTTTGAATGTGTAGAAAATGTTCAATTTTTTGTCAGCTATTCATGTAGCAATGTTTGTAGTCAATCCTGATATGAGGAATTTGAACAGATTGTGTTAAGAAGTCTTAATCTAGAATATGTTTATAAGCATTTCAATATGATGATTGGGATCAGCCTCAATATTTATTCATTAAATATTGCACAATTATTTATATTTCATAATTTTACGTCAGATATTTGAACATGTTATTCTGATGCAGTATTTGATACCTTCCTTATATTTTGTATTCCTTCTCTCCTCTTAAATACATTTTGCATACAATATTTATTCACCAAGGCCCATGCAGATGTATCCCCCAACTTACCCAATGTGTGACAAATACTTTACACCATTCAAGGTATTAGAAAGGGAAACACAGTTCCAAAAGAAAAACCATTTCTTATAACCCTTCTTTATGGTAGGGTTTCCCTAGCAGTCCACTATATACCCCCTTGATACAGGCAAATTTAGTTACCATCAATTCTGGGAGGTCAGCAGCATGCCTCCTTTTCCCATGTGAGCTGTATATGGCCACCTCCACAAACATCTATGCCCTTCTTTGTCCACTGCTGCTATGACTGCATTACTACTGTAATCTTCTCTTCTTCTATTCTATCTTACTTCTTGGACTTTCATATCTTCTATTAAACAAATGAAGTCCTAGCTCTTTCAAATTCATGGTACATTTAAGTTTTGTTTTCTCGTACACTTTTTCTTTCACTCAACAATGGGCCCTAATTTAGTGCAAATATCCCCCAAATCGTGAATTTTTTATCAATTATTGCCGTTTTCCAAAGAACTAACTCATATACCTTAAAAAGATGTGTAGTTAATAGCAACCTTAGCAGCCTACTGATCATATGAATGAGAACCATATAGAGAAGGGAAAAAATTCCTTGGAAGCAGAATTTTTCTCAGTTATATGTAGCTTTGTTTTTTATTTGCCTTTTTAAGATGAGGATATATGAACTTGAAGTACTGAGAAGAAAAGACACTAGCATTAAGATGGTTGGAAGCTGGAGAAAAGGATCCCATGATAGGGAAGATATGGAGGAAAAAAACAAAGAAAAGATAGTTCTAAAAATCTTTGAGGACAAAGTTGATGTTTTGCCAATGGGTTTCAGCCTTGGGCAAGTTCACTATGGATTCAGTGAGAATGAGGGATGACAATGGAACGTTGTTGGGATGAAAGGGTTTATTACCTGGATTGTTTTCCTGGCGATACGCTGAGCACTAGAACTACATCATCATCCAACAGTCTGCACATCTATACTCCTCCTTCATCCCTGCCTCCAGAAAGAGCACTGGGCAGAGTTCTTTATATAGTGACTCAGTCAATAATAGCTTATTGCCTAGGCTGTGGAAGCAAAAGCCTAGCAGCAGGCCAGTTCATCATCAAGTAGTTTAGGGTCAGGTGAGGATCCTGGTCATATGAACCTTCACTTTATCCACAGGGGAAAAGACTCCTAAGGGTTCAAAGTTGTCTTCAGAATTGAGATTTTGCCTCTTTTCTCTTAACCAAATATTTATAAATCTGAAATACATATACAGATTAGTGATCTACAACTTTGGGGGTGGGTAATTAGCACTTGAAAATCCCTATTAATAAATGTACACTCCATAAATAGCTACCAGGAGTTTTTTTTACTTAGTGTTAGGGATACTAGAAATAATTTTCCCTTGTGAATTGGATAGTGTTAAAAAAACGTGTTTGGCAAAAAAGATGATTTAGGCATTACCATCTTTGCATGAACAATATATAAAAACTTGACCAACCCAGTAGTCAAGCCCTCAATGGAGAATTCTGGCACTGGATCCAATTAGAACACAGGAGTTAACACATGACTCTAGGTGTTTCTCAAAGTGCCTAATAATATAGGTGGTGGGGATAGGGGATCTTCTGCTAGATTATTCCAAAAATATGTATGACTTTTTTTGCCTTCTTGATATTAAATATTTTTATATGCAGATAAACCTATAGTACTATGATGTACCACCTGCTACAGTGGTATTAAGGGATGAGGAAAACCAATATCTATGCAAATAATCTGATAATCACTTATTTAATTCAAATAATTTAATAGTTCATTTAGCTTTGACCAGTTTGAAAAATGATTTCTATTAATTGAAAAGGAAAAAGTTCTTAGTAATAACTCAATACCAGACACATGTAATAAGGTGATTAGAGCCATGAGTAGGAGGGCCCCTTTATTATAATGGATGTCTCAGCATCTGGCCAGTCAGTACAACTCATTTAGTAGAGACTACAATTCTAGGAATAAGGTTCCTAATTTAAAATTATTATTTTTACTCATTTGGGAATTAATCCATTTAATCACCTAATATTCTTTACTGCTACTGTGTGCCAAGGACTGATGATATTAAAGCAGAAAAGGAAGTCTCTTTTTTTCTGAAAGAGCTTCCAAGTTGTGGAAAGAAACAGGTAAGGAATTATTATACAGTGTATAATGACATGAATACATAGGCTGGAACCCTGCGATTCAGCAGGCAGTTCTTTCAAGAACTACGAGGTGCTTAGTACATATGCAGCACGAGCTGGGAGGAAAAGAAACAAAAGGATATGAGTGAAAGGTGGCTTATACCCAGAGGTCAGCTCTAGTTTGGATTTTTCCTGAGGGCAAGGGTGTGAAATTGAAAGGTTTTTAAATGTGAAGTGGTATTCTCTCCATAGAGCCCTCGCCCATCAGAAACTTTTCATGGCTCAGCAGACAGTAAAAGCCTGAGGTATATTCCAGAGTGAGACTATTGTGTCATTTCATAAGTCACTGTCACTCTCACCCCGGAGAGAGCATCCTCCCTGATGTTCAGGAAAGCCAGAAGCACTGCCTTTCGTCTCAGGGGCTGCTACCGAAAAGCCTCCTGTGACTAGGTATCCCTCCCAGACCTTCTAAGTAGGTAGTTTTTTGATTGTTGGCTAACTTTTTCTTGGACAGTAAAACTCCAAAAGCCCTTTTCTCAATGGAATGCACCTCATCACATCCTCAACGTCTCAAAGGTCTATGGGCACATGAAGGAAGCAAGGCAGTCTCTCCTTCAAATGTTTTGACCTTCCATGTTTCACATTTGAAAATGTTTGTTTCAGATTTTTGACCATTCCACATAAGAAAAGCAGAGGTGCTGAGGGAGCTGGTGATCCAACCGGAAGAAAGCCCAGAATCCAGGACCCAGAAGCCACAGTTGGAAAAGAAATCTACACAATAAATATCTCAATAAACCTACATCCTCCACACTCAAGTTAATGGTGAGAAGTTGCTACAGAATACAGTCAGAACAGAGTGCTGGGACGACGGAGTTCATTATATACACTAAATGCTGCTTCATTTATTCTTGGGCAAAGTGCACCAAGGAAAAATTGTTCTTAATCAGAAAACTCTATTTCAAGTCTCTAAAATCTCAAAATATTTTGATGAAGTTCAACATATACCACTTGAAAAAATATTTCTTTTTATATTTATCTGCCCCAAACCTGAGAGACATTCTATGCCATACATGTGTGGACCACAACATATATTACATTATTGGTTGTTGTTCTATTTTCTGTTTTCCTCTTTTTTATAAGACAGTTCAAATTTCCATTTATTGCTAGCAACTTGATCAGTCATTTAATTTAGAGACAAATACGACCTATTTTATAATCTGCCTCGCTGGCCTAACAGAATAACGTGCTCTGGTTGTTTTTCCTCTCTTTCTCTCTGTTAATTTTCTCTGTAAAAAAACAAGCTATAAGATATTAAAGTGTATTTTTTAGGAGGGTGATTCTTTAAACATCATATGACTGACAAAATTATGTAAAAATGATAAAAATGCAAATCAACTTTAGTGACTCCTGGAAATGGAAGTTTTTCATGGCTAGTTGGCTATTTTCTTTTTTTTATCTATCTATCTATCTATATATATATATTGTTTTTTTATTATTATTTTGGTACCATTAATCTAAAATTACAGAAAGAACATTATGTTTACTAGGTTCCCCCCTTCACCAAGTCCTCCCCACATACCCATTCACAGTTACTGTCCATCTGCATAGTAAGATGCTATAAATCACTACTTGTCTTCTCTGTGTTGCACAGCCCTCCCCGTGCCTCGCACGCGCTATACATGCTAATCATAATGCCCTCTTTCTTTTTCCCACCCTTATCCCTCCCTACACACCCATCGTCCCCAGTTCCTTTCCCTTTGGTAACTATTAGTTCATTCTTGGGTTCTGTGATTCTGTTGCTGTTTTGTTTCTTCAGTTTTCCTTTGTTCTTATACTCCACATATGAGTGAAATCATTTGGTACTTGTCCTACTTGGCCTGGCTTATTTCACTGAGCATAATACCCTCTAGCTCCATCCATATTATTGGGAATGGTAGGATCTGTTTTTTTCTTATTGCTGTGTAATATTCCATTGTGTATATGTACCACCTCTTCTTTATCCATTCATCTACTGATGGACATTTAGGTTGGTTCCATATCTTGGCTATTGTAAACAGTGCAGCAATAAACATAGGGGTGCATCTGTCTTTTCCAAACTGGAGTTCTGCATTCTTAGGGTAAATTCCTAGAAGTGGAATTCCTGGGTCAAATGGTATTTCAATTTTGAGCATTCTGAGGAACCTCCACACTGCTTTCCACAATGGTTGAACTAGTTTACATTCCCACCAGGAGTGTAGGAGGGTTCACCTTTCTCCACAACTTCACCAACATTTGTTGTTGTTTGTCTTTTCAATGATGGTGATCCTTACTGGTGTGAGGTGATATCTCATTGTGGTTTTAATTTGCATTTCTCTGACAATTAGCGATGTGGAGCATCTTTTCATGTGCCTGTTGGACATCTGGATTTCTTCTTTAGAGAACTGTCTATTCAGCCTCTCTGCCCATTTTTTAATTGGATTATTTGCTTTTTGTTTGTTGAGGCATCTGAGCTCTTTATATATTTTGGATGTCAATCCTTTATCAGATCTGTCATTTACGAATATATTCTCCCATACTGTAGGATACCTTTTTGTTTGATTGATGGTGTCCTTTGCTGTACAGAAGCTTTATACCTTGATATAGTCCAACTTGTTCATTTTTGCCTTTGTTTCCCTTGCCCGGGGAGATACATTCATGAAGAAGTCACTCATGTTTATGTCCATGAGATTTTTGCCTACGTTTTTTTCTAAGAGTTTTATGGTTTCATGACTGACATTCAGGTCTTTGATCCATTTGGAGTTTACTTTTGTGTATGGGGTTAGACAGTGATCTAGTTTCATTCTCTTACATGTAGCTGTCCAGTTTTGCCAGCACCATCTGTTGAAGAGACTGTCATTTCCCCATTGTATGTCCATGGCTCCTTTATCGTATATTAATTGACCATATATGATTGGGTTAATGCTTGGAGTCTCTATTCTGTTCCACTGGTCTCTGGGTCTGTTCTTGTGCCAGTACCAAATTGTCTTGATTACTGTGGCTTTGTAGTAGAGCTTGAAGTTGGGGAGCGAGATCCCCCCCCCCACCTTATTCTTCCTTCTCAGGATTGCTTTGGCTATTTGGAGTCTCTGATGGTTCCATATGAATTTTTTAACTATTTGTTCCAGGTCACTGAAGAATGCTATTGGTAATTTGATAGGGATTGCATCGAATCTGTATATTGCTTTGGGCAGGATGGCCATTTTGATGATATTAATTCTTCCTAGCCAGGAGCATGGGATGAGTTTCCATTTGTTAGAGACCTCTTCAATTTCTCCTAAGAGTGTCTTGTAGTTTTCAGGGTATTGGTCTTTCACTTCCTTGGTTAGGTTTATTCCTAGGTTTTTTATTCTTTTTGATGCTATTGTGAATGGGATTGTTTTCCTGATTTCTCTTTCTATTATTTCATTAGTATATAGAAAAGCTACAGATTTCTGTGTGTTAATTTTGTATCCTGCAACTTTGCTGAATTCCGATATTAGTTCTAGTAATTTTGGAGTGGAGTCTTTGGGGTTTTTTATGTACACTATCATGTCATCTGCAAATAGTAACAGTTTGACCTCTTCTTTACCAATCTGGATTCCTTGTATTTCTTTGTTTTGTCTTATTGCCATGGATAGGACCTCCAGTACGACGTTGAATAACAGTGGGGAGAGTGGGCATCCCTGTCTTCTTCCCGATCACAGAGAAAAGATTTCAGCCTCTCGCTGTTCAGAATGATGTTAGCTGTGGGTTTATCACATATGGCCTTTATTATGTTGAGCTCCTTGCCCTCTATGCCCATTTTGTTGAGAGTTTTTATCATGAATGCATGTTGAATTTTGTCGAATGCTTTTTCAGCATCTATGGAGATGATCATGTGTTTTTTGTCCTTCTATTTGTTAATGTGGTGGATGATGATGAATTTTCGAATGTTGTACCATCCTTGCATCCCTGGGATGAGTCCCACTTGGTCATGGTGTATGATCCTCTTGATGTATTTTAGAATTTGGTTTGCTAATATTTTGTTGAGTATTTTTGTATCTATGTTCATCAGGAATATTAGTCTGTAGTTTTCTCTTTTGGTGGGGTCTTTGCCTGGTTTTGGTTTTAGGGTGATGTAGGCTTCATAGAATGAGTTTGGGAGTATTTCCTCCTCTTCTATTTTTTGGAAAACTTTAAGAAGAATGGGTATTATATCTTCTCTGTATGTCTGATAAAATTCTGAGGTAAAGCTATCTGGCCGGGAGGTTTTGTTCTTTGGTAGATTTTTGATTACCGCTTCAATTTCGTTGCTGGTAATTGGTCTGTTTAAATTTTCTGTTTCTTTCTGGGTCAGTCTTGGAAGGTTGTATTTTTCCAGGAAGTTGTCCATTTCTCATAGGTTTTCCAGCTTTTTAGCATATAGGTTTTCATAGTATTCTGTAATAATTCTTTGTATTTCTGTGGGGTTCGTTGTGATTTTTCCTTTCTCATTACTGATTATGTTGATGTGTGTTAATTCTCTTTTTCTCTTAATAAGTCTGGCTAGAGGCTTATCCATTTTGCTTATTTTCTCAAAGAACCAGCTCTTGGTTTCATCGATTTTTGCTATTGTTTTATTCTTCTCAATTTTATTTATTTCTTCTCTGATCTTTATTATGTCCCTTTGTCTGCTGACCTTAGGCCTCATTTGTTCTTCTTTTTCCAATTTCGATAATTGTGACATTAGACTATTCATTTGGGATTGTTCCTCCTTCTTTAAATATGCCTGGATTGCTATATACTTTCCCCTTAAGACTGCTTTCACTGCGTACCACAGTAGTTGGGGTTTTGTGTTGGTGTTGTCATTTGTTTCCATATATTGCTGGATCTCCATTTTAATTTGGTTGTTGATTCATTGATTATTTAAGAGCATGTTGTTAAGCCTCCATGTGTTTGTGAGCCTTTTTGCTTTCTTTGTACAATTTATTTCTAGTTTTATAACTTTGTGGTCTGAAAAGTTGGCTGGTAGGATTTCAATCTTTTGGAATTTACTGAGGTTCTTTTTGTGGCCTAGTATGTGGCCTATTCTGGAGAATGTTCCATGTGCACTTGAGAAGAATGTGTATCCTGTTGCTTTTGGATGTAGAGTTCTATAGATGTCTATTAGGTCCATCTGTTCTAGTGTGTTGTTCAGTGCCTCTGTGTCCTTACTTATTTTCTGTCTGGTGGATCTGTCCTTTGGAGTGAATGGTGTGTTGAAGTCTCCTAAAATGAATGCATTGAATTCTGTTTCCTCCTTTAATTCTGTTAGTATTTGTTTCACATATATTGGTGCTCCTGTATTGGGTGCATATATGTTTATAATGGTTATATCCTCTTGTTGGACTGAGCCCTGTATCATTACGTAATGTTCTTCTTTATCTCTTGTTACTTTCTTTATTTTGAAGTCTATTTTGTCTGATACTGGTATTGTGACACCTGCTTTTTACTCTCTGTTGTTTGCATGAAATATCTTTCTCCATCCCCTGACTTTTAATGTGTGCATGTCTTTGGGTTTGAGGTGAGTCTCTTGTAAGCAGCATACAGATGGGTCTTGCTTTTTTATCCATTCTATTCCTCTGTGTCTTTTGATTGGTGCATTCAGTCCATTTACATTTAGGGTGATTATTGAAAGATATGTAATTATTGCCATTGCAGGCTTTAGATTTGTGGTTACCAAAGGTTCAAGGTTTGCTTGTTTACTACCTTACTGTCTGACCTCACTCACTTATTGAGGTGCTATAAACACAGTCTGATGATTATTTCTTTCCCTTCTTGCTCCTCCTCCTCCCTTCCTCATATGTTGGGTGTTTTGTTCTGTGCTCTTTTTAGGAGTGCTCCCATTTAGAGCAGTCCCTCTAAGATACCCTGTAGAGGTGGTTTGTGGGAGGCTAATTCTCTCAACTTTTGCTTGTCTTGGAATTGCTTAATCCCTCTTTCATATTTAAATGATAATCGTGCTGGATACAGTATCCTTGGTTCAAGGCCCTTCTGTTTCATTGCATTAAATGTATCTGCCATTCTCTTCTGGCTTGTAAGGTTTCTCTTGAGAAGTCTGATAGCCTGATGGGTTTTCCTTTGTAGGTGACCTTTTTTCTCTCTCTGGCTACCTTTATTACTCTGTACTTGTCCTTGATCTTTGCCATTTTAATTTCTATGTGTCTTTGTGTTGTCCTCTTTGGATCCCGTCTCTCAGGAGTTCTGTGTGCCTCCGTAGTCTGAGCAACTATTTCCTCCCCCAGTTTTGGAAAGTTCACAGCAATTACTTCTTCAAAGACACTTTCTATCCCTTTTTCTCTCTCTCTCTCTTCTTCTTCTGGTACCCCTATAATGCAGATATTGTTCCTTTTGGATTGGTCACACAGTTCTCTTAATATTGTTTCATTCCTAGAGATCCTTTTATCTCTCTCTGCATCAGCTTCTATGCATTCCTGTTCTCTCGTTTCTATTCCATCATTGGCCTCTTGCATCTCATCTATTCTGCTTGTAAATCTTTCCAGAGTTTATTTTACTTCTGTAATCTTCCTCTGCACGACTGTAATCTCCCTCTGGACTTCATTCCTTAGCTCTTGCATCTTGCATATTTCTCTGCAGCTTTGTCAGCATGTTTATGATTTTTTTTTTAATTCTTTTTCAGGGAGATTGGTTAGGTCTGCCTCTGCAGATACTTTCTCAGGTGCAACTTTCTTGGACTGGACCAGATTTTTTTGCCTTTTCATGGTGGTAGCAGTGGCTGTAGGCAGGTTGCAGGTGTGTCAGCTGGGAGAAGAAAGTCCTTTCCTGCTTGCTGGATGCCTTGCCCTTCTCCATTGCCTGTGATGGTTACAGGCATGTCAGGTGCACTCCTCCATGCTAGCGGCGATCCTGCCTGGCAGCTGTGTGGCGGCAGCGGCCTTTGGGTCTTGCCCGGGCAGCTGTGCATTGGACTGGGAGTCTGGTCAGCTGCTCAGAGCACGCCTGCTCCCTCTGGCTCCGCTGCAGGTGCACGCGGAGCTCTTCCACTCAGGCTTTTCCTGGGCTCCTCTGGCTTCACTGCTGCCAGAGCACGCAAGCCGCGCCCAGGCTGTTGGGTCATGCCACTGCAGGCTAGCACAAGCCTCTCCTGCAGCACACGGATCTACTCTCCATCCCTTCTGGCGCTGCCGACCACTGAGCACACTGTCACTCTCCTAGTACTGGGCTGGTGTGTCGGGGTCCGTGTCAGTTGGAGGAATGACTGGCAGGCTGCTTATTGCTGTGAGGGGCTTCAGAGCTGCCCTGCCTCCCCGGGGTTTAGGGCGCCTAAGTTTCCCCGGTATTCCCAGCTGCCAGGACAACTTCGTCCAGCTATGGGGTCCCTGTCCCTTTAAGACTTGCAGAAAGCACTGGCTTTTCTTTTTTTCTCAGGGGCACCAGTTGCGGGGATCTGCGCAGAGGCTTTGCTCTTCCCTTTCTCTAATATCCAGCACCCTGTGCACCTTGTGTCTGCATTCTGGGTGCGGATTTCTAGAGCTGGTTATTTAGAAGTACTGTCCTTTCACTCCCTCCCCGTTCTGACTCCTTTCTTCCCACCGGGTTTTGGGGTGGAGAAGCATTCAGGTTCCACCTGGCTGCGGCTTGTATCTTACCCCCTTCGTGTGATGTTGAATTCTCATAGATGTAGATGTATCCTGGCTGTTGTACTGCATCCACTGGTGTCTCTTTTAGGAATAGTTGTATTTATTGTATTTTCATAAATATATATGTTTTGGGGAGGAGATTTCCCCTGAACTACTCATGCTGCCATCTTCCTGTGACCCCCTCAGAGAAAGATATTTTCATAAATTCTCATCAAGAATGGAAATACTTTTGTTATATTTTTTCTTCTTTCTTAGTGGCTTGCTCTTTTGTTCTGTAAATTGCTGTTGTGAGCATAATAAAAGATAAGGAAAAAAAATCAAGTGTTGAATCCATGGCTATAATCAGGATGTTTTTATTTCATTTTTCAAAAAAGAGGTACACATTTTCCTGACTAAATCCTTTTCTCTACAGCAAGAACTTATTCTATCATGTAGATGTTCTGACACTGAAACTATTGTCTTAGTATTCCCTCAGTAAACATGAGAAAAGCAGGAAGCCCCAAATACTTCTCTCATTCTCAGAGTGAGGGAAGAAAAAGAATCTACACCCACTTTGATTTCTGAGAATGCAGAAGGTAAAGGAAAAACATGAAACCACAAAAACAAACAATAAAAAGTCCCGTATTTGGTGGTTTATTTAACCAGAATAAAATTTATCAATGTTGACATTAACACTGAAATATAAGAAATATATGAAATGAAATATAAGAAAGCTTATTCTTTTTTAATCTTTAAAAACAGACATATTGATCTCTTACATCATTTCCTGCAGAAATATGTATGGAAAGATGGGTTGACAGAACACTATATATTTACAAAGGCACACATGTTTGAAAAAAAAAATGAAACCAAATACCTTTAAATGGGTTTAGTATTTTCCCATGTAATTATCTTTAAATGAAAACATTTATATGTTAGGAAACAATTCTCTGTGGTTTTTCTGTGACTAGTATTAGCCTGTCCAGATATCTTTCTAAGGATGTTTACATAGAGTATTGCCTTATAAGACAGAAACAGTATCTTTCATCAGGGTAAATTGTAGATAGGTTTCCAGAACAAAATGTTGTCTCTATGTAGGGCATTATTTAGGCAGGTTTGCTAGCAGCCTTCTTAGAACTTAGGGCTTCCTAGGTTTAGGGAGGCTTAGGAAGGGTTTCCTAAGCTTAGTGGGGCTTATGGTTCTTCAGCTCTGATGTAAACCCACAGGTGTAAGTGTAGCACCTACCAGAGCCACTCCCATTCCTCCTGTGTGGACTTGGGGAGTAAGGAGGAACTGATGCGTCCTGCCTTTTATACCTTAAGTGACAAAGGCATTTGATTTTTACCTAGGAATCTTGATTCTTCTGCCATCATCTAGAAAACAGCAGTAGGCAAACTTCTTAAGTTACAAATAGGTTAAAATCTTGGATTTTTTACAGTTCCTAACACTTTACCTCATACAAAACTACACAGGCAAATAATATAAAATGAGGTATTTCTTATGTATCTTTCTATTGTTACCCACAGGTTAAATGCACAGTTTTTAAATGTAGTTTGATGAGTTTTGACTACTACATACCTATCATATCCCCCAAAAAGATATAGACAAGTCCCACCACTTTAGCAATTTTTCTTGTATCCCTTCTAGTCAATGATTATTCTTATTTCTATCCCCACAAATTAGTTTTGCCTATTCTTGAAGTTCATTTGAATTAAATAATTTTGTATGGGTTTTTTTGTGTCCACTTCTTTTTCTCAAAATAATATTCCTGAAAGTCATCCATGCTATTGTATAATTATATTTTGTTATATATTGCTGAGTAGAATTTCATTGAATTTATATGCACAATTTCTTACCCATTCTTCTGTTGATAGACATTTGTATGGGTGCCAGTTTTTGCTTCTTATGAATAAAACTACATCAAATATTCTTGCATAAATCTCTTTTTGAACATATGTTGGGTTAACACTGAGTAGTGGAATGAGTAGATCATATGAAGCACAATAAAATAGTTATATGGCATATATTTAGCTTTTTAAGAAACTGTCAACTGGATTGCCAAGGTGGTTCTACTATTCTACACCCCTACCAGCAAAGTATGAGAGCTCCAGTTACTCTTCATCCTTTCCAACATTTTGGCATTCCAATTATAGCCATCCTAGGGAGTGTGAAGTGGTATCTCATTGTGGTTTTAATTTGCATTTCTCTGATAAGAAAAAATGTTGAATAAGCTTTTAATATGTTTATTGTTTATTGGTACATATATACTCTTCTGTGAAGCATCTGACCAAATTTTGCTCATTTAAAAAGAAAAAAACTGTGCTTTCTTATTATTGATTTATAAAAATATTTTATATATCCTTCAGACACACTACAACATGCACACATACACACATATATATTTTATATTTACATTTATATATATATATACTTCCAATCTGTAGCTCTCATTTTCATGCTCTTAATGGTGAATTCTAATAAATGGGTTTTAATTTTTATGAAGTTCTACTTATCTTTTTAAAAATATTTTGGTAAATGCATTATTGGTAAATGTTTGGTTCCAAACTAAATTTTATTAATGGCTTGAGGTATGGACTAAGTACATTATTTTCCTTTATTTCCATTGTTTTTCTTGAAAGATATCCATTTGTTTTGACATATTTGTCAAAGACTTGCCATTCTCCATTGCATTCACCAGTGCAATTCCACTGCCCAAGTATGTGTGTATCTTAACATAGTTACATGCCTGTAATATCCCAAAGGTTGAAATCAGTAGTTATTATCCTCCTTTCTCAAACCATCAAATCAAAACTTCCTGAAATGTTTTACAAAATTCTAGAAGTATTACTAAGGCTAATGTGTTAATATATAGTTTAATATTTAAAGTCTCTATAAATGATGGTATTATATATTATATGACTCTAACAGATAATTTCCATTACATCTTAGTAAACCACAGAACGCCACAGGGGATGATAATAGACATGGAGGCCAAAGTTAATGTTAATGAACTTTTTACGTTTATTAGACACTTTGGGTATAGTTTTTGCATGGTGTGCAAGGGAGTGGAAGTACAAATCTAATTGGCTTTAATTGGAGATGCATAATTAATTCTCTTCATACTGTGCTAAAAATTCCAGTGTCTGTTGTTTCAGTTGGCCTCTAAATATGAAGATTAAAAAAAGTTTTACATTGATAGTTTATTGAAATAAACTTTGAAATATAAAATACTTCTTGTAAAATAATCATGACTCTTCTTATTGATATGTGAATTACTTTTCATTTCATAGATGACTAACAAATTAGTATTGAAAGATATGTGTTGGAAGCATGATTGCATGAACTGTTCTCATATAAACTAGTTGTTTTAAAATGCATTTAGTATAAGAGCATAATAGAGTACAACTTGTAAATGGAGAAAATAAAATTGGATTAAGATTAAACTTTTTAAAAAGTATTAAAATAAATCTATATTTGGAATAATTTAAAGTAACATGTTATTTCAGGATTGATTGCCAAATCTAAATAAATTCATAAAATGATAATTTGAGTCCCCTTTTTATTATCCCCTTAAAACATTAAATCCTGAATATTTATATTAATCATAATGCTATGAGACAATATATAAGTGCAGAAAAGAAAGCATGATTATGGGAAAGAAAAAGAAAAACATAGTGTTGCAACTATGAATCCAGTTTATTTAGAATCCATTTAAATGAATTACTAAATCAATAAGGGAATTGACTATAATCAGATCACATTATGATATAATTCACTCTGAGTCTAATGTGGCAAGAGCTGATTAAGAGGCATGCTTTTGTATATTATTTATTTGTGAGATCAATTTTTGGATGGTCTTACTGATGTTCACAGATAATTGGTTCACGTGTACAACTTATGATGAAACACAGAGATTAAATTTGCTGAGATTCAGAGATGGATGATATGAAATAGTTACAATATTAAAAAAGGAATGTAACCTTCATTTTCTTTATACTGGAAAGGAGTAGGGGGTAAAAACAGGAGTGCGGGGAGAATTTTGTTGAATTCAAGGAAGAATGCCAGTTTTACATACACACAGTATATCACAGTGCTGCCTCCTAGAATGTGCTTGCTAAATATTTGTTGAATTAATGAATGCATAACAGCTAACCCACAGATCAAATCAGTCAGTCTTAGAACTCGTAATTTCTCAGTGAATACTAGTTTACCTGAATATATTTAAAAAAGAATCAGTGTCTTACTAGCTGGATGGGTTTTATTGTCATTAAAATTTATGCAATCATTTTTCAAATGTTTTAAGGAAATTAAATGTAAATTGGATAGAAAGTGCCAAGCAAATGGTGTCTTTCCTACTTTCACAAAAGACTTCAGAGCAGTGTGGTTTTAAACCATATCCAGCTGCCATTATAAATATTTGAACCTTCTGGGCCAGGATAGACAACTGAACGTGAGCTAATGGATGAAATAGAAATGTATACAAAACCATGAGGGATTTTTTTTTTTTGGTAGTGATTTTAACTACAGTTGACTGGTGGGCTGTATAGTTAACTCTGACCAGTGCAAACACATAAATACAAAGATCAATTTTCCCTGAGCACATGAAAAATCTTAGCTAAATCTATAGTAGACATTACAGGTAAAAATAGAATATTTATGTTTGATTGGACCTGATTCCTTTATGTATAAATATTTTTAAATTTCATTTTACTAAACCTCATGTGCAAGATCCTTTTTGATCTATTGTAATTCTCAGGTCATTCTGTAAGTGCCTGTTATGCTAAGAGTCTTAGAATGAACTTTCACCTAATACAACATAATTCTTAAATGATATAAATTAAAAATATTTAAATACTAATGCACATATATGAAAACAAAAACAGTATCCCACAGTTATGAAATCAATGTGTAGTCATGTATTTATAAGAAATATTGAAAATGTTAATTTTATCATGAGAACAAAAATCATTTTTAAGATTATGTAAGTATTAAGAGCCAAAAAAGTTCTTTATTGTGTTGATGGGTTAATTCAATTTCCTCCATATATACATATATATATATATATATATATATATGGATGTGTGTGTGTGTGTGTGTGTATACAGAGAGAGAGAGAGAGAGAGAGAGTTTTCTTGCATGATTGGGATGAGCTTCTTTCTAAATAAGTAAATACCCCCAAATATTCATCTGTCTGATAATGAGATCAAAGAATATATGCATATGTTGCTTCACAGTTCTTTTTGTAGGCAAAGCACTTGTGCTGTGCTTTTCTCCTATGATACTTATTTTCATTATTCCTTCAGTTACATTTCCAGACTGAATTAAGCCACAGCTTGAGCTTTCAGTTTATGCGATGATGATGACGCTATTCTGCATATAATGGTCCCTTGTCTCTTTTTTTAGTTGTCTGTTACTGATATAGTATGAATAACAAGATCATAAACATTCCTAATTAAGCCATAAGACATGACAGGTTGTGAATTGTGTTGTAATATTTCACACCTAGTGTGTTGCTAAGCATGAGACTGAAGGCTCTGAGCCATCAGTGCAACTAAGCGTGAATTAACACTGTGCAATTCAAGCCCTGGAGTATCTAACTTAGATTATGAAATAGTGAGTTTGTTTGGCAATTAAAGAAATAACTTCTTGTCTGTATTTCCTCCTATTTTAACTTTATATATATAAGTTAGGTAATTTTGATTTATTTGAAGAAAAGATTTTTCAAATAATTTAAGATAAACTATAGAATATAATATTTTGAAACCAAAGATGAATATTATTGAAATTTACTTCTTGAATACCTTTAGAGCAAGTTCCTCACTTGTTATTCCAAAGTATTCACTTCTGACAATGATTGACATAATTTGTGAAGATGGTCTTAAAGCCTTTGAAGGTAACTTTTGCTTGATGCCTATCATAATGAAATGCAGTTTGAATGATTCAGTCTCACTCAACTACTATCTTAATGCTGTAAATGTATGACAAGTATAAAAAGGGATGGTTATGGTTAAAAGGAAACACTACGGAGTCAGGTGACTTCTCAAATATAGCACAGCTGACATTTAGAAAATAATATTTTATACTATTCAGATAGTGCCCTTTATTATTCATTACTATGAAATAAAAATCATTAAAGATAAAATAATGGCTATAACAATTCTAAAAATCTTATTTTTCAAGTTACTAGGCATTACATAAATATATAATATAAATTATAAAAACTGAATAATTGGTAATCTGGAAATCAATATCAGACCACTTAAATCTACTTAAATGAAAGTATATTCTTCTGATATAAAATAAATGTTTCTTTATTTAATATTATCTTGCTTTTCCTAACAGTCCTGTGTTCACTATAGAATCTAACAGGTGTACCATAACCTGTCTTAGATTCCAAAGGAAATATGTCATTATTTTTAACAACATAGGTTTTGACATTAGGTAAAACTGAGTTTGTTTTCATGCTACTAAATAGCATCCTCTCCTTTTACCTTAAAAAGCTCCCTTTAGCACTTCTTGTAAGCCAGGTCTAGTGGTGAGGAACTCCCTCAGCTTTCGATTGTCTGGGAAAGTCTTTCTCTCTCCTGCTTTTATGAAAGACAGCTTTTCTCAGTTAAATATTCTTGGTTGGCAGGGTTTTTTGTTTTTGTTTTTTTTCCACATCTCACTCTACTGGCTTGCAAGCTTTCTGCTGAGAAATCTGTGATAGCCTTACAGCCTTCTCTTGTGTGAGATGAGCCTTTTTTCCTTCTTGTTTCTTTCAAAATTCCCTCTTTGTCTTTGATTTTTAACAGTTTTATTATAATGTGTTTCAGTGAAGTCATCTTCTGGGTTGACTCTGTATGGAGACATATAAGCTTCATGTTCTGTATGTCTATATCTCTTCCCAAATTTAGGAAGTTTTTAGCCATTATTTTTTTAAATAAGCTCTGTGTCCTTTCTTTCTCCATCTGGGACCCTCCTAATACAAATATTGTTTTACTTAATTATATCTCATAATTCATGTAGGTGTTTTGTAATTTACAACTATAGTGTCCTTTTGGTGGTTTCATGTTTCCTTGATTATTCTGTGTTTCCTATATAGCCTTGTGTTGATATCTGCACGTTTGATGAAGCAGTCACCACTCCAGACTTCACACACTGGTTTTGGTAGGGAAAGCTCCTCACCTGTGGTGGGGGGTGACAATTTCAGCTTCAGGGAGACACAGTGGTGGTCTTAGCTGAGGTCAGCAGGGATCCTCAAAGGCCAAGGCTGTGGGAGTCTGCAGTGGTGACAAGGGTATGGGGTTCTTCTGGGGCTTTTCAGCCCATGGGGATGTTGTGGCTGTGGGAGTGCCTCAGAGCACCAGGTCTGGCTCCTGACACCCTTGTAAGTGGTAGGAGCAGCGTGTCTGATTCATGGTGCCTGTGGACCAATCTCAGTGCTGAGAACTGGAGGACAGGTTCTCACAGAACAAAAGCCGCTCCAGACTCCAGGGCACTGACTAGTCCTCATTTGGTACCTGAGCAGCTGCAGAGTCAGGGGCTAAACTTCAGCTCTCCATTAAAGCCCAAGCCCTGGCGTCTGGGGTGTGCCCAGGATTGTGGGGAAGCCTGGCAGTTGTCTACGTGGGCAGTGCCACAGCAGCTCCTTCTGAGGGATGCACAGCAGCTCTCCTCAGGTGTCTGAGGTGGCCCTGCTTGCTGGTTACCTCAGTGGCAACAGCTGCCACCATCTTCTGTGTAGCAGGCTACTGGGAGCGGCAACGAACACCGTGGGTCCTTTGCTATGAAAGCTGTGGGGAGTCTGGCTGCTGTGGAAGTTGCTGAGGTCCTCAGTGGCAAAGGCTGCTGGGATCCTCCACAGATGAGGCTTACAGAAACCACAGTGGCTTCTGATAGTTCCCACCTTTCTTTTTGTGCCTAGCCATTTCCATACATCTCGGCTAAGACAATCACCCCAGCAATCTTTTTTATGTGGTATTTGCCATGCTTTGCTCAGCTGTGTTGCTGGACGTTTTTAATTGGTCTCTCGAGACCTCGGGCTATTTTCATTCATGGATAGCCGTCTAATTGTTGTTTATTCTGGGGGTTGAAGGCTGGTACCTCCTACTAAGCCATTTTGCTTTGAATTTAAATCTTGGATCTGCAACTTACTAGTGCATGACTTTGAAGAACTACTGAACTTCTGTTAGTCTCAGTTTAATTCTGAGTAAAAGGAAAGAACAATAGTACATTCTTTATAAGGTTGTTATGAAAGTAAGTGAAATACATGTTTGAAGTAGAATGTGTAGGACATCAATAAGCACTCAATAAATGTGAATTGTTATTTTAATTCTGTATTATTAATTCCATTCAGAGACAATGCTCCATAAATATTTTCATGTTTCTTTACGATTTGAAATTCATTATTAAATGGCAGACATTCCATTGAAGTTAGAAACAGTGAACTGCTTTGAAGATATTTAGCGGCTTATCTCCCCCGAAGCTATTTTTGTGCACTGTAAAGGTGATAATTCTGGAAATATTCTTCCTCTTTCCCCCAGAAACATTTACTCAAATTCCTGGGTTGTACTAACCCAGGGCCTTTCCTTTCCCTTCTTTGAAACAATTTGCTCCTGTAGGGATAAGAGGCAGCTGTGTCTACCACTGTATTTAAAGTCTGCATCTTAAAATTTTGGGATTCCTCTCTGTTGCATGTTCAGATAAATATCTGGCCCTCACTGCATCATTGTGTAGGGAACTGGATCATGAGGACCAATGTGAGATGTATGTACTCTTTATTTTAGAATGACATATTCCTGGGTTCTAGACCTGGAAACAGGTTTGGAGTGTGATACTTGATTATTGTATGAATATTGAGAATTAATTTATTGGCTTATTTATCTGATCTGTCTTATTGTCTACTAAATTTATGAATTACTTGAACACTTTTTAATTGTCTTTCTTGATAGATCCTATTACATGGCTTTTTGTACTATATTAACTAATTAACTAATTATTTAATTTCAGCCATATGTTAGAGCAGGCAGGTAGATAGACACGAACAGGAGGGAGAAGGGAGGATGGCAGACCACCCGGAGTCTCTGCCCAGAGGCTGCCCTGTCTCCCTTAGGCCAACCCCTTTTGCAGTTCAACACAGACTGATAAGCAAAAGACATGGGTCACAGTGACTTTCCCAATTTTGGAACATGCACAGTTAAGGAAAACCTTGTCCACTAATAACGCTGAGGCCGTTATAATATCATTGACATTGTGGTTTTGGCCCCACCGTGGGTTTCGCTTTGGCACTCATAGGAAGATGATGGTATAAACTTGCACAGAGGTTGGAGAGGAGGGACCAACGTGGACCCAAACGGTGGCATAAGAATGACAAAATGGGAAGGAGGAAACCAAATAAACCTCCATAAAAAACACAATGAAAAACTCAGTGGGTTGCTACCCACCCTCAGGGTCAGCCCCCTCTGTTTCTGGAGCATATTTTCCTTTCGCTTTGCTAAATTAAAAAAAAGAACCTTTGTGTTTTTAACTCTTTATTAAAGTCTCTCAACTGAATTCTTTCCTTTGTGAAGACAAGAACTGAGGAATTCCATAATCTACCACCTGGTAACATACAGATTGAGACAGAATATATTGCCTGTGTATTAGGAAATCTTACGACAGGTGAGAATACACATACTAGAAAAATGACTTGAGGAATAGAAATAGAACAGGTAATTTTATCTTAGTAATAGAATCAATTGAATTAATAATTCATTAAATGTATCAAATAGAAAAAAATACTAAATTTTGAGTTATTGTGGTGTCATTAACAAAAATAATTGTCAGAAGGTAGACGTGACTTGGAGAGGTATATACTTTTATTTAATTAGTTTGAGTTTGACTTGCCAGAACTCAGGTGAAGCTATTAAGCAGGAAGTTAGAAAATAAGGCATTTGTAATTGTTACTATTTCCATTACGTAGAGTAGGATACTGAGCATGAAAACACTAAGTTATAAACCTGAGGTCACATGGCCAGTGAGTTATGCATGAAATCAGCAGGGGTTCCAGAACCTCTGCTTTTATCCTCCACTGTATCCTGCCTCTAGAACTTAAATTTCCCCCATTAAGTCCTTGAATATTCCCCATCAGAAAAATTGGTTTACAGGTATAACTTTTATTCAGTTGTTTAAAACTCAAAGCTGAGGTTCACCATTGATTTAACTTGAGAGTATCCAAAATATGAAATGAATGTTTTAAACTCTTTAATGTTTCTAGTACTATTTCCCCTTTTTTCACTTCTAGTTATAATAAAATAGAGCAATACATTTGCCTTTCTTAACTGGTCAAATGTGATAACATTTTAGTCACTCATCAACCTCTCCCTATTTTATTGCTACTCAAATCATGGTCTACGGACTAATGCCAGTACAGAAATTGTTTATGACTACATAAGATCATTCCTTAAACTGAAAACATTAAATGTGAAATTTTATGGTAATTTTTGATAGAGTAAATTTTTGTCCACTAACCTCATAATAAAAAGTAAGGGTTTATATGACTTTTATTCAATTTTTCTAATAATTTCACTTCTATTATATTTTATAAAACTGTTGTTCCATGGTAAGTTGGGAGAAAACACACTAATTCTTCATTACCAGTAATTTCAGAAGGACTGACCTAGTCTTGTACTCTTATCTGGGACTCTTAGTTATTTACAAAAGGAAGTCCAATAATTCATGATATCCATGATCTGGCCTCTCTCTGCCTTTGTATTTGACATTTTGTGACACTCTTGGGAATTAAAGTGACATAACTCTTAACTTTAATACCAAAGTGCTTGTAATTTTCAACATATACTATACATATACATTTGTGCCATTCTCTGTAATTTCAATGTTTTTTCTTCAAAATGCTTAGACCCACACTAAAGTAGAGAGCAGGTTTACTTCCTCCAACTCATTGGGGCAGTGATGCTTGTTCTTGTAATCCTGTCATGACTCCACTGAGTATTAATTGTGGTTCTCCTTTTCTCCCAAAATATCTTCATTTTTTCTAAAATAAACCTAATCCAGTATGTTATTTTGCTTTTCTTCCCTCAAGACTTTGTTTTTCAAATAAGACATGCATGAAGAGACTGCATCTTATTCATGTTAATATGACCAGTGACTAACGTAGTGTTTAGAATAGAAGTAAAAATAGAAGGAAGATGGAAGAGGAGTAGTAAATTATTAGAAGCTGATCTGTAAAATATTCAAGTTAATACTGTTGCACAAAACAAACTACTTCAAATTTAATAGTTAAACTAAAATAATTCAATTCTTTTCAAAGATTCTGTAGCTCAAAAATTTGGGCAGGGTTTAAAATGAAAGTAATTTATTTGAGATAAACATGGAAGTCTAAGATTTTGCCTCTCATTTCATTATCTGAGGTAATTCAGTGGGACTCATCTAGGGGCTGAGCCCATCTGATTAGTACAAGTTGGCTTCGCTCACCTGTCTTATGCATAGGCAGGAATGGCTGAAAGGCTGAGTATACCTGAAAATATTAGATCCAGTGGCCTCTTCAGCACAGTAGTCACAGGGTAGTTGTACTTCTTATATGTCAACTAGCTCTGCTTAGAATAAATGCAAAGTGGAACTGATGGCCTCTTCTGACCTAGCCTAGGAAAATACATAGCTATCTCTCACATATTCTATCAGTCAGAGCAGTTTTAAACTAGTCTAGATTGAAGGAGGAGAAAATCAGGTTGGGAAATATTGTTGGTATCTTTTGAAAATACAATCTGTTAACTTGAAAATAGGTAAGACTGCTAAGCAAATTAGGGAATATAGAAGGCTGATGTCTTAATTTTGAGAATACGTTCATTTATCAAATGGCAAGAAATGGGGAGCCCATGAGTCAGATGTAGGAACAGTGAGTAAATTAGGAAGAAAATTAGGAAATTCAGTGAAATGGAAAATGAGAAAGGCCCATAAGAGTAAACAATTATGCAGAGATATCAAGGAGAAGAAAACTATCATGGCTATTTAATTAAGGGGCCAGACAGCTGGTAATAGCCTAATGTCAGGTCTGGTAATAGATTCAGAAGGCAGGGAAATTCTGAATTCTACTGACAACATTAAGAAGGAATCCCTTTCTAAATTCCAGATTCTAATCCCAGTTACTCCACTTAATAGTTGTATAACCTTGGGCAGAATACTTAAATGTCTGTGCATTGTTCTTGACGTCACTGACATGTTAATGAGGATTAATAAAGGTCATATATGCTTAGAACAATGCTTGGAAAAATCAGAATCTTATTATATATGTATATATCAGCTTTAAATATATATATTTGTTAAATTAATACATTTGAAAAGATTTTCAGTTCAGTCATTTGTATTTCCTACTTGGCCCCACATTGTCAGAGTTGTAGCTTAGATGTACAACACAAGATATTTAACTCCCAAGGCCAGGAAAGAGTTCATGTGCTATTAATATATCAAGGTATTCTCTGTTCCGCCTCTGAAAAAGAATCACCAAGTGTATCTCACAGTGTATAGAATACAACCAGTAGGAAACATGCTTGACTTATTTATAAAACCTACAATACTAAAGGAAAGGGAATAATTAAAAAATTTTCAGGTGCTTACTTACAGTTTGAATAGTCTGCCACATCTGTCAATCAGTTTTCAGACACCTGCTTTATTACAATCAATTATACCTTGTTATCTAACATGAGAGCAAATTATGCTATACCCATGTGTGGGTAAAATTGCAATATTTTGAGAATCTTTTGCCTGGCTTTAGTGCATCTTCATATCAATAGGTGTTTCCAAGGTGTGGAGAGAAGTAGTCCATCTCCATACCACTAGGTGATGAAAAGTGGAAGACAGAGGGCATATCTGGACCAGTGAGGTTGGGTGGGGTCCATTTTTGCAGCCAGGTCACAAGAGACATGTGCAAGCAGAATTGGATGCCTGCTTGTAGGCAATAAATGTGTTTCTCTCACTTTATTTCTTCCTTTGACTGATTTTGGTTTCAAAGGTAATTTGTTCTGGGCTGGGAGATATTTTCTCCACACCCCCATGATAGACTCTCTTCCCCAACCCAGACACAACTATATTCTGCAGTATTTCCACAAAGTTATTACAAAGTTAGAAAACTTGGAATAGGCAGTATTTTTCATTAATATTAATCTTTTTATGATCTTTAATACAATGTGAAGCACCAGCCATTCCACCTAAGAAGGGCAAGTGACAATGGCAGCATAAAATTTAGCAAAGTAAAGTTCCATAAAGGAAGGCCATGTTTTTTTAGCATGTCTCTCACACTGTGATTTAATTTAATTTCAACTAATAGCACAATTGCAAAAATAAAAGTAACACTGATTTATTTTACAAGTACATCCATTATTCAATTCAAGGTTATCCTCAGATTTCTCTTCCTTCACCTTTACATTATATTTCTCTGTGGGGCCTGTGGGTTCACATAGTTTCTTTACTTCAAGAGGGAAAGGTGTGAGAAGTCTCAACATTTTCTCTGTCTAAACAGACCCTTGAGTAACATGAATATACTTGGTCTTTAAAGCTGTGTGCCTCAAATATTACTGATATTTTGGACCTGCTATATCCTCAGGTAGCCAGCTCCACATATTCTACCTCTGCCTTATCTGCTTTCAGAGTACTTAAGGAGCTCTATTTAACCCACATTTTTATCCCTCAGAGGAGATGGAAAGATTTAGAAAGGTCTCCTTGACTGCACTGGGTATGCTGGACTCTGCAGTCTGACTTGGGGAGGCTGAGATCTGCCTGCACAATTCCATCCCCCTCTTCCCCTCTGGCAATGTGCTGTATACAGGATTTCTCTAGGTAGTATGCACCTTTAGGCTCTAAAAGCTAACTGATCTCCTACTTCTTTCCTTGAACCTGTAACCTGGGGACTTAGCCCAGGGAAAAATAGTTTTAAAAGCAAAGATTAATATTACAAAATCAAAATGTTTTATATATCCTAATTTGAAAAAGTAGGTTCTGCATCAAACCAAGATGAGATTGTTAAGAGTGAAAACTTGAAAGATAGTTTTAGGGTATAATGAAGAGGCAGTGGGTCTCTTCTCAAGAATCTAGCTGGCATAGACTCCTCAGATAATCCTCCAGCAAGTTCTTAGAACTAGAGAAAGGATTAATTCTAGAATCAGCTTGAAAAATTTCCTCTGTCCTTTGTCTATGGCATAAACTTGATATACTTCATCATTCAATTTGTAATATTTAGTAGGTGCATGTAAGATTTTTGGAATTGTCTTCATTATTGTCTTCCAGCCACCAGAAGAAAACAGATATCCACAACTGCTTGCTCTGGGACAAAAGAAAGGCAGGCGCATTGAAAAACTTCCCAACAGCAAGAGGGATGCTAAAGGAGCAAGGATTACAAGTTTGCTGCTCAGGAGGAACGATAGGAGGACAGAATCATCCAGGTACACTCAGCCAAGCAGGTTGGGAACTTTCAGGAGCTTCAGATGCTCCATCCCCTTGGCTGGCAACACAGTGCCGAGATCCCCCACTATGATACGCAACCTACTGCTCCTTCCTCCTGGCAGGCACTGGTCCACACACATGCTGCCCCCACCATAGCACTAGGCCAGCTGGAGTGCAGCACTGCCTATGGCAGCCATAGGGGCATAACACAGAGGCCCTTCCCTGCATGCTAGTCCCACTGGACCTGGCAGTGGAGGCAGGCACTGCAGCTGGGAAGTGGGAAAGAGCTCTTTCTTAAGGCAGGCACTGGTGCCACTCACCTGTGACCACTGCCATTGCTCCAGGTGCTGGGAAGTTCCAGAGGGCAGAACTTCTGGGCACTAGAGGGTGCCATGTACACAAAGTTATTATTCCATGGTAATCATTAGAAATATGAAACGACAAAAGAATCTTGTACTAACCAGAATCCCTCAAACACTAGAAAGAGGGCTACGTGAAACTGAAATCACCAATCCTCTTGATAAAGATTTCAAAATAAAAATCATAAACATGCTCATGGAGCTACAGAAAAATATTCAAGAACTCAGGAAGGAATTCAAGAAAGAGATAGGAAATTTGAAAAATACAGTATCTTAAATGAAATTCAATGGAGGGATCTAAAATCAGATTAGATGAGGTAGGGGAGATGGTAAGTGAAATAGAAATTAGAGAACAGGAATACAAAGAAGCTGAGGCACAGAGAGAAAAAAGGATATCTAAGAATGAAAGAATAATAAGAGACTGTGTAACCAATCCAAAAGGAAAAATACTTGCATTATAGGGGCCATTAGAACAAGAGAAAAAGATATTAAAATTCTCCTTGAGAAAATAATTGCTGAAAACTTCCCCAACCTGGAGAAGGAAATAGTGTTTCAGGTTATGGAAGTGCATAGATCTCCCAACACAAGGGACCCAAGGAGGACAACATGAAGACATATAATAATTAAAATGGCAAAGATCAAGGACAAGGACATAATATTAAAAGCAGCCAGAGAGAGAGAGAAAAAAGATCACATGTAACATGTAAAACAAAACCCATCAGGCTATCATCAGACTTCTCACCAGAAATCTTACAGGCCATAAAGGAATGGCAAGACATATTTCAGACAATGAAACAGAAGGACCTCAAACCAATAATATTCTAGTCAGCAAGATTATCATTTAAATTTGGAGGAGGGATTAAAATATTTCCAGATAAGCAAAAGGTGAGTGAATTTATCTCCCAAAAACCACCTCTACACTATATTTTAAAGGGACTGCTCTAGATGGAAGTGCTCCTAAGGTTAAATAGCTACCACCAGAGAAAATAAAACCACAGTAAAGGAAGTACATGAACTAATTACTAAGCAAATGAAAAAGTAAATCAACTATCCACAAAGTCAGGAGGAAGAAACGAAGGAAGGAAAAAAAAGAACCTTTAGATTGTGTTTGAAATAGAGTAATAAGGAAGTTAAGTTAGATTGTTAGAGAGAAGAAGCAGCCCTTGAACCTTTGGTAACCACAAATCTAAAGCCTACCATGGCAATAAGTACATATCTTTCAATAATCACCCTAAATGTAAATGGACTGAATACACTAATTAAAATACACAGAGTTACTAAATGGATAAAAAAATAAGACCCACCTACCCACCTATATGCTGCCTGTAAGAGACCCACTTCAAACTCAAAGACGTACACAGACTAAACATGAAGGGATGGAAAAATATATTTCATGCAAATAATAGGGAGAAAAAAGCAGAAGTTGTGGTACTCATATTAGACAAAATAGACATTAAATTGAAGAAAGTAACAAGAGACAAATACAGACATTACATAATGACAAAGGGGTCAGTCCAACAAGAGATTATAACCATTATAAATATCTATGCACCCCAAATAGGAACACCTATATATGCAAAACCAATACTGACAGAATTAAAGGGAGAAATGTATTCATTTTAGGAGATTTCAACACATCACTCACTCCAAAGGACAAATCAACCAGACAGAAAATAAGTAGAGACAGAGGCACTGAACAATGTATTAGAACAGATGGACCTAATGGACTTCTACAGAACACTCCATCCAAAAGCAACAGAATACACATTTTCTCAAGAGCACATGGAACATTTTCAAGAACAGATCATATACTAGGCCACAAAAAGAGCCTCAGTAAATTCAAAAAAATTGAAATTGTACCAACCAGCTTCTCAGATCACAAAGATATGAAACTAGAAATAAATTACACAAAGAAAATGAAAAAGCCCACAAACACATGGAGACTTAATAACATGCTCCTAAATAAACAATGGATCAATGACCAAATAAACACAGAGATCAAGCAATATGTGGAGACAAATGACAACAATAATTTAACAGTGCATAAATCTGTGGGATGCAGCGAAGGCTGTGCTAAGAGGGAAGTATATTGCAATACAGGCCTAACTCCAGAAAGAAGAACAGTCCCAAATGAACAGTCTAAATTCACAATTAATGAAACTAGAAAAGAAAGAACAAATGAGGCCCAAAGTCAGTAGAAGGAGGGATATAATAGAGATTAGAACAGAAATAAATAAAATCAAGAAGAATAAAACAACAGAAAGAATCAATGAGATCAGGAGCTGGTTGTTTGAAAAACTAACAAAATAGGTAAACTCCTAGCCAGACTTGTCAAGAAAAAATAAGAGGGTATATACAAAAGCAGAATCAGAAATGAGAAAGGAAAAATCACTAGGGATACCAAATAAATGCAAAGAATTAATATATAATACTATGAAAAATTGTATGTTAACAAATGGATAACATAGAAGAAATGGGCAAATTTCTAGAAAAATATAATATTCCAAGCCTGCCCCAGGAAGAAACTGAAAATCTGAACAGAACAATTACCAAAAAATGAATTGAATTGTTAATCAAAAAACTATCTAAGAACAAAACTCCTGGACCAGATAGCTTCACTGCTGAATTTTATCAAACATTTAGAGAAGACCTAGTACACATCCTCCTTAAAGTTTTCCAAGAAATAGAAGAGGAGGAATACTTCAAACTCATTCTATGAGGCCAGCATCACTCTGATACCAAACCAGTAAAAGATACCACAAAAAGGGAAAATTACAGATCAATATCCCTTATGAACAAAGATGCAAAAATACTCAACAAAATACCAGCAAATCTAATTGAGAAATACATCAAAACGATCACCCATCATAATCAAGTGGGATTTATCCGAGGGATGCAAGGATGGTACTATATTTGAAAATCCATTAACATCATACAGCACATCAACAAAAAGAAAGACAAAAGTCACATGATCATCTTAATAGATGCTGAAAAAACATTTGACAAAATTCAACATACATTCATGATAAAAACTCTTAATAAAATGGTTATAGAGGGAAAGTGCCTTAACATGATAAAGGCCATATATGAAAAACCCATAGTCAACATCATACTTAACCATGTAAAGCTAAAGCTTTTCCTCTAAGATCGGTAACAAGACAAGGATGCTCACTCTCCTCACTTTAATTCAACATAGTTCTGGAGGTCCTAGCCATGGCAATCAGACAACACAAAGAAATAAAAGGCATCTAGATCAGCAAGGAACAAGTTAAGCTGTAACTGTTTGTAGATGATATGATACTGTACATAAAAAAAACCCTAAAGAATCTACTGCAAAACTACTAGATCTAATATCTGAATTCAGCAAAGTTACTGGATACAAAATTAATACACAGGAATCTGCTGGATTCCTATATACTAATGATGAACTAGCAGAAAGAGAAATCAGGAAAACAATTCCACTTACAACTGCATCAAAAAGAATATAATGCTTAGGAATAAACCTAACCAAGGAGGTGAAAGACTGATACCCTGAAAACTACAAGACACTCATGAGAGAAATTAGATTCCAATAAATGTAAACACATCCCACGCTCATAGACAGGAATAATTAATATTGTTAAAATGGAAGTTCTGCCTAAAGCAATCCACAGATTCAATCCAATCCCATCAAAATAACAAAGGCATTCTTCAATAAACTAGAATAAATAGTTCTAAAATTTATATGTAAGCGCAAAGACCCTTGATAGCCAAAGCAATCCTGGGAAGAAAGAATAAAGCTGGAGGGATTATACTCCCCAGCTTCAAGCTCTGTGATCAAGACACCACTAAAAGGGAAAATTGCAGATCAATATCCCTTATGAACAAAGATGCAAAAATACTCAACAAAATACCAGCAAATCTAATTGAGAAATACATCAAAAAGATCACCCATCATTATCAAGTGGGATTTATCCCAGGGATGCAAGGATGGTACACTAACTTCAAAGCCACAATAATCAGAACAGTTGGGTACTGGTATAAGAATAGACCCAAAGATTGATGGAAAAGAACTAGAGAGCCCAGATATAAACCCAAAAATATATAACCAATTAATATATGATAAAGGAGCTATGTATATTCAACAGGGAAGTGACAGCCTCTTCAACAACTGGTGTTGGCAAAACTGTATAGCTACATGTAAGAGAATGAAACTGGATTACTGTCTAACTCCATACACAAAAGTAGACTTAAAATGGCTCATAGACCTGAATGGAAGTCATGACACCACAAAAATCTTAGAAGAAAACATAGGCAAAAGTCTCTTAAATATAAATATGGGTAACTTTTTCCTGAACACATCTCCTTGGGCAAGAGAAACAAAAGGAAAAATGAACAAATGGGACAATAGCAAACTGACACCAAAGAACACCATCAGCAGAACAAAAAGGTGTCCCACAGTATAGGAGAATATATTCATAAATGATATATCTAGTAAGGAGTTAACATTCAAAATATATAAAGGGTTCACACACCTCAACACGCAGAAAACAAATAACCCAATTAAAAAATGGGCAGAGGATCTGAACAGACACTTCTCCAAAGAAGAAATTCAGATAGTCAACAGGCACATGAAAAGATGCTCCACATAGCTAATTGTCAGGGAAATGCAAATTAAAACCACAATGAGATATCACCTCACACAAGTTAGGATGGCCAACATTGAAAAGATGAGGAACAACAAATGTTGGCAGTGATGTGGAGAAAGGGGGACCCTCCTACACTGCTGGTGGGAATGTAAATTGGTGTAACTGCTATTGAAAGCAATATGGAGGTTCCTCAAAAACTAAAAAATAGAAATACCATTGACCTGGTCATTCCACTCCTAGGAATTTATCTGAATAAAACAAGATCTCTGATTCAAAAAGACAGACATATGCATCCCTGTTTATTGCAGCACTATTGACAATACCCAAGTTATGAAAGCAACCTTAGTGTCCATCATAGGTGAATGGAAAAAGAAAATGTGGTACATATACACTTTGGAACATTATTCAGCCATAAGAAGAAAACAAATTCTACCATTTGCAGCAACATGGATGGAGCTAGAGGGTATTATGCTCAGTGAAATAAGCCAGGAGGAGAGGTACAAGTACTAAATGATTTCACTCATTTATGGAGTGTACCAACAAAGTAAAACTGAAGGAACAAACAGCAGAAGATTCACAGACTCCAAGAAGGGACTAGCGGTTACAAAAGGGAAAGGGTTGGGGATGGTGGGTGGGAGGGAGGGTGAAGGGGATTAAGGAGCATTAGAATTAGCACACAAAATATAGGTGGCTCACAGGAAAGGCAGTAAAACACAGAGAAGACAAGTAGTGACTCTATAGTATTTTACTACATTGATAGATAGTGACTGCAGTGGGGTGTGTGTATGGGGACTTGATAATATGTGTGAATGTTGTGACCACAATGTTGCTCATGTGAAAACTTCATAAGATTTTATATCAATGATACCTTAATAAAAACACCTATTTTTTCCATATTGGGTTTCAAAATAATCTTAAAATTTTAAGTCCACTTTTTTATTCTTATACAATCCTTGAGACAATGTATGCCATGAGCTTAATAGTATCAGGGACTGTTGGGAAGAAAATGCCTAAAAACTGTCTTTAAAATCTTTAAATTGTACTCATGTGGATAAAGAACAGACAATTCTGGGGTGAAGAATAGAGAATAAGTAACCATCAATTTATTTATTTAGACATACCTTTTGATTTATAATAGGGACTATATGTAGTCACATTTATGAAAATTTATAATAATATTATGGGACAAGCTCTGAAAATTTAGAACTAATTTACAGACTTTTTAATCACAAAAATGATAGTGTCTGAAGAGAAAAAATAATACTGCTCATTGAATTATGTGACCTTTATTGCTATAAAAGTGTGTATATATAAATCTAAGAATGGAGAAAAATAAATTGCATGATTCCTGACTTTGTATCACATAGAAATATAAATGTTATATTGTTATGAATATGCAATATATTCTTTAAATTTTTGAATCATAGCAAATGCCAATAATTATTAAATCCTGAGAGTATAAAAACTCTTATTTAAACATCTTTGAGGAATATCGTTCAATTTTACAAATATATGTTTTTCTATCTAAATACTTTCATTTATTTATCTCCTATAAACTGTAAGCTATTTTCTAGTAAGGCAATACTAGTGACTTTGAAACAGCTCATAATCCATTCAATTTAGGAAAAAAATCTGAAATTTATCTCACTGCAAAGTTGAAATAATTTGTTTAAATGACAGGCATTGACTATATTTCAAAGCTTGATTTCAGAAGTGGGTGTTGAGAGGAGAAACAAAACATAAACTGTATTTTGCTAATGGTGCAAATTCGTCTGAAAGAACAGACAGGCTGAAAATAGAAAAGTCGATGAAGTAATCAATAAACTCAAAGAAGGATGAAATAGAGAATACACAAGTCCCATGATTAGTAAGCAGACAACAATACATAGCAACATCCCCACAATCTATTTCCTTAATATTTAGAAAGGAATGAATCTAGAAACTGAACATAAATTCAGACTCTCAACCTAATAGTTGCATTATTAGAAAAAGGAATTAAATACATAATTATATGTGAAAATTGTGCACAGGTGGAAGATGCCTTTTGAATTTGTTTTGTTATCTTCATTATTTTAAAATATATGCTATTTTGTGAATAAATATTTCAAGTGGTCAATTCAGCTTAAAATTAAAGAATGAGTATTAAAGGTATGCATTCTATATAGCACAACTGTTATTTTTCCCCTTTTAACTGTATAGTTACAGATTTTTGAACTTAACAAAGAACAATTTCAAGGATAAAGCCAAAAAATATGGGAGATAATTTCTAATGGATTGAGTATGTTCTGATTGAATTCTAGATATAGATTAAATCTATTCTCAAAACGACCTATATCACATAATTATCACTTTACCCAGTAAAGTATAATTGAGCTGAGATCACATATATATATATGCAAATTTAAATTCAAAACAGGGAAAACAATAATAGAAAAGTCATAATATCTAATTACACATAAATCACACAGCTCTATTTATGTATTTATATATGTATAATTTATTTATGTATGTATTTTTTTCTGTATTCTTTGCCCATTTAACTCTCTTTCTTGCTCTTTTCCCCACAGATTTATTTCTTTCAAAAAGAATTAGAAAGTATTGATAACTAAAGAATATTTAATTCTACAAATAAATACATTTCATGTGAATGTCAGTTCTGGCAATGATTAACAATGAGGGAATAATTTAAAATGTCCTATTCTACACATTCATCCTTTCTTTTAGTAATACACCATCCCTAAGAAATGTTTCAAGCTTCATATTCTCTTCTTATTTTACTTTTTCTAGTCAAAATATATTTAGAGGAAATTGTATTTTTATCAGTCCTTTATGCATAAATGCACATTTTGTCACTGTTACATGTAACAGTTTGTCACTCTTTAAAAAGACAAAATCCATGCAGTAGTACACAGGTGGGAGAGAATTTCTGTGTTTATTTACATTAGCAACAATTTACTCTATCAGTGTATAATTTTCTTGCCAAAATGATAATCTACATAGAATACAATCCATGAGATATAAAAAAGTGTCTATTATTGCAGTGAACACTCTTTTTGTCTGTCTAGCATTTGCTTTCCCTAATTAGTTTCTACTGAATACTCATCTTATTTTAGTCTCTGCTGAAGACTACAGAAATGCATAAATCTGGGGAAACTTCCTCAATCCCCTGCTTCTGACTTCTGAGAGGAACTGCAGCTAATTAAGCCATTTGGTGCATGGACAAGCTGAACAAGAAAGTATCAGTTAGAAAGGAAGGATTCTTACTTCATGCTTGAGAAGAAAGGGTTTTCACTTTCTCCCTCTGCCTGTGAACTATAATCCAACATGTTGCTTCTGTTTCTTTGCTGGATAACTTACGGCAGTGAGAACCATCTTAGGGGAAAGGCATGCATTGATTAAAAGACCAGAGCGAAAGAATCTGGTTGCTTTTCTACCTAAAGCTACGTCAAATAATACACTATTTTATTAATTGCTTATATTTTTAAGGCTTGAGTTAGAGTTCTGTTACTTGCAGCCAACAACAAGAGTCGTGATGGCTCTAAGATGCAAAGACTTTAACATCTCTGTTTTAAGTTAGCAACTTAGTTTCCAAAATATACATATAATCACCTTCTGCTATGACTTCATTATCAAAACAGTTTTGATTTTATGTATATCTACATTTTTTCCAGTTCTAGTAATATAAGGTAATAGCTGATGTTTATCAGGTACTTGTTCACAGATGGGAACACTATATCTACTAACCTAAATAAAATTCACAACACAATAAAGAGGTGTACGGCCTTCCTCTCTGTCGGTTTAATAATAACAAGAATACCCACCAAAGTTGTCTAGTAACTCTCATGAGAAAAAATATTGCGATGGAAAATGCTGGTACCATCTAGCTTTTTCTAGTAACCCTGATTGGAGCTTATTTCTGCATTTGTTTCACTGAGTAACAGCAGACTGGAGTGATGAACAGCAAAGGCACTCTGTTTACTCTGTAGTCTTCTTCATCTAGTCTCTGTTTTTTCAGTGTTTTTCGCTTCGTTAATTTTGGCTGACACAGTTCTAATTGTGTTTTCTGGTGAAGTCATGGTATTATACTTCTTTTACTGTATATATGTAAATATTGGGTGGAAAAAGAAATCAAAGCAAGAAGGGAAATAAGATTCCTTCTGGATTCTAGAGAGTAAAAGTAAAACAATGAGTGGAGTACAACTGAGAGAAATTGGTCACTCTTACAATGTTGCATAAAAATAAAGAGCATTTTGTGTTTCTTGATTCTCAGTGAGCAACAGTTTAACCTTTAAAAATGAGGAGAAATCATAATTTGTAATAGTTTTAGTGGCTCCATGACTCTATGTCATCCTAATCTGCAATGTTGGAGCATTTACTGCCATTTTATGTTTTCAACCTTTCTTTTTCCCAGATTCAGTGACCAATCTGCTAAAAAGAAGAGTTAAAACAAAGAACTGGATTATTAGTTATTCATTAAGTCTGCCTCAGTTGCTTGCATTCTGACATTGTACCGTAATACCAGAAACTAGTTCTAAATCACCTGAGATTAAGTCCTTGCCTCTCATTTTCCACATCTAGCTTCCTAACTTGCATGTTTGCAAGTATCTGCCTGTTTCAAAGCCATAGAGAAGAGTTAGTAGCTGTATTCCACGGAGACCAACATATAGAACAATGTATTTAGAAATTAACTACTTTCAAAGAAAGGAGAGAGAATATCCTAGCAAAAATCCTAGCACAAATATTTATGAAAGACTTTCAATATTAGCAATTATTTCTTTGGAATTTTTAATTAGATGAAGTAGAAATTCTAATCTGACACCCAACAGCACTAAACTTACCTGTTTCAGAAATGCAACCAATTAAGCAACTCAAACTATAAATTTTGAGTTTATGGTTTTAAGTTTTCTTCCATTGTGGCAGGAGTCATCAAACTTTGTAAAGAGTCAGATAGGAAAGAGTCCAGGCTTTGTGGACCATATGGTCTCCAGTCTCCTTGCAACTACTCAGCTTTGCCATTTTAGTGGGGAAGCCACCATACAGGATACATAAATGAATGAGCATGGCTGTGCTCCAGTAAAACTTTATTTATAAGAAAGAGGCACCAGACCATATTTAGATGGTGGGTTATAGTTTGCCAACCTCTGATCTATTAGAACTATACTAAACTTATAGGAACAATGCTTGAAAATTATCTAAAATAAAATTTAATCTCATTTCTTCTTAATGATATTTCATATGCATCCTTAATTATTAGATTACTCATTCCCACATTTCATCTGTTTCTAATATGTGAAAGCTATATGTAGATGTTCTAGTTTCATAAGAGGCATGACTGTTTATTACCATGAGAGGGTACCTCTGCGTTATTTGGTAATGCATTCCAATTTACACTTCATGAACAACTTGAATTTATAAAAAGCAAGAGTAAACTTTTATTTATTTCTGTTCAGACATTTAACACTAATTGAGGCTCTACTATGTTTGGAGCACTATATATGTACTAGAGATATAAAGGTGATTAAGAGAAAGCCTAGGTTAAAAGGAATTTATCTGAGTGGCATCTTTATTTCTCTTTGGAGGGTGGGATTAGCAGGAAAACATTTGTGTGAGGAAAGACACAAAAGTTCAAAATGGGTGGCTGTGCAGTAAAGGATTAATTTAGCAGTGTTGTCCAGTAAAAGATTAACTTTG
Organism: Manis javanica; assembly: GCF_040802235.1. Lineage (NCBI taxonomy): Eukaryota > Metazoa > Chordata > Mammalia > Pholidota > Manidae > Manis > Manis javanica. Next base: position 40,317,835 of record NC_133164.1, read on the forward strand.
CAGTGTTGTCCAAATTCTGTACATTCCAAAAGTTTTGGCCTCTTCTCAGATTCTAGGAGGTAATTTTTAAGCCCTTGAACTATCCTGCCTGTTAAGGATGTCTTTGTTTATATGAGCCTACTGTATGCTAATAATGTGATTTATGATGAGGCCTTGGGCCACACAGTATCATTTTCCCCTTAATTGGGACTGGAAACTGAGTAACTAAGATCAATTACTCAGGCAGTCAACCACACACACCTATATTACCAATCCCCAATAAAAACCATGGACACCAAGGATTTGATGAGCTTCCAAGCTTGTCAATGCTTCACGCATGTTGATACACATTGTTGTTGGGAAAATCAAGCAGTATCCATGACTCTGCTGGGATAGGACAATTGGAGGCTTGCACCTAGTCTCTCCAGGACTCTGCCCTATGCACCTGTTTCTGTTGCTGGAGTATTTTCTCACTATACTAAATTATAACATTATATAATAGCTTTTCTGAGTTCTGTGATTTCATCTAGCAAAATCATTAAGATGGTCTTGGGAATCCTCAACACAGTAGCTTTAAGGAAAGGTAAGCTGTTTGGAATATCTATGCTATAAAATAAAAAGCAGAGAGTAGGGGTCAATGTGAATGAATATGTGTGTTGGGCAGGTATGAAACATTTTGCAAAACATCCTTTAAATAGTGGAGTTTTTTTTCACCTGCTAGTGGTTTTCAAGTCTGCCCTGCCATCATTTTTATAAATAAACTTTTATTGGAACACAGTTACCATATTGGCTGTGATATCATTCATGCTACAACAGAGTTACATGTTTTTGACAGAGAGTGTATGGTCCATGGAATCTAAAATATTTACTGTCTGATCCTTTATAGAAAAAGCCACTGATCTCCTATAAATAATAGGAAGTTATTGAATGACAAGCATGGGGGAAATGTGATCAGATTTGAATTTTATGAATGGAGCTGAAGATTTGTTTTAATTTGGTCTAGGTTCCTAAATTATGGTTTTGAAAAATACTGGCAATATTAAATGGATGAATGAAGTGAAGTAAAACACATTTTCCTTAGCGAAGAGACAGTATTAGCTTAATGAATTTAATTATATATTTTTCATTTCAAATGTTATTGAAATATTTCATTGAAAAATGACTCCTCATCCATTCTCTGTTATTGAAATAGAGAATCTTTGACAAAGTGATAGAAAAAAATGTTTCTACATCTTTTATAAGAAAAATCTAGTTATTTACTTGTACTCTTGCCACATTTAAAAAACATACTTTAAAGAATATTGTTACAACTTTTTATCAAGGGCATGAATTTTAAATTTAAAAATCAAAGTATCCTGCATAAATTTAACAAGTATACACTAAGTTTTCTTTTTTCCTTCCCAAGCAACCAAAAATAGGACTTCTACATTCTGGTTCCACATGGAAGAAACTTAAATGTCACCATTCAGTTCTAACACTCAAAAAGCGAACATACTGAAAACTCAACAACTGTTCTTTAATCCATAAGGGAGGACACAGGCAAAACTACTGCCTCCAGAGTGGAGACAGAGAGGTGAACACAGAGAGTCATGGCATTCCTGGTAAAACACTGATAAGCAGAAACTAGCTTGGGAACCAGTACCAGGCCAGAAACACACACACCATAATCGACACATGGCTGGAGGCTCTGTACGGACAATTCTGAGTTAAAATTTCTGGGGAACACAGTTATAGGGAGGCCTGCATGCTTTTGTGAGTTTTATTTCCAGGAGCTTGACTAAGTTCTATAGAAAGTACCAGAAAAAAATATCCTCATGCTTCCTGCAAGAGGAGAGAAAAAGATGGGGGGGCTGAAATATGCCAGAACACTCTGTTCTTAACAAGGCCTGCCCTCCGGGGAAGGTAGTTAACTGGGGTCTAAACTGCTGGGGAGGTATATGGTTCTAACTGACCTGAGGAAAGGAAATACCCAACTCAAGTCCACTCTAGCCAACCATTATCTTCAAAACTGGGTTTATGAAAATTTTGGCAGAGTTTCTAATTCACGTTTCATGGGTTCTTATAGTGGTATCTTGTGATATCATTCAAAGTCATTGTGAATCATCTTTACTGTAAAATTAAAGTAGTTATTGGAAACACCACAAGATTTGGTTAAAGAAGCATATACATTTCTACATCATAAATTTACTTTTCCAATATTCTATAAACTATATTTGAATAAATTATCATCCTTAATAACTCTACATATTATTTATTTTATTAACTTAAAACATTATTCCCAGAGGGATGCATTGGTTTTACCTACTTCCAAAGGGGTCCATGGCACAAAAATGATTAATCACTACCATTTATAGGCTAAGTGTTTGGGAACTTTGAGCTTAGGGTGGCTGCTTTGGTGATCTGAAGACGTGGCACTGGGATCTGCACCAAGAGAATATCCTCAAGTTAGAAGTACATACATCTACAACTTTCCATAGTACCTGTAATCCACAACAAGCAAGAGAGTGAGCAGGTGCTCTGCAGTGGGAGTGCTAGTTTGAATCCTACTTCACCCCTGGCTCTCCACTCTTTATCTGAGAAGTGGTAACAATAACACCCATAGTAGAGTCGGTTTAAAGACTGCATTATTTAATTTATGCAAAGCAATGAGAAAAATATGTCCTATAGTAATTACTCACTAAACACTTGATGTTATTATTCCTTGAGGAGAGAATACAGAATTTCCATTTTATTCAACATTCATGATTTCTCCTTCAAAGTCAGCAATTTGATGCTCATTAAAATAAAAAAAAGTTAAATTAGGGGAGATCACATTTTACTTTGCATTTTGTAAGTAATGAAGTTGATCTTTTTTCATTTTCCTGTAGCATTTCTTGGTTTGTGAATTATGTTTCCTGTTACTTGCTTGTTTTTGTATTACAGAATTTATCTCTGCTTTTTAATTACTAATAGTTTTTTATGTGTTGTTTTAATGTGAATTCCCAGACGGCAGAATCTGAGGAAACGTTAGTTGTATGTGAAGCCATTTTTGTTTTTGAGGAAGTATCAAATCACAGAAGTGAAAGTGAAAGACAAGGGAAGAAGAAGGGCAAGAAAGAGAGCCGGTGCAAAGACGGTTATCACTGGGTATTAAACTGTACTGACTACTTGATCTCATGGCTTTGCTCTGAGTATCAGTAACATGAGTGCCTCCCAGCAAGGGCTGTATGACAGAGGAATGGGGTAGGAACTTACGTGTTGGTTCCTAAATCCCATTAGTCAAAGATTTGCACTCCTGGGCTTTAACTGACCTCAAAATTAAAGTTGTTCATGTATATGAGCTGAGATGTTTCATGCTTTAAGACCAACAGGGAAAACGCAGGTTTGGAGGTAAAAAGTCATGGGCTGGGCCTTGGTAAGGGCCCACCCACATGAAATCAGGTGCAGGTAGCAAAATGCCAGGTGCTACAGCATTACCTGGGCAGAAACACCTGGCCAGGATGGGGAGACAGGAGAGGCTCTGAAGTGGTATGGACTAAGTGGTTCACTCAATTATCAGGATGTTAACCTTTAGTCACAATGTAAATTTTTCTCTGTGTTTCAGAAATTTGAGGTATAGAAATTTTTAAATGGATATAATCTGGTATCTCTGTTTTAAAGACATATCTGGGTTAAATTTATATCATGCCTAGTTATATACATCGTACTTAGTTACCATAATCTTAAAACTTTTCCTTAATGTTATTTAAAAGGAATTACTCTTTCTATCTGTTAAGATAATATTTCTAATATATTTAAACAGAATTAGATCCAAATAGTGACACCCTATTAGTTTTAAAGAAAATCAATACAATATAGCAATACATCTTTACTGAAATGGATCTCTATTTAACACATTTCTTGACTACTTGTGGTTATGAATCCAAAATGCCTTTGTAAATTGAATTAATTAAATAACATTTGCAACAGACATTTTCCTTATACCACCAAGAAGGAATTTTTTAAAATTTTCCTTTCTTTCTGAAACACAATTTAGAATAAAATGCTGATAATGATTGTAGTTAAATTATTTCCCCCAAATAATAAAATAAGCATTTTTAAAGAAAAAAAATCACTATTTCTCCTTGGGAAGAGTTATTGAATTACCTACTTCTTTGTTTTACATGACATTAGAAATGGAATTAAGTTCTAAAATTATAGCTATAAATTATTGTCTTTTATAGGAGGGATATTTTATAGTTGATTGCAAGCTCAATGTCCCATATTAGCAATTCATCATTTAACAATATTAATATTCATTTTTACTAAATATGGAAACTTCTTATAATCAGCAATTTCCTCATCAATTTGGGGAAATCAAATTCATTATTAAGAGTTAGTATAATATTAACAGCAAAATGCCATTCCTGGTTTAAAAATAAACAAGTCTTGATTTTCGTATTGTATCTAATTTTCCATGTTATAAGAAGACAGCAAATTTATAATGTAATTTATAAATTATTTAAAAGGATATCTAACTCACTCAGTTTATGGGTTAAATGAGAGAAAGAAAGAGAGAGAGAAGTAGGGAAGGTAAACTAAAAATAATTTTATTTCTAAAGTTACCAACACAAACTGCAAATGTATTTCTCATTTTCTAAACATAAACTTTGATATTAGACCATATCAATTCTTTTTGGTCAATATAAATACAAAATTAATAGTTAAAGAAATAATATGAGGACTTCAATATTTAGTGTAGTTCCTTCAAAATCAACATAATTATATTTAGAACCTGATACATCATAAAAGAGATTGAATAGGTGAATAGGAGACAACTTAGAAAGTGTCTCTCCTGGTATCCCCTCTATAGACTGGACCTTTCAAGTTACATGATTTTAAGTACACTTGAATAAATTCTATTCTAATAAATACATACACTGCTGGTATTTTCCTCTCTAAAACAGAATTTAATTGTCAATAGTTTAATAAGAACATCAGAAAAAACAGGTGAGAGGTTTAAACACTTAAATTACCATTATGAATAACATTGAGATAAAATTCATATGCCATAAAATCACCCATTTAAAGTGTAGAATTCAGTTGTTTTTAATCCATTCACAAGAACTGTGCAGCCCTCACAGCTATCTAATTTTAGAAAATATGCATCAGCCTAGAGAAATCCCAAGCCCCTTAGCAATCACTTCCCCATTCTTCCTAAAGCAACTGCTACTCTTGGATTTGCCTATTCTGTACATTTCATATAAACAATCAAACAATATGTAGTATTTTGTGATTGGTTTCTTTTATTTAACATAATAGTTTCAAGGTTCATCCATATTGTGTTATATATCAGTACTTCATTCCTTTCTATTACTGAATAAGTTTCATTGTATAAATCACTACATTTGTTTATGCATTAGCATTTGATGGACGCTGGGCTCTTGATGCTTTTTGGCTAGTATAAGTAATGCTTCTATTAACTCTCATTTACAAGTTTTATTTGGATATATATATTTTCTATTTACTATACACCTAAAAGATTAATTGATTGTTCATATGGAAAGTTTATGATAAGCATTTGATGAGTAGCCAGGATGATTTTCAAAGAGCTGAATCATTTTGGTATTTCTTCAGTGATATATGAGAGTTCCAATTTCTGGCCAACTTGGCCAACCTGGCCAACCAATATTTGTTATTATCTGTCTTTTGGATTATAGCTATCCTAGAGAATGTGAGGTGATACTGATTTGTATTTCCCAAATGGTCAATGATTTAGAACATCTTCTCATGGTACTTGCTATATATATTTTTGAAGAAATGTCTCTTCAAACCATTTTCACAATTTTAACTAGGCTATTTGTCTTTTTTTGTATAGTGGCAAAAATTTTTTATACATTCTGGTGATAAGTCCTTTGTCAGATATATGATTTTTAAATATTTTCTCACTTTATGTGAATTGTGTTTTCACTTGATGATGTACTTTGACACACTAAAGTTTTTAACGTTGATGAAGTCCTTCTGTGAGTTGGGCTTTTTTCTTTTGGCACCATATCGAAGAAGTCAGTTGTATTGATATGGGTATATGGAAGCAGAAAAAAATGTTTTTATATTACTGAATACCTCTAGAATCTTGTTGATAATTTCAACAATTGAAAATAGTCCTGCCAGGCAATGTAAATTCATAGAATTATCATGAACTTTAGAAAAAAAAATCAGTAATAAGTGACACCTTAAAAGTTTGGGCTCCACATAAAACCAAAGAAATTTCACTTTTTAATACTTGACATTTTGTAGAATGTCCAATGGGCATTATACTGGTGGAAATTTTAAAAAATAATGTGCAATTCATAATGTTATGAGGTCAATTAAAATAATTTTGTCAAAATAATAAGGATTTAAAAAATTTTCATTGATTGTCTAAAAAGTGATCATTTGCCAATTATGGAATCTAAGAGTACTTAAATTGTTACTCTTTCAAAACAGGAGTAAAAATTACTCTAAGACTGTTTTGGAATTTCAGCTGTGTAATTTATGAACATCCTGAAACTAAAAGCATCTTTTAAAAAATATCTATTGATACATACTTGTTCATTTAAAAAATGTTTTTCATCAACATACAAACTATACAAAAAAGAACTAATTAAATGTATTTGAAGATAATATTGATACGTAAATGTCAAAACTCATCATCACATATTTCAAAATTTGTGTTTATGAAATAGACTGATTACCATTATTAATTGTCTTTATGAACCAAAGTAGTCTTAATTTCAAGTTAATAAATACACTTATCTTAATATCATTTGTTATGGACTAATTGTGCTCCCCTCCCCAAATTCATATGCTGAAACCCTAACCCTCCATGTGACAATGTTTGGAGATGGGGCATTTAAAGACATAATTAAGGTTAAATGAAGTTATAAGCTTGGGGCTCCAGTCTGTTAGGTCTGGTGTCCTCATATAAGACGTGGGACATGAGAAACTCTCTGCACTTACAAACAGGAAAGAGCACAGAGGACACCCGGCTGGCACCTTACCTTGGACTTCTAACCTCCAGCAATGTGAAAAACAAATTCCCATTGCTTAAGAAGTCTGGGTGTTTTGTTATGGCAGCCCAAGCTGACTCATTCACCACTGATATCTTACTCATAACTTGGGACCAACATTAGATTTTATTTGATATAATATATGGAAAAAGACCTAATATATGGAAAAAAGAACATTTGCAGAACAATCACATATGTGTTTACTTATATATATTGAACATGTATTGAAGTCATTCTGTTTCACAGAATTCTTGTGAGAATTTTAGGAGTGTAGGTTTTAAAATTTATGAGAATTTTAGGAGTGTAGGTTTTAAAAATATTGAACATAAGCATTTATTTCATAGTTGATTTAAATTTATTTAAACAGACTTCATTTCTGAAAATTCAGTAATTTTAATAATGACATTTAATCTTTTCTTCCAAAGCATATTTTGTTTTTATCAATTGAATAAGAAATTCTATTTTATTCTAATGATATATCAAATACACTTCATAAAGTGTAGATATTTTATTGGAAATGTGGTTCCAGCAATAGTGATGCAAATACACTGTAGTTTTATGTCAACTTTGGTCAGATCATTATAAAAAAATCTTTTCCATATCTGTCAGTTAACAATAGTCATCAAATGACATTGACTAGAATTGTCACAAATATATTTATAAAATACACTAAATGGCCAATATTTCTAGTTATTTTTATTATTTTTTTATGACCAACTTAATTTTCCCCTTTCTTGTAATCTCAGATTGCTGGATATCTTGCATTTGCCCCTTCAGATTCATTCCTCACCCTTTTCAACCTACCTCTCTGCTCTGCAGTAGTCTATATTATTGGATTTCTTATTTTCTGGCTACTGGTTTATTTCAGCCAGTGAGATCCTTGATAGGTGGTCGACTAGAAGTAGGACAATGAAATACAGCATTTGTTCCTCTGACTCCTTCCCTGCAGGGTTACCCTAGTTGGGTTGGATTTCATGACTGAAGGCTTTCGCTCTTCACAAGCTGTCTGTCCTTTTTATCCAGGTTTTGGTCATTGCTCCCTTTCTTCCTTCTTTTAGACCTGGAAGTGGTAACAGCTTTGCTTTATAAACTCCCTAGAATCATATCATCATTCTGGTTTGCTGTATTCAGCTCATACTTTTATAAATAGGCCATCGATTAAATACTCCCTGAAGTATTCTAAAGACTGTGCCATCTGTTTCATGCTGATACCGTGTCTGAAACAGAGATCTAACTTCAAAAAGAGATAGTTTCAACTTTGAAGAAACTTCTGTAAGTTATCTTGGTAATATAATGCTAATGTAGTCAAATTAAGGCATCATGAAAACATTTATTAAACTGGTTTTCTCCAAATTATCTATGTGCCAGCTTAGAATTACTATTCTTAGTAAATCACAAGGTATGAGTCAGATTTCTGTAATGAGTCTTGTAGATCTTTTCTGGCACTGAAAAATTATTCAGAACCCTAGAAAGTCACAATATTATAGAAAGCAACTCAAGTTCATGACTTACATCAATGAAGTTCAGAATTCTGTTGTAGTGATCCAACTGTTGAGTTTTAATTTTAAGGGTTGATTTGAGAATATATTTTATATAGCTTTCTCTAGTATGGAAAGAATAGCTTTGTGAACCACAGGAAGTGGGACATTATTTTCACAATAGAGGGAGTTGCCTAAATGCAGATACTATATTTGCTCTAAACATAAAATTCAGGGCACTATACTTGGCAAGTCTCATTTCATGGATCTGGGATGAAAACTGGTGTTTATACTCACACACAAAAAACGTCAAGATTTTGATGAGCCAGTTTTGGAAATCACTATTCTATGCAGTTTTCTATCCTGAAAACGTGTTCATCTATCAAGTCTGAGCTTACATTCTCTCATTTCTGCACAAATTCCCATAAGTAGCCCTAACTTAAAAACATTTCCTCAGGAGCATAGTCTTTCATTCTTGTGCAGAATTGACTACCTCTTGTGTCCGGCTCTGTCCTCTTTTCTACTGTTTATGAAGATGGATGAAGAAAGAAGTTAAAAAGGAAATCATTATAATGCAGTGTGGATGACACTGTTAGTGCTCCCACAATTCCCATCTACTCCTCTAAATCTCCGGGCCTCCCATGAAGTTGCGTCAGAGCCACATGACCAGGGCCTCCATGTACAACGTAAGTAAAAGGGATACAGAAATCAGCACCAAAAGGAGGGTGCAGCTCTCTAAGACAATAACGTTTGGCTCAGCATCTGAGAGGACATCAGTGACAAACTATTCATAAGGGCTGAAAAGAGGACTATCTGTATCAGGCAATGACAAAAATATTTAGTAATACTGCTGTCTGTCCTAAGGGGGAAGACTGTGTCCTCACTGAGTCAGGGGCTTTAAGAGAGAAAGTTAGAAAACGGAAGGTTAAAAATATGTGCTGTCTTCTGCCAATAAATGAGCAAGATATTACAAGAAATAGATGGATTTAGGAAATGATCAGCAGATTCAATGATTAAAAAGCAGACTGACAGGGACCTTATAGAACTGGACCAAACTACTGCTCCTAAATCCCCAAAAAAATAGAAAAGGGATTATCAAAAGCTTTGAAGGAAATAATAAAACGACTTGGAGGTAAATAGATTAAGAGTGAATACTGATATCCTAAATGTAGACACCATCAGGTTGAGAGAGGGGCATTGGGGCAAAAACCACCACCACCAAGAAATAAAGCAGAATGGAAAACTATGTCCTTAAGAAACCTTAGCATTTGTTGCCGGCATATAAAATTCATCGAGTTTAGAAGACAAGCTTTTGTGAGAAATGTAGTTCCAAATTACAAATCTAAGGGCAGGAAAGTCTTTGAGAAGAGGCTTGTAATCCCGCATGAGCCTTCAAGCCGCACGGACAACGGATTTCTGGGATTTCTCTTCCCTCGCTCTCTGCTCCCTTCATTCTACAGGCTTCTCCCCAGTCTTCAGCCTGATTTTGGGCTCAATCTATTCACACCCCCACACTGCTTTCTTGAAATCAGTCATAAGGTCATGTGGTTTTTACTAAAAATAGATTTATAACACATTTTTTAAAAAATATCTAAAACTATAAGCTCTTTCCTAAATTCCACAACTGATATTCCAATGTTTACTAGACCTTTCCACTTAGCTATGTACTAGACCTCTCAAATTTAAAATGTTCCAAAATGGAGCTCTTGTTTTTCTTAACGCTCATGCCACCTCTTTGGGACTTTCCTGCTCCCAGCTTTCCCATCACAGCCAAACTAGATTCTCATTCCCCTCATCCCCCGCAAAAAAGAAATAAATCTATGTGAAAATATTTTCTAGGACAACAACCAAGAAATCTTATTATTTCCACAGTATCCACAGAAGTCAAGTAATTTCCCCACATGTATGACCATGTCACCTCTTAGAATGTGGACTAAATTCCTTACTTTTACTTTCTAGACAGTGTATAACCTCAGTCTTGATTAAATCTCTGAGTCAGTCAATCCCTTGCTTTTACTTCCTTTGCCCCAACCATATCAGTTAGCCTCCCTTATTTTCTTTATCACAATGCACCTCTCAGAGTCCCCCAGTTACTGCTCTTGCTTCTCATCCATCAGGACTCAGGTTATATGCCACTTCCTCAAAGAAGCTTCCATATCTCTTTCTAAAAAATAACAAAATCATTCCTTTGAATTTTATTTTATTTATTGAAGTTTATTTATTTACTGCTAGTCGCCACAGCTTGAATAGTGGATCTGCCTCTTGATAATGTTGTTTACTCTTGTGTCCCTAATGCCTCACGTTGAAAAATAAATGTTGACTGAAATAAGAAAAATGAGCAGTTTGAATATAATTAACCAATCTTCCTTAATTACTTTAGAATAAGCCATTATATGAATACAACTCTATTTCTTTTCTCTTTGACCTAAGTATAATTATTCTATTATAAAATTTGATAAAATTTAACAGTTTTGGAAGTTAAACTGTAAATTATTTTTATTATATGAAAACTTAAAAACCTCTTATTCAGGACAATACCCACAGTTATATTTTTAAGAAATTCTCTGTATCTGGTCATATATATCCAAATAGTATATGTACTTGACTAACAACACTAATAATAAATCTGCCAGCATAAGGATACATATATTTCTGCCATGTCAAACATGCTAACGATATGAAGAAAAATCTTACTGTGTCTTATTATATTTTTCTGTTTCCCATAGGAAGAAAGCATTAACTACACAGTCGTTAATCTGGGTCTTCTTCTTATATCAAATAAGGGATGAGAAAACAAAGTGATGCAAAGAAACTGAAAAACAATGGAACACAGAAATGGTTCAGAGACCAAGGATTACAAGGAGAGGCAACAACTTAAAACCTCCTTTTTCATCACCGTAAATGGTCTACAGTCACATAGTAAATGATAACAAAACCCATGATAATTTGTCAACTGTTTTGTCCAACCATTTGGAATGGGCATTTAGCAATAATCATTTTACATTTATAATTGAATTCTAATTATCTTCTTCATATCATAAAATATCTAAAGGTGTTAGTAATATATATTTCTTCCTTGATAAAAGGCAAATGATTGGAAATAATTGGAAAAATAAATAGGGAAAGGGAAAGGAAAAAGTCTGGGTTGTGGAACATTTAACAATGCAAATATCTACCATATGAGTGGTCGTGGCCATTGTTAGAACACTTAAAGCCTGTAGAGTGCACACAAACCCTGTAACTTCATTGCCTGGACTACAAGCTTTAATGAGTTTCTTAATATCTCTGTGCCTGAGTTACCTCATCTTTAAATCAGGAATGTGCTTCTACCTATCTTATAGAGTTCTTGCAAGAATTAAATAACTAACACATATAAAGCACCAGGAACTCATGATACTCACTAATTTAAATCTACACTAAAAGGTAGCTTTCCTTTAATATTATCTGAGATATTATGCCTGATTTTCTCCATGCTATACTTAAAAAATGAGTAACAACATACTACCATACTGAGAGTCTCTGCTTCTTATTTTGTAATTTTTAAGATATGATGGAAAAATAATCATTGAATAGCAGAGGTCTTTGAAGTATTTATGAATATCTGTCATACTTGTAGAAAAATGGAGTTCTACTTTAGTCCTATAATAAGTTCATTATAACTATCAATTTAGGATAAAGATATAAAGCTGTTGAGTAGTCTACAAAGGACCCAATGAATACATTCTAATTTAATTGTTAAAAATTGTATGGGCTTATGTCCTAATGATGCATATATCTTTTTTTCTAACTAATTAAATATATTGCATATAGCCAGATACTATCAGCTGAACTCTGGGAAAGAAAAAAAAAAGATAGAGAAAGAGGGAGAGAGAGGGAGGTATAGACAGAGGGAAGTGAAAGAAGGGGGAAGGAAATTGTCAAGTCTCCTTGGATTTTCTGATTCAATCGTATCCAGAAATGTTTGTTTTCAATAAGCATGTCAAACATCTACAAAAGTTACTATGTTATTAGAAAACTTCTTAATTCTTACAATGGTTTATGAAACAGATTTTAAAGGATCATTAAATTAATAAATTGTGAGAGCTAAAAATTAAGTATGTGCCTTTTATTTAAAAATAGGTACAGCATGGGGAATACAGTTAATAATATTGTAATAACTTTTGTGACAGATGGTAACTATGCTTATCGTGAGCATTTTTTAATGTATATAAATGTTAAACCACTGTTATACACCTGAAACTAATATATCATGACAACTAAACTTCAACAAATAAACAGGATAGAATTTGTCCAGTTGCTTTACATTTTAGATGTATAGTTTAGCAAAGTATCTTTGAAATCATTTTTATTTAGAAAAAAGTTTTAACTGAGTATTTTCCTTAAGCCTCTCGCTTAAGTAGTTGGGTGATCAAATTATATACAAATTTCTTTTGACCATTTCTTTAACTAGTTAATACAAATACTCTATTTAAAACAAAAAGATGTATATTTTGTTAAAAATAAGGAATGCAAAATAAATGCAAATAAAATAAATATATTTTGTATAGTCCACTTGTGATTGTCTAAAGAATGTATTTAATGTATTAAATAAAATACCATTGTATGTTGCCTAATAGTTTACAATATAGCAATGATCATAAAGCGGAACATTAAAAAAATGCTTATAAACCTTCCAGCTCAAACTTCATCTATATTATATATATATATTACAATCTTCATACATGTATATGTATACACACTGGAAGTTGTTCAAACAATGAAACTAAATATGTAAAGCAAAAGATTTAAAATTGATCCATAGGTATTCTGTTATATAAAAAAACAAAAACTTAATTTTATATGTCTCAGCATCTTTTAAAGGATGCAACTGATCACAGAAACATTCATATGGTCATAAAGATTTATAAGCTGTTAAATGAACTTCAGGGCAGATGCAGAGAACATGTAACACCTGGCATAGATAGTGTGTCTAATGATAATACAAACCCTTTATGGTACATTACCACCTTCAAAAATGAATAATATCCTAAGATTAACTCCATGGATAGTTACAGATGAGGGTCAAAATGAAATGTAATTTCATGAAACAAAATCAGCAATAGAATTCATTTGGTGTTCTCATATCTTTTGCCATTAATATTTTCCAACAAATATAATTTAAGGTGTGTCTATGATGGATGATATTTATTTCTTTAGGGAACTAGGCTATTTTGCTATTTATCTGAATTAGAAATATTATGTATTCTATTCCTCATTACGTGCCTAATTAATTCCCCATATTAAAAAATTCATCTTACTTTGTTCAGATCAGGCAAGCTAAACGTTTTCATTTCATTGTGCTCAAAAATTAATTCTTTCTGCTACTTTAGGGGCAAATAACTTATTCATATTACTCAAATCATCAGAAAAACAAAGTTTTCCTCAACTGCTTTTGTGAAACTAAAAGACTTCTGTGAAAGTTTTTTTTTTCTTGCAAAATATTCAAACTTAATGATAGGTAGATCAAAATAGCAAAACAAGTAATGTAATATTTTACTTAATATGTGATTTTTATTGTTTATTATATTATTGTGAGAACAATGTAAAGGATGATTTTACACTGAACTAATTTGTGGCCAGGTTTCCAATGAACTAATTTTAATAATCTAACAAATAAATTAATTTAAATTAATATAAATTAATCAAATTATTAGGTTAAATATTTATATCTTTCCTTTTAGTCATTTTTAGAAAGTTATCTCCTATTTTTTTCATATCTATGAATAAACTATAACAGACGAAATGAAATTTTGCTTAGCCCAAATAACAATAATTTTTCATTGGAACAATCAAATGATAGTATTTGAATATTGTATAACGGTTGTTTAAAGGGATTCCAAAAGAAATATCTACCACTGGCTATTTGTCCTGTGGAAGCATTTAGCTCTATATTTGTCCCATTAAAGTCTTATCACAATGACAGATAAGTTGTTATCATAGACTTAAAGTTTTGAAAAATCTGCATCCTTACCTTTTTTATATAGTGTCTATTATTTTCATTGAATGATTCTAGCATGCAGAATTATTCATTATTTTGAAGACTCCAGGTTGCAGAAAAAAAACATGAATGGAATCAAGTCTTTACATAGATAAAGTCTACCATTAATGGACTCTAATAATTTTGTTAAATTGAATACTTCTTTGTTACTGTGATATGAACATATTTTTTAATAACTTGTGTATTTGCTTACTTGCCTTTGATTTCACTGTTGTTGAAGAGTCCTTTCATGTGAAGTGTCCAGAGAGACTAAATCTGTAGGGACAGAGAATAGATTAGTGGTTGCCAGGGCTGATTTACAGGAGAGTACTGCCCCCCTCCAAACTTTATGCCCATTATCCAAGCCCCCAAATGGATGCCTGAAACTGCAGATAGTACCAAACCCTATATACACTGTTTCCTCCTATACATACATACTTATAATAAAGTATTTTAACTTATAAACTAGGCACAGTAAAAGATTAACAACTAATTAAAAATAGAGAAATTATAACAATATACTGTAAGAAAATTATGTGAAGTGGTGATTTTCATTGAGTGATTCTAGCATGTAGAATGTGGTGATTTTTATTGTTTATTATATATTTTTATCTCTCAAAATATCTTCTTAAACTGATTCGCCCTTCTTGTGATGATGTGAGATGATAAAATTCCTATATGATAAGATGAAGTGAGGTGAATGACTTGGGTGTTGTGACATAGTGTTAGGTTAACATAGATCCAACTATACATCAGTGGGAGTGTCATCTGCCTCCAAGACCCTGGTTGACTGCAGGTAACTAAAGTCTTGGAAAGCAAAACTACAGATAAGCAGGGACTGCTGTATGGGAAATGATTACTCGTGTTATGGGGATTTGGGGGAAAGTGATGAAATATTCTAAAGTTAGTAATGACGATCACACAAATCTGTGGATATACTAAAAAACACTGATGTACACTTTTATAAAATGTATATTTTATTTTGGTATGTGAAGCATATCACAGCAATAAAATAAAGTTATAAAATAATTGTATTTTATAAGATATAAAATATCTTATAAAATAAATCCATAATGGAACTTCTGACATAAGAACTCAAAGGTGATGGCAAGTATGGGGGACACATGAGAAATGGACCAGTGCAATATGAAGAATACAATGTGTTAGGAAACTTGAAATGTAAGGAATTAAAAACTCGAAACTGGGCAAATTGGTACAAATGGAGCAAGGAGACAATTATATTGTATACTGAAAGCAATAGCTCATGACTTATTTCTCTCCTGAAGGAGGGATAAGAGTATGATGTAATATAAGGCCCAAATAACTGTTTTACAATGTATTTTGTTGTCTCAGGTAATCTTAGAACAACATTGTAAATTTTATATGTTAAAATATGAGATCATATAATGGACCATTTCAATTAAGTGTTATTATCTAAATAGTACTCAACTGGAGCTTTTGTGGTATCATCTGAAATTCCTAATGACAAACAGAAATAGTCATAAATTTCTGTGTGTGTATATGTCTGTGTGAAAGAGAGTGTGTGTTGTTTCAGTGTATTTGACAAGTGGGAAATGGAAAGGTAAGCTAGAAAGAAGGAAGGTAGAGCTTTGCCTTAGGCTCACACATTACTTACTGGCTATAGAAATGAAACATTCAAGGGTAAAGGATTAAATCACTGAATATGTCAGACAGAATTTAATATTGTGGGGCCCTATAGCTTGATAAAAATTTTAGAATAGGGTGGAAACAATGAGAAAGATTAGGTTCACATTTCAATAAAATTCTAAGTTCAAATTTACTCCGTTTGAATACCTTTTATTATTTACACTTTTGCATTTGAAGATCAAGCAGATACTGACTCCTGCAAGTTTCTTATATCAAATCTGATGGCAAACCTTTCTGTTACACTGGCTGAACCAAATTTATTTTAAAGCTGTTATTCCTGTGAGATATAATTTTTAGGCAGGAAATTAAATTTGTGAACAGAAATTAAAATGATTATTTTGTTTAATTAAAATGTATTCCATTATAGAGAATCTGTATTTGTAGATAATCAGGATGTAGACATTTATTACCCCACCTCCTGAGTGAAATATTGACTTCATAATGATGTTGGACAAAACTAATGAAAGTGAAAAAAAATAGTTGAGTGTTCAGTAGTTTTCTATCATTGAAATTACTTTGGGTGTTAGTATATCAATTAGTTTAGATTGTTAGGTGGTGATTAATAACGTTTAACCTGAACCTCATTGGCAAAAAACAATACAGTTTACTTCTTGTTTACACGACCAAGAAGAGAGACGGACCACAAAAGGAAGGAGGCCTTCAGAGGCTCCATATCCAGTGATCATTCACCTGTGCCTAGACAGGGAAGCCTACACAATCACTTACAGTTTCAATGGGATACTGACAGATATTTTTATTCTCCCATTTCATTGGCCAATGTAATGACCATGCTTATTTTCAAAGGGGTTGGGAAAGTACAATCTCATGTTCCCAGAAGGAGAGAAGCCAGGCTTATAAGGTAAAGAATAGTAATGAATATTCTTGATAGTTTGAGATGAAATTTTAATATGCTAAATTGAGACTGAAAATAAATTTTCTACTCATCTATCTTGTAAAAATTTGAGAACATGCAGAAACTGAGGAGCTTCAAAAAGTCATTAATAAAAGCTCACCACACTACCAAGAACACCTATGGTTAGGATTAGGGTTCGGGTTAGATTTTCTAAGTAAGATCTAAGAGTAGTTTAAAGCAACTAAAAATCTATCTAATAAATAAGCAGTTTAATTATATTTCACTAATAAGTAAACATAATAAATATATCTAAATAATATACTAGATAATATAGTACATTTCAGTTTTATTAATTGATGTAAGAATAAAATGCTACAAAAATAAAACCTGGATAAATTTTATCTCTTAGCTTTTGTAGTATTGAGATAAGGGATTAGCACAGAGATAGCTCATAGCAAATCCTTATTAAGTAAAAGCTAGAATTATAAAATAAAACCTTTTAACAAATTTACTCCTCATTTCAAAAACAATGAAAAAAGTCTGGTTTTTCACTTTATTAATTTTTCATGATTTCTGTAAAGAACTCATAGATTTAGGGTTTAAAACAACACAAATTTAGTATCTTCAGTTATGGAGGTTGGAAGACCTAAAAATCTATGTGTTGCCAGGCTCTCCTGTGCAGACCCTGGGGAAAAATCTCTCCCTTGCCTTTTTCAGATTTCAGAGGCCACCTATATCCCTTGGCTCATGGCACCCTTCTTCCATTTTCAAGAACAGGGTGTAATATTTTCAAATTTCTCATCCATCATCATGTCCCCACTCCTTGGCTGACTCTTTGGCTGACCCCTTTATCAGGACCCTCGTGATAAGGAAGACTTGTTAAAAATATATTGAATTTCCTTATACTAGTTTTGTTTTTTAATGTAAAAAATAGTTTACAAATCATTATCAATTAAAATATTTCTCTCCAATTATAAGAAAATTTTACTAGAATTTTCATTTATGAAGTTATCAAATTTACCTTTTATTATAAGTTTCATACAAGGATTTAAATGTACCAGAATGACTGACTAAATAAAGCTGATAGTAATTCAATGTTGTATTTTCTTTTGATGAACACTTTCTAATTATTTTCTAACAACTCTGAAATGAGATTTTCTCTCAGAAACAAACAAGATAAACAAAGAGATCTAAAATTGTTTAGCCGAAATTCATAAGCTTCTACCAGCATTAATATAAAGAGAGATACTTTCATAAACTAGGAGTCCCAAGAATAGAAAAATGAAGTCAATACTGTGAATGGTGTTTGGAAACAAACTTGTAACAAGTGGCCAATACTGGTCATTAATGTAATATATTCTCTACATTGCACACTTTTTACTGTGCCTTGTTATCTGAGTTGACCATAATTCATGCTAATGAAATCAAGGTGATGGACTAAGCTTCTGTACATGCTACAAGAATCACTTCTCTGCTGAGAGTGATTCTAGTAATGTCACTGGACACTGAAGTAGATATAAAGTAATCTTGGCATAAAACTACAAGACTGTAATGCATGATACAAGTATTAACAAGTTGACTTGAAGTTGAGAAAGCTATGATCTAGCTTTTCTAACACTAGTAGAACGCAAAGTGCTAGGATAAATACAACATGATATAAAAACTATTAGTAGTAGTATTAGTGCTATGTTAAAAACGCATTTGACCACAAGGGATGCTATAGTATTTTAATACAGATTATGGGTTCAGAGGGGGACATGAATTTGTTTAACACTATAGAATGCATATCACATCCCATTAGGCACTGTGCAAAGTGGTAAATGATGTGGAATCAAAGATAAGTTTAATATGTTAATATGTGAGTTTCTGAAATTTGTCATCCAGTTAGAAAGATGTGACTAATGACGAGAAAGTATCTGGAGAATCATCAAAAGTTCAAGGCTGCTGTGTAGACAATAAGTATAATATAAGTTGAGTCTGCAAATGCAGAAAGTTTTGGAGTAACTTTAAACAGAAAAGATAAAAGTCTGAATTTTCTGAAAGTGTTGGATTATGGATAATGTTTAGGACATGATTTTAAAATGTAGGAATTTGTTTTGTGTGACTATCATTTACGGCTATTCACCAATGATTAGTTAAGAAGTAAATGCATATGCATTTCAGATAGTTACTGGATTACACTGAGCACCAAAAAGCAACATGAATAAATTAAATGGAAGGAATTCTTCTTGCAAAAATATTGAGAAGTTTTTAACTTCCTAAAATTACGTGAAGTGTGTGCCATCAACTTTTTTCTACGTCTGCGTTACTTAAAAAAACTTAAATTTTCTAATATGTGTATCACTGTTCTTCTGTAAATAGTAAGCAATGCTCATTTTATATATAAAGACTAAGCCCAATTTATGATTCACAGAAATGTATATACACAGTATTGCCAAACATATCCCACAATAACCTCATGAATACTTAATGATTTTTATTCAGAAGGTATATAGTTTTTCTAAAGTTCCCCCATTGCTGCATAAAAATTCATAAAACCAGCATGATCTGACTGTTCAAGTGCTTTTTAAAATTAACTTGATAGTAAATTTTAATTATTTATCCAAACTGTATTATATTGCTTATATTTTGCCAGTGGAGTTTCATGGCAACATTGTGTCCAGGCTTAGATTCTTACACAAGTTACATAAAATAAAATAGAGAATATCTTTAGATTATTTTATCACCCATGTCATGATTTCTTGGTCCTTATTGCAAATAAATAATAAAGACATATTGCTAGAATAATATATATGGCATTTTTTTTTCAAACAGCAAATGTATACTGATATCATATGATGAAAAAAAAAACAACACCCAGCCGTCTTGTAGAAAGGCATCTTACATAATGATCATGATTGGACATGATTACTTGAGCTCTGCTTTCATTATATTCTTTCTAGCTTGTTTACCATTAAGCAGGCTATCGGGTTATATTGTATGATAGATCTATTTCCTGACACAAAGTCTACATCATGTCAACAGCTCATTGAGTGAAGAGAAACTGCATGACATACCAAAGGAGGTTATATATATATGCATATGTATGTATGTATGTATATATATATAACTTATTGATAAGGGTAAAACTTGCAATTCTTCAGCTATTGTAAATTCTACATAAATAAAAACAAACTGCAATAATATGGGTTATGAATGAGGCCAATACAGCTGGCAACAATGTGACAATTGTGTTAGAGAAACAATATTTCAAGAGAAGAAAAAATTTCCTTAAAGGGAATCAAGTAAAATAAAATGAGTTATACTAGAAGAATTCATAAAAGAATGTAACAAGTCATTGATAACTATTTCTGGTACTATCTACTTGGTAACAGAGTTATCACATAACTCTTAATAGAAAGTCCTGATGAGTGCAGCTGAAAGCCATTTAAGCTTGAAGACGGTGATTATATGTCTTCATCATGCTTTCTGTCATGTTTGATGGGAGGAATAAACCCCCCTAAAATACTGCATTTCCAATAAGCAAATAGGGACAGTCATGAGATGCCTTCACTTAGATGGCCCAGCGTTTAAATCTATGGCTTATGCTCCATCCACATTTGAACAGAAACCCTGAATGCTAAAAGATTTTTGTTTGCAATTATAGAAATGCAGTAATATAAACTTTGTTATGTTTCACATTAAAGAATAAATAATAACACAAATATTTGAAGACTTATAATCTTTATCAGTAGCTGACAATTTAAAGTAGATAACTTTGATCATTTTATTCATTTTATACCTTGATGAAATTTAATTTGTTTGTTCTTCATGGCTACCTATGAATATTTTAGTTTGAGCCCAAATTGAAAGAGAATATTTCCCAAAGCCAGTGATTATTAAAATTTGCTACACGGTGAATCACGAGGAAGAGGAAGAGAGGGGTCTTTAATAATATTGATATTGATCTTTTAGACATACAGACTTAACTGATACAGAGTATTACCTCATCATGGTGTTTTAGAAGCTTATGAAATGATTTCAGTATTTACTAAAATTTTGGAAGAAAATCTATTCCATCTCAGAGATCTGCTTTGGAGCTACCTAAATGTATTTGGAAATTGAGAACAAAACTGAAGTATTATTTTATTTAAGTATAGTAGCTGATATACAATACTGTATTGGTTTCAAG
Organism: Manis javanica; assembly: GCF_040802235.1. NCBI lineage: Eukaryota > Metazoa > Chordata > Mammalia > Pholidota > Manidae > Manis > Manis javanica. Next base: position 40,339,007 of record NC_133164.1, read on the forward strand.
TATACAACAGTGATTCAGAAGTTATATACTAGAGTTATATTATTATAACACAACTCTCTCTCTCTCTCTACATATATATATATATATATATAAAACAAGAGTTATATTATTAAACCTCACCCCAACTTGTGTAGTTACTGTCAACATAGAAAGATGTTACAGAACTATTAACTATATTCTCTATGCTGTACTTGAATCCCTGTGACTAATTTATATTGTGATTGAGATTTTATGCCACTTCATCACCTTCAAATATTTCACCCACCCACCCTATCCCCTCCCCCATGGTAACCACCAATCACTTTTCAGTGTCTATGAGGCCACTGCTATTTTGTTTGTTTTGTGTTTAGATTTACAAGTGAAATCACATGGTATTTGTCTTTCACTGTAGGCATATGTCACACAGCATAATACTTTTTAAGTCCAACCATGTTGTTGTAAAACAGGATTTCTTTCTGTTTATGGCTGACTAATATCCCACTCTGTATATTCACCACTTTCTTTTCCATTCATCTACTGATGGACACTCAGATTGCTTCCATAATGGTCTATTGTAAATAATGTATCAACAAAAATAGGGGTGCATATATTTTTTCAAATCAGAGATTTTGTTTTCTATGGGTAAATCTTAGAAGTGGAATTCTGGGTTTTAAAGCTTCTATTTATACTTTTTTGAGGAAATTTATACCGCTTTTCATAGTGACTGCACCAACTTACTCCCCACCAACAGTGTTGGACAGTTCCCTTTTCTCCACATTCTTGCCAACATATGTCATTTCTTCTCATTGGAATAGTGGTCATTTTAACTAGTGTGAAGTGAGGTCTCATTGTGGTTTTGATTTGCATTTCCCTCTTGTTTAGCAACTTGGAGCTTCTTTTCATGTGCTTGTTGGCCATATGTATTTCTTCTTGGTAAAAATGTGCATTCAGGTCCACTGCCCAATTTTTAAATTATGTTATTTGTTTTTTTGCTGTTGAGTCAGATGAATTCTTTATGTATTTTGGATGTTGACCCTTTATCAGGTGAGTCATTTACGAATATATTCTCCAATATTGTAGGTGGTATTTTGGTTTTGTAGATGATGTCTTTTGCTGTAAAGGAGCTTTTTAGTTTGATGTAGTCCCACTTGTTTATTTTTTGGTCTTGTTTACCTTACACAGCAAGAAGTGTCCAGAAAAATAATTGTTTGCATTTATGTTCAAGAGACTTTTGTGTATGCTTTCATGTCTTATATTTAGGTCTTTAACCCATTTCAAGTTTATTTTGTGTATGGAAATCCAGTTTCATTCTCTTACATGTACCTGTCTACCTGTCCAGTTTTCCTAACACAATCTGTTGAAGGGGCTGTCTTTACTCCATTGTATATTCATGACTCCTTTATCCTATATTAATGGACCATATATATGTGGGTTTATATCTGGGCTGTCTAGTTCTGTTCCATTGATCTAAGGGTCTGGTCACACTGTTTTGATTACTGTAGGTTTGTAGTGTAGCTTGAAGTCAGGGAGCAAAATACACCCAGCTTTGTTCTTGGTCAAGATTGCTTTGGCTATTTTGGGTATTTTGTGGTTCCATATTAATGTTAGAACTATTTGCTCTAGTTCATTGAGAAATGCTGTTGGAATTTTGATAGGGATTGCATTGAATCTGTAAATTGCTTTGGTCAGGATGGCTATTTTGACAATTTTAATTCTTCCTATCTATGAGCATGGAATATATTTCCATTTATTCATGTCTTCTTTAATATCTCCTATGAATGTCATATAGTTTTCAGAGTATTTTATTCTTTTTGATGCAATTGTAAATGGAATTGTTTTCCTGATTTCTCTTTCTGCTAGTTCATTGTTAGAATATAGGAATGCAACATATTTTTGTATATTAATTTTGTATCTTTCAACTTTTCTGGATCCAGTTATTAGTTCTAATAGTTCTCTGGTGGAGTCCTTAGGGTTTTTTATATATACTACCATGACCACGTCATTGGCAAATACTGAAAGGTGCACTTCTGTAAAATTTGGGTGCCTTTTATCTCTTTTTTTTTTTTGCCTAATTGTCATGGCTAGGACTTCCAGTACTATGTTGAATTAAAGTTGTAAAATGGGCATCCTTGTCTTGTTCCTGATCTTAGACTAAAGGATTTTAGCTTTTTTTTGCCATTAAATTGATGTTAGCTGTGGGTCTGCCATATATGGCCTTTATTACATTGAGGGATGTTCCCTCTCCATCCATTTTGTTGAGAGTTTTTTCCATGAATCAATGTTGGATTTTGTCAAATAGCTTTTTAGCATGTATTGTGATTATCATGTTTTTTCCTTTCCTTTTGTTGATGTGGTGTATCACATTGCTTGATTCATGAATATTGTACCATAAATAAATAAATCCCATTTGGTTGTAACAGATGATCCTTTTGATGCATTTTTTATTTTATTTTATTTTTTCTATTTTGGTATCATTAATATATAATTACATGAGCAGCACTGTGGTTACTAGAGCCCCCCATTATCAAGTCCCTACCATATACCTCATGACAGTCACTGTACATAAGCATAGTAAGATGCTATAGAATCATTACTTGTCTTCTCTGTGCTATACTGCCTTCCCTGTGCCCCCACACTACACTATGAATGCTAATAGTAATGCCCGTTACTCCCCTTCTCCCTCCCTTCCCACCCACACAACCACCCCAGTCCCTTTCCCTTTGGCAACTGTTAGTCCATTCTTGGATTCTGTGAATCTGCTGCTGTTTTGTTTCTTCCGTTTTTGCTTTGTTCTTATGCTCCACAGATGAGTGAAATCATTTGGTACTTGTCTTTCTCCGCCTGGCTTATTTCAGTGAGCATAATACCCTCTTGCTCCATACATGTTGTTGCAAATGGTAGGATTTGTTTTCTTCTTATGGCTAAATAATATTCCATTGCGTAAATGTACCATATCTTCTTCATCCATTCATCTAATGATGGACACTTAGGTTGCTTCCATTTCTTGGCTATTGTAAATAGTGCTGCAATAAACACAGGTGTGCATATTTCTTTTTCAAACAGGGCTCTTGCATTCTTAGGGTAAATTCCTAGGAGTGGAATTCCAAGGTCAAGTGGTATATCTATTTTGAGTTTTTTGAGGAACCTCCAATATTGATTTCTACAATGGTGGAACTAGTTTACATTCCCATGAGCAGTGTAGAAGGCTTCTATCTCCACATCCTCGTCAAAACTTGTTGTTCCTATTATTTTCTATGTTGGCCATCCTAACTGGCATGAGATGATATCTCATTGTGGTTTTGATTTGCATTTCTCTGATAATTAGTGATGTGAAGCATCTTTTCATGTATCTGTTGGTCATCTGAATTTCTTCTTTGGAGAATTGTCTGTTCATACCCTGTACCCATTTTTTATAGGGTTATTTGCTTTTTGGGTGTTGAGGTATATGAATTCTTTATGTATTTTGGATGTTAACCCTTGTCAGATATGTCATTACAAACATTCTCCCATACTGTAGGATGCCTTTTTGTTCTGCTGATAGTGTCCTTTGTTGTACAGAAGCCTTTTAGCATGATGTAGACCCATTTCTTTATTTTTTATTTTGTTTCCCTTGTCCAAGGAGATGTGTTCAGGAAAAAGTTGCTCATGTATATATTCAAGAGATTTCTGCCTATGTATTCTTCTAAGAGTTTTATTGCTTCATGACTTATATTCAGGTCTTTGATCCATTTTAAGTTTGCTTTTGTGTATGGGGTTAGACAATAATCCAGTTTCATTCTCTTGCATATAGCTGTCCAGTTTTGCCAACACCAGCTGCTGAAGGGGCTGTCATTTCCCCATTGTATATCCATGGCTCCTTTATTGTATATCAATTGACCATATATGCTTGGGTTTATATCTGGGCTCTCTAGTCTGCTCTATTGTTCTATGGGTCTGTTCTTGTGCCAGTACCAAATTGTCTTGATTACTGTGGCTTTGTAGTAGAGCTTGAAGTTGGGGAGCATAACCCCCTCAGCTTTATTCTTTCTTCTCAGGATTGTTTGCCTATTCAGGGTCTTTTGTTGTTCCATATGAATTTTAGAACTATTTCCTCTAGTTCGTTGAAGAATGCTGTTAGTATTTTGATAGAGACTGCATTGAATCTATAGATTGCTTTAGGCAGCATGGCCATTTTGACAATATTAATTGTTCCTATCCATGACCACGGGATGTGTTTCCATTTATTGGTATCTTCTTTAATTTCTCTCATGAGAGTCTTATAGTTTTCAAAGTATAGGTCTTTCACTTCCTTGGTTAGCTTTATTCCTAGGTATTTTATTGTTTTTGTTGCAATTGTGAATGGAATTATTTTCCTCATTTTTCTCTCTGTTCATCATTAGTGTATAGGAATGTAACAGATTTCTGTGTATTAATTTTGTATCCTTCAACTTTGTTGATTTCAGATAAAAGATCTAGTAGATTTGGAGTGAATTCTGTAGGGTTTTTTATGTTGATATATTTTTGAATTCAGTTTGTTAATACTTTGCTGAGGATTTTTGCATCAATGTTCATCAGGAATATTGGTCTGTAGTATTATTTTATGATAATGTCTTTACCTGGTTTTCATATTATAGTGATACTGGCCTCATAGAATGACTTTGGAAGTGTTCCTCCCCCATCTATTCTTATTCTTATTATTTTTGAATACTTTAAGAAGCATGAGGAGGTGGAGTCCAGATGGAGGCATGAGTAGGAAAGTAGGAATCTCCTCCCAAAAACATATATATCTTTGAAAATATAACAAATACAACTATCCCTAAAAGAGAGACCAGAAGACACAGGACAACAGCCAGACTACATCCACACCTGCGAGAACCCAGCGCCTGGTGAAAGGGGTAAGATATAAGCCACAGCCCGGCGGGACCTGAGGCACCTCACCCCAGATCCCGGTGGGAGGAGAGGAGTCAGAGCGGGGAGGGAGAGGGAGCCCAGGACTGCTAAACACCCAGCCCTAGCTATCTGCACCAGAGCGCAGACACAGTGTGTGCATGGGGTGCTGGAAACTAGGGAAGCAGGACAGTGAGACCTGTGAGCAGGTCCCGCAGACAGCGCCCCTGGGACAAAGAAAAGCGAGTACTTTTTGAAAGTCTTAAAGGGACAGGGACCCCACAGCTGGATGGAAGCATCCTGGGTCACAGTCCAGCAGCTGGAAATTCCAGGGAAGTTTGGGTGCACTAACCCCCTGGGCAACAGCTCTGAGACCCCTCATGGAAGTAAACAGCCAAACAGCCCCCCGACCATTAACCCTCCGGGGCCCCGCCATAGCAGAGCAGCAGCCTGAGGCTGGCCGCACACACAGCAAGGGAGCTTCCTCAATACTGGCTGGGCAACATATAGAGACACAGGCTACACGCAATTACCCAACACAAGCCACTAGGGGTCGCAATTGTCCCAGTAAAGAAAGGCCAGGAGCAAGTGGAAAGAGTCTTGGCTCTCCCTGCTGACAGATGAGTCAATAGCATACCACTGCACCTACCAACTAGAAAAGGCAAAAAAATTTGATCCAGACAAGGCTAACCGAGACAGCTTCAACATCTTTTACATCTTCCCCTGAGAAGGAACCTGGGGAGATAAATTTAGCCAATCTTCCTGAAAAAAGAATTCAAAACAAAAGTCATAACCATGCTGATGGACTTGCAGAGAAATATGCAAGAACTAAGGAGGGAGAATACAGAAATAAAACAATCTCTGGAAGGACTTCAAAACAGAATGGACGAGATGCAAGAGACCACTAATGGACTAGAACACAGAGAACAGGAATGCAGAGAAGCTGATGCAGAGAAAGATAAAAGGATCTCCAGAAATTAAAGAATTTTAAGAGAACTGTATGACCAATCGAAATGGAACAATATCCGCATTATAGGGGTACCAGAAGAAGAAGAGAAGGAAAAAGGGACAGAAAGTGTCTTTGAATAAATAATTGCTGAAAACTTCCCCAAATTAGGGGAGGAAATGGCCTCTCAGACCACAGAGGAACACAGAACTCCATGACAAGGGATCTAAGGAGGGCAACACCAAGACACATAATAATTAAAATGGCAAAGAAAAAAGACAAGGACAGAGTATTAAAGGCAGCCAGAGAGAAAAAAGGTCACCTACAAAGGAAAACCCATCAGGCTATCATCAGACTTCTCAACAGAAACCTTACAGACCAGAAGAGAATGGCATGATATACTTAATGTAATGAAACAGAAGGGCCTCAAACAAAGAATACTGTATCCAGCACGATTATCATTTAAATAAGAAGGAGGGATTAAACAATTCCCAGACAAGCAAAACTTGAGGGAATTTGCCTCCCACAAAAAACCTCTACAGGGCATCTTACAGGGACTGCTCTAAATGGGAGCACTCCTAAAAAGAGCACAGAACAAAACACCCAACATATGAAGAAGGGAGGAGGAGGAAAAGAAGGGAAAGAAATAATGGTCAGACTGTGTTTATAACAGCTGAATAAGCGAGTGAGGTCAGCAGTAAGGTAGTAAACAAGCTAACCTTGAACTTTTGGTAACCACAAATCTAAAGCCTGCAATGGCAATAAGTACATACTTTTCAATAGTCACCCTAAATGTAAATGGACTGAATGCACCAATCAAAAGACACAGAGTAACAGAATGGATAAGAAAGCAAGAGCCATCCATATGCTGCTTACAAGAGACTAACTTCAAACTCAACGACATGCACAGACTTAAAGTCAAGGGATGGAAAAAGATACTTCATGCAAACAACAGAGAAAGAAAGGCAGGTGTTGCAATACTAGTATCACACAAAACAGACTTCAAAATAAAGAAAGTAACAAAAGATAAAGGAGAACATTACATAATGATAAAGGGCTCAGTCCAACAAGAGGATATAACCATTATAAATATATATGCACCCAATACAGGAGCACCAACATATGTGAAACAAATACTAACAGAACTAACGGAGGAAATATAATGCAATGCATTCATTTTGGGAGACTTCAACACACCACTCATTCCAAAGGACCGATCCACCAGAAAGAAAATAAGTAAGGACACACAGGCACTGAACAACACACTAGTACAGATGGACCTAATAGACATCTATAGAACAGGATACACATTCTTCTCAAGTGTGCATGGAACGTTCTCCAGAATAGACCACATACTAGGCCACAAAAAGAGCCTCAGTAAATTCAAAAAGATTGAAATTCAACCAACTAACTTTTCAGACCACAAAGGTATAAAACTATAAATAAATTGTACAAGGAAAGCAAAAAGACTCACAAACGCATGGAGGCTTAACAACACGCTCCTAAATAATCAATGGATCAATGACCAAATTAAAATGCAGATCCAGCAATATATGGAAACAAATGACAACAACAACACAAAGCCCCAACTACCGTGGGATACAGCAGCAGTCTTAAGAGGAAAGTATGTAGCAATCCAGGCATATTTAAAGAAGGAAGAACAATCCCAAATAAATAGTCTAATGTAACAATTATCAAAATTGGAAAAAGAAGAAAAATGAGGCCTAAGGTCAGCAGAGGAGTGAGATAACAAAGATCAGAGAAGAAATAAATAAAACTGAGAAGAATAAAATAATAGAAAAATCAGTGAAACCAAGAAAGAGCTGGTTCTTCGAGAAAATAAACAAAAAAGATAAGCCTCTAGCCAGACTTATTAAGAGGAAAAGAGACTCAACACACATCAACAGAATCAGAAACGAGAAAGGAAAAATAATGATGGACCCCACAGAAATACAAAGAATTATTAGAGAGTACTATGAAAGCCTATATGCTAACAAGCTGGGAAACCTAGGAGAAATGGACAACTTCCGAGAAAAATACAACCTTCCAAGACTGACCCAGAAAGAAACAGAAAATCTAAACAGACCAATTACCAGCAATAACATTGAAGTGGTAATCAAAAAGATACCAAAGAACAAAACCCCCGGGCCAGATGGATTTACCTTGGAATTTTATCAGACATACAGAGAAGACACAATACCCACTCTCCTTAAAGTTTTCCAAAAAATAGAAGAGGAGGGAATACTCCCAAACTCATTGTATGAAGCTAACATCACCCTAATACCAAAACCAGGCAAAGACCCCACCAAAAAAGAAAACTACAGACAAATATCCGTGATGAACGTAGATGCAAAAATATTCAACAACATATTAGCAAACCAAATTCAAAAATACAGCAAAGGACACCATCAATAGAACAAAAAGGTACCCTACAGTATGGGAGAATATATTCATAAATGACATATCTGATCAAGGGTTGACATCCAAAATATATAAAGAGCTCACACACCTCAACAAACAAAAAGCAAATAATCCAATTAAAAAATGGGCAGAGGAACTGAACAGTTCTCCAAAGAAGACATTCAGATGGCCAACAGACACCTGAAAAGATGCTCCACATCGCTTGTCATCAGAGAAATGCAAATTAAAACCACAATGAGATATCACTTCACACCAGTAAGGACAGCCACCATCCAAAAGACAAACAACAACAAATGTTGGCAAGGTTGCGGAGAAAGGGAAACCCTCCTACACTGCTGGTGGGAATGTAAATTAGTTCAACCATTGTGGAAAGCAGTATGGAGGTTCCTCAAAATGCTCAAACTAGAAATAACATTTGACCCAGGAATTCCACTTCTTGGAATTTACCCTAAGAATCCAGCACTCAGGTTTGAAAAAGACAAATGCACCCCTATGTTTATCGCTGCACTATTCACAATAGCCAAGATATGGAAGCAACCTAAATGTCCATCAGTAGATGAATGGATAACACAGAGAAGATATGTAGTGATTTTACAGCATCTTACTATGTTGATGGACAATGACTGTGAATGGGTATGTGGTGGGAACTTGGTGAAGGGGGGAGCCTTTTAAACATAATGTCCTTCATGTAATTGTAGATTAATGATACTGAAATAAAATTTTAAAAAAAGAAGCATTAGAATGAGCTCTTTGTTAAATATTTTGTAGAATTTACTTGTGAAGCCATCTGGAACTGGACTTTCATTTTTTTGGGGAGTTTTTGATTACCATTTCAATTTTATTGCTGGTAATTCGACTATTCAGGTTTTTGTTTCTTTCTTGGTCTGTCTTGGAAGGCTATATATTTCTAGGAATTTATTTCTTCTAGATTGTTCAATTTATTGGCATATAATTTTTCATAGAATTCCTTTATAATTCTTTATTTCTCATTTTATTTGTGTACTCTTTTTTTCTTGGTAACTTTGGCTAGGGGGTCATCTATTTTGTGTATCTTCTCAAAGAACCAGCTCTTGATTTCATTGATTTTTTTTCTATTTTCTTATTCTTTATTTTATTTATTGTTGGTCTGATCCTTTTTATGTCCCTTTTTCTAGTAACTATGGGTTTCCTTTGTTCTTCTTTCTCATTTCTGTATTTGTGTATTTAAATTGTTCATTTGGGAGTTCTTGTTTCTTGAGACAGGACTGTATTCCTATCTACTTCCTTCTTAGAACTGTTCTGTGGCATCCCACATATTCTGAACTATACAGTTTCTGTTTTCATTTGTCTCCATGTATTATTTGATTTCCTCTTTTATTGGTTCATTAATTCACTAATTATTTAGAAGCATGTTGTTTATCCTCCATGTGTTTGTGAGTTTGTTTTTTTTTTCATGTAATTGATTTCTGGTTTCATACCATTACGATCTGAAAAGGTAGCTGATACAATTTCACTGTTTTTTAATTTATTGAGACTCTTTGTGTCATAATATGTGATTTATTCTGGAGACTGTTTCATGTGCACTTAAGAAAAATGTGTGTCTTGTTGCTTTTGGGAAGAATGTTCTGTATGTATCTGTTAAGTCTATCTGGTTTAATGTGTTAATCAATACTTCTGTTTCCTTATTTGTTTTCTTACTGGATGTTCTTTCCACTGATATAAGTGGGATGTTAAAATCCCTTAATATGATTTGATGCTGCCTATTTTCCCCTTTAACTCTGCTAATATTTTTTTTTATATATTTAGGTGCTCCTATGTTTGTTGCACAAATATTCATAATTGTTCTATCCTGCTTTTGGACTGATCATGTTGTTGACATTATATAATGTCTTTCTTTGTTTTAAAGGTTTTTTTTGTCTTATATTAGTACTGGTACTCCTGCTTTTTTCTCCCTTTTATTTGCATGAAATAACATTTTCCATCCCTTCACTTTCAGGTCTATGTATGTCTTTAGGCCTGAGTCTTTTGCAGTCAGCCTATAGATGGGTCTTGTTCCTGTATCCATTCTGCCACCCTATGTCTTTTGATTGGTTTAGGTACTCCATTTATAATTAAGTAATGGTAGCTATATACTTTTGCCATTTCATTCATTGTTTCCTGGCTGTTTTTGTAGATCCTCTCTTCTTCCCCTATTATATTCTTCTCTTTTTATTTGATGGTTTTCTTTAGTTTTATGCTTACATTTCTTTTTCTTTTAATTGTTTGTGTGTCTCTATTATAGGCTTTACATTTGTGGTTATCATAGGTTCATGGATAGTTGCCTAATATATGACACTCCATATTAAGTTGATGGTTGCTCTATTTTGAACACAATCTAAAAGCATTGTTTTTAACTATTCCTCCTCCTCTATACTTCATGTATGTCAAAATCTATATCTTTTGTGTATCCCTTGACTGATTTTTTGTAGTGTTGAATTTACTACTGTTATTTTTAAGCATTATACTTGCTTGTAGTTGGTCTACTATGTTTACTGTAGGTTTATTTTCACTGATGAATAATATTTAGTCTTAAGAATATTTGCATTTACAGAAGTCCCTTTAACATATCCTGTAAGGTCAGCTTAGTGCTAGTGAATTCTTTTAACCTTTCTTTGTCTAGGTAACTTTTAATCTCTCCTTCAATTCTGAATGATAACCTGGCTGATAGAGAATTCTTGGTTTTAGCTTCTTCCCTTTCAATACATTAAATATTAAGTATTTCATGCCACTTCCTTCTGGCCTGTAATGTTTCTGCTGAAAAAATCGCTGATAGCCTATTACATTTTCCTTAAAGGAACTGTGTGCCTCTCTCTTGCTGCTTTTAAGATTTTCTCATTAAGTTTAATCTTAGTTATTTTAATTAGTGTATGTCTTGGTGTTGTCTTCTGGAGTTCCTTTTGTTAGAAGCTCTCTGCACTTCCAGCACCTGGATATCTATTTCCTTCCCCAGACTGGGGAATTTAACAGCTATTATTTCTTCAAAGAGACTTTCTACTCCCTTGTCTCTCTCTTCTCCTTTTGGGACCCTTATTTTGCAAATATTAGTTGATTTGGAGCTGTCACACAACTGTCTTCACTTCTCATTTTTAGAATTTTTTTTCTTTTTGTTCCTCAGCTTGACTGTTTTTCTATTTTCTATTTTCCATCTAATTAAATCCTGTACTTCCAGTGGTTTCTTATTCATTCCCTCCATTGCATTTTCCATTTAAGTTATTGTGTTCTTCAGTTCTTTTTCAAATTTTCTATATTGTTCAAATTTTCTACGTTTGCTGAAGTTCTCACTGAGATCAACTCTTTTCTCCAGGTTAGTGATCATCTTTTTGTCTGTTGGTTTGAAATCTTTATCAGTAAGCCTGGTAATATCCATTTTATTTTTCTGGTGTCTTATCTTGTTGTTTTCTTTGGAACATATTTCTTTGTCTCATTTTGTCTGTGTTTCTGTGTTTCTTTGTCTGTATTAGACCTGCTATGCTTCCTGGTCTAGAAAGCAGTGGCTTTATGAAGACATCCTATGGTGCCTGGAAGCTCAAGACTCTTTGCTAACCAGTTCCTGATTCTCCTTTGTGGTGGAGCTGCAGTTTCTGTTGGTTGGCTGTGGGTGGGCTCCCTTCTTCCTGCCTGTGAGCAGTGACTGATCTCTATCATCAGTACCATTTGTGTGTCTTGTGATGCTTCTGTTGGGATTCATTGTGGGGAGGGCTACCCTCTGCCTGCACTCAGCAATGGGAACTGATACTGGTCTGGGTTGGCTGGATGAGGTGGGCGGGCAGGGAAGCAGCACTGTGGAGCTAAGCCACCAGTGAGGGAGCTGAAGAGTTCAAGAGCTGCCTCCTGCAAGCACCCCACCAGTGTTGCTTAAGGATGGCTGGGAAAGTGTCCTCCTTCTACCTGCCAGGCAGCAACGTTTGACTACAGAAATGTCCCATGAGCACCTGACCAGTTGGGCTGAGGGAGGTATGGCAATGCATTGTCCATTTGCCCTTTCTCCTCTGGAGAGACCTTTCTCTGATCCTGCCCTTCTGGCACACTTCCTGCTGCTGGTAAATCTTTTGAACTACCACCTCTATGTTGGGTTTCAGTGGAACTGATAGAGTGTACCTCTTCTTCACAAGTGACAGGAGTCTCAGCCTCCCAAAGTGCTCCAACTCTCCCTGGTGTCCAGCCCCGTTAGTCACCAAAGCCCAATGCAGTGTGGGCTCATAAACTCAGAGCATATCTCCAGTGCCAAGTATGCCGCATTCCAGAGTGTTTTTCCCCTCCTCACCCCATTCCTCTCCCTCTCAGTTGTGGGCTGGGATGAGGGAAGGGCTTGAGACCCAATCGTTCATGGCTTTACCCTGACACTTTACCCTTCTCAGTGTGGTCTTCTCTTCTTCACCAGGTGAAGATGGTCTGTTCTAAAATCTTCAGGTAATTTTTAGGGTTAGCTGTATTTACTGTAGTTGTTTCCTTGAAATTTGTTTGGGAAGAGGTTTCTGCCTTGCCATTCTACTCTACCATCTTTTTGTAGCAATCAAATAAAGCTTCCAACTCCACTTCTGGGGCCTCTGGCACTGCAGATGAAAGTGTCCTGGCACAGAGCTCAGAACTTGAAACATTTTTATATTGCTATAAAACTGTACCATGAGATAACTCCATTTTCTAAAATTCCATACCTAATCACTAATGATGGGAGATGATTTAAAATAATCAGTGATTAAAACCCTTGTCATAACCTTTCTGTAACACGTCCTCATGTCTGACTTTGCCTACCTAGATCAAACCCATATTAAACTTCTAAATGTGGTATAGTGTGTTCTAGGTTAAACTCAATGACTGCTAATCCTAGTTCAAAGTAATGACAAGGAGTAGGCATAATGGAAAGATGGAAACTAATAATCCTTGATCACACTACTATGTGTTCCCCTCTATCTTACATTGTTCTCATAGCAACATCAAGTGTTAGAAATAAATTCCCACCACTTGATAGATAAGCAATGGATATTTTGAAGAGTTCTTATCCAAAGTGTGGGCTTAGGCATGAATCATAAAATAGTTCTGTTTTGATTCAAAAGCCTTTGATCTTTTTTAACTTGCTGGATTTTCATTTTCATTCCTTCTTAGAAACAGTAAATCACAAAAATGACTGAGAAATAGAATTAAAGGAAAATTAAGATCATAATCTTATTAGACCATAGGATAGGTGAATGTCTCATATTGTCAAACATGTGTGGGGGAGAATTAACAGATAAATATGAATGGACTGATACAAAGTCTCTTAACATTGTCCTTGATAACTCAGCTTCCAAATAAATGCAACTGTTTGAACCTAATGTAACTTCAATCTTATGGAATAAACAAATCAACACATTTTATGGATGCATTAATATCACTGTCATAACATTTTAACATATTTCAAAAGGAACAAATCATTAAATGATGAATTATGACTGGGAGTTGATTTTCATTTACTAAATACTTTGCTATTTCCTATACCATAGAATTCGAGTTTCACCCTTTAAACTCAATGAAAGTCCTTAACAATCTGACTTCACATTGACTTTCAAAATATGTCTGGACTGTGTGCATGTATACCAAAAAAATGAACCTGATATTTCTACTCATAGTAATTTCTCTGTTCATAATATTCTCTACTGCTCCTTCCCTATCTCAGCTTGGAAATACAATGTTTGTTTTTTACAAGTATAAATGCTGCTTCTGGAAATTCTTCTAGGCCCAGAAAGAAGTAACCACTACTCCCTTAAGCCCTTCTCTCTCATGATGCTCTTTGCTTAAGTAAGTCTCATGCTGGGCAGCATTAAGAACTTCTGAAGCACAGAAACTTGATACTAAAAAAACTGGCTTGAAATCCTAGCTCACCAACTTACTAAGTGCTTGATTTTGGCTACGTTGCTTCAACTAAATACACTGTACTTTCTTCAGTGCTAAATTAAGAGTATTTCTAAAGATGTTTGCAAAAATAAATTAGCCATATAATGTAGACATTGCATAGTGCACAGTGTGAAACTGAATAAAGGAAACCTCAATTAAAATGGAGATGAGAGGCCAGAAAGAGGAGCTTTCACCCTGGTCAATGGCAGAGCCCAACAGAAAGAGACCATACTCTAAATAAGGAGAAGCCTATACTTTACTACCCAGCAGGAGAAAGATTTTATTTTTGTCTGGCAACCGCCAAGACAATGACAGACTGTCACAACTCAGCGAATGAAAAGCCACTTTGAGCTCCCAGTTTACTCCAATGGTAGTTTTTGTTTATAACAGCCCCTCTCAACTTCCCCCTTCCCTCTATGAAAGAGCTTTCCTTTCCGTTGTTCTCCAGACCAGCCTTTGGTTTTGTCAAAGCTTGCTTGTTCCAAACTGTAATTTTCTGCTATTCACAAATAAATCCATTCTTGTTGGGAAAATAACTGACAGTTTAATTTTGAAGGTTAACACTAGTAAGCATATAATATCAGTTTAATATTTTTTTAATTTTACAGTAAAGTCAACCTTTTGAGATATACCTTCCCTGTATGTTCTATTAGCTATAAAATTATATGTTAAGTATGTGAATGTACTTAAAACATTTTGAATCTATATTTTCAGTTGTTTTATCTGTTGGAAGAAAATAATTCCAATAGCATTAGCATCTCATTCAACCATCAAGACATGATCTGTTTAAAATTTTGGGAGATTTTCTAACTAGTTCATATTCTCTTTATCTGTTACCTTTCATTTATACACACACACACAAACATACACACACTTACACAAACAAATTCTGCTGCCATTTCCAAGTTGGGCAACATTGTTAAATTAAAGCCACTCCTGCACTTATGGACCAAATTCAAATTCCCCATTTTACCAACTGCTTAATTCATGCAAAATTAAGCCACCTGCTTACTTAGTACAACATTACATTAACTCATTTTGATTATGTTGCAGACTGCAAGTGCCAATGTCAATAGTGTGTAGGCACATCTCCAAAATATCTTCTAGCAGAGTATTCTGTGTTCTATGGACTCTTTTGGCTCACCTGTGTGTTGTAGCCATTCAATAAGCAGTAAAAATGTTAGCATACAATAAAAAAAAACCAAAAAGGAGGGAAAAACAAACAAAAGTTAGCCAGCAATAATAAGGAAATTTATACCTAATATGGAAATTCAGTATGTGGAATATCATCACACCCTCCCTAAGGACAAAAATAGAATCCACTATATAATGATCTACATTTACAGTTAGTTGCCTCTTGTTTTATCAACTTAATTATTTCAGTTGATCCTTGAACAACAAATACATTTCAGAAATTTTTAACAACCATCTATATTACATTCCTCCAAATTTCCCCTCACTATATTACCTTTAACACTTTGAAGATATCAGCATCTTATATATACATGTATGTGTATATTATATATATATTACACACACATATATATATATAATCTATACATCATCTGTATACATACATGCATATATATTTGTGTGCTTGTGTGGTATGTATGCATATATCACCATGGTCATCATGTATGAAGGTGGCAGACTAGGAAGTACCAGCACTCTGTGCCCCCACCTAGACAACACCGCAGTGGCAGAATCTGCCTGATGTAACATTTTGGAACTCTGGAGTTTATTGAAGGTTTACAGCTTCCAGGAGAAAGCTTAGATGGTAAACTGCAGTTAACTTCAGTGAGTTTCACTCTTATTACTGTAGCAGCTACTGATCCTCCATACTTTGTCCTACAGTAGTAACTGAGCAAATGTTCCAGGAGCACTGTACTACACACAGTCTGTGGGAGCCAGGACCCTGGATGTCTGACCTGATTGCTGATTCTCACCTCAGACGTGCAGAAAATAATGATGTCAAACAAAAATAAACTGTTGTTAAACACTGACTGAAGCTATATCTCATTATCAAATGTACTAAAACATAGTTTGGAAGACATTATTCAACCTCTAAAGCAACACTATAATACAGACAGATAAACAAACATTCTATCCAACAATTGAAGCTGTATGGCTCAGCTTCTCATTGTATATAGAATTAATTTGAAACTCTTTGACACTCCCTCACACATCACAAAGCACACTTATCACTGTTTTGTTACACAATTTACTTTCACATGTAAATTTCCTTGTCCATTTATTTTTTGTCTTGTAAAATGTTCATTCACTTTAGTTCTTATTATAAGCATCCTCTGTAATAACTCACATTCGTTTCCATTTTTTAAATTGAGGTAAAATATATACAACATAAAATTTACCGTTTTAACCATTTAAAAGTACACAATTCAGTAGCATTAAGTAAATTCACAATGCTCTATAACCATTACTATTGTCTTTTTCAATAACTTTGTTATCAACCCAAACAGAATCTCTGTACCCCTTACCTACTCTACCTTTCCTTAAACTCACAGTAACTTCTATACTACTTCTTGTCTTTACAAATTAAACTACTCTAAGTACCTCCTAGAAGTGGAAACATACAGTATTTGTCTTTATTGAACTGTCTTATTTCACTTATTATAATGTCTTCAAGGTTTATCCACATTGTAGCATGTGTCAGAATTTTCTTCATTTTTAAAGCTGAATAATATTCCGTTGTACATTCATGCTACATTTTGTTTACCCATTCTTCCTTCCATCAATGGACATTTGGGTTTCTTTCTTTCCATCTTTTGACGGATGATATGGTTATGAATAATGTTGTTATGAATATAGGTGTAAAAGGTTCTATGTATGAGTCCCTATTTTCAATTTTGGGGGTATATGCCTAGAGCAGAATAGCTGGATCATATTGTAATTATATTTCTAAGTTTTTGAGGAACCATCACATTGTTTTGCATAATGGCTACACCATTTTATAGTCTCACTAAACTGCATTTTATACATCTTCATCAATACTTATGTATGGTTTATTTGATAACAGCCATATTAGTGAGTATGAGGCAATATCACATTGTGGCTTTGATTTGCAATCCGTTGTGATTTGCAATCCATTGTGATTTGCAAATCTATTGATTTGAACAATGTTGTGTTGTTTTTCACTTATATACAGATATTTTCTAAATTTCTTTTTGATTTGTTTTTGACCCAACAGTTTTTTCAGAGTGCTTTGTTTATACGCATATGAATTTTAGGATGTTTTATTCTATTTCTGCCAAAATAAAAATTGCCATTGGATTTTGATAGGGACTACAAAGAATCTGTAGATTGCATCAGGTAATATAGACATTTTAAGAATTTAAATCTTCCAATCCATGAGAATGGAATTTCTTTCCATTTATTTGTATCTTTTTTCAATTTCTATTAGCAATGTCATAATTTTCAGGATATAAGATTTTGACATTATTGGCTAAGCTTATTCCTAAATACTTATCCTTTTTGATGTTATAATAAATGGAATTGTATTCCTAATTTCCTTTTCAGATTGGTCATTGTTAGTGTGTAGAATTACAATTTATTCCTGTACATTTTGTATTATAACTTTAATGCAATTATTAGTTACAACAGTTTTTTTGTGGAATCTTTATGGTTTTATACACATGAAAACATGTCATCTGCAAACAGATGTTTTTACTTTTTTCTTTTCCATTTGGATGCCTTTTATTTTTGTTTCTTATCTAACTGCTCTGTCTACTATTTTTAATACAGTAATGAAAATGGAGATCCTTGCCTGGTTTTTGATACTAGAGAAAATGTTTTCAGTCTTCACTATTCATTATGATACTAGCTATGGATTTCAATATATGGTTCTTATTATGCTGAAGTAGTTTTATTGTATTCCTAGTGGGTTGGATGCTTTTATTAAGAAAGGAGTATTAAATTTTTTCAAATGTTTTTCTGCATCAGTTGGGATGAATCTGTGGTTTTTGTCTTTCGTTTGCTTAATGTGGTATATTACACATGTTGAACCATTCCTTGCATTCCAGAAATAAATCCCACTTGATCATGATATATAATCCTTTTAATATGCTGTTTAAATTGGTTTGCTAGTATTCTGTGTGAGAATTTTTGATTAATGGTCATAAGGTATATTGGTATCTGGCTTTCTTATTTTGTAGTGTTTTTTCTGTTTTTGTCTGTCTTTATTATATGGGTGATGCTGGCCTCATACAATCAAGTTAGAGAGTGCTTCCTTCTCTTTAATTCTTTGGAGGAATTTGAGGAGAATTTTTATTAATTCTTCCTGGATTGTTAGAATTCTCCAGTGAAGCCATCTGGTGTTTCTTTATTGGGAGGTTTTGGATTACCATGTCAATCTCTTTAGTAGTTATAGGTCTCTCTAGATTTTTAATATATTAATGTTTCAGTCTTGGTAGGTCATATGTTTCTAGGAATTTATCCATTTCCTCTAGGTTATATAGTTTGTTGATACACAATTGTTCATAACATTCTTTGTATTTACTAATGATTTTTATTTTTGTTACCCTTCTTTCATTTCTAATGTTATTCAAGGTCATCTCTCTTTCTTAGTATAGCCAAGACTTTGTGCACATAGGCTTATTATTTTTATATCTTCCTGAGTTGTCTGAATTATCATTAAAGGATGTCTTTGTCTCTCATGACAGTTTTTATCTTAAAGTCTATTTTGTCTGATATAATTAGGGCCTCCCCTGCTCTCTTCAGTTGCCATTTGTATAGAGTATCCTTTCCACTCTTTTACTTTAACCAGGGGTTCTGTTAACACATATTGAAGGCTGATAATCAGTTTATTATTTCTGAAGAACAGTTACTCCATTATTTATAAGGCTGAAATAAATGACTAGAACCTACTTCCTTGAACAGACTATGTGGCGTGAATGTTGCATTCATCTACAGGAAAACAATATTTTAAATATTCTCTATTTCACATCTTCCAACAAATAAATCTGTATCCTATGATAAACATTTATCTTTGACCTATATACTAATATCCATCATTGAACAACATGGGACAACCTTTAATGAAATTAAATTGATAACTGATAATAACATCAAAAAGGTAATTGTTATTTGATATAACTGCCTTGGAAATATTGCTATCTGAAGTTCAGTGGAGTTTTTATTCATTGCACTTTTACTTTGATTTTCTAATATATTATTTTGAACCCTAAGAAGTAGCAGCTGAGACACTCATTACTTTTGACTACAAATAGTTTCAGAATTGATGGGAAAGCTGATTTAGACAGCACATTCAATACAAAGGCCTCTTTTAAGATGTCTTAGTGACAGACTTTGGTGACAAGATTTCATGTGTCTTCCAGCATATTAAAAAATAGAATTCCCTACTGCAATTTTAACTTCTGGAGAAATAAAGATAGAATTGAAGATTGTACATTGATCTCTGGCATAATCATATTCAGTGTAAAACTATTTCATAATGAAATGTGTCTCAAAATAAACTCAATACTAAAATTAAACATATTCACTTACATTTGGCAATAAAATAAAAAGGAAGGAAGCTGAGATTCTGAAAATGAACAAATAATATAGACATTTGTTAACAAAAGCTAATATAAAAAGACAAGAAAATAAATGGCCAATATCCTTGCAAAGGGAGAAAAAAAGTAGTTTTTAAATTAATGTAACTTCACAGGATCCCAGTGTCCTTGAATAGTGATGTTAATTCTGTCTTTTAATACTTATGTTATAGCATTATCATTTGTTTATTGTGGTGATATTCCCAATCAAAATTTTTAATATTCCCCAGAAGTAATGTTTAGTAAGAGAGGTACATGAAAGTTCTAATTTCATTTTAGTTTTAGTAACTAAATTTTTCATTTGTTTTCAGCTTATTTGCTTGTAGACTGCAAGATAGAGATGCTAATGTCTATGGTGAACTTTTATTTTTTGTGCTTTTAAAGTTTTGTTCTTTAAAATTGACTGTAGAATAATTTATATATATATGAATATATATATATTTAATTCAGAATGCTCTTATTAATGTAATTATGTTTATATTCCTGTATGTTTCTGGTGTGGGGAGACACAGAGATAAATATTAGAAACCCCAATAATAATATCCATAGTTGAATATAGAGTATAAACTTTTGGATCAGGCAAAAATAAAAAGGAAAATTAGACTTGATTAAACTAATATCACTATTATAGTAGTGGTAGAAGTAGTAATTAGTTGTAGAAGTAAGATAGGTAGTGGTATTAGTTATCACAGGAAAAATAATGAAAAAAATTCATAGCAGTATTAATATAGGAAAATTAATTTTGGCTTAGTGGAGTTAGAAATAGTATGGGTAATTATTTTTAAAATGATAAAATACAATTATATTTAAATTTGATATAGTTAAATTTAGTTATATTTGAAAAACAATAAAATATATTACAAATTTTTTTACAAGGACATTTGTATTGGCTTCACTCCTTTTAATTATATTTTACTATAAAATAAAAACAGAAGCCCTGTGATTTATTATTCTGCAGATAATATCTCCACACCTGCTACTGCAGTTGAAGGCTATAAATCAGGCAAGGATCCAGTTTCCCTGTTTCAAGTTCAGCATTTTATTTTCTTTTATAAGTAAATGAAACCTTTGCACATGATTTAATTAAAAATAGTTTAGTATTATTGTTTCTCTATCATAAAAAAAGGTATTTGGTAAAATACCCTGTATCTTCTTATGGAGAATTTGTATTTGAATATACATTAAGAAAAAGAAAAGAGCAGTTTATTTCACTATTAATTTTAAATTAATATTTATAAAGTCATAAAACTCAACCTCGATGCATGTGGAAAATGAAAAATTCAGGAAAGCAAGTTCTAAGAAATTCTCACTTGAGCTGGAATGGAGAAGTGCTGTGTGTAGAGGCATCCAGCTGCCACTTTCTTTGGCTGACTAAATGAAGGTCTTCTGAGAGTAAACTTACTCTGATAGAAGCAGCGGACAGAAACCTCCTCATTGGAACTGTGCCTTAGTATTCAAAAGGGTGAGACAAAGCTCCATGCTGGTTGCAAACTATGGTGGTGGTTACTCTTTGACCTACAACTAAATCTTAATCATGTGATAGGGAAGTGGAAGATATGTAGAAATCTGAATGGAAGATATTTAAAACAGCTGGGGAAAGTAAGAGTTCAGGTTAGAGATAAAGAATAAGAATGTAATTTGTTTCATTACCAGAGTACAATGAAATACTTAAAGTCAAATATACACACTCAGAGTGAAAACCTGGAAGAGAAACACTAACTGGAAAGTGTTGGCACATAGGGCACATGTGGATTTATTAACATCAACAATATTACTATTACCACTAGCACAATCATCCTCTGAAGATTAGAGAGAGGAAAAAATAATACTGCAAATGGATTTGTAAGATGAGAAAGCCCAGGGCAGACATTGAAATGGATTTCTAATATTTAAGAAAGACATTTAGAACTAAAGCTATCAAATAATAACTAATAAAAGGCATCTCCTGTTAAAACCAGAGCTACTAATTTATTATATACACTTGTGTTGATGATTTATTAGGATCAGGAAAATAAGAAGTCAAGGAAATCTTCCCTAGTCACATCCATAGTTGTATTATCTTTTGACAGTCTTCAGGAAGAGAAGGTATGAGAGAATCAAGTTTTGTGTATTTGGCATTAAACAAATGGATGCTTTCTGAGCAAGCATGATTGTTTTGTTTCTTTTCTAAGTATCCAGAAGCTTTTATCAAATGACTTCACCATGGGATATAATTTTACACTACAAGAATACTGGTTAATACTCCCTTCTTGGTAACACAGTGTGTCCCCTTTTGAAGTATTTTATTATATTGACATTCCTCAAATTACATAAAATCTTTTGGGGTTGGGGAGAAATATTCTTGTCAATTAAGATAAAACAGCAAAACATAAACCCAAATAGAAATTAAAGAACCTGAGAACATTTACAGAACCTTTAAAAAAGAACTTTTTAACTTGCAGTTTTACAAAAGATTTTGAGCATAGGCTACTTATTTATTGTTCAGATACTTTTTTAACATGTGTTCTTTGAGTCAAAATACTTTTTAATATACTTTTTATATTTTGGGGAAATACTCTTTGACTATAAATGTGAAACATGCTATTTGTGAATAAAGTTGATGTACAAGCATATAGTTCTGTACCTCAGCACCAATTATCATAGTGTCATGCATTCAAAATATTTTCCCCAAGTGGATCCATGAATGGATGTATATATATACTTACCACTGACTTAGAAAAATGATTCTCTGTTCAGAAACAAGTCACTAAGACATCAAATCTTATGAATCAACTCAATTTGCATCAAAATGCATTTGTTTTGGCACCTATAACTGGGCAAAACACAACTGTTTTATTTTTAATTTACACAATTAACACTTTATCTTACAATTATAAAGCTAAATCAAAGTATTCTGAGGGCTGAAAGGGTTTAATAATGTCAATTACATAGCAGTTGGGTTGAGTTGTAAATGTATCAGGGTATATATGGAACTATGGTGGCTATCTTCCCAATATTAATAATAGTGACTTTTTTTTACTATCAAATATACTTGGTTTGGATGATAAGTTATATGGTTTATCTGTTCATAAATTGAAAAGTTGAGATGTATTTTGAAAATAAGGATATTTATCAAGTAATGTAGGAGTGGATATATGGAAGAAATATCAGGAAAAAGGAAAATACCTAGAATAAAGAAAACAGTTAAAACATGACATAGGAACTGCCATTGGACTCAAAAGAGCAGATTTAACCCATAATGTAAATTGGATGATGCTATATATATTAGGGGACTTTGGGGAAGATGCTTATAAGTCTCATTGGGAATATGGGGACTTGTTTTTAAGGATTCGCATGGGAAGCTGAAAATAGGAACTCACTAGTATTCATGGGAACTCACTTTTGAATGTATTCTTTCTCACTAAGAGTCCACATTACCTTTGGATTTTATATGTTAGTTTATGTGACCGTCGAGTCCACAATCTTCCCACATTCTGGTTGTCTACTCTTCCTGTGTGTCTTCCCAAAAACCCAGAGAGGTCCACCCAATATTCATACCTCAACTACTAACCACATGAGGTAGCTACAAGATCAAATGATAAATATCTTTCTCATATATTTATACTATAAATTAACTTAGAAAAACACAAGAGATTTTATGGACACGTAGCACTCTTATTTTCCCTAATTATGTGGAGGAAAATTAACTAGATTACTTTTAATGATAGAATTTACCAGTCACTCACAAAGCTGTGAATGTGGGTCTGTTGTTTATGCAAGACAAATGGTGACACTGTCCCTTCCCATTACGAGGAAGGGTCTACCAACAGCTATACAAGTGAAAGGGCCTGTGGATGAGGCAACTTAATCTATGTGGGAATCGCAAAAACTGTACAGCAAGTCCAATACGGAAAGGTCAAATGATTCCTTACTCAATTTTTATTTTCTGTGTGGGAGAATGATTGGAATTGGTATTTAGAATGATTTATTTGACAGCATTGTGGAAAGACCTAGACTCTGGACTCAGGATTTGAGTGTAAGTGAGGGAAGAAACAAAGATCATTTTTATTGGATAATAAAGAATTCATTCAAAAATAAAAAAAATTGAGAAGTCTGTAGTTGAGTGTTTTTGTTTGGGAGTGGATGGGGCAGAGTGGAATGGTATGGCATATTTTATATATATTGCGTTTGAGGTTCAAAAAAGATACTGAGATTATCATCTGAGAAATTTTAAGGGATACAGATATTTTATAATAACCATTTAATTGAAATAGGTATCTCTGTATTAAGTTGAATGTAATCTCAGAGCAGTAATGGGTGTGTTATATAAAAAGCTGACTTGTAATTTGAGATTGTATAGTGCAAGTTTTTAGAATATTTGTAAACAGTTTATCTGTAAGACGATTTATCCAACAAAAGTAGTTGCTGAGTAGTGATCGTGGGAATGGAGAAGTTATGGAAACAACTAGATGCAATGATATACAGTCAAGGAGGCAATATTTTATGAGAAATGAGGTATCAAGCCAACCGGCAAGCAATGAAAATTTGGAAGGAACAGAGTGGGCAGATACATCCTGTAACAACAATAGAAGACATATACTAAGGAGTCTGGAGAAAGGGGATGTTCAGAAATACCTTATGCTAAAAATAGGCATATATATATAATCTAAAATAAAGACACAAAAGTGAATTGATCACTCTAGGCTAACCAACTAAAATGCCTATATAAAAACTCTAACAAGTTAATTTATTATAGCTCAGAATGATTGTCCAAGAGCATTTTAAAATTAAATTAAATATCTAGATAAATTTTTATCTTGTTAATATGTTCTTATGTTAAACTCTCTGCCTGGTATAAAGATTTTATTTTCACCATATTATTTTCATGTTTGTTTATGTATCACAGACACCTAGCATGCAGTTAGAAATTCCAACTTGGCAGTCAGAAAAACGTTTGGAAAAGAGAAATAAAGAGGCATCTTGATAGAGGTGATTGCTGATGACAGGATTGAGGATTATAAAGAGAAAGCAGAGAAAATAAGGAATTAATGAAAAGTAATTTTAGTGTGGCTAAAGAAATATCAAGGTGAATTATTTATCCCTAAATCTTAGATATGTATACATAAAGCATTTTGTTATGTAATATATATAAATGCTTCAGTAAAGATCCTAATTTGTATTTCTCCATTTTATACTTCCTTTTATGTCTTAGTTACCTTTTTTCTGCACAATAGTAGCTACTTATCCTTTGTTCTGCTTTTTCTTAGTGTTATCTTAACCAGTTTTTTTTTTGCAGTTTTATTAGTTTTCTTTCAGATCTCAAAAAATGGGAGTTCATCAATGCATGGTCTTTGTCAACTCGAGTATCTTTTTTTAAATCCCATTCCGAAGGTTTTGAATATGACTCCCTATGTATTAGATGCCAATCTTAATCTACTTCCTTCAAAATACCTGAAATGAATTTTCTCTCTCCAGTAGCATTACTATCCTCTTAGACAAATCACAATTACCTCGTCCTGGAGTGTTGCACAGCCTTGAGGTCAACGTGCCTGAAAAATCCCCAATTTCCATTTTCTACTTTTCTAGATCTCAGATTAAACAGAATCTTCATAGAAAAGTCTACTGATGATTCTATTCCAAATTAGGTCATGCCCTATTCCCAATTGTTTTCAAACACTGCACATTCTTTGTTCTCTTCATAGCACATACAGCAGCTTTTAAGTATGTAAGTGTGCACCCATCTATTTGTTTATTATTTATTTTCACTCCTCTCTCTAGTACTGTAAGTTCCACAGTGACAGAAACTATTCTGATTTTTTAACCTTTATATTCCTGGTGTCTAATATATGGTTGGCACATCATGGGGAAATCAATAAGCATTTATATATAGAAGAGTGAATGAAAGAAGAAATTCAACAGAAGGCTAACGCCAAGGAAAATTGCAATCCTTAAAACATATGGGAATGTAAAGCAGACAAGAAGGAAATATTTGGATATGATAGGTATATGCACTATCTTGATGTTGTGATTTTTCACAGGCATACACATTACATATGCCAAAACTTTTCAAATTTTATAATTTAAATGTACATTTTACTGTATATTAGTTATACCTCAATAGAGTTGTTTTTAAAAGATGGCAGTGATATGCTGGGTTTAATGTGACTGAGTTAAAAGACCTTGAGTAATGGGTAGTATTTATTTGATTAGATAGCTGGTTAGT
Organism: Manis javanica; assembly: GCF_040802235.1. NCBI lineage: Eukaryota > Metazoa > Chordata > Mammalia > Pholidota > Manidae > Manis > Manis javanica. Next base: position 40,364,880 of record NC_133164.1, read on the forward strand.
CATCATAAATAAAGGAAGAGTGGGTTTGAAGGGATAATTTGCATGGGAAGCTAGATGGGAAAGAAAGCAGCATAAATAGGAAACATTTAATTGGATACATTTGTAGTAAATTCCTAACTGTAAGATTACAAGTAGATAAGTGAACAGAGATCAGATAGTAATAAAAGTCAATTCAAGGGAGTGTTGCTTACATAGTTGGTTTGTATTGACATTAGAATTCCTGACTGTACTTTAACATGCTTCAGTAGAAAGTGAGATTTAGAAAACCCAGGAAAGAAATTTTAAAATAAAGTGATCATTTGAGGTCATTTAAAATAAAGTGGTCAAAATACTGAGGTCATTGAGAAGATGGAAAAAATACTACCTGTTGATAAAAGGATTTGTCTTGGATAGAAAGAGGAATGTATCCTCCACTTTCCCTGGAGAGATGAAGAGCAGAGGATTAATAAATGAGTTCCTAAAATAAGCAGCCTTGTTCATGGCACACTGAGTAATCTCTGATGTAGGAATTACAGGAAATAGTTCTAAATGAACTGAAAGAATAACGTCTGAAAATACAGAATTGTAGTTAATATTTATATATAACTATATATATAGTTAATATTTATATATAACTATATTGATAAATAATTATATAAATATATTTATGGTTAATATATTTAAAGAAATATTGTCATAAATCTCTTTTAATAAAATATGGCCTCTAAAACTGATCATTGTTCGACCTTGGACAGGTCACATAAATTCTCTAAGCCCATTTCTCCACAAACATAAAAACAACAAAGATATGTACACTGGGGTTTGTAATATATTAAAAGATATTAAAAATAAATGTATTGAATAACAGCCACTCAGAAGTCCTCATTGTAAGAAGATGGAGAAGTGCCAAATCTCATCTTATTGTGGAAGGATGGTAAGACACACACACAATATTTGAAATAGCAATCACAAAGTAGTAAATGAAAGTTTAAATTTGTATTTTGGAAAGTATACATTTTCTATACAGTTGGATCAGATGTGAGCACTAATGAAGGTACTGTAATTTGTTGAAGTACATAATTAATATATTTTGTTGATCAATTCAATTTTTTAATCAGATAGTCATGTAGGTAAAGCTTTGCTGAGTGAGCCTGCCATGTTGTGGCCTCATGAAATGAAGAATAAAACTGCATTTGAACTGATTCACTTAATGTGGCTGATAATTGTCAGATCAATATAAAGTTTTATTTTCAACTTAATACCTAATAGAGTGACAAATAATTATCAAAAGTGCCTTCCAGCATATCCTTCCTATACTTCCTATATTTAAACAATAATCATCTCAAATGTGCTTGCTTTCTTTGATTTTCATAGGAAAAATGGACAATTATATAGCACACACAAAAGAAATACACAAATGTATCTTTCATTAGTCATTATGGTATAAAACACCACTCTTGTTGGACACATTTTAAATCAGATGAAAAAGTGTTTATAATTTTATAAAATTAATTGTCAGTTATTTGTGGTAATCTGCATAGATAATATTTAACACAGTAAAAATTACATCTGTGGAAAAATGAAAAAAAGAAAAAAGCAATAGTCAAAAAACTGTTAATAATTATTTCTTACTCTCCACATTATTTACTTTATTATAGTTTTCCCTAAATCTATTGTTATTCATAGATAGAAGGAAACAAATTTTGGGATTCACAGCATTTTAAATCAGATTTAATTAAAAACGTGTCCATATATTCCTACTGAAACTGTCAAAGGTCATTCAGAGTAAGTGCATATTCTTTTCAGTTGAACTAGAAAAATCATTGTTCCTCATTTAATTCATTATTATTTTTAAATGAAGCATTTGGAGACTATAGATTCATGATTGTAAACAATTATATTTAAAATTTCTCCAGCTCTAGTCAGTGAGGATGTTCCTTGAATTTTCTGGGTGAATTTTTCAGTTGATTATATAGTACCTAAGATGGTGAATAACAGATGGAACAAATGCATCTTCCTACAAAACCATGGGGAAAAAACATAAAGCACAGAAACTGTTGGTTAAAAAAACTAAATACCATGTAATTCATCAAACTCCTTTCTTCATAAAACTTTTGATCACTAAAGATACATTTAAATTACTTCCTAGGGAGCTGCAATGATTCCAAACCCACAGTTTGCTTGGTGGGTCATTCTTGATGTTTATGGGTCTCTGCACAATGAAAGGTTCCTTAACATCTGTTTTACATGCTTTCTGAACCCATTTGTGACACAATGTTTGGTTGATGGTGGAAATAGCAAAGTAACAACTTGAGTGCATTATGCTTTTTAGAAACAATAAGTTATGAAAAACTCACCTCTTCTTCTTGCTTTCAGGCCTTATTTCTTATATAACTTCTCCTTTTCCTACTTCTCATTGTTTATTATTCCTCACTGCCTATTTCCTATAATTGAAAAATCCTTGTTCTTACCTAAAGCTGATCCCTTCTCTCCTGCACTGGCTTCCCTTCCCCCTTTGTATTCTGAAAGACATCATTCCAGCAATTCTTCCTTCTTTCTCTCTGAACAATACTTTCTCCCTTTTCTTGACAATGTTCACTGACAAGAAAACATGCTTTTATTTCTCCCACTTAAATAATAGCCACAACTTCATTTGACCCAATTTACCCTAGTTAAAGCTTTAATCCATACTCTTCTTTGCCACAAGTCCTGGAAAAATGTTTTCTGTACTCTATTCCCAATTCCAGTCATTCCTTTCTTTCTTAAGTCCACTCCAAACAGACATTTGCAATCATCACAATAAAAGAATTGTTTTTTTATCAAGGTCATCAATGATCTCCACATAGTCGATTGCTGAAGTATCAGTTTTTCTCTCATTTAACATACCATCAACATTTGACTCATTTAATCACTTTCTTTGCCTGGCATTGTTAAAACCTCATCCACAAAAAATTAAAAATATAATTAACTTATGATCCAGCTATCACACTTCTGAATATATATCCAAAAGAAATCAGGATATTGAAGATGTATCTGCAAATCCACATTCATTGCTGCATTATTCACAATAGCAAAGACATGGAAACATCCTTTGATGTTTCACTAGGGTGAAGAGACTGGTAAATAGACATACAATGGTATATTTTTAAGCCTTAAAAAAAGAAGGAAATCCACTTGGGATGACATGGATGAACCTTGAAGATGTGAGTGAAATAAACCAGTCATAGAATGGCAAATACTCTATGATGGCATTTACATAAAGTGTCTGAAATAGTCAAACTCACAGCAGAGAATACAATAGTGTTTATCCGGGGCTGGGGGGCTGGGAGAAGTAGGCAGTTGTTACTTCAGAGAAACAAAGTTTCAAGTCTGCTAGATGAATAATTTCTAGGGATGCTATATTCCTTCACTTCAAAATGTACGGTGTTAACACATTTTGTGCATTTTATTCACTACATTTTATTATTGCTCTAACTGATGCACATTCAGATTGCTTAAGACTTTCTGCAAACTCTCGCGTGAAGGAGCTGGAAATATTTCAAAAGTGGGAGTATCTAGAGTCTTCAGAATATTTAAGTAGTTATGATAGATATCTTATGGCCATTCGAGATGGATACATTTACTTTGCTATCTGGTCTCTTAAGAGAAAGTTTTCTGACACGTGGTGTAGAGCGTGACATTCTGAGATCACAGGGAAAATTTCTCGATGGAGATAATCTTCATCTTTAAGGAGTAGGTTATGTAAATGACGGGGAGAAACATTTTAAGCATAATCTGAAACCTTAGACAGGGACATGTATGGTGTGTTAACAATACATAGTAACTATTTTAACTGGGGTGCAGTGAGCAATCTGAACATTAATAGGAAACACATTGAAGAAGTCTGGTATGTTATCTAGAGACACTTTTTAAGAAATACCTCTATGATCCATGGCATTAAACACATGGTAATTTAAACACATGGCATTAAACACATCTAGGGAATGACTGTATAAAAAGCCTTGAGATACCCCAGAATTTACAAGTAGGAGAGACACAGAAGAGGCCACAGCATTGGAAACTAAGAAAGAATGACAAATGGTATACTTTTGGTGTCCTTTTGAATTGAAGAAAGAATCTCAAGAAGCAGGTATAACTAATTTGGTATAATGATCCTGCTGTTGAAAGAGGTTTTTACGGCACTTTGGAAGATGAGAAAATGGACTAGTTTGGTAAAAACTAGAAGTTTTACTAGAGACTGATGGAAGACTGAAGAACATATGGGGACAAGGGAGGGTTTACATTTGAGATTGATTTTATATATATATATATATATATATATGTATACACACAACACACACACACATATACATATATATACATATATATGCATATGTACACATACATACACACATATATACACATAAATAATTAAATACATATAAAAGCATAAGAAACAGGATGCAGCAGACAGCCAGATGAAATAATTGTAGGAGTAAATTTCCTTATATATATGAAATAAATGGAAACCAATATAAAAACAGGAGGTTTGACTTAAATACAAATATGTATATTACTCATTAAAATAAAAAGGTTCATTTTATTTGTGTTTAGAAGAAGGTAGTTTTATAAGTTTGGTGGTAGACGATGAGTAAATTTTCTTTAGATTGCTTCTATTTTCTCAGAGAAATAAAAGGCAAATTCACCTGAGGAGGAGGAAAGAAGAGCGTCATAGGAGATGAGAACTTGTCAATTAGTTCTCTTTCAGAATGGAGAAATAATTGGCCCCAAGCAGTAATAAGATAATGGGGAGTTCTGAGATCCCACATTAAAATCAGCTATCATAAATTTAAAGTGAGATCAGCTAGCAAAGTTGTGTGCTTTTCTCCATCCTTGTCCTGCTGCTTAGGTGTGACCATAAAGGCCTTAAAAAGATGGTTTTAACTAGAGTTAAGATTTTTCCAGTGAGTACAATGAGAAAAAGGGCAATAACACTAAGAATATATGAAAGGGAGAGACCTAGAACAATGTATCAGAGCATCTAAGCTCAACTGAAAAGGAAGGTAACAATAATGTATTGTGCACTAAAATTTGTTAAAAGGTACATTTCATGTTGTTTACCGCAATTTTTAAATAGAAATATAGGACATGAGAAGTAAGAAAAATGGACTGTGTGAGTTTGCAAAAAAGTGATGTAGTTAAATAAAATGATTGAGAATTAGGATATAGTGATTCTAAGAATGGAATGTTGTAAATTTTTCATTCATTAATCGAATATATTTTGAGAGTGACCAGCTATCAGACACTATACCATAGGTGAAAGTTAACAAACAGAAAAGGAAAATATCCTGCTCTCACGGGCCTACATCTTATTGGGAAGATAGACAATTAACATGATAAATAATGGTGATCTATTGCTGCGTTAAAACAAAAGAAAAACCTCGGTACATTAAAAAAAAGATTTTTACCTTTTAGGCTCTGTGGGGTGTCTGGGCTCAGATGGGCAGTTCTTGCTTGGAATGTCTCATAGAGCTGCAGTCAGTTGTTTGCTGAGTCATTAGAAAACTTGACTAGGCTGGATTTCAAAGAGGGTTCATTCCCACCACAAGCAGGGAGGGAATGTTAACTGTCAACTGAGAGTTCAGCTGCAGATCTGGACTGATGCACATACATTTGACCATTCCATGTGGCTTCAACGGTACACAGACTGGTGGTTGAATTCAAGTGGGAGAGCCCCAAGAACAAGTATCCTAAAAGAATTAAGTAAAAGCAACAAGATTGCTTATGACATAGTCATAGAAATCCCGTGACTTCTCTTGCAGTGTACAGGTCAACAAACCACTTGTGTGCCAGCTGGAATTCAAGAGACAAGCAACTGGGATCCACCAATATCACCTTGAAGAAGAATATGCAGGATTGTAAATCCAACATGTATATTGTGCTACTTTCGAAAATAAAAATTGTCACAGATACATTAGAAACTGACAAACTTAAGGGAAAAATTAAATCAGGGAAAATGAAAGGGAATAATCTCAGGGGTTTGTAATTTTACATAGAAGGGTTAGAGTAGACCTCATTGAAAAGGTGACATATTAGTGAAGATTTCGTAACAAAGTATTATTCAGAGAATAACCCATATGCTCCCCCAGATTATCCAGACACCTTGCAGCCAGATGTTGAATTAATCTCAAATTTGTCACTTCCTGTCCTAAGCAAGTTGTATGTAAATGGGAGTTCACCACTCAAAAGCCGCAGGTTCGCATACCAGAATCAATGTGGCTGTAGTGAAGTGAAAGGAAGAAAAGAATACGATGACATCTGAGTCACAATTGGTGGTCTTTTCAGTTAGAGCCCCTTAGGTATATTGCATAACGTAGTTTCCTGTTTTTTTCTTTGAGTTAGGTGTGTTTTGAACAAAAGACCAATATATTCTATCTTGCTGTATATTTAAATTGGAACATAGCTGCTATTGACAATGATCTGTGGAGTACAGGATGGAATTAGGGAGACTAGTTGAGAGGTAATCAGAATGATTTAGATAATAGATGATGGTAACATGCATAAAATAAATGCTATCAAGGGAAGTGATGGGAGGTGTTAATGTTCTGGACCTGTCTTGACATAATAACCAATGGGCTTTCCTGATAGATAAGGGAAGGGTAGTAAGAGATAAAGAAGCAAAGATTACTGCAATGCTGGGGGCCAGAAAAACATAGGATGACACTTCCGTTTAAAGTGATCTGCAGAGATATGAGAATTAGGGCAGCATTATTCTGAGAGAAGGTAAAGTACTTGTGATTGAAACGAAGCTGTCCAGGAACTGAGAAACACTGAGAAAGATAGAGTAGATAGTAGGCATATACACCTAGGGAGAAAGATGATATCTATTTGTTTAGTATTATTAATGTCGAGATAATGCTAGATAAGTGATCCTATGTTCAATTTTACCAAAACTCTTTAACTATCTCATTGATAATACTGTCACAGTGATTGTGTTTTAGAAGGGATTGAAACCTGTGTACCAGTGTCCCACATTTTTCTGAAATACATACTATATAACCTCTTGGTGAATGTGACCGTGCAGTAAGTATAGTTCCATAGGAAATGAGTTTAATGTTCTGATTAACTTTCCCAACAGATCTTTATAAATGTAACTAACAATGACTTCAATTAACCCACTCTTGCTTTCTTACACAGAAGTACAATTATTATAAGAACTCAAAGAAATAAAAACACATATACTGCTACATTGTAAGTAATTCTGGTCAATAATTAAAATAAAATGTAAGGTACATAACAAATAAGTTGATACTGAGCAATTCCCCTCTAAATAGGCAAGTACCAATGGCAGTTTTCCAATAATATAAGTAAATTCCATTCTTTTCACAGGACAGCCAAGTTCAGATATTGTCACTTTTGAGTTTGTCCTTCTTATCATTAAAACATGGTATTTATAAATTTCATTTATCTGGGTTGAGAATCTTTTTATAACTATATTGATCACTTCAAACCTTGCTTTAATTTGAAAGTTTTATCTTTATCATTTTATTACAATTAATTTTAATTGAATTTTAACAGCTATTAATATTAATATGCATATGTAATAGGAAATTAGGAACTATGTCTTGTTTTTAAAAAATAATGAAAGAAGGCCAGTGAGACACAAACAAAGAGAGTGGGCAGAGACAAAGCAGCAAGACAGAGTGGCCACCTAAAACAGTGCAATTCTTTGTTATAAGATAAAATTGAGTCTGGTGAAGGATATTAAGCATAGATGGAAAATAATCAGATTTAAATTTTACAAAGATTATTCTGGATTATTCCATGAATCATAGATTAGAGGAATGGGGGCAATATATGAACAGTCAGTCATCTATTGTACTGGTCTATGAGATGGAAATCAGTGGCTTAGACTAGCATGGTAGAGTTAGTAATGAAAATTAGATGGATTTGAAATCTGATTAGAAAATAAATTCCCAAGTTATGGTGATCTATTTTAAAGTAAATTTCAGGGAGAGGGATTTCTTAATTTTTGACTTTTGCTATAGTGTGAAAAGTCACTGACAGTGACTTTTTAAATGTAGTGAACCCTGAGGAAAGAGATAAGATGATAAAAATTGTAAAATTAAAGATTACCTGTTACCTGACATTTTTCTCTTGCTTTAAAATTATGTGCCCAGTTTGTTATTTTGGGGAGGGGCATAACTATTATACTATCTTTAGTTCTTTATGTGGTTCTTCATTACTTCAAGTTTTATATATCTTCTTTATTAATTTTACCTTTCCTTTTACTTAGATTTCTGATTTTGTCCTTAGCTAGATTCATCATTATAAAATGCCAGAATTCCGACTTGGAAGTGACAGATTTTCATACTGACCAAATATATTCCCATTTTGAATTAGGTTAAGAAACCTGGAAATACAAAGTCTCATCTAAATGAGAATAAATCTTTTCCAGCTTAATACCCAGCTTCCTTCAAAACCAGTTTCTTATAAAAAATCATGCTGCCATGGGTAATTGATCTTAATTCATACTTTGTGTTGTTAGGGGCCAAACAAAGCAACAGGCCTAATAGCCAAAAATCTAGAAACCCCTCCATCATCATGAGAGAAAGAGAGGTTCCTGTCTCCACAGTGACAAAACTTGGGGATCTTCTGTTTAAGATTGCCTTTGTCTCAATACTTTCACAAAAATAGAGTTTGGAAAAGAATTGCAGAACAGATGGTATATATTTGGAGACTATCTCAATTTTAGACAACTTTCAAAAAAATATATACTACTTAGCCTCAACTCTGTGCTATTCAGTTTCACATCTACCTTCGATCTCTTAATAACAGAAATAATCATGTGGCAATTAATCATAGCTTGCCAGTACCATCAAATATTGCCATGCTAGTTTAATCTTTGTTGGGATATGTTGGCCAAAAGCACACCATTGTATGACTGACAGCTATTGGAATTACCGCCCAAAAATCTATTGATCAACATCTTGCTATTGAGCAAGGCTCTATTAATAAATGATGTCTTCAAATAGTCTATATCATTACTCATGTCCTCTTTTTGGGAAAAAAACATCTTTATACAAATTAATGTACAAATAAGAGAAAGACTGAGAAGGAGAAAATTGGAACTGATTTTGAGTTTAAACATTTTAATCACAAAGGTACATTTTGAACTGTTTTTTTTTTCTGCCCCTAATGCTATTTACTTCATACTTTCCAAGAGTTCTAGAAAAAGATAGAGTCCTGCATGCTATTGTTCAGACGTGAAGCACAACTGAAATTCTAAAATTCTAACAACCAGAAAGAGCTTCAGCTAATATTTTGGAGAATATGTTATGTACATGTTGCATAAGCTAGATGATACCATACTTGATGTTCTACAACTTGTATTTTAAAATCTCATATTTATATTTTCACCTGAATAAATATAATTTCTTAGTTTCTTAGCAGTTGACAGAACTTATGTTCCATACGGAATTATTGCACTTTAAAGTACTAAAGTTTCTGGAAATCTATATTATTTATTATACTGTATTATCAAATTTTTATGTATTAAACAGTCACTGCTAAATTTAGATCCATATTTCTTCAATCAATAATTAGCAAAATTACAAAGCAGAAATAATTTTATTCATTAATCTAAGTATTATTGAACAATATGTATGTAACAAAAAATAAATTCATTAATTTAAAAAATTTATAAAATACCAAAGATAGAAAATAGAGACCACAGGACACAGGACAACATCCAGACCACATCCACACCTGCAAGGAACCAGCGCCTTGCGAAGGGGGTAAGATACAAGCCCCGGCCCGGCGGGACCCGAGCGCCCCTCCCTCCGGCTCCCGGCGGGTGGAGAGAAACCGGAGCGGTTTTTTTTTTTTCTTGGCGAGCGCTTTTTGGAAGCCTTAGAGGGACGGGCCCCCGTTGCTGGGGAGGCAGGGTGGCGGGACCGGTGAGCAGGTGCCTGGGAACGGCGCCGGAGGACAAAGAATATCCAGCGTTTCTCCCTGCAGGACCGGCGGGCGGGTGCCTGAGACCAGTGCCTGAGGACGGAGGAGGTCGCGCGTTTTTCCTTTTTTTTTTTCTCTCTTTTTGGCGAGCGCTTTTTGGAAGCCTTGAAGGGACGGGGACCCCAGTGCTAGGGAGGCAGGGTGGCGGGACTGGTGAGCGGGTGCCTGGGACCGGCGCCTGAGGACAAAGAATATCTCACGTTTTTCCCTGCGGGACCGGTGGGCGGGTGCCTGAGACCGGCACTTGAGGACAGAGGAAATCGCGCGTTTTTCCACTTTTTTTTTTCCTTTTCTGCGAGTGCTTTTTGGAAGCCTAAAAGGGACAGGGACCCCGGTGCTAGGGAGGCAGCGCGGCGGGACTGGTGAGCGGGTGCCTGGGACCAGTGCCTGAGGACAAAGAATATCGAGAGTTGCTTCCCTGCGGGACCGGTGGGTGGGTGCTTTTTGGAAACCTTGAAAGGACAGGGACCCTGGTGCTAGGGAGACAGGGCAGCAGGACCAGTGAGCGGGTGCCTGGGACCGGCACCTGAGGAAAAAAAAAAAAAATCGCTTGTTTTTTCCTTTTTTTTTTCTTTCTTTCTGTTCCCTCTCTCATTGTTGCTGTTGTTGTTTTGGTTTGGAGAGTGCTTTTTGGAAGTCTTAAAGGGGCAGGACAGGTCACTTAGACCAGAGGCAGGGAATCTGGGGATATCTGGGCACTCTAACCCCCTGGGCAGCAGGGAGCACAGAGGCCCCTTACGGAGATAAATAGCCTCCTAGCCGCTCCCCCTCCAACGGGGCTCCACCATTTTGGAGGAACAGCCCCAGCCAGGCCAAGCCCACAGCAACAGCGGAGATAAACCCCAAAGCAACTGGGCGGGAAGCAGAAGCCCTGTCTGCGCACAGCTGCCCAGCACAAACAACTAGAGGTTGCTAGTCTCCCAGGAAAAGGCTACAAACCAACAAGAAGGGAAGCTCTTCCAGCGGTCACTTGTACCAGCTCTGCAAACTATCTCTATCACCATGAAAAGGCAAAACTACAGGCAGACAAAGATCACAGAGACAACACCTGAGAAGGAGACAGACCTAACTAGTTCTCCTGAAAAAGAATTCAAAATAAAAATCATGAACATGCTGACAGAGATGCAGAGAAAAATGCAAGAGCAATGGGATGAGATGCAGAGAAAAATGCAAGAGCAGTGGGATGAGATGCATAGAAAAATGCAAGAGCAGTGGGATGAAGTCCGGAAGGAGATCACAGATGTCAGGAAAGAGATCACAGAAGTGAAACAATCCCTGGAAGGATTTATAAGCAGAATGGATAAGATGCAAGAGGCCATTGAAGGAATAGAAGCCAGAGAACAGGAACGTATAGAAGCTGACATAGAGAGAGATAAAAGGATCTCCAGGAATGAAACAACACTAAGAGAAATATGTGACCAATACAAAAGGAAAAACATTCACATTATAGGGATACCAGAAGAGGAAGAAAGAGGAAAAGGGATAGAAAGTGTCTTTGAAGAAATAATTGCTGAAAACTTCCCCAAACTGGGGGAGGAAATAATCGAACAGACCATGGAATTACACAGAACTCCCAACAGAAAGGATCCAAGGAGGACAACACCAAGACACATAATAATTAAAATAGCAAGGATGAAGGACAAGGAAAGAGTTTTAAAGGCAGCTAGAGAGAAAAAGGTCACCTATAAAGGAAAACCAATCAGGCTAACATCAGACTTCTCAACAGAAACCCTACAGGCCAGAAGAGAATGGCATGATATACTTAATGCAATGAAACAGAAGGGCCTTGAACCAAGGATACTGTATCTAGCACGACTATCATTTAAATATGATGGTGGGATCAAACAATTCCCAGACAAGCAAAAGCTGAGGGAATTTGCTTCCCACAAACCACCTCTACAGGGCATCCTACAGGGACTGCTCTAGATGGGAGCACCCCTAAAAAGAGCACAGAACAAAACACACAACATATGAAGAATGGAGGAGGAGGAATAAGAAGGGAGAGAAGAAAAGAATCTCCAGACAGTGTATATAACAGCTCAATAAGCGAGCTAAGTTAGGCAGTAAGATACTAAAGAAGCTAACCTTGAACCTTTGGTAACCACGAATCTAAAGCCTGAAATGGCAATAAGTACATATCTCTCAATAGTCACCCTAAATGTAAATGGACTTAATGCACCAATCAAAAGACATAGAGTAATAGAATGGATAAAAAAGCAAGACCCATCTATATGCTGCTTACAAGAAACTCACCTTAAACCCAAAGATAAGCATAGACTAAAAGTCAAGGGATGGAAAAACATATTTCAGGCAAACAACAGTGAGAAGAAAGCAGGGGTTGCAGTACTAATATCAGACAAAATAGACTTCAAAACAAAGAAAGTAACAAGAGATAAAGAAGGCCACTACATAATGATAAAGGGCTCAGTCCAACAAGAGGATATAACCATTCTAAATATATATGCACCCAATACAGGAGCACCAGCATATGTGAAGCAAATACTAACAGAACTAAAGAGGGAAATAGACTGCAATGCATTCATTGTAGGAGACTTCAACATACCACTCACCCCAAAGGATAGATCCACCGGGCAGAAAATAAGTAAAGACACACAGGCACTGAACAACACACTAGAACAGATGGACCTAATAGACATCTATAGAACTTTACATCCAAAAGCAACAGGATATACATTCTTCTCAAGTGCACATGGAACATTCTCCAGAATAGAGCACATACTAGCTCACAAAAAGAGCCTCAGTAAATTCCACAATATTGAAATTCTACCAACCAATTTTTCAGACCACAAAGGTATGAAAGTAGAAATAAATTCTACAAAGAAAACAAAAAGGCTCACAAACACATGGAGGCTTAACAACATGCTACTAAATAATCAATGGATCAATGAACAAATCAAAATAGAGATCAAGGAATATATAGAAACAAATGACAACAACAACACTAAGCCCCAACTTCTGTGGGATGCAGCGAAAGCAGTCTTAAGAGGCAAGTATATAGCAATCCAGGCACACTTGAAGAAGGAAGAACAATCCCAAATGAATAGTCTAACATCACAATTATTAAAACTGGAAAAAGAAGAACAAATGAGGCCTAAAGTCAGCAGAAGGAGGGACATAATAAAGATCAGAGAAGAAATAAACAAAATTGAGAAGAATAAAACAATAGCAAAAATCAACGAAACCAAGAGCTGGTTCTTTGAGAAAATAAAAAAAATAGATAAGCCTCTAGCCCAACTTATTAAGAGAAAAAGAGAGTCAACACAAATCAACATAATCAGAAATGAGAATGGAAAAATCACGACAGACTCCACAGAAATACAAAGAATTATTAAAGACTACTATGAAAACCTATATGCCAACAAGCTGGAAAACCTAGAAGAAATGGACAACTTCCTAGAAAAATACAACCTCCCAAGACTGACCAAGGAAGAAACACAAAAGTTAAACAAACCAATTACAAGCAAAGAAATTGAAACAGTAATCAAAAAACTACCCAAGAACAAAACACCGGGGCCGGACGGATTTACCTCGGAATTTTATCAGACACACAGAGAAGACATAATACCCATTCTCCTTAAAGTGTTCCACAAAATAGAAGAAGAGGGAATACTCCCAAACTCATTCTATGAAGCCAACATCACCCTAATACCAAAACCAGGAAAAGACCCCACCAAAAAAGAAAATTACAGACCAATACCCCTGATGAATGTAGATGCAAAAATACTCAATAAAATATTAGCAAACAGAATTCAACAGTATATCAAAAGGATCATACACCATGACCAAGTGGGGTTCATCCCAGGGATGCAAGGATGGTACAACATTCGAAAATCCATCAACATCATCCACCACATCAACAAAAAGAAAGACAAAAACCACATGATCATCTCCATAGATGCTGAAAAAGCATTTGACAAAATTCAACATCCATTCATGATAAAAACTCTCAGCAAAATGGGAATAGAGGGCAAGTACCTTAACATAATAAAGGCCATATATGATAAACCCACAGCCAGCATTATACTGAACAGCGAGAAGCTGAAACCATTTCCACTGAGATCGGGAACCAGACAGGGATGCCCACTCTCCCCACTGTTATTTAACATAGTACTGGAGGTCCTAGCCACGGCAATCAGACAAAACAAAGAAATTCAAGGAATCCAGATTGGTAAAGAAGAAGTTAAACTGTCACTATTTGCAGATGATATGATACTGTACATAAAAAACCCTAAAGACTCCACTCCAAAACTACTAGAACTGATATCGGAATACAGCAAAGTTGCAGGATACAAAATTAACACACAGAAATCTGTAGCTTTCCTATACACTAACAACGAATCAATAGAAAGAGAAATCAGGAAAACAATTCCATTCACCATTGCATCAAAAAGAATAAAATACCTAGGAATAAACCTAACCAAAGAAGTGAAAGACTTATACTCTGAAAACTACAAGTCACTCTTAAGAGAAATTAAAGGGGACACTAATAAATGGAAACTCATCCCATGCTCATGGCTAGGAAGAACTAATATCGTCAAAATGGCCATCCTGCCCAAAGCAATATACAGATTCGATGCAATCCCTCTCAAATTACCAGCAACATTCTTCAATGAATTGGAACAAATAATTCAAAAATTCATATGGAAACACCAAAGACCCCGAATAGCCAAAGCAATCCTGAAAAAGAAGAATAAAGTAGGGGGGATCTCACTCCCCAACTTCAAGCTCTACTACAAAGCCATAGTAATCAAGACAATTTGGTACTGGCACAAGAACAGAGCCACAGACCAGTGGAACAGATTAGAAACCCCAGAAATTAACCCAAACATATATGGTCAATTAATATTTGATAAAGGAGCCATGGACATACAATGGCAAAATGACAGTCTCTTCAACAGATGGTGCTGGCAAAACTGGACAGCTACATGTAGGAGAATGAAACTGGACCATTGTCTAACCCCATATACAAAGGTAAACTCAAAATGGATCAAAGACCTGAATGTAAGTCATGAAACCATTAAACTCTTGGAAAAAAACATAGGCAAAAACCTCTTAGACATAAACATGAGTGATCTCTTCTTGAACATATCTCCCCGGGCAAGGAAAACAACAGCAAAAATGAGCAAGTGGGACTACATTAAGCTGAAAAGCTTCTGTACAGCGAAAGACACCATCAATAGAACAAAAAGGAACCCTACAGTATGGGAGAATATATTTGAAAATGACAGATCCGATAAAGGCTTGACGTCCAGAATATATAAAGAGCTCACACGCCTCAACAAACAAAAAACAAATAACCCAATTAAAAAATGGGCAGAGGAACTGAACAGACAGTTCTCCAAAAAAGAAATACAGATGGCCAAGAGACACATGAAAAGATGCTCCACATCGCTAATTATCAGAGAAATGCAAATTAAAACTACAATGAGGTATCACCTCACACCAGTAAGGATAGCTGCCATCCAAAAGACAAACAACAACAAATGTTGGCGAGGCTGTGGAGAAAGGGGAACCCTCCTACACTGCTGGTGGGAATGTAAATTAGTTCAACCATTGTGGAAAGCAGTATGGAGGTGCATCAAAATGCTCAAAACAGACCTACCATTTGACCCAGGAATTCCACTCCTAGGAATTTACCCTAAGAACGCAGCAATCAAGTTTGAGAAAGACAGATGCACTCCTATGTTTATCGCAGCACTATTTACAATAGCCAAGAATTGGAAGCAACCTAAATGTCCATCGGTAGATGAATGGATAAAGAAGATGTGGTACATATACACAATGGAATACTACTCAGCCATAAGAAGTGGAAAAATCCAACCATTTGCAGCAACATGGATGGAGCTGGAGAGTATTATGCTCAGTGAAATAAGCCAAGCGGAGAAATAGAAATACCAAATGATGTCACTCATCTGAGGAGTATAGGAACAAAGGAAAAACTGAAGGAACAAAACAGCAGTGGAATTACAGAACCCAAAAATGGACTAACAGGTACCAAAGGGAAAGGAACTGGGAGGATGGGTGGGCAGGGAGGGATAAGGGGGGGGAAGAAGAAGGGGGGTATTAAGATTAGCATGCATGGGGGGGAGGGAACAAGGGGAGGGTGGGCTGCACAACACAGAGAGGACAAGTAGTGACTCTACAACATTTTGCTAAGCTGATGGACAGTAACCGTAATGTGGTTGTTAGGGGGGACCTGATATAGGGGAGAGCATAGTTAACATAGTATTCTTCATGTAAGTGTAGATTAAAAATTTAAAAAAAAAAAAAAAGAAAGAAAGAAAAGGGGGATTACTCCTTAACAGGATAAAACTATTGGTGAATCAAAGATCAACGCATGCTTTAAATATCCTTAATGTTGATCACTTAAAGGGTGTCAGATGATCAGCTATGGAGGTACTCTTTTCTGATAATATTCCTTTCTCTTAATTTAAAAAAAAAAAAAAAAAAAAAGCAGTTACTGTGTGCTGACCTCCAATGAGTTCTGCACAGTGGTATAGAGGGCATGTCAAAGTGTGGGCAAAGGGTCTCTTTGTTTCTATGCAGAAGATCAAGGCCTAGCTTGGATACCCAGAAAATGAACTAAGATACGATATGAGGAGGAGCTTCCGGCATCAGCACTCTCTGGAGGACTTGTGCTGGGGGATGATCATCAAAAAGCCTCCACAGGGATCCGGACAATGCTGCGGTTGTGGCTGCATCCAGCCCACCGTCTCCTGGACTTGCCATAAGAATGAGGAGGGAGATGTCTAGGCTGGCATGTGCATACAGTGAGACAACGAATTTGACCGGATCTGTACTGTTGGAACTCAACCAGGAGTTGGGAGGGGTGCAAGTTGTAGCACCCCAAAATCTCATGACTATAGACTATCTATGGTTAAAAGAACATATGGGATGTGAACAGATCCCAGAAATGGGCTGCTTTAATTTGTCTGATGGTTCAAGTACAGTTGGACAATATCCATCATATCATAGATAAATTTTCACAAATGCCTAGGGTGCCTAACTGGTTTTCTTGGCTTCACTGGAGATGGATGGTAATTATAGATTTGCTTTGTTTATGTCACCGTATTCCTATTATGTTAATATGTGTGTGCAAATTAGTTAGTAGTTTAAAACCTATACATACTTAAGGTACTATACAAGAAGATATGTCAAAGAAATAATCAATCCTCCCAAGTTTCCTTCATATGCTACATCTATAGCTTTTCTTCTTCCTTCCTAATTACAACCCTTAAATAGAATTCGTGCCTCAGATCGAATTTACCGAGTATCATAATTCCTCCAGGTGGTAAAGATACCTCGAGACAAATGCTGGGCATAGAAGCCACAGGGCATAAATCTGCAAAGAAGTAAAAAGCTAACCTTTGCAAACAATATGGCTTCTCTCTCACTTACCAACTTTACATTTCCCTGTATGGCCCCGGAAGATGACTGGTTAGCCAGAGACGGGTAAGATTCCTCAAGGGAGGAACAACCTAAGACAGGCACAGTCGCAGGGGGGCCATCAGGTGAGAATTTGGGGATCAACAGAGGTGAGGCTCAGAACCTCACCCCCCCTGCTTCGAGAGAAATCTTCTGCATCCGTGGATGTCTTGCTGCCCTTGTCTAGCCTGGATTAATACTTAGTCCATAGGCACACACCTGATCATCTGATCATCTACATTTGCCTTCTTACAGCACTAAACTATGTTTTCTACCTTTATCTTGCATCTACCTACCACTTCAGCATTTTATTAAAAATAAAAATAATAATAATAATAGGAGAAATGTGGGATCAACATATAAATCAAGTACAAAAATCAAACGAATATTCATATTTGACCTGATTGTTTATAGGTCATATTGCATGATCAAAACTGAAAGTTTCTGTGATGACTGCCCTTGTACTGTTCACCATGTAAGAATTTATTCACTATGTAAGAATTCGTTCACCATGTAAGAACTTGTTCGTTATGCTTCAGAAGATTGGAGACTGACGAGAATTAGGCTTGAGATGGATTAATGATTGTACATTGAGCGTTGACCCCCCTATACTGAATTTTATTGTTGTTAACAACCATTTGATCAATAAATATGAGAGATGCCCTCTCAAAAAAAAAAAAAAAAAAGTTCCAGCAAAGCACATTTAAAAAAAAAAAAAAAAAAAAAAACAGCCTCTATTGTATTTTTGTTTTGACAAAATAATTCTAACATTTATACAGAAGAATAAAAATAAAACTGCAAGAATAATTAAAAAAAAAAAAAGTGTTACTGTAATCGAAGTGAACTACATGAAGTGGCTAAGAGCACAGTTTTCAGAAAGAGAGAGTGCTGGGTTCACATCACACACTTCTCTTCCTTAATGCCAGGTACCTCAGGAAAGGATTTCACCTCACTGGGCCTGTGACTCCCTCAGTGGCAATATAGGGACGGTAAAACCGACCTTCCTTGGCAAAAGGATTATGAAGATTAAAGTCAACAATACATTCAAAACGTCTCGTCAAAAAAAAAAAAAAAAAAAAAAAAAATACCAAAGATATTTTTAGCCTCCTTCTCATTCTCCTAAGAAAAAGAAAAAGTTCTGAAACAACTGCAAATTTATTTTTGATTCCTCAAGAGTTCCCTAGTTTTAATATACTTTGAAGACCCAATTGTGCAAGTAAATGGGTATCACCAGTTTCATAAAACTTCTTCATAAGTTAATTATATAAAGAGTTTAACTGATAAAGATTTTAATAAAAATAGGAAAGTATGTGGCTAAACATTCAGCACCCACCCCCCCAAAAAAACTGACTTGAATGATAAATGCTTATTGTTCAAATACAATAATTATACTTATTTACCAGTATAATCTTATTGGACAATTCTAAGATCTATTCCAATGTAGTTGCTTCAGTAAGTTCTGTTACTGAGAAGAAAAATAAAAATCTCAGTAATCTGTAAACTGGAAAGTTTGTATTTTTTTCTTTGTAGTCAAAAAAAGCCCTGTTCATATTTATACCTCATTCATAAACCGGAAATATAAGATGAAAAAATAATGGTTTTTAGTAAGGCTTTAGTATTTGTTTTATTTCCATACATATGGCTTAAAAAAAAACACTGCTTTCTTTTGTATCATAACTAAAAACAAACAAAAGACGCCAAGAGATAAAAAGGATTCAAATTTTAAAAAGTATTTTTCAATTCTATCAAGTGAAAATACAATTTAACACACAAGCTAGGTGTTCTTAGGGTTTGTGAAAATAAAGGAAAACTCATCTAAAATGGAGTCAGGAAGCCCTGAATGGGGAGCACTCACCCCACTCCACTTCTACAAAGCCTCACATCCCCAACAGTAAAAAGTCTATCTTACATACCCCAGCAGAAAGAGGGAAGAATTTCTCCTTATGCCACATCAGCCCAGACAATGAGAGCTCAGAGAAACAGCCTTCCCAGCTTCCCCCTTTCCCTATAAAAGCAGGCTCCATTCCTCTGCTCTCTGGACTTGTCTATGGCTCTCCCTAATTTGTGTGTCTCAAACTGCAATTCCTCTGCCATTCCTAAACA
The DNA here is from genome assembly GCF_040802235.1 of Manis javanica. Taxonomy (NCBI): domain Eukaryota; kingdom Metazoa; phylum Chordata; class Mammalia; order Pholidota; family Manidae; genus Manis; species Manis javanica. Next base: position 40,384,404 of record NC_133164.1, read on the forward strand.
AACTCACTTTCTGGTAAGAGAACTGGCTTTTTTTTTTGTCTCTTTTATTTTTCTTTTTAAGGTCAACAGGTTAAAATCAAATTTTAAAATTGATAGATGATTTATATAATTTTCTACATCTTTTGTGCCCCATCCTTAAGTGGCTATTCTCTGGTTGTTTTCAACTTTTACATTTATTGCTTTTGCTTATATTTATAAGTCAAGATGAATTAATTATTATTATTTATATGAAATGTTATTTCACTTGCCATTTTTCTATATTTTTGAAGATATATAAATTTTCCTGTCTTTCCTAACATAGTTATCTTTTTTTTGTTTGTTGTGTTTAAAGAGCTAACATTAGATTTGTTGATTTTTGATTATGAAAATTTACTGTATACAGATCCAAAATTCAACTACCAAATACAATTCTGTTGAGAATGTACATCCATGTTTAAGTTGAGGTTATGTTAATTTATAAGTTCAAACTTCAAAACTGATAAAAGCATGATACATCAATATCCAGACTACCTTGACCTAGCTTCTGGTTACTGGTTCTAGCTGGTTCTACTTTCCTTCTAGCATCCACATTAAGAGAGCCCATTGATTGATCTTAGTGTTCCTAACAAGACAGATTGCCACATGGCAGATTAAGGTTTAAATGTGGCAACTAATGAAGAAACTAATGAAAATTCTCAAATGTCCTGTGTCAGCAGGTTTTGTTCAAGGCTTTCTAAAATACTCAGCTCTTGAGTCAAATGGATCATAATAACAATGCCAGTACAACATTGTCATGTGGAAATAGATGTTTAATGTTTACAGTATATATATAGAACTTCCATACATGTATAGAAATGCAAGTTGATTTTACAATGTAACTATTTATAAAATACACTCTGAAGTCCCTTCAAATTTTTAAATAAATTAAAACCCTTGGATTATTGTTAAAATATAATTCAAAGTGAAATTTTAAAGGTTTTTCAATTAAAGGAAAGCCAAATATATTTAGTAGAATATGCAACAATAATGAATATTTGAATACTAATTATAGTTCATATATAATTAATTTATATACAATGGGTATTCTATTTTTAACAATACATATGCAAAGGATAGGTTGCCTAAGTTATTTATTTTAAATATTTTGGGAATTGACTGTATTGACCCTGCCATTGCCCAAGTGACACTAAATGTAAAACACTAAATATCACCATGCCTTGCATATAAGGGCTCTGATAGTGCTGAATTCTACCTATGACACCTAACTTAAGTCTACTATATTTGATCACTATGGTGTCTTAAGAGTGCCTTGGAAGTGAGATACAACAGTTTGAGGAAAGAGAAAATAAATACATTATGCCAGTTTGGATGAGATGGCATTTTAAACAACCAGAGTGCTTGAGTTATCTGCTTATTTGTTTGTTTTACAGAGATATATGTGTGTTTAGTATGGCATTTCAAAATATCAGATAATTTTCACAATTTAAACTGAAATACGATTGAGAAGAGTTATAGAATGACTAAATGAAAACAAATATATTTTAAATTAGAAAATCAAATTCATCAAATTTTAATTTGGTAATTAGTAACAGTATTGTCAATTGATATAGTAAGACAACTCCCTCTAGAGATCAAAAGTCATATGAACAAAATTTACATTAGAATAATTTGCTAAAATGCTATTAATATAAGGTAAAGAAAATCCCATAATTGTATTAGATTTTTCAAAAATTTAAGACAATATTTCCTCGATAGGAAGATTATCCTGGATTATCTGGGTGAGCCCAATCTAATTGCAAGAGTTCTTATATAAGGAAAGCAGAACGGTCATAATCAGAGATGTGATGGCTGGAGCAAAGACTGGATGCAAAAAGTGATGCACTTTGAACCTGATTAAAAAATGGGCAGAGGACATGAATGGCTACTTTTACAAAGAAGAAATATGGATGGCCAACAGGCACCTAAAAAGAGGCTCCACATTGCTAATCATCAGGGAAATGAAAATCAAAACCACAGTGAGACATCACTTCAGTTAGAATGGCCACTATCACAAAGATACAAAATAAAAAATGTTGGCAAGGAGATGGAGTAATGGGAATCCATGTACACTGTTGGTGGGAACATAAATTAGTGCGGCCACTGTGGAAAGCAGTATGGAAGCTCCTAAAAAAACTAAAAATAGAAATTCCATATGATCTGGTGAAAAAAGATGTTGGCATGAGAATTGAGGCAGAAACCTCCTCCAAAAACCACATATAACACAAAAATACAGCAAATACAACTAATCCTGAAAGAGTGACCCAAAAGAAGACTGCAACAGACTGCCTACATCTAGGGAAAAGAGAAGACCTCACAGGAAAGGGTAATATAGCAAAGCCACAAGTCATCAGGACCCAAGACATTGCCCCACCCCAGCTCACAGGCAGGAGAAGAGAAACAGAGTGGGGTTGGAAGTAGAATCCCAGGACTGCTAAACACCTACCCCTGTAGATCTGCTCCAGGAGCATGAACCCACGTTACATGGTGCTCTGGAGAGTAGAGGGGCTGGAAAGCAAAGACAGGCAGAATACTTGAAGAGACAGAGATCCCAGCCAAATGGGGAGAACCGGTACCCACAACTGGCCACTGTGGAATAAAAGAAAGGTGGGCACTTAGAAAAACTTCTCAACAGTGAGAGGGATGCTAAAGAGGCAAGGATTACACAGAGCTTGCTGCTCAGGAAAAGGGACTGGTGGAAAAATCGTCCAGGCACAGTCAACTCAGCAGGTTGGGAACTTTCAGGAGCTTCAGGAGCTCTATCCCCCCTGGCTGGTAATGCAGCACAGAGGCACCCCACTGTGATATATGCAGCCTTCCACTTTTTCCTCAGGGCAGACACTGGTCTTCTAACCTGCTGTCCCCACCATCGCGCCAGGACAGCAGGAGGGTGGCCTTGCCTACAGGGGCATAACGCAGAGGCGCCTCCCTGCACTACTGTCCCACTGAACCTCTCAGTGGAGGCAGGCATGGCAGCTGGGAAGCAGGAAAGATCATCCATCATGATCAAGTGGGATTTGTTCCAGGGATGGAAGGATGGCACAATATTTGAAAATCCATCAACATCTTACACCACATCAACAAAAAGAAGGACAAAAATCACATAACCATCTCAATAGATGGTGGAAAAGCATTTAAAAAAATTCAAATTCCATAAATGATAAAAACTCAACAAAATGGGTATAGAGGGCAAGTACATCAACATAATAAAGGCCAAGTATAACAAACTCACAGCCAATATCATACTTAACAGAGAAAAAGCTGATAGCTTTTCCTCTAACTAAGATTGGGAACAAGACAAGGATGCCCACTCTCCCAACTTTTATTCAACATAGTACTGGAGGTCCTAGCAACGGCAATCAGACAACACAAAGAAATAAAAGGCATAGAGATTGGTAAGGAAGAAGTCAAACTGTCCCTGTTTGTAGATAACATGATATTGTACATAAAAAAACACAAAGAATCCATTCTAAAACTACTAGAACTAATATCTGAATTCAGCGAAGTTGCAGGATACAAAACTAATATGTAGAAATCTGCTGCATTCCTATACATTAATGATGAACTAGCAGAAAGAGAAATCAGGAAAACAATTCCATTCACAACTGCATCAAAAAGAATAAAATACCTAGGAATAAACCTAACCAAGGAAGTGAAATGCCTATACCCCGAAAACTATGAGACACTCTTAAGAGAAATTAAAGAGGACACTAATAAATGGAAATTCATTCCATGCTTTGGGTAGGAAGAATTAATACTGTCAAAATGGCCATCCTGCCTAAAGCAATCTACAGATTTAATGAAAGTCCTATCAAAATACTGACAGCATTCTTCAACAAACTGGAACAAACAGTTCTAAAATTCATATGGAACCACAAAAGACCCCAAATAGCCAAAGCAATCCAGAGAAGGAAGAATAAAGCAGGGGGAATCTCGCTTCCCAACTTCAAGCTCTACTACAAAGCCACAATAATCAAGACAATTTGGTACTGGCACAAAAATAGACCAATAGACCAGTGGAACAGAATATAGAGTCCAGATATTAACCAAAGTATATATGGTCAATTAATATATGATAAAGGAGCCATGGATATACAACAGGAAAATGACAGCCTCTTCAACAGTTGGTGTTGGCAAAACTGGACAGCTACATGCGAGAGAATGAAACTGAATTACCTTCTTATTTCATACACAAAAGTAAACTCGAAATGGATCAAAGACCTGAATGTAAGTCATGAAACCATAAAACTCTTAGAAGAAAACATAAGCAAAACTCTCTTGAATATAAACATGAACAACTTCTTCATGAGAATATCTCCACAGGCAAGGGAAACAAAAAGCAAAAATGAACAAGTGGGACTATATTAAACTAAAAAGCTTCTGTACAACAAATGACACCATCAGTAGAACAAAAAGATGCTACAGTATGGGAGAATATATTCATAAATGACATATCCGATACGGGGTTGACATCCAAAATATACAAAGAGCTCATGCACCTTAACAAACCACAAGCAAAAAATCCAATTAAAAAATGGGCAGAGGATCTATCTGAACAGATACTTCTCCAAAGAAGAAATTCAGATGGCCAACAGGCACATGAAAAGATGCTCCACATCACTAATCATCAGAAAAATGCAAATTAAAACCACAATGAGATATCACCTCACACCAGTTAAGATGGCCACCATCCAAAAGAAAAACAACAAATATTGGCGAGGATGTGGAGAAAGGGGAATCCTCCTATACTTCTGATAGGAATGTAAATTAGTTCAATCATTGTGCAAAGCAGTATGGAGGTTTCTCAAAAAACTAAAAATAGAAATACCATTTGAACCATGAATTCCACTCCTAGGAATTTACTCTAAGAATGGAGGAGCCCAGATTCAAAAAGACATATGCACCCCTACGTTTATCACAGCACTATTTACAATAGCCAAGTAATGGAAGCAACCTAAGTGTCCATCAGTAGATGAATGGATAAAGAAGATGTGGTACATATACACAATGGAATATTATTCAGCCATTAGAAAAAAACAAATCCTACCATTTGCAACAACATGGTTGGAGCTAGAGGGTATTATGCTCAGTGAAATAAGCCACAGCGAAAAGGCAGAGAAGGACAAGTACCAAATGATTTCACTCATATGTGGAGTATAAGAACAAAGCAAAAACTGAAGGAACAAAACAGCAGCAGACTCAGAGGACCCAAGAATGGACTAACAGTTACCAAAGGGAAAGGGACTGGAGAGGATGGGTGGGAAGGGAGGGATAAGGAGAATAAGGGACATTACAATTAGCACACATAATGTAGAAGGGGGCACGGGGAAGGCAGTACAGCACAGAGAAGACAAGCAGTGACTCTATAGCATCTTACTATGCTGAAGGACAGTGTCTATAATGGACTATGTGGTGTGGACTTGATAATGGGGGGAATCTAGTAACCACAGTGTTGCTCATGTACTTGTATATTATTGATATCAAAATTAAAAAATTAAAAAATATAAAATATAACTAGATATTATATAACATTATTATATAACATTATTATAATTTTACCTTAGTGTGATCACATGTTAGTGATTGGTGTTATGTTACTGAAATTACATAAACTTGCTCTGTGACTCTTAATACTAACCCCATTTCTGCACAAGTAGAAGAAAACAGGTAAATGCTACATTCATCAAGATAGACATAGAACACTAATAGGAAGGATGTTTCTTGTCAGTGAATTTTGAAAGGCATAATCACTAGTGAATACCTCAAAGACAGGTTGATTCTATATAAGAGAATTTGTTTCCAACTTGAAGAACAGAATAAAAATCATTGAGCCATAGCTTAAAAATATACTAATCTACTTCTCCGTGTTTCAACCATGATATTGGCAGGACTATTTTTAGCATTCACTTAAAGAGCTGGCTCTGCAGCTAAAGGTTAGACAAAACACTTTAGGAACGTGTGACCTATAACACTGTGTGATTTTTAAATATGCATAGGGACTCTAAAAAGTATAAGGCTACCTTGTGTTCCATTTAAGACAAAATCAGTGGAAGAGCTTAAACTCTGGTCATTGGTGTTAAGTATTTTTGTGCTGAGGTTGGCAGTGCTAATGAGAAAAGCCCAGAAGTTCTCTATAAATTCATTTTAAGTGCAGAGTCTGAGTTTGAAGCTTGGCTCTGCCATTTACTAGCTGTGTAATTTTGGGGAAGTTGCTTAATGCTGCATGCTTCAATTCCCTCATTTGTAAAAATGTGCACTGAAAATGACACTTAAGTCATAAGATTCATGAGGATTTAATGAGTTAATGTATATAAAGCATTTAGAAGAGTGACACACATTACCTAGTTTATATACCTTTGCTGTGTCCTGCAATGAGTGGCAGCCTGTGTAGGCATTGTCTACTACTACTACTGAGAACAGAGTATCAGTAATAGATTAATATAAAGATAGGGGAAATATTACTTTTTACACCAAATTCCATCAGTCTCAACAGACACAGTGTAGAATTGGCTAACTAGTAGGAGTTTTGGCTCTAGGTTCCCTCTGCCTGCTTTCCTTCCAGGGTCTCATCTATCATTATACCTGTCTAGTTTGCAAGCAAAGAATATATCCTGCCATCCCATTATAGCTCTAAGAGAGTCACTGCACCGTTTGACAGTCCCTCTTTTTGTTCCAGGGAGATTCTACTTTCACAGAAGGAGTTTGGGGCACTCTCCTCCTCCTCTGTTCCTTCATATGGCATCACAAATGGAGAATTTGAGGTTTCTTTCTCAACTAGCTTGAAGGGTTTTCAGCCTATATGACACACGGATCTTAACAATATTTGCCTTGTACTGGGTGGTCCTCCCCCAACCCACTTATCTCCAAAGGGCATCCAGTTGTCATCCAGCATTATCTTAATGACTCAAGTTTCTTTTCTAGGCATTACTTTTGAAGGAAGCAGGCATCCTAACCTACACCAAGAAATGGAGTCTACTGTTAGGTGTCCACGACCAATACTTCATTTGAACTCACAAATTTAGCAACAAGCTTCAGGATTTGGGCTTCATTCCTATCACCTCATGTAGGAGGCACAATGTCTTTTCTGTCATTTGCTATTAGCAGATGCAATCAACTGCAGATGGGAGGCTTCGAGATTAATCCTGTCAGGTTACACATTAACTGTATTAGTTTATTTTGTTTTGTTTTGCTTTTAAAGATTTTATTTTTTAGGAGTATTTTTAACATCACAGAAAAGTTGAGAGGAAATAGATTTTCCATATTTTCCTTGCCCTATTATCATCTCCCACTGGAAAATGGTTCACTCATTATAATTGATGAACATCTGCTTCTTTCCACAAATGTCCAAGGTAATTATCTATCACCCACAGCACCTTGGGCTAGTGTTTCTAAAACCTATTGATATGCTTCCATTTATCTCTCCCCAAATTATTTAAGTCAATAGGGACTAATTTGCCTTTCTCCTCTTGGAGTGATATATTCTACTCCACTGCTCTGGGAGAGTCCTGGGACCTGACAGAGGATCTCTGTCTAAAGCAAATAGAGGGCTGTCAGTATAAGAATAAAAAGTCTTCTGAGTTCTATGATGGTATCTCTTTAATGGCAGAAAAAATTGGTAGGCTTATGTTTATATGTTTATACTTTTTTTGAAACTAGTATGTTCCTCATGCTTAATAAATTATGGCATTTGACACTTATTAAGTGTTGATTTTAAATAATGTACTTTTAAATATTTTAAAATTATTTTAAATAATGATTTTAAATAAATAAGGTGCTTTAGTACTTTAGGTAGTCCTTTTTATTCTTTTTTAAAGTCCTCAAAGACACAGTTATGTGGTATACATAAGGAAGTACTTAAAATGGTTACCTATTTTGACTACTAAAGGGACTAGAGCTGCAGAGAAGCTATGAGGTAATCTCTTAACCATTACAAAACACTGTTGGATAAGCTACAGATGAGCTCTTCTTATGTCTTCCACCAGAAGTGTTAGATGGTTCATACTCCTTAGGTCCCACTGAAAAGCACCTGCCCTCTGCAACTGAGACTAAGGAATTCCAAACTCAGTGGAAGGTGCATTAATTAGTCTCAGTGACCTGATTCATTGTTCTGTATTCCACTCACTGCTGTTCTTAATACCACCAAACTTAAGACTTCTTAATACCACCAGAACCTGGTGCTAAAAACCTTTCACTGACCATCTTTTGCATTATTCCAGTTTTCTAGCACTAAGAAGAAATTTGAACCCCCATGTTCCTCTTCTCTCTGAGGATAGAAATAGTTTGAGTACTGTTTGTGGCCTCACCTATTTCTCCCATGAAGGAGACATAGTTGCCCTTGATTTTAACATTCAGTATTTTAGACTTTAATCCTAGATGATATGCTTTATCTCAAAACTTTTTGGTTGCCTTCTTCTCTGCCTTAACTTTGTTTGTTTGTTTTAATCTTAAGAAAGCATATACTCTTTCTGTTCTCTTTGTTTACAATGGTCTAGAATTTAGCTGATAGTTCCAAAGCAGTTCCTACTCTGGCAAAGACGTAGAATCAATAGTTTCTACTTTGACTCATTATGTTAAAGAACTGTCTTCTAAAGTTTGTAACATAAACTTTATCTCTGATATATTCCATTGCCCTAGAATGCTTCTCTAGTAAATGAATTCATATCCTACTATTGTCATTCTAAGATCTCAGTGAATGCTGCCTTTTCAGTACCACTTCTGTACCTGCAGTGGCAGACTGAATCTATTATGTTGCTTTTAAAAGGCTGTTAGCCCAAGGTCCAGATCTAATAGTTTAAGCAGCACTTTACCTTACAATTCCTTGATTGATTTGGGGTCCTCTTGGGTTTTACCAAAAGCAATTAATCAAACTTCCTTAAATAAAAAGTATTATGAAATGAGAAGGGGGAAGGAACTACATTCTTAGATCATTTCTTATGGAATTCTCTTCTACAAAAAGTTTTCTGTGAGGTTTTGGTTCATTTGTTTGTTTTTCCAAATGCTGCAAAGAAGAGCCCAAGGTTCTTCATTTAGGCTTCTTTCCACTTTCTGAGTTTTGCCCTGGCAGCTAATTCCACAGGACACCTGTCAAATTTAAAGAGTATTCCTCATGCTATATCTATTACAATTTCTCTGTAAAATGCTTCTATTATGTCAGACAATTTAGTATGCAATCTTTGTTCATTTTAAGAATGTTTTAATTTAAGAGCCACAAAAAACAGCTTTTAAAAAATACTAGGGTAGAGTTTTGCATTAATTTTTTCCTTCCATCCTTAACAATGCCTAAATCATCCAAAATTACAAGTTACTTTTTAAGTACCACAAGTATGTAAATATTCTTATTTTTGTCACCAAATATTCTTTCAGCCCAGTTTAAATAACTTCAGCTGAATTTTGGAAAGTCTTTTCCTTCTTTTGTCTCCCTCTAAATTCCCTTTGCTTTGATCCTGGATTCTGTTTTTCCTCTGGGATCCCAGATCCATCATAAAGGAATACCAGGAACCACACGGAATAAGATCACATCTATTCATGCACATATTGACAGCCCTCCATGAGATTCTTTAGAAAGAACCCCCTGTAAGACCAAACTTCTACATACAAATAATACCTACATCTTCTTGAAAAACTCTGGTGCTATATTGTCCATAAATAGGCTCCTTCTCCTGGTAGGAAAGCTAAAATCAAGTAAAAGACCCAGAGGAGAGACAATCTTACTCAGCTCTAAATAGGTATCTGCTCTTTGCAAGTTTCTTGAATGGCTTTTCAATACCACTCCCCAACTGTAAACATAATTATGTATTAATTATAAATGATTATTTTTATAACAATGCCTGATTATTTTCAAGCACAGTCATTAATGAGAAGCAAATTAAACTATGATTTAAAATAAGTTTTTCAAAGAAAATCTCTTCCCACTTGAGTAACAGAATGCTTGCCCCTGCTGACTGGGTCCTGACATCTTATTGACATGGTTATACTTTTAGAAAAAAATGTATTTAAGTATGCTGCTTAGTCATTATATTATTTCTCTTTCACAGGGATTACATTGAGGTATGAATTTTGCTTGTAAACATTTTCACTCTGAGTCAGAATGTGACATTTACTGAAAACCTGTTTAATATTTAGTGGATCAATGCCTGTTTACAAGTAGTTTGCCATATTATTGAAAACAAAAAAGGCAGAAGATTGCATATACTTCCTAAAAACACACAGAGGAAAAAAATTAAGTGGCAAGATGTAGTTACGATTTTAACATTTATTTTTGAGAGCCCCTTTACTACATAACAAACTTATAATATACATTTTAGGTTACTGAAAACTTCTTAAATTATGTTTAAAGAAACAAACTTGATTTTATACAGGAAAATACAAATTAAAAGCACTTTAGGGTAAAAAGATGCAACAGAAGGGAATATTAAGCTGTCTTCCAAAATTCAAAACGTATATTAAAATTATTTGGTCACCAAATTAATACAAGACTCTGTATATAAGATAGAAAATAAGGACTTGAATAAGATGTACCTGCCCGTAAGACATTTTTGTCTTAATAGCTGCAGAAAAGCATTTCACTAAAAAAAGTACTTTCTAATCATTTCAATTTTTTTTTTTACTTTATCTCCATAATATGTTACAATGTATAATGAATAGTTTTGTAGGCTGGCTGAATCCACATATTGTTATGGGCTTTCTGTATGCTCCTAAAATGCATATGTTTTACTCACAAAAGCCAGTACCTCAGAATGTACCCTTATTTGGACACAGGACCTTCAAAGACGTGATTAAGTTAAAATGGGATCTAGCAGGTAGGGTCTTAACTCAATAGGCGTGGTGTGCTTATAAGCAGAGAAAAAGACACCAGGGATGCTGAAGCACAGAGAAAAGGCTATGTGAGAACATGGAAGTTCTATGTACAATCTCAAAAAATTTCAATTATACAATACAATGTTATTAACTACAGTTACCCTGTTTTACATCAGAAGCTCAGACCTTACTCATCTTCTAGTTGAACCATACAAATGTTAGAAATGTTAATTAACTAGATGGGGAATCCTTTCACAGTGTTATATGTATATTAAATCACCAAGAGGCACACATTAAATATCCTCAGTTTTGTCAATTATACATCAATAAATCTGAAAAAAAAAAAAGAAGCCATATGAGGACACAGCAAGAAGACAGCTGTCTGCGGGCTACATAGGAAAACCAAACAAATCAACACCTTGAACTTGGTCTTCTGGCCTCCAGAACTGAGAAAATAAATTTGTGTTCAGTCCAACCAGTCTATATTTTGTGATGCTAATATGTTAAACTAATACACATTTTGTTTTGTTTTGTGTGAATAATTGTAATATACACATAAATATAACAGAATATAACAGAATAATGAAATTCTCACATGCCTACCACAACAAAGATTAACAGTGGTCACCTCATGGCCACGCCATGCCTAATTTTCACCCTCATTGACGTTCTCCTTTCTTGCATTATTTAGAGATCATTTCAGGCATCACAACATTTAATTCTTATTTTTTTAAGTATATCTCTCTAAAGATAAGGACTCTTTAAGAAGAGATAACTATGGTACCATAGCCACACTTTAAATCATTAACAATATTGAATTACCCTTTAAAAACTTGTACCAAAAATGAAATCCATTTTTTTCAAATGAATATTCATAAAAATTAACTCAAAATTGAAATTCAGCACAAGAAATGACCTTTATGAATTTTAAAAATGTGATTTTGCTTGTTTATAGCTTTGTTAAATGTTCATATATATGAACAGGTAATACAAATCTTCCTATTTGAATATTGTTTGAATTTTGAGAGTTAATTAAATAAATGAGGGTTTGGCAAACTATGACCCTTCAACTAGATTTAGTCCATAGCCTGGTAGTGGAAATAACATGTAATTATGAGCAACCCAGCAAAATACCTTGAGAACAGCATTGGTAGAAGAGTATTTTCTGTTTAAGAAAGAGGCTATTAGCTGCTGCCAAAATTAATTCCCTCACTAAAAATTGCTATCTAAAAGAAATGCAAGTTTTATTATGCTAAAAAAACCCTAAAATCATATGAAATTTAAAAAGAATCAGTTATATTCTGCATTATTTTTATTTCTTTAAAGTGCTTACAATGTCTTAAAATGCAATTACATAAATTATTGACTCTAAAATAAGAAATAAAATATCAAGTAGCAATCTCCTCCTGACTTCAGTTAGATTTTTTCCTTTCTTCCTTTAGACTCAATCCTGGCCATGATATATGTGATCCTGGTGGAACTAGAAAATCTGCTTCTCGAAGTGAAGGGGGAGTTGGCAGAACATCATGGGTCTGTTATGCACTCACTGGGAAGTTTTGACATATGATTTAGAGTATATTAGACTGACTATACTCAGTGGCACCTGTTATGGTTGATTTTATATTTCAACTTGATGGGCCATAGGGTGCCCTGATATATGGTTAAACATCAGTCTGGGTCTGTCTGTGAGGCTGTTTATGGGTGAAATTAACTGTGGAATCAATAGATTGAACAAAGCCCATATCACCCTGCCCACCATACGTGGGCCTCATCCAACTGACTGACAACCTGAAAAGCCTCAGGGAGGGAGAATTTGCTCTCTCTGCCTTTCTTCAAGTTGGCACATCAGTTCTCTCCTGCCTTCAGACGTGGATTCATACTGGAGTTTACATCATTTATATCACTGGCTTCAATTCAAGCTGGGACATCACATCAGTTCTTTCCTGCCTTCAGTCTCCAACTGGAACCATACCATTGGCTCTCTCGGGCTCCAGTTTCCCAACTGTGGATCTGGGGCCTTCTAGGCTTCCACAACTGTGTGAACCAATTCCTTATAATAAATATCCTGCCCACTGCCTCTCTCCCTTTCGGAGATAACTGTATGTGGCTGGGTCACTCAACAGTTACATTAATGAAAATGTACTGATGATGCGTATAAACATATACGTGTGTGTGTGTGTGTGTGTGTGTGTGTGTGTGTGTGTGTGTAAACACTACCTAGTTCTATTACTCTGGAGAATGCAGGCTAATATAGCACCATATGTTCCCGCAGAGAAGGACACCACAGGCAGGCACACATGGCCTCTCATATACGCAGCACACACACTCACACAAAGACTCTTACACGTCACGTTTGCTCTAGTCTTTCGCCTCTCATGCTCTGTTGGTCTTACCCTTTATTTTTTCCAGCACTTTTTCTTCCTCTTCTTGAAACATATGTCTAAGGCTGGCCTGTAATCACTCCATTGGTTGCATAAATGCAAATATTTTTTTAAATTTTAATGTAACTTTATATACATGATACCTACTGAGCATGACATGTATGAATAAAATATGTGTGGAAAATAACAGAATTTGTGGTCTTCCTGAATATGATTAATATACTCATGCCATGTCAGTGAGTGTGGGTGTGAAAAATTAAAATTAAAATAATTCTATCAAGCTGAACATATAGCTATATCTTCGAATCGTGGTTACACTGCAAAACACTTGTGGCATAAAAGCTAATAATTGCTTCCATTTACATATAAATTTTAACCTGCTGAGCATTTCTATCAACAAGGCCCACCTTTAGGTCTTTTCATTTCTGTCTTCATTTCAAGAACATCACATATCTAACAATATTCTGATATATTTCTTTCCAGTTGTAATGATATGGTATCTTCCATCTATTAAACATTTTAAGTTTTCATGAACTCTCTCTGGATGTGTTCTACTTTCAGTTTTGGTGGAAATTGAAAGCCAAGCAGATACAACCATTCACACGTGTTCTCAAGATAAGCAGTGACTAGTCTTCAAGTAGGAGAACGTGAGCACCATATGTCACATGTAGTTCATCCTGAATTCACTCGGTAATTGGCTTTACTCAAAGGAGAAATAAGCTTCTATCTTTATGACAGGAAGTGGTTTTGCAACTGCAAACAAGATGTGCAGTGAAGGTGGGCTCCTGCCCACACACAGGAACTGGGAGATCTGGGGGCTACCTCTTTTGATTTTTACGTTTAACAGAGAGGGAACCCAGGTCCTTGAGAAAGACATCCCCGGGTTATAAAGCTGGCAAATGTTTGCTTATTTTTCAAATGGATTTACATACATTTCAAAGAGAGAATGCAATACTTAAAAGATTTGTAAAAAAAAAAAAATGAACTAAGTAAAATGGAGGGGAGGGCAATATCTTTTCTTATTTTCAACATGGAGAATTAAGTTTCATTTTTCACTTAAGCCTCTTATTTTTATTTTTATTTTTATTTGTCCTTACAATAGACAGTTGGGGTTTATCTTTAAACCAACTACCACAACTTAATCGTATTTGATCTCTAAGTAAAAAAATTTAAATTCTCACTGTTGTATCAACAGGTAATGTGAGGTACCACATGATATGTTATAAATATTCCAGACTGACTAAACTATAAATTGATCCAAATTTTCTGGGCATTACTCTACTAAATGAAAAATATACAGCTGATGAGTTTGAGAAATAGTTCTTCCTGCAGATTTTTTTAATATATATGTTGAAAATAATCTCTGAAAATTACTCTTGATAATATTGGTGAGACGACAAGTAATATTTATCTTAATTTTATAGTTAATATTATTGAATGTTAGATAAATAGAAGTACTCTAACTCAACACTGAATTAATAATCTCATTCTACTTAGAACCCAGAACTCTTCATCACAATTATTTTAGCACATACTTAACAGGATCTCTTTATCATTTAGTTCATATTTTTACGTGCAATATTATACTGTAATGCAATTTACTCCTTTGGATTTTCTTTATGTATTGATGCCTCATAAGCATTTTCAGTGATGATATCAGAAAATAATAATCTCATGATACTTAAAAAAAGTTTTGAAAAAAATCACTTGATAGAAAAAGAAAAAAAAGTCAAAATATTTTTGATATTAATAGATAAAATGTGTTTCCATCAGGAAAGTTTTGGAAGCTAGTGTCTGTTCTGTGAGTATATGTTCTATGTGAAGGAAAATATAAATTAAAAATAGGCTTAATTCTCCATGTTTAAAATGAAGGAAGAGACTTCTCTCTTTTCTTGGAACATTTACTTCAGAAAACTTGTAATTTATTTTTTCATCTCTTTCAAATAGATTTAAATCCTTTTAGAAAATAAATAAAGCTTTTCCCAGCTTTATAACCCAGGAATGTCTTTCTCAAAGACTACATCTCTTTGAAATGTAGTCATCAAGGCAAATAGTACTCCTATCTCCCAATTTATGTTGGGAGGGTAGGAGCCTAACTTTAAGGTAGGGCAGGGACATGGGACAAGCACCATGATTAACTTTTCTGCCTATGATGAAAAATGCTGGGATATAAATAGTATAGTAGGAACAGGAGGGACCCAACCTTAAGGCTAAGATCCCATTTTAAAAGCAGAGAGTTGAGAAGTTAGATTCCTAACATACTCTTTGGTAATCAAAGAGTGGATTTGATCTTGCTCTCCTAGACAAAATAATTAGACACAAGGGAACAAATGCAGATATTATTTGCTCTAAGTAAATAGTAACAATCATCTCTGCTCTAGCTTCCAAAACTTTTCTGATGGAAACACATTTTATACATGAATACAACCCTGTGTATTTATTATGAATAATGGTAATAAAGACATTAAAAACTTAAAATTGTATGAATATGATTTACATTTGCTCTGTGAGTAAATCTGTAGGTAAGATTCTACGTATTTTATTTTGACAAAGTCTACAGAAGTTTTTAACATGGATGCTAAATTAGGGATATTGATTGTTATTGAAATAAATAAGGAAATTATAACTCATTGCCACAATGCATTTGTGTAAGTTATTTTGTTTAATAATAATCATCAAAACTTAACATCATTGCAGTTTAAAAATCACATAAGACATCCAGTTATTTATGTCTTAATTTTTAAATTTTCATTCTTAACTTTGCACACTCAGTAGGGAGCAAGAGTAAAGCTTAGAAAGACATGAAGGATATTGTTGATCTTTTAAACCTCAAAGCAATAAACAAATTATATTGTACTCATCAAGCCATACATCTAGTTCATATAGGTTAAGTGATTAATTTGAAGTGTTTTCATTCAAATTATTTGGAAATAACTTTATTCTTTTTTTGAAAAATGATACTTTCTATATGTGTATAAAAATATGACTAAAATAGCACAGATCAACTTCTGCTTTGGAATTTCTAAAGCCAAAGATATACATTTGTGGTTATGATAACATTTTATGATGTGAATATCTTTTTCTTCCCTTTTCTTTATGCCATACCATTTCAAAAGGCTTTATTTTCATTGTCCTAGAGAAGTGATAAGGCGGTCAGACAATAAAGGTACTTTATCAAACACTTTTTCTTAAAAAAGTTTACAAAATTAGAAATATTTGAAGGGTGTACTTTTCTCTTTTGTACCAGCTAAGAACCTAGATTCCAGTTTCGGTGAGGATTTCCTTTTTCACTTTCAACATGACACTGATTCATAATATTTGTAATACTTGTAGGGTGACTGCATCCAAGGAGTTGCAGGAAGTGGGGGTGGGCATGTGAAACTCTAACAGAAAACCTTGAAGTCCTGCCTTTTCCTACATTACCTTTCAGAGCTTCTACAGCCTCCTCCCTTTCCCTTCAAGTCCTCCTTTTCCCTAATATTTGTAATCCTCCTGAGGAACTGGGGACTAGGGGTCATGTATTCAGACTCCAAGTGTGTCTGTAAGTGGCTGTCTCTTACACTGTGCATGGACACTCTACTGTGATCGATTTCTACACTGATGGTTGAAATCACATCAATCTTGACTGTTTTGAATATCCCTCAATGAAATCAATCTTAACAGTTTTTAATATTACTTATTTTACATCTGTGTAAGTTTAATTCATGCAAGCCTTAATCATACAGCTCAATAATTTTTTACATTTTTATAGAGACCCCAAATCTCCCCTTCAGGTTAAGATAGAGAAATTTCCATACTTCTAAGATTATTTCCACATTCTTCTTTCTATTCAATATTTCCATCCCACCCTCAACTCAGGGCAATAACTATTCCGATTTCTGTCACTATGGATGAACACTGAATGGAATTTAAGGTCTTTTCCTTACTCACTTCACAATGCTGCTAACTTCCTAAAATATGCTGATAAGACTGCAAGGTGTTCCTCTTCAGAAAGCAAAACAACCTAAAAATACGACCTATTGAAAATAAATTTCATGATCCATTTTACAAAAGATGGCTGGCCATCTGGCCTCCCAGTAAAGAATTTTTAACATATAGTTTCAAGCGATGCACATAGAAGGGACAGAGAAATAACATTTTCAAATGTTTTCAGCATGTGAGAAAGCAAAAGTAATGGACCCCTAGAAACAACACAAGTTCAATAAAATAGAGAGTAAGCAGAGAAAATACAGATAATAAAATAAAAATTCACTTCAGAAAATAGTCCATTACCTACAGAAAACAGTACATTATCTTCATAATAAGAGGTACTAAATCTATCATGCGAGTATAGAATGCTATGACCAAGAACAGTCAAGAGAGCAGAATAGAGTTCTCAGAAATGCTATGCATGCAATTATACAAATGGAAATCAGTAAAAGAGTTGTTAGACATAGTCAAGAAAAACTTCCATTCCAAAAAGCAGGAAAATATTAAAGAAACAGGAGAACAATTACTAGAAAAATACATTAATGCAGGGATTCTACACTAAAATTGTCCAAAATGAGAGCTCAAAGGAAACCAAGTAATAAATGATTTAAAACAGAATGCACAAAAATCATGGGTACCAGCAAATGTGAATCTATAAATAAATGTCCTCTACGTGCCCACCCTAATGAATATAGTCAAATCTACACTAAGACACATTTAGTATGTACTTTTGGAGACAAAGAAGCAAGGAAACAGTCTTAAAAGCTTTCAAAGAGAGAATGGCAGACAGACAAAAGAAAGGGGATGTAAGTAAGGGTTTGTAAACAAAAGCATTAATAAGGAATGCTGTGATATGAGGGATTCATACAATATGAGGGAAATGCCTTTAAGATTCTGAATGCAACTAACTGATGCTAGTAGACAATTGAGAGCTTTATTCGGAAACTATTCAGAAATGAAGTAATCAGAAGGGCTTGTGTCTCAGGGAGATTTTCTTGGTCTGTATGTACATTTGCATGTTTGCATTCTGTTGCTTTTTGTCTAAGGAAGGGAGATATTCAATTTTTTGCATTTATAGTAAAGTATAATCGAAAATAAATGTTGATGCCTTGGATAGGGACAGATACTGCGTACCCTTTTCAAAGATTTTATTTAAAAAATCAAATTTCTTAATTTGATTAAAACATTTTATTCCTTTTTAATATCCATGATTGCTGCCTTTTAAGTGATTATAACATAAATATATAGTAGTTATTTTCAAATTTACTCATACAAATTAATATTACAGAATATACATACATGTTCTATGTAAAGACTAACAATCATTTTTCTAATTTAGAGCATATGGAAATACATTATGGATGGATGTTCGTTTTTTGTTCTCTCTTAATTATCATTAAACATTCATTTCTAGAGTGTATATGGCACTAAACAACTATAGAATTTCTAACATGAAAGATGTTTTACCCAGCACATGAAATAAATCACATACAATATTAAATGGCTTTGTAGGGGTTGGCAAGTTTAAGACCCTTCTTTCTTAAGGCACAGATTTCATGTGCCAAATATCTGTAGTGAAATATAACTTTTAACTTATATATGGACACTGCAAATCATTTCCATTAAAAAGACATATCTGAACTACTACCACAGATTGTTTTTGCCAGTAACCTGTCTGTTCCAATTTTTCCTGCTTCAGCTCCCAAAGAAAACTGTTATTTCCATATTCTTACCTGGTAGCAGCAACTCAAAACAAGTGGATAGTAAATCAGTGAGAAGAGTAATTTTACAGTAGATCAAACATGAAACACTAGGCATGGAGTGCACTGAAAATATTGCTCGGTTGCCTTTTCTGTTTCATCTTCAGAAAGACCTATCATCACTAAAGACAGCCATAACACAATGAAAATTGCATTTGACTTGACATTCAACAAATGTAGGCTATCAATCCTGCCCATAATTGTATGAACTTGATCACCTCACTAACGATTTAGGAGCCTCCTTTCCTTTTTATATAAAATTTGGATGATATTGATGCTGGGGGGTTTTGTTTGTGGAGTCAAAGAATGAATTTAGCAAACCTTTAAGGTAGGAGAGCCAGGGAGAGGCTTTCATTGAAAGACACAGTGAGAGGACAGAGCTCCTGGCTCATGCCAGGAGGCGACAAGAGAGCCCATGGTGATTCATTATCTAGGGGATTTATAGGCAGTTGAGAGACAGAGGGCTAGGGATGCAGACCTGCTAAATGGTCCCCATATGTTTATCTTTGAGGAGAAACTAAGTTTCTTATAAGTCTTCTGGATTATTTTGCAGAGTTAATGCAAGAAATTTACTGCTCTGATTCTTTCCTAGAATAGCAGCTTCTTGGTTTGGGACCATATCAATCAAGACTGACTGTCCTGCTCACAAAGGGGGCTGGGTTATTGTCTGTTATGTTAATAAACCTATATTTTATTTTTGGATTTTAAAGTGAAATCTTATCTTCAAGATGGAATCTTTCTTGTTTTTACTATGTTGTTTGTGACTGGGCTCACTTGCTGTATTAATTGCCCAGGTTATATATTACTTGATTAGGGGCTGGAAGAGGAAAAGCAGCATCTGGGCAAAGTTAAAGAAGATAAGCTGGGCCTTTGAGCAGGCTAAAGTAAATTTTACAATAGCCTAATTTAATTGACACAATGAAGACATGGGCTGTGCTGAGGTATTTTCCTATCTGGAGAATGTTCAAACATTCCAGGTCAAGTTACTCTTGGCTTTTTAGTTTTAAGTAATCTTCATTGAAGAATGCTTACATTCCTAGTTTGATATTTTAGTTTAGAGAATTAATATGACTCTGACTTTGCTTAACTGTTTAATACTGAGTTTTGGTAGGGGTCTTTTTCCAGAGGCCCTCACCCTACTCTGAGTACGTCCACAGTCCCTGTCTCAGTATTAGGTTAAACTGTAGGAAACTGTCTGCATTTGACCATTTTTGACCTACAAGACAATAATTTCAGATGATTCATTCTCACTCTCTTGCTTTGTATACTAAATCAGAAAATGAATGTTTCATGAACTAGCAAATATTAAAGTGATAATCGCTGAAATAATAGGTAATAATAAATCAATAATTAATAACACCGATGAAACTGACTTCACCAATATTCTTATGCACTTCTGATAGCATTATATGTTGTTTATCTTACAGAGATGTAGTTCTTTATATATTCTGGATACAAGTTCTTTGGTATGAATATAATGTGTATATTTTATTTCACACCACAGTTATATCCTTGTTTTCTTGATGGAATCTTTCAAACAGTAGAAAATTTTAGCTTTGATAAGATCCAATGTATCAAATTTGCCTTTATTATTATGCTTTTTGGGATTATTCTAATCCCTATTTGCCTAGTAGATGTCACAACAATCTTTGTTTTCTACTAGAAATATATTAACATTTAGCTTTTACAATGAGGCCTATGATCCATCTTAAGATAATTTTAATAGTTTGAGAAAAGGTTTGAGGTTCATTATTTTCCATATAGATATTCGGTTGTTTCAGTATAATTTGCTTGTAAACCTGTAATTTCCCCATGAATTGATTTGGCATGTGGGTCTAAAATCAATTGACCATATATGTGTGGATCTATTAATGAGTCTTTTCTTCAGTTCCATTAATCTGTATGTTATCTTTATGCCAATTCCACATTGTCTATATTGTATTAGTTTCAAAGTAGGTACTATATCCGGTCATATTAAGTTCTCCAATTCTGTGTCAAAATTATTTTGACTATTCTAGGTTCTTTGCATTTTCATACAATTTTAGAAACAGCTTGCCAACTTTTATACAAGAAAGGCTGCTAGGATTTTGACTGGGACTGTGATTAATCTATAGATGATTTTCAGAGAAAGTTAACATTTTAACAACATAGTCTTCCAATCTAAGAACAATATTTGTCTCTTTATTTATGTCCTCTTTAATTTATTCAAAAATATTTCACAGTTTTCAGTGTACTAGCTTTGTGCAAGTTTTATTAAGTTTATTCTTAAGGATTTCCCATTTACTGAGACTTCAAAAGTAAATTTAATTTCATTTTCCAACTGTTTCTTGCCAGTTTATAGAAAAACAATTTATATATACTCTTTATTTATCCTGGAATATTCCAAATGTTATTTATTATGTCATATATTTTATGTAGTTTTACTAATACTTTGCACATAAACAATCACGTTTAGTTCTTTTTAATTCATCCTCTTCTTATTTCATTGCACCACTTAGGGCACTAGGAAAGGTTAAATATACATGCTGAGAACTGATATTCTTGTATTTCACAAAAACATATTATACTACCTGTTGATATCCTTTATTAAGGCGAGGAAGCTCTTTTCTATTCTTAATTTTCTAAGAGTATTTATCATGAATTCTTAGTATATGTTTGGCTAAGGGATTCTTGCAAAATGACAAATTTCATAGGCCTGCAAAGGTCTTACACTATGTCACACGAAAAAGTTGAAATTTGTTTTAGAAATGCCCCTAGATGTTTCTAAGGAGAAAGGAAGGGAATGAAGCACACTCTTGGAGTGTTGAAGGAAGGGGAACTATCTAGGTGTGTTATCTTTGATTCTTGGAGTAAGAACCAAAGTAAATCTTGGGAGCAAGCCACATAGTAAAATAATTTTAAACATTTAAAAAACATGATGAGTAGGGATATACCTTAATTATAGATGAAACTACCTTTTAAAAAACTCTTTTTGGCTTTAAATATGGTACAGAAATAATAAAGGCAGTCTGAAAATCACAGGGCTTCGCCACCTTCAATAAGGAAGTTTTAGGTTGATTAGAGGAAAGATGCCTTCCTTCCCTTCACTGTTAAAGCATTATACCACATAAATGCTCTTTATATGGGTGGAATCCTGAGAAAGAAAACCATATGACCACCTCATTTGATGCAGAAAATGCATTTGACATAATTTGACATGCATTCAGATAAAAATTATTAGATAACTAGAAAAGAGTGTGACTTCTGTGATAAAAGAAATCTATGAAAAAAGCTATAAATAATGTCATAGTCAATGGTGAAAACTGAATAACTTCCCTCTATCCATATCAAGGCAAATTTTTCTGCTTGTACCATCCCAACTTAATACCACACAGAAGACCCTAGCCAAAGCAAAAATACAAGATATATCAATTCTTCCAATTTCAAACAGTTCATTAACAACCCACTAGGATACTTGGACATTGATAAGCTGATTGCTTAATTTTATATGTAAAAGGAAAGTACTAAGAGAGCCAAAGCAGTATTGAAAAACATACAGCAAAGTTGGAAAGCTCACATTTCCTGATTTCAAGAATCAATATAAAGCTAATACAAAATATAGTAGTTTTGTACAGTTTTGTACACATAAATCAGTGAAAAAAATAGTAATTTTTTTCCACAAAGTTGTAAAGACAGCTCAAAAGAGAAAGGATAGTCTTTTCAACAAATGGTGCTGGAAAAATTGCATATCCATATGTGTAAAAAGATAAAGAAAAGGAAAAAGAAACTACAACCATCTCTTGCATCATATACAAAACTTCAGGTAGAAATAAATCAGAGACAAATGTAAATCCTAAAACCATAAAACTGCTGGAAGAAAAATGAGAAAAAGTGTTTGCCATCCTGTATTTTTCAAAGATGTTTTACAAAGGACACAAAAAGCATAAAGCCTAAAAAATATTAAACTTCAAAAAAATGAACACTATTGATCTTCAAAAGAATCTTTAAAGAAATGAAAGGACTGGACAAAGATTAAGAAAAATGTTTTTAAAATAAATATTTGATGTAAGATTGGTATCCAAAATGCACAGATTACTCTCATAACAACAATAACAAAAATAACAGAAAGCAGTCCAATTTTTGAAACAGGCAAAAAATCTGGATACTTAAAAAGAAGCTTTACATATAGCAGAGAAAGACATGAAAAACTGGGTAACATCATTAGCCATGAGGAAAGTGCAATTTACGATCATACAGAAATAGCAGTACACACATATTAGGATCAATAAATTTACCAAAAAGAAGTGACAATATCAATTGTTGGAAAGAATATGAAGCATCTGGAACTCTCAAACCTTCTTGGTCAGAATATAGAATGATAGATTGACTTCTGGAAAAATATTTGGCAGTTTCTTAAAATTTTACAAATCCAGTTAATGTACAACTAATCATATCCACTCCTAGATATTTACTCTAGAGAAATGAAACAAATATTTACAACAAAAACCTGTGTGTGAATGGTTATTTATCACTTTTATGTAATTATCAAAACCTGGAATGCCCATCAGCTGATGAATGAACTGTGGTTCTTACATAACATTATATTCTACTCAGCAACACAAAGGAGTGGACTAATGGTATATATAACAACATGGAAGAATATTAAATTAGTTATGTTCTGTGAAAGACAGAACACAAATAACTATATATTGTCTGATTCTATTTATGTAACATTCTGGAAAGGCAAAACTATAGAGAGAGAACACAATGGTTGCAAGGGCAGAGAGTGGGAGCAGAGACTAACAGCAATGAAAAGTTACAACATTTAAATACTATGCATGACTGAAATATTCAGTGGTACAATCACCTCTGCTAATTTTAGTAAAGGATCATGGCATGAATTACAAGACAGTGGTAGAAATAATTTTTTAAATTAAAAACACTGGTGATGATACCTGATATTTATGTCAAAATATCAAATACAGGTTTCTTGAATAGACCCAAAATAAATAAGTTCAAGGTAAGTATTATTTTATTTATGTTTTGAAATGCCATCATTGTCTCCTGCGAACTGAAGGGAAAAAAAGGAATACACACACACACACACACACACACACACACATACACAAAGTTATATATATATATATATATATATATAGGGACAAAAATATGATCATGGAAATAAGTTAGAAATTATTACAGTAGGCCAGGCCAGTAACCATGATGACTTGAAAGAGAGTGAAGGAAAGAGGCCAGATGCAATATTTGTTCTCAGAAGTGGAACTTAAAGAGTTATAGATGGATTCTCTGTAAGACCAACGGACAGGTTTGGATGAAGAATAAATCTGAGATTATAGCTTGAAAATTGGTATATGGTGAAACAACTTATTCATAGTGGTAAAGGTATTGATATTTATTTCCATGTGTTTCTGTTTTTCTATCTATCTATCTATCTATCTATCTATCTATCTATCTATCTATCTATCTATCATCTATCTATCGGAGTAGAGGAGTGTGGTGGAGAAGAGTAGTTCGACAGTTTCATTCTGGACATGATAAATTTGAGATACCAATGGGAAGTGCAGATGCAAATGGGAGTATGCAACATACAAGGCTCAGTTTCAGGTTCAGATTGAAGATGATTATTTGAAGATCATAAATATAAAGATGTTAATTTAAACTTGATCATGTAAAATATCAAGTTAAAACGTATAGAAAGAAAAATAAAGAGGAGCACTCTAAAATGTGCATATTTAGTAAAACAGAGCAGAAAACCAAAAAGACAGAGAAGCAGGCCAAAGAATACGAGGAACATTCGAAAGATATAGTATTAAAGAATATTAGAAAGAAAAGTTTCAAAAGCCCCTAAAAAATCAAATAATATAACATTAAAAAGGGACTTTGCTAGATTAATGATGGCCACAAACCCTTCAGCACTTTCCTTGTAAAATGGGCTGATTTCCCATCCGCTGGAATGTGAATGTGCTATGTGAGTGCTTTGACAAAATATTGGTAGAAGTGACATTGTTCCAGTGTCTGAGGCTCAAGTCTTTAGGGCCTGGAAAATTCTGCTTCTTATCTTGTAGAACATTTATCCTAAGTAAACCAATCATCAGGAAAAAAATGACAAAAATCTAATTACCCTGTAGCCACCATACTGCGAGAAACCCCAATCTAGCTTTATGAAAGACCAAATTAAGAGAAACAGGTTAGTGTAGAAGCCTATCAAATATTCATCTTTCCTGCCATACACTGCAACTATATCAGAAAACCTCGGCAAGAACAGCCCAGAAATATTAAATTATAAAAAATTGTTATTTTAAGCCATTAAATTATCGATTTAAAGAATTAACCCAGTACAGGAGGCAAATTCTCTGTATCTTAATAAGCTTTATAAAAACCATCTTTTTAAACTTTGTTTTCTCTATTGGTTGTCAGATTATTTAATTTTTTATTAGGAAATTTTATTTTTACTTCTCCCATACTCTGTGGTTAACATCAGAGCATAGGTTATTATCAGATTATTTTTAAGATTTATTTTGTCCTAATTTCAATGACATTATGAATATGCAATTTCTTATTTGATAACATTTATTTTCAAATTTTTCAGTTTCAAACTCTTTCCTAACTGTAAAATTGCATTTTATTTCCAACTGTTTGAAATCCTTCTGCCTCATGTTATCTTTTATTTTATAGTCAATATTAAATACAATATAGTATATATTTCTTGCTTATTTTTATTTCCTTCTTTATTTCATAATTAATTGCCTATTTGTTAAACTACATACTTTATATGTTCTTCCTGGAAAGGCTGGTGAATAATCTACCTGGTATGTATTTTTTTTTAATTTGACAGCATTACTAATCAGAAGATTAAGTGGGTACAAAATTCAAGGCAGAACATGCTTTGATTTTCTAAGGCCTTTTTAATCTAGAAATTTGTTTAGGTTTTCTTTTTTTCTAAGGAAAATTTTCTTGTCTGTTTGTTGGTTATTCTTTTAGATACTATTCTTTGCTTCTTGTAGTTGCTCCCATTTATATTTGAAGTCCTACAGTTTCAGGGTAATGAAATTAGTTATGGGTATGTTTATTTCTGATGTAGGGCAGAGACATGGGACAAGCATCATGATTAACTTTTCCTGCCTATAATGAAAAATTCTGAGATATAAATGGCCTAGTAAATAAGAACAAGAGGGACTCCATCTTGAGGCCAAGATTCCATTTTAAAAAGCAGAGCGTTCAAAAGTAAGATTCTTAACATATTCTTTGGTAATTACCAAATAACCTATCTTAAGGCAAGGCCAGCAGTCTTAAATCACCTGTTCCCAGTGCTTGGGAGTAACCTCTCTCTTGGAGAAGTATAGGATCAACAAATTCTTGTTAAGTTTATCTTACAGAATTATCTAGAAGACTGACTGTCGATGAGACATAGCATTCTTCACTGGAGGTAGACATGAGACCACATGACAAGCCTAAACCCCCTGGCCCTTTGCCCTATTCTTGAAAATCCTTAAAAGACAGAATCCCCAGCCTTTTAAGTGTGCCTCCTCTCTGAGGTTGCCGGTACTCCCCTTCCTTTAAATGCATACTTTTAAATAAAGCCTTCTCACTGCTTAACTTACTGTGTTTTGTCTCTGTGCTCTTCCAGTAGTAAACAACTTTGTTACTTCATTATTTCACTCTATTTTCTAGACTTTAGGACAGGGCTTCACTCTCTGTGTCTTAGGTCAGCTGCCTTGCTCTCTGCTGCCTGCAAGGCAGCTGACATTCCCTGCTACTCTCACTTTAATGAATTCCTTCCCTACCTACACTCATCCAACCTGCTTGAGAATTCTTTCTTGTTCAGAGTCAAGAACACTCCCCTGTTCAGGTTGAAGTTTCACCTAGTGTGCAGGGAGAGACTTCCCCAGATGCAGCTGTCCAGCAACATTTCCTATGATTGAAGATCTCATCCAAATTCACTTATTGTTTTTACTTCCCTTTTTTTTTATTTTAAATTTTCCTTAATCTGGAGCAGTTCTTCAACACTTTCATGGCATTACACTTTCATATTTACACTTCAGAAAAGTCAAAGCCACTTGTTAAGTAAATTATCTTATTAGTTTAGCTTTGACTAATATCTTCTTGTGACTAAGTTCCCATTGTTCATTTTTGGCAGAGATACTATTTTCATAACTTCATGTCTTCACATCAAGAGACAGCACAGGATATTAGTTTGTCCATGTTGATTATGTAATTATGATTGCATACTTATAATGGAAGTCCAATCTTATGCCAATATTTCCCCTTGTATGTTTCTATTATCTTATATTGGGATTCTGATTCCATAAGCTTATTTACTCATTTGCTTAATCCTACAACAAAAATTAGTGTCTAAACTACTATAACTCATACCACTGTGAAAACAAACCCAAGGTGCTAAAAGCAAAGAATGGCATTTTTTTCTGAATGGAATCTCATGTATGTTGAAAATTACCAGTGTTGCCTCTTATATCCATAGTTGTTTTAAATTACTTGGGTTGCACATAATTAACATTTAAAATAAGCATAGTTTGGAAAAGATATGCAGAAATGATGAAGAATCTCAGCCAGAACAGTAATCAGGAGTTAATGCCAAACATGACCCATACTGTTTGGGGACTGTATCTAGTCTCAGAGGTTAATTTTTTATAATGATGTCTATAAGCACCAGGACATCAAGGTACCCAAAACAAGCTTATTATATAAAGCTAAGAGGAAACTTAGTTCTATTTATCAAACTAGAAAAACAAATCCTACACAATTGCATAGAGATTCAGCATAAAAGCTGGTCATGTACCCCAATTTATGAGTGAATAATGAAACCATTCACTTGAAAACTAAACCTGAATCATGAACGCTGTAGGACAGAGTTTAAATTCTACAACTCAATCAGGTTGAAAACCGCTGAGATGTTAGTATGAAAATTGGTCTTAAACTGACTGTATATGTAGAAAACTGGCAGAAGCAAAGGAAAAAAAAAAAAACCACAACTTCCCCAAAGGGACACTTCCACAGACTAGGGCAAGTGTTACTCTCATAATATACTTCTAAAGATGAGTTCACTCCCAATAATACAGATACGTGAAGAAATAAACTCTTACTTAAGAAGTCAGCAGTTGCAACAAACAGGAATATTTCACACCATGAACTAGTGTATAAATAAAATAAATAAGTATCATAATCACAAAGCAGTAGGAAAGCATGATTTTTATTGAAACCATGTGGCAGAAGACTCAATTACCAAGTAAAAGCTGAGTTCAAGCCCTGTCTTGGTTGTATAAATCACAGTTTTATACTATGAAGAGGAACAAAACAAAAAGTTTCAGATATCAAAATATCAGTTATCACATGAATTTGTGTGATATTGCTAGTATTCTGGTTGAAGAATGGAAAACTTATTTTATTGCCTTTGGGGGAAAAATGATGATAAGAGAGCTTTTGGTATCAACTCAATCGACATGTTTGGATATATAGTATTTTAAAGCAGAGTAAAAGAATTCATTGAATAAAAATTGTGATTTTGTGCTAGAAAGGGCTTTCCTATTTCACTCTGATTTCCATATTCATAGCTTAATTTGCATAAAATATAACTTGTTTACTTTCTCTTATTTGTGGATGCATTTGAAGCTCTTATCAAACTATTTCTACAGAAGCTTTAAGGCAACATTTATTATCATAAAGGAGGAAATAATAAATATAAAATCACCAGAGTAACCCTGGATCTCTTTAAAGAGTTCTCTCTCTAAGTTATCATGTACATTCCAAGTATGGAACTGACTAGGGCAATATCCAAAGATTTGTTGGCCAACTGAAATGTTTTTATATTCTTCATTTTATAAACTTCATTGTTTGTAGGAATGTAAATTGGTACAGCCACTATGGACAACAGTATGAAGGTTCCTCAAAGTAATTTAAAATAGGATTATCATGTGATCCAGCAAACCTACTTCTGGGTACTTAAGAAAATGAAAACACTAATTTAAAAGATACAGTAAATGGCCACTCAATTTTGTGTGCTATTAAAATAAAAAACAGATGAAGGCCAGCCTTAAAAATTCCCTGAGTAGACAAAACCAGTTTAGTCAAACAAGTAAACCTTAATTTAACTTATTTTGCAAGACTAACTTGACCTGGGCCATTTCTTGCTTATGTCTCTGGAAATCATAAGTAGAACTTATATTGTTTCCCAGAATGGATAGGAAGTAACCACTAACCAATTTTCTATCATTTAAGAAAACTCTAATATTATAACAAATCACTCTGAAGAATAAATGCTCACTGCCTCCTCACTACATATGCTGCATTATAACAATATGCCCCTGAATCTCATTCCATGTTTTGGTTTGAGGGCTTCCAGTTCACAGTTTTTTTGGTGAATACATAATAAACTTTTTCTAATTAATTCAGAGATTCATTGGTTTTACTTCTGGTATTTCTGAACTTTTGACACTGTTTATGCCAGTCATGCTTCAAAGTTCTACTTAAAATCTTCTAATATAGTCTCTGGATAAAATTACTAACTTTTCAGATTAACAGGGATAAAACTGATAGTAACTTTTTTCCAATTTGTTTAACTCTAATACTGACATCAGAAATCACAGAGAAAATGGGAGAAAGTGGAGGAAAGTATTTGGAAATCATGTATCTGATTAGCAGTTAATATCCAAAATATATAAAGAATGTATACAACTCAAAAGTAAAAAAAAATTAGGAAATGAGCAGAGGATCTGAATAGACTCTTTTTCTGTAGACAACATACAGATGGCAAACAGGAACTGAAAGACATTCAACATCACTAGTCATAAAGGAAATACAAATTAAAATCACAATGAGTTATCGCTTCCTACCTGTTAAAATGGCTATTATAAAAAACATACGAGATAACAAGTGTTGGTGAGGATGTGGAGAAAAGGAAGCCCTCCTTCATTGTTTGTGGGAATGTAAATTGGTACAGCCACTATGGACAACAGTATGAAGGTTCCTCAAAGTAATTTAAAATAGGATTATCATGTGATCCAGCAAACCTACTTCTGGGTACTTAAGAAAATGAAAACACTAATTTTTAAAGATATGTGCACCCCCCTGTTCATTGTAGCATTATTTACTATAGCCAAGATATGGAAACAACCTAAGTGCCATCAATGGATAAATGGGTAATGATATGGTATATATACACAACACAGTACTATTCAACCAGAAAAAAAGAATGAAATCTTACCATTTGCAACAACACAGATGGCCTTGGGGGCATTATGTTATGTGAATTAAATTAGACAAAGACAAATATGATTTTCCCTTATGTGGAATTAAGAAAACAGTAACAACACACTCAGAGAAATAGAGAACAGTATTTTGGTGGTTGCTAGAGGCAGGGAGTGGAGGGTGGGTGAAATAGATGAATGGAGTCAAAAGGTTCCAACTCCCAGTTATAAAGTAAGTCATGGGGATGTAATGTGCCAAAAGGACCAAAAGAAATCACAGACAGATGAAAGCTAAAATTTTTTTTTAATTTCTTCTGGATCTCTGAAATGGTTATAGTATATGTGATTGTTCTCAATGACTTTTTATATAATGTAAAATCTCATTCCAATTTTACTTTTCAATATAAGGATAGGATTTTATGAGGCCAGTTGTTATAGTCATACAAAGCCTGATTACATGGACTATGGAAGAAT